>NC_058519.1:148984702-149609702 GCF_904849725.1 Hordeum vulgare subsp. vulgare | reverse complement strand
CTTCGGGGAAAATTGTGTGGCTGAAGAACGTGCATTATGCCCCCTCCATCAATAAAAATCTTGTTAGCGAATCTCTTCTACGTAGAGATGGCTACAAGCTTGTCTTTGAGTCCAATAAATTTGTAATATTCAAGTATGAAACTTTTGTTGGTAAAGGTTATGAGTCAGGAGGCTTGTTCAGACTATCCTTGGTAGATCCTTGTAATAAAGTTGTTAATCATGTTTACAACAATAGTGAATCAAATGTTGGGCAACTTAATCCCCAACTTCACCGTTGTCAAGGGATCTAAGTGTCAAGTTTGTGTGCAAGCTAAGCAACCTCGTAAGTCTCATACAACCGCGAAAACAAGAAATCTTGTACCACTAGAACTCGTACATTTAGATCTTTGTGAAATGGATGGTGTTTTCACAAAAGGTGAAAAGAAATATTTTATGACGTTAATCGATGACTCCACTAGACACTGTGTGACATCCCTAGATTCCTGCTACAGTAATCTCCCCCTAATGGTGCCATGTCATCGAATTTAACTAAGCCGGATTTTCACATAATAAAATCAAAGCTAAATTTCAATTTAAATTAAAGTCAAATTATTATTTCTTCAAACATAAAAAAAATATTCCTAATGTTGCCAATAATCCATAGTTAATTATGGTGGTGAACTAACATTTTTATAAAGTGTATTAATTGCGCTAAAATATTTAAAACATTACCAAAAGGGCATTTCTAAATGCTTTTCCAAATTATGACAAATTCAAACAACTTCAAATGTCTCCCAAACTTTTTGTGACAATGTTAAATATTGTAAACTATTTATGTGGCTAAGTCCCATATTTACAAAGGTCATGTGTAGGCTAAATAATACAAACTATTGTTGAAAAAGAAAACAGGAAATAAAACAAAAAAAGAAAAAAGAGAAAGGACGTACTGCTACACTAGGCCCTAGTGGCCATAGTGCAGCCCAATCCACTGGCCACGGCCTTTCTCCCACCTCTCGCCACTGGAGGAGGCACGGCCATGGCCTGCATGCGTGCGCCCGGTCCACGCGCCCGATCTCCTCGTGTTAGCCATCCGGCGACCCCCGATGAGGATAAGGTCGCCCCCGGCGCTCTCTCTCTTCCCAACAAACCCTAGGATCCCCCAGTTTCCCCACGTCGCCCACTCCCGTCACTCGCTCCCACCTCTACCGAGCGCGCCATGTCCTTTGTCCTGTGAAGCTCGCGACCACCGCCATCGCCACGACCTGCAAGATTGCCAAGGAGCTCCGGTGAGCTTGTATACGTCGATCCCGAGGAGCAGCTTCAGCTAGAGATCGCCACGACGCCGGGACTAATCGCTCCTTCCTCTTCGGTCGTCGGTGCCTCTCCGACAAAATTCGACGCCGCTGCTGCTACTAACCTCTCGTCGGGCCTTCGTGTGCCTTCACGGTGATCCGCCACGCCACATGCACTCCTTCATTTTCTCTCTAGCCGTCCCTAGCGTCGGTTCTGTTCTCTGCTAGCTCCGGTCGCCGTGTGTCGTTGCTGCTCCCGCTAGCTCCGGCCATCCCGAGCGCCCATCGATGTCGCGCACGCCAACGAGTTTGTGGTCCTGCTAGGAAGCCTGCATGCCTTTTTGTCTGCTTTAGTTCACGCGCAATCGCGATGCACACACTACCACCAAGCGCCGCCGCCGCCATTTGTCGACGGTGTGCTCGCTCTTGGGTCTTGGCCACCATTGTTCCTACCGTCGCCACCCATCAATGCAGCGCAGCCTCACGGTCCCGTATGACCAAAACGCGTCCCAAATGGTCGCCGGAATCAACCACACAGCCACCACGGGCGCTCGGACTCGCCGCTAGTGACGCGGCCGACGTGGCTTCATTAGCCACTAATGACCCCCTAGGCTGGTCACAATGGGGAGTAACATTGAGTAGTAACATACATGACACATAAGCATGTTACTACTCTATGTTACTACCTTCATAGTGGGTGGTAACTTAGGGGTGGTAACTTAGAGGTTCATTTATTGCTTTTGTGGGATCTATAGTAGCATTTTATAAAGAAACAACCTCTAGCATTAAAAAAGTCTCGTACAAAGCGTGAAGTTACGGTAACCACGGTGGTTACTCCAATTCCTTCTCTCCTCATTAACTCACTGCCACGTAGGAAATTTTGCTGAGCTGGACATGAAGTTACCACCGAAGTTACCTGCATTGGGGCCAGCCTTATTTACCTAATGCCATTGACAGTAGGCCCCACTTACTAATTAAACTTAGTTAAACTAACTGAACCTAGATTTATTAACCACTCTCACAAACTATTGGGTCCCACTAGACCTAGTTGAGCAAGTCAACCTGTTGACTCGGTTAGCCCCAATCAATGAGAGGTGGGTCCCTGTTGACCAAGTTGACTAGTCAATTGATTAATAGTTGACCTGGTTACTCATCAGGTTGGACCCATGTGTCAGCCCCACATGCACATTGTTGGGTACACTCCTGTGTTCCCATAGAAAATTATCATTTTATTTTTGAATTAAAATAAATCGTGTAATTTGAGAATAATGTTGAAACTTTAAAAATTAATATAAAATAACCTATAAGTCAAATGAAAATAATTGATGTATGAAAGTTGCTCCGAAAAATCCCATGAATCCGAATACGATGTATTTTCATCTCTCACATGCTCCTAGCATGATGAACATGAACATTTTGCGTTAGGTTCATTTGTCCGGTAGAAGCCCGAGACCTGAGAAATACCGTTGGATATTTCCCTGCTCAATCTGTGATGTGTAGTACCGCGTTAGCTCATCCCTAGCACTGCACATTCCCATGCCATGCATCGTGTTACATGTGCTTGCTTTTATTTATTTTTCTTCCCCTCTTCTCTCCGGTAGATGGTGAAGCCGACGCTGCTGCCGGGTAAGACTACACCGGTGACGAACTAACGACCAACCTTTTGCAGTAGAGCAACAAGGCAAGCAAAAAACCCATGATCATCCATATATCACCCATTTTTTCTCACTCATGCTCACATTAGATTTTGCTATTTTTGTAGATAGCTCTTATTCTGACGCATAGCCCGCTTTTGTTAAACTCTGGTTGTACGCTACTACATATTAAATGCATAGTATAGGTCGATTAGTGATCCCGAGTGACCCCACTTAGCATCAGTTGCCCCTGCTTCATCATCGAAGACTTAATGACTTGAAGACTCGGAGACGCGAAGACTCGATCATCTGATCGGCAATCCATGACCCGTCACATCACTTCACACCCCCTTAGTTGTACGACTGTGCAGAGCTACTATCGATTACTGAGGGTGATACCTCGTGATGTACTCCTCATGTTAACTATGTAGTGTAGTTAACCAGCGGTGGATTACGGAGGTAATTCCTCCTTCACCACTTCTGGTAATGACTGTGTCGTGCAACCCCTCAAGCGTGAACCACCGAGGGTGATTCCTCCCTGGTCACCTTGATGGTTACATCGATTGTAATCCATCGAGGGTGATACCTCAGATTCCTCTCATGTTATAAACACACGGTTACTTTAACTTCAATACTGGAACATGATGAAATGTTCGGTGCATGTGGATTCCCGCGTGATTGTGATGAGGCGTGGTCGGACATTCTTGGCCCTTGCCATAAATCCTCGAGATGGGGCGACACGACCACATATCTGTTGGGGAACGTCGCATGGGGAAAAAAAATTCCTACGCGCATGAAGACCTATCATGGTGATGTCCATCTACGAGAGGGGATGAGTGATCTACGTACCCTTGTAGACCGTACAGCAGAAGCGTTAGTGAACGCGGTTGATGTAATGGAACGTCCTCACGTCCCTCGATCCGCCCCGCGAACAATCCCGCGATCAGTCTCACGATCTAGTACCGAACAGAGGGCACCTCCGCGTTCAGCACACGTATAGGTCGACGATGATCTCGGCCTTCTTGATCCAGCAAGAGAGACGGAGAGGTAGAAGAGTTCTCCGGCAGCGTGACGGCGCTCCGGAGGTTGGTGATGATCTTGTCTCAGCAGGGCTCCGCCCGAGCTCCGCAGAAACGCGATCTAGAGGAAAAACCGTGGAGGTATGTGGTCGGGCTGCCGTGGAAAAGTCGTCTCAAATCAGCCCTAAAACATCTGTATATATAGGTGGGAGAGAGGGGGCCTTGCCTTGGGGCTCAAGGATCCCCAAGGGGGTCGGCCGAGCCAAGGGGGGGAAGGTCTCCCCCCCAAACCGAGTTGGACTTGGTTTGGTGGGTGGGAGTCCTTCCCTTCCCACCTCCTCTTTTTTTTCTCTTTGATTTTTGTTTCTAATGCGCATAGGGCCCTTTTGGGCTGTCCCACCAGCCCACTAAGGGCTGGTGCGCCACCCTCAAGGCCTATGGGCTTCCCCGGGGTGGGTTGCCCCCCCGGTGAACTTCCGGAACCCATTCGTCATTCCCGGTACATTCCCGGTAACTCCGAAAACCTTCCGGTAATCAAATGAGGTCATCCTATATATCAATCTTCGTTTCCGGACCATTTCGGAAACCCTCGTGACGTCCGTGATCTCATCCGGGACTCCGAACAACATTCGGTAACCAACCATATAACTCAAATACGCATAAAACAACGTCGAACCTTAAGTGTGCAGACCCTGCGGGTTCGAGAACTATGTAGACATGACCCGAGAGACTCCTCGGTCAATATCTAATAGCGTGACCTGGATGCCCATATTGGATCCTACATATTCTACGAAGAACTTATTGTTTGAACCTCAGTGCCAAGGATTCATATAATCCCGTATGTCATTCCCTTTGTCCTTCGGTATGTTACTTGCCCGAGATTCGATCGTCAGTATCCGCATACCTATTTCAATCTCGTTTACCGGCAAGTCTATTTACTCGTTCCGTAATACAAGATCCCGCAACTTACACTAAGTCACATTGCTTGCAAGGCTTGTGTGTGATGTTGTATTACCGAGTGGGCCCTGAGATACCTCTCCGTCACACGGAGTGACAAATCCCAGTCTTGATCCATACTAACTCAACTAACACCTTCGGAGATACCTGTAGAGCATCTTTATAGTCACCCAGTTACGTTGCGACGTTTGATACACACAAAGTATTCCTCCGGTGTCAGTGAGTTATATGATCTCATGGTCATAGGAACAAATACTTGACACACAGAAAACAGTATCAACAAAATGACACGATCAACATGCTACATCTATTAGTTTGGGTCTAGTCCATCACGTGATTCTCCTAATGACGTGATCCAGTTATCAAGCAACAACACCTTGTTCATAATCAGAAGACACTGACTATCTTTGATCAACTGGCTAGCCAACTAGAGGCTTGCTAGGGACAGTGTTTTGTCTATGTATCCACACATGTAAATGAGTCTTCATTCAATACAATTATAGCATGGATAATAAACGATTATCTTGATACAGGAATTATAATAATAACTATATTTATTATTGCCTCTAGGGCATAATTCCAACAATATCATGTATCATTGATCATCTCCGTGGTTAACAAAAAATTAATGGGATTGGGTATTTGATCTGAGTTGGTCAATTGACCTTTTTTTGCACTAACCTTCACGCGGGGATATTTATGGGCATTCAACGTCACTGTATCACTCGAAGCTCTTCAGACGTCAGCATTGGAGAGGCGCGCGCCCGAGTGGTCCGCATATGCATTGATCTTGTATAAGAGGTGCTAGGATTGATCTCGTCTGCCCACACAATGTGTAGGAGTGCAAAGGGAGATGGGTCCAAGACCCTTGCTCGCTTACAATTTAGACAGGCGGGCTGGCCTCTTGGTTGAGCCTAGGTAGGTCTACGACGTGTTGATCTTCTAAGGCCGGACATGACCTAGGAAAGTGTGTCCGGTCGGAGTTGATCAAGCGTGTTGGGAAATGTGGTGCACCCCTCTAGGGATGATATATCTGTTCGAATAGTTGCGTCCATGATAATAGGACGACTTGGAGTTTTATCCCGATCTAACACAACTAGAATTGTGACTTAACTTGAATGATTGGCTCCGAGATTGCTTCCTCGGAGGGAGTCAAGGAAGAATCTCTGGGCATGAGTCAATAAATTTGCTGCAACAATATGACTACATATGTGTTACTGATCTACACTCTTCTAATGTTCCATGACACTGAAGATGCTAGTATTTGATAAGACTAGACCTTTTGTCTATTCTCGCATTTCTGCATTCAGTACAAAGATATAGCCCCATTCCTTTGATATTGATGCATATTTAGCATAGTTTTGATGTTAGTCTTGCGAGTACTTTGTATGAGTACTCACCGTTGCTTTGCTCCCCCTTTTTCCTCTTGATACGATTGCCGCGACAGGTGACGGTGCCCAGGAGATGGTAGATCCCATCGACAACGACTACTACCCCGACAGAGCCTACTACTATGTGGAGGCTGCTGACGACCATAGTAATTAGGAGGTTCCCAGACAGGAGGCCTTGCCTCTTCGATCTATGTTATGTTTGTGCTAGCCTTCTCAAGGCAAAACTTGTTTATTTATGTCTGTACTCGGATATTATTTTCTTCCGCTGACTCGTTTGTATTCGAGCCCTCGAGGCCCGTGGCTTGTAATATGAAGCTTGTATGCCTTCAATTTATTTCTAGAATAGTGTTGTGATCTCTTCCCACGAGTCCCTAAGCTTGGTTTGCATGCATTTGCGTATATGATTAGTGTACAATCAAATTGGGGGAGTCACAAGTTGGTATGAGAGCCAACTACATGTAGGTAGCCCCCTTACCAACTCCTTGCCCGAAGTCGAGTCTAGTACTTGAGAAACTTTTACTAACATTTTTGTGTGGCTTACGGGCCCACATCTCAATCGGGCGGCATTAGTATATTTTAATACTCTTCTATATTATGGGTTCTGACCTCTCTTCTCTTGCGGGTTAAAGATTTTGCTAACTCTAACTCTAGGTTCTTGTAACTACTTCCTCCCAGAGAGCCCCTCGCTTCGAGCGATGGCTTGATTCATGAGAAGGCTCCGAAGATATTCTCCGGAGTTCTCCCGAGAACTTGTGCTCATCCCTTTTGCGATTACCTTCCTCCGTCAACCCCTATGTATGACTACATACAAGTGTCATTCATACTTTGTTTTCCAGTTGCTCTTGTTATTACAAGGTACAATGAAATATCATAGTGGGGATTTGTTCGTCCTCAGTTGACATGTGTTTCGCAAGTCCTTCGAATTGCTATTCGATATTCCGAAATCCTCACTAGCCTATTGCTCTTGACCTTTATAACATGCTTGCATTATGGTTAATTCCATATGTCTAACAACATTCATTAAAATCCTTTGTGATTGTCCTTTGATCTTATTGATCCACTTGTGTGTGAATGCATGCAATCATCAATGGACCCTCACAAATTATCTGTCCGACCGAGACATCCTTCCAAACAGGAGTTGGTTAGCAAATCAATCTTGATTAATTGTCCATCTAAGCCCATTTAACTTACTTGTATTTGATCGGAGCATCTGATTCTGATACACCAACCTGGAAATCATAATTCCTATGATACTAAAGTATCGATATTACTTAGATGATCTCTAATTCAATGTCTTGCATTACTCCTTCCTCTGATTGGGTATCAATACTCACATCAGGTCCTTTGTGGACCGCCAGACCCGTTGTCAGGTTATTATCCGATAGCCTCCTTCACATTCAAAATTGTTGTGATATTCTTCCCCTCATACATGATGCCATTGGTAACGTGTGTCTTCTCCCTCTGATCAGTCGTATCATATGCTTTTTTCATCCACGCTCTTCAAGCATGTGTTACTTACTCTTAAAATTTGTGGTATATGTTGCTAACATACCCTGATGGGTTGAACCAACGCGCGTGTTAGGCGTCGTCCGGATATCACGGGAGCGAACAATAGTTGCCTTCCTCACCGTCCAAATTTGTTCTATTCTAGTGTTCTCAATCCAATAAAACATATGTGTGAACTCGAAAAAAGACACTCCTCGTCAATAACATCGTCGGAGAAGCCCGCTCCACCGTCGCAGCATCGTCGGAGAAGCCCGGGCCGGAGTCGTCGCAGCATCGCCGTAGAAGCCCGGACTGCACTCGTCGTAGCATCACCTGAGAAGACTCACCACCGTCGTAGCATAGCCGACAAAATTCATGCCATCATCGTAGCATCGTCGGAGAAGCCCGCACCACAGTCATCGCAGCATCGCCGGAGAAGCCTCGCCATCATCACAGGATCGCGGGCAAAAGCCGCGCCACTGTCGCAACATTGTCGCAACATCGTCGAAGAAGCGTTGCCACCATCGCAGCATTGCCGAGAAACCGGTCCACCGTCGCGCTCGTAACAGCGGACGTTGCTGCAACTGACTCGCTACCATCGCAGCAGCAGCGTCACAGCCACCTAGCCGTCATAGCGTCTGTTGCACCACCGCATGAGAAGCCATACCATCGCCAAGCAATGGAGTTGTCGTGACGCTCTCAACAGACGGCTTGTAGCCTTTGCACCATCCATAATAACATTGCCTAAGAAGCCAGGCCATCATCGTAGCATGGCTGAGCAGCCCTGCCGCCGGAGCATCTAGACCATCGTTGCAACACGTTTTCTCATGGAGGCAGACCACCCTTGTAGCCCTTTATTTCCTTCGGGTTCACTTGGAACTGGAAGAGCTGGTGGAGGCCATCCATGGTCGACGAGATCTCACGGGACAAAGTACTAAGAGAGAGACATGAGAATAAGTTATGTGTCTAGAGAGAGCCCACGAAAAGATAAGCGAACAAACGCTACAATGGTGTATGGGTCCCCGAGGCGCGTGTCAAGTGTAGAAAACGGTTGTCATCACAATTGTGTACATCCGGATGAAAGGAATCAATTTCCTTGAACCAATGCCTTCCCTAATCCGTGTGAGCCCTGAAACTTCTATGGGTCATACTCTCCTGGTGCTTGCGAGTTAAATTTTCAACACTACTACTTCATTCAAAAAAGCGAGGAGTGAATCAAGTGTGATGCATTGATGAAGTGGGAGTCGACCTTGAACTTCGTGTCCATGCCCATGGACCCGGTGTATGTCTTATCATGGAAGCTTCTCGTAACAATAAGATTCCCTTGGTATAATTTGATATGGTATTTGTGATCTTGTCCTTTGCAATCGTGGTTCCTACCATGTTGTTCTGCTTGGATTACACTAGTCTAACCTCTATTTTGATCTACCTTTGAGTATTATCACTGGTTTCTCGAGAATATCGCGGAGCTATATAACTCCTTATTAGTTCCTCATCAAGTATGATATTTTGGTGATTCCAACTTCCTCGTGTTCTGAGTTGTTGGACACTCAAGGATACCGATAATTGAATCGACTATGCATTGTGATTCAACAACTCATAGTATCTTCTTTTCTTATGAGTTGTATTCGATCATGTCATTCCAAGTTGTTAGGCTACGTCATCATCGTCATGCTAGAGCTTGACCATGCTATTTGTGTCCTTCATCCCCGGAACACATGTCCAACTGTGTGTTCAGCTTACATCGAGCTTGCAACATCATGTTCGTTTTCTTGAAAGGCAATTTCGATTCTGAGCTAGCAATCTTATCTGTGGTTCCGACAAACTTTCACTTCACCATTTGTTTGCTTGATGTTGACGCTAACGATTACATCTTCATGAAACTTCTTGACAAATGTGTCATGATCATCATCAACATTCTGAGCTCTTCCGGGATATCAATCGAACTAATAATGATAAATACCATCCTTGATCCTCGATGATTGTGTTATCATCGATGGTCTTGTTGCCTTCCCTTCATAACAAGCTTGTTCATGTTTTGTGGTGTCCCTTGATTTACTTGCTATCTATCTTATCTTATGTTCTACCTTGGAGTAGTACCACCTTTTATGTCAAGAATGTTGTGAGAATTGTTGCACCACTTAATAATTCTTGATATAGCGATACTTCTCGCCATCACCATTCATTTCTTGGTCCCCGTGTTATTTCTAACCGGAATACCAACAAGTGAACTCTGATGTGTGATTCCAATACTTCTGGCAACCCTATTGCTTTGAAGTTAATAACTGATAATTTCATTCTTAGTGTGTTGGTTGTTGACTCACCGTTTTAGCATTGGTTGTGCTACTCGGTTCATATTTTCAAGTGAACCCTTCGAGTAATGTTTAATTGTTGATGTTTACTCGAGCATACGTCATTATATCATTTGATGTGACAAATGCTATCTCCTTGTTCTTATAATTTTGGAAATTCATCCCTATCAAAATCTTGAGGGATTGTTGCTGAGCCCATCAGCCACACGCTCAACTTATCCATGGTTCATGATGAAGCTTTTGAAAGCATTATCTTTGCGCCTAGATCATGAAGAATATGTTTGGTAGAAGGAGTGTTTTCCCAAAGCTCACATGCATTCTTGTCGTTGTTAATATGAGGAAGTTTTGTTTCGCTTCCTCTAGGATCATCCCAAATCATTCACGCATGTGCGAAGCGTTACATGTTTTGAAGATTTGATATCTTTACTTCATATAATTTTCTTAGCACCCCAAGCCACCGATTGATTTGATCAAGGAAAAGAAGTTCCTTCATAAGAGCTAATCCAAACTTGCACAAGGACCTTGATATCCTTGATGATGGTTGCCACTTTGGAACTCGGTTGCATTTCGTTGTAAGAATTCCATGTGGGCAAGAATGTCTTGACATTGTGTTCATGTGTCTTAGAATCCAACTCATGATTTAAGGCTTGCTTCCATAGTTCATATCCCGAGAATCTTGGATCATCATCTTGTCAATGTCTGTTGCCCCCCTTTTCTTCTCAGGCATCCTGAGCCTGAGGTATCGTGACACCAATCAGATGTGAATCTCGAGCAGATATGATGGTTGGAACATTTTCCATGAATTATAACTTTGGTCTTTAAGTAACCCGGTACGGTGATGTCTTGTCTAGCACACCTGGTCGTAGGACCTCTTGTTATATTATTTTCCTTGGTAAGATTACCCATTCTTCTATGAGGAGATTGTATGACTTATTTTATAAGTTGTTCCCGATGGATCCTTTGTGTTCCCAAGGTCCGACCTTTACCTTATGACCATGTCCATGCTACCCCGAAGCACGAATGTGGTACTTAAAATGTCAACAGGAACATTGGAACCGCAATGCAAAAATGTTCTTGATAAATTATCCAAACACAATCGTGCAGATGAACATCATGATTCTCCTTGCCTCGTTATCTAAATGGTTATGGACTTAATGACCTATCATGTATACCATGCTCTATTTTCCTTGGAAAAGGTGTACTCTAATACTTGTGTGTGAACACATTTTCCTTTCCATTGGTCTATTTGATATGATAATCACATTTTCCTTCCCATTAGTATGTTTAATCTTTCTTGTAATCTAATCTATCTGAACGGTGGCAATTCCCTGCTTAGGTAAAAACCTCGATGTATGGCCGAGTGGTAAGTACTCTATTAGTAAGAGACTTTTACTATTGTGGATAACATTCCGGTAACCGTTGGAGGATGAGAATTTTGCCTGTTGGTCCGTGATGTTTTCTGTGTATCCCTTGCAACGGCACGAGAAATAGTTGTGTCGACGGCACCAGGAATCCTTCAGCTACGGCTATGCCTTAAGGGACTTCCTAGGAAAGTATGCAAAGGATTTCCCCCGTGGCCTTGGAGCCTTGCGTTCGTGTTCCCTCGAAGCGGAAAGGGTGATGTAGCACTGCGACGGTAAGTATTTCCCTCAGTTTGAGAACCAATGTATCAATCCAGCGGAAGAGTATCTCAAGATCCTGCACAAACACAAAAGCTTGCACCCAACGCTATGAAGGGGTTGTCAATGCCTTATAGATTGTTTGCCAAGTGAGAACTGAAAGCAACAAAGTAACCAAGCAAAGTAAAAGCGGAGATGTAAACGAAGGATGTGAATAGACCCGGGGGCCGTAGTGTTTACTAGTGGCTTCTCTCATGAAAGCAAGTAGACGGTGGGTGAACAAATTACTGTCGAGCAATTGATAGAACTGTGCAGAGTCATGACGATATCTATGCAATGATTATTTCTATAGGCATCACGTCTGAAACAAGTAGACCGATACTTTCTGCATCTACTACTATTACTCCACACGTTGACCGCTATCCAGCATGCATCTAGTGTATTAAGTCCATAAGAACAGAGTAACGCCTTAAGCAAGATGACATGATGTAGAGGGATAATCTCAAACCAATGATAAAAACCCCATCTTTTTACCCTTGATGGCAATTGCTTGATGTGTGCCTTGCTGCCCCTACTGTCATTGGGAAAGGTCACCACATGGTAGAACCCAAAACCAAGCACTTCTCCCATTGCAAGAATCATAGATCTAGTTGGCCAAACAAAACCCAAGACTCGAAGAGACTTACAAGGATATCAAATCATGCATATAAGAAATGAGCAAAGGCTCAAATATATATCATAGATAATCTGATCACAAGTCCACAATTCATTGGATCTCGACAAACACACCGCCAAAGAAGATTACATCGGATAGATCTCCATGAAGATCATGGAGAACTTTGTATTGAAGATCCAAGAGAGAGAAGAAGCCATCTAGCTACAAACTACGGACCCATAGGTCTGAAGTGAACTACTCACGAGTCATTGGAGGGGCGATGATGATGATGAAGAAGAAGCCCTCCACCTCCAAAGTCCCCTCCAGCAGGGTGCCGAGAAGGATCTCCAGATGAGATCTCGCGGAAACGGAAGCTTGCGGCGGCAGAAAAGTATTTTCGAGGCTCCCCTGATTTTTTTGCAGAATATTTGGGAATTTATAGGCCAAAGACCTAGGTCAGGGGGCGGCCAGGGAGGCCACAAGCCTGCCCACCGCCGCCTCCCCATGGTGGCGGAGTGGGGGCTTGTGGGATCCCTGGAGCCCACCTGTCTTGGCCCAAAAGCCCCCTGGGCTTCTTCCGTTCGGGAAAAAATCATTTCGGGGTTTTTCTACCGTTTGGACTCCGTTCCAAAATCATATCTGAAAAGAGTCAAAAACACGGAAAAAATAGGAACTGGCACTTGGCACTGAATTAATAAGTTAGTCCCAAAAAGATATAAAAAGGTACATAAAACATACAAAGAAGGCAAGATAACAGCGTGAAAACATCAAAAATTATAGATACGTTTGAGACGTATCAAGCATCCCCAAGCTTAACTCCTGCTCGTCCTCGAGTAGGGAAGTGATAAGAATGAATTTTTGATGCTTTCATGCTACCTAGCATAGGTGTCCTTTGTAATTCCTCTTATGTGACGTGAATGTTCAGATCCATTAGATTCAAAACAATAGTTTGCTATTGACGTGGAAACATAATAATTCAAGAAAACTAGCAAAGTAATCATGAACTTTCAAAATAACAAGGCCAAAAGAAAGTTATCCCTACAAAAGCATATAGTCTGGCTATGCTCTATCACCATTGCACAACGAGTTTAAATCATGCATTGTCCCTTCTCTCTTTTTGAAGATCATGGTGCTCAAAATGCACAAGTGTGGAAAAAGTGGTAGCATTGTCCCTTCTCTCTTTTTCTCTCATTTTTTTTATTTTGGTGGGCTCTTTGGCCTCTTTTTTTATGGGCTTCTTTGGCCTCTTTTATTTCCTCACATGGGACAATGTTCCAATAATGATGATCATCACACTTTCAACTCAAAACTTAGAGCAACTATGACTCTATATGGAATGCCTTCGGTAGTGTATCGTGGCAATGATCTAGCATGGCATAGACATCAATGGAAACATCATGCTAGCTATCTTACGATCGTGCAAAGGCAATGTAGACGTGGTGGCACATATCATGGTAGTAGTTGCATGGCAATATATCTCGGAATGACTTTGAAAAAGCCATAGTAGGTAGGTATGGTGACTGTTTTGAGGAAGGCTAATGGTGGGTTTTGTGCACCGACGAAAGTTGCATGGCACTAAGAAGATAGTGACGGTGGAAGGTGAAAGTGCATCTAAACCATGGACTCAACATTAGTCATGAAGAACTCATATACTTGTTGCAAAAGTTTTATTAGTAATCGAAACAAAGCATTCGACGCATACTCCTAGGGGAAGGGTTGGTAGGTATAAACCATCACGCGATCCCGACCGCCACGCAAAGGATGACAATCAATAGACTAATCATGCTCAGATTTCATCACATAGCGGTTCACCATGCATGCATGCTACGGGAATCACTAACCTCAACACAAGTATTTCTAGATCCACAACACCTTACTAGCATGACTTCAATATTACCATAACCACAACTCAAAACTAATTGAGATGAATCAAACTTCTCTAACTATTCAATGCACATGAAGGTGGAAGTTTTCGTATCCCTTTGGATAACTACCCCTTTTGAGACTACTTTCAAAGCATAGATCAACTACCAAGCAACGCACCTCTGTGCTCTAAAAGATATAAGTGAAGCACACAGAGGAAAAGTATCTAGCTCAAAAGATATAAGTGAAGCACATGTGAGCTGAATTGTCTACCAAAAGATATAAGTGAAGCTCGAGAAAATCACGGTGAGTGCATGTCTCTCTCTCTAGGTGTGCAGCAAGGATGATTGTGACACAACAAAGATATAAAAGACTCCTACGATACAAGACACTCCAAGCAAAAACACATAACATGTGGTGAATAAAAATATAGCCCCAAGTAACGTTACCGATGGATTGAAGACGAGAGAGGGGATGCCTTCCCGGGGCATCCCCAAGCTTAGGATTTTACGACATCCTTGAATATCTTGGGGTTACTTGGGCGTCCCCAAGATTGAGCTCTTGCCACTCTTTATCTTTTTGTCCATAAGAACTTCACCCAAAACTTGAAAACTTCACAACACGAAACTTAAACAAAAACTCGTGATAACATTAGTACAAGAAAGCAAACCACCACTTCCTTAGGTACTGTAGCAAACTTAAATTCTACTTGTGCTGATGTTGGGTTACTGTACTTTCAATCTTCCATGGCTAATACCCCCCGATACTATCCATAGTTTCATCAAAATAAGCAACCAACACAACAAAAACAGAATCTGTTAACAGCAGACTAGTCTGTAGCAATCTGTATGTTTCGTATACCTCTGGTACTTCCAAAATTCTGAAAAATTACGTAAGTCTGAAGAATTTGCATAGCAATCAGCAGCAAGAAGAATCAACTCATAAGCTCTTACATATAAAAAACAAAAATTCTTTTCGTGAGCAGAAAGTTTCTGTCTTTTCCAGCGTCACCAAACGATCATCCTCAAGACTAATCATAACGGTTTTGCTTGGCACAAACGCAAAAAGAAACACAAAAAACACAATCAGAACATAATTATGAAAGTGTGGAAAAAAGAAAACAGAAAGAAAAATGATAGATTCGTTGGGTTGCCTCCCAACAAGCGCTTTTGTTTAACGCCCTTAGCTAGGCGAAAGTGATGGAATCACGTATAGTCATCTTTGGTGCTCAAACCATAGGTAGCGTGATCATTTATCATCTTAAGATTTTCATCTTTATTAGATGACTCACCACTATCTCTAGGAACAAAAACAGGCTTGACGGTCTTTTTGAGAGTAAGATTTGGAGTATTTTGCACACCGGCAAAAGCGGAACCCAAGTTGGTTATGACATCTTCTAATTTGCCAATTCTAGAAGAATCATTAACTATAAGTTCCTTCTCCTTTAAATTTTTCAAAAAGTTTCCCACTTTGGATCCGTACTGAGTAATTTGATTGTGGATCTTTCTATCCAAACCCTCAATAAGTTCAACTGTGGCAATTTTCTTTTCAATAGCGTCAAGCCTTTGAATCACGTGTTCCAAGGTCAATATAGTTCCATTAACCGTGAGCGGGGATGAGCCTAGCAAATTAATGATAGCTCTATAGGAGTCAACAGTATGGCTCCCCAAAAAGTTCCTGCCTACAATGGTATCAAGGATATACCTATTCCAAGGAGAAATTCCAACATAGAAACTGCGAAGGAGGACGGTAGTGGATTGCTTAAGAGTAGATCTACTTTGAGCATTGCAAATCCTGTACCAAGCGTCCTTCAAATTTTCTTCCTCATTCTGCCTGAAATTGAGAACTTCATTTTCAGGGGTGTCGTTTGGAGTGGTGGGTCAAGCCATTGATGGACCATCTCAAGCACAAACGAGCGGGAAGAGAGAATGAAACGGGCAAAAGGAAACGGCGAAGGAGAAAGGCGAATGAAAACGGCAAATGTGAAGTGGGGGAGAGGAAAAGGAGAGGCAACTGGCAACAAAAGTAAATGCAAGAGAAGAGTTTGTGAGACCTACTTGGATAGATCTTGATTTCTCTTTCCCGGCAACGGTGCTAGAAATACTTCTGATGTTTGCTGTGTATCCCTTGCAACGGCGCCATAAATAGTTGTGTCGACGGCACCAGGAATCCTTCGGCTACGGCTACGCCTTAAGGGACTTCCTAGGCAAGTATGCAAAGGGTTTCCCCCGTGACCTTGGAGCCTTGCATTGGTGTTCCCTCGAAGCGGAAAGGGTGATGTAGCACAGCGACGGTAAGTATTTCCCTCAGTTTGAGAACCAAGGTATCAATCCGGCGGAAGAGTATCTCAAGATCCTGCACAAACACAAAAGCTTGCACCGAACGCTATGAAGGGGTTGTCAATCCCTTATAGATTGTTTGCCAAGTGAGAACTGAAAGCAACAAAGTAACCAAGCAAAGTAAAAGCGGAGATGTAAACGAAGGATGTGAATAGACCCGGGGGCCGTAGTGTTTACTAGTGGCTTCTCTCATGAAAGCAAGTAGACGGTGGGTGAACAAATTATTGTCGAGCAATTGATAGAACTGTGCAGAGTCGTGACGATATCTATGCAATGATTATTTCTATAGGCATCACGTCCGAAACAAGTAGACCGATACTTTCTGCATCTACTACTATTACTCCACACGTCGACCGCTATCCAGCATGCATCTAGTGTATTAAGTCCATAAGAACAGAGTAACGCCTTAAGCAAGATGACATGATGTAGAGGGATAATCTCAAACCAATGATAAAAACCCCATCTTTTTACCCTTGATGACAACTGCTTGATGTGTGCCTTGCTGCCCCTACTGTCACTCGGAAAGGTCACCACATGGCAGAATCCAAAACCAAGCACTTCTCCCATTGCAAGAATCATAGATCTAGTTGGCCAAACAAAACCCAAGACTTGGAGAGACTTACAAGGATATCTAATCATGCATATAAGAAATCACCAAAGACTCAAATATATATAATAGATAATCTGATCACAAGTCCACAATTCATCGGATCTCGACAAACACACCGCCAAAGAAGATTACATCGGATAGATCTCCATGAAGATCATGGAGAACTTTGTATTGAAAATCCAAGAGAGAGAAGAAGCCATCTAGCTACTAACTACGGACCCGGAGGTCTGAAGTGAACTACTCACGAGTCATTGGAGGGGCGATGATGATGATGAAGAAGCCCTCCACCTCCAAAGTCCCCTCCGGGAGGGTGCCGGGAAGGGTCTCCAGATGATCTCGCGGAAACGGAAGCTTGCGGCGGAGGAAAAGTATTTTCGAGGCTTCCCTGATTTTTTGCGGAATATTTGGGAATTTATAGGCCAAAGACCTAGGTTAGGGGCGGCCAGCGAGGCCACAAGCCTGCCCACCGCCGCCTCCCCCTGGTGGCGGAGTGGGGGCTTGTGGGCTCCCTGTAGCCCACCTGGCTTGGCCCAAAAGCCTCGTGGACTTCTTCCGTTCGGGAAAAAATCATTTCGGGGTTTTTCTTCCGTTTGGACTCCGTTCCAAAATGATATCTGAAAAGAGTCAAAAACACGGAAAAAACAGGAACTGGCACTTGGCACTGAATTAATAAGTTAGTCCCAAAAAGATATAAAAAATTACATAAAACATACAAAGAAGGCAAGATAACAGCGTGAAAACATCAAACATTATAGATATGTTTGAGACGTATCAGTCCGCCTCGTTGAGTAGGAAAATGGTTCTATTCGTCCCCCGCCCTTGGTACCGACGTTGTTGCCAACATAACTAACAGGCTATCCTCCAACATAACTCTTGGACCATATGGTGGGATCAAAATGTGACTCTCCTGTACATCTTTGATTCCAATGTATACTTTGCACTAGGTTTCGTCTTTAATTCCCGACCCACCGTGTAGGGGATGATCTGTTCTAGTGTAAGACTTAATATTTATTCTCGTTGCTCTAAACCCCTTTCACCTTGTGACCAGGCATCGAATGATTGCCTCCCGTTTTGAAACCTTTGTACAAAACCATGATTGCACTCATTGGATTCCCCGTGTTACAACTTGAGGAATAATTCATGTCTTCTTCCTCAGTTCACCGTCAGATGCCTAACTTTGTGTAGTTACATTCTTCCAGAGTTTTTCCTCCTATAACATTTGTAGGACGATGAATATCCCGAAGGAAGGACGAAGATTCCATCAGGTTGACCGGAATCAGAGTAATGAATACATCAACGAGAAGGATCAACCTCTTCGATGAGAGCAACAAAGACAAGGAAACTCGTTAGAATTTCGTAACCAAACGTTTCCCCCTTACCTCTACCTCTTAATTCTCGGGACGAGAACTTATTTTAGTGGTGGAGAGTTGTGATACCCCTAGATTCATGCTATAGTTATCTCCCCCTAATGGTGCCATGTCATCAAATTTAATTAAGCCAATTTTTCACCTAATAAAATCAAAGCCAAATTTCAATTTAAATTAATGTCAACTTATTATTTCTTCAAACATAAAAACAAAAACGTTCCTAATGTTGCCAATAATCCATAGTATATTATGGTGGTGAACAAACATTTTTATAAATTGTATTAATTGCCCTAAAATGTTTAAAACGGTACCAAAAGGGCATTTTTAAATGCTTTCTAAATTATGAAAAATTAAAATAACTTCAAATGTCTCCCAAATTTTTTGTGACAATATTAAATATTGCAAACTATTTATGTGGCTAAATTCCATATTTTACAAAAATTATTTGTAGGCTAAATAAAATACAAACTACTGTTGAAAAAGAAAAAAAGAAATAAAAGAAAAAAGAAAAAAGAGAAAGGACCGACTGCTACACTGAGCCCTAGTGGACAGAGTGCATCCCAACCCAGTTGTCACGACCCTTCTCCCACCTCTCTCTAGGGGAGGAAGCACAGTTATTGCGTGCACGCATGCATGCCGTCCACGCGTCCGATCTCCTTGTGTCGGCCATCCGGCGACCCTTGGTGCGGATAAGGTCGCCCCCGACGCTCTCTGTTCCCCGCAAACCCTAGGTGTCCCCAGTTTCACCTCTCACACTCCCGTCGCTCGCTCCCACCTCTCCCGAGCGCGCCATGGCCCCTGTCCCATGAAGCTCGCGGCCACCACCATCGCCACGCCCGCAGGATTGCCTAGGAGCTCCGGCGAGGTCATCTGCGTCGATCCCGAGGTGCAAGTTGTGCTGGAGATCGGCACGACACCATGATCGATCTCTCCTTCCTCTTCAATTGCTTGACAAAATTCGATGTCGCTGCTGCTACTAAACTCTCGCTGGGCCTTCGTGTGCCTTCACAGTGAGCCGCCACACCAGATGCACTCCTTCCTTTTTTTCTCGAGCCGTCCCTAGTGTCGGTTCCGTTCTTTGCTTGGTCCGGTCGTCGTCTGCTGTCGCTAGCTCCGACCATCCCCAATGCTTGTCGATGCCGCACACGCCAATGAGTCTGTGGTCCTGCTAGGAATTCATCACGTCCTTTCGTTTGGTTTAGTTCGCACACAATCGCGACTTACACACTGCCACCGAGCGCCGACGGCGCCTTTGTCGACGGTGTGCTCGCTCAGATACTTCAGAAATTTGTGTATCGCCGTTCAGTACTTCACCGATACTCCGATACTTCAGATACGCCTTCGATACGGGTATCCCCGAAGTATCGTCATTTTCAATTTAAAAGAAATGGCGATACGCGTATCCTCAAAGTATCGCCGTTGTGTATTGTCCATGTCTTGATGTATCGTTGATCTGTTCATATAGGTAGTGCACGTGGACTGTACTAATGTACTACTCCCTCCGTTCCTAAATATAAGTCTTTGTAGAGATTTCACTAGTGGACTACATACGGATGTATATAGACATACTTTAGAGTATACATTCAATCATTTTGCTCCGTATGTAGACATCTAGTGAAATCGCTTAAAAGACTTATATTTAGGAACGGAGGGAGTAGTTGGATAAAAGTACTTTGTTAAGGATGTTACTTGTGCAATTCATTATTTGGCCCACTCGTGCAATCAAAAGTTGCTCTTTATATATGTTTGTCATTTGTCAATCTTAAGTTTTTAATTTTAAAAGATTTATTAATTTTATATTGTCATGTTAATAGATATTACAGTCTAAATCGTACTGTGACAGTCTATGACCGATTGGTCGTATTATTCATTGATGATAATGAGATTTTAAAATGAGAAACAATAAGGTATGAAAGTAATTAGGCAACCAGTGGGTCGGTATTTTATTATCATCTCATACATTTATTATGTTAGTTTTTATTGCATGTTATTTTATCATTATTTATATATGCTTGCCGTATCGCCGAATTGCTGTTTTTAGAAATTGCCGTATCCCGTATCGCCGTACCCGTATCGCCGTATCAGTGTCGCCGTATCGGTGCTTCGTAGGCCAGAACCATGCGTGTCGTCGCCACCCATCGATGTGACGCAGCCCCACGGCCGTGTAGGACCAAACCACGTCCCAAATGGTTGCCGAAATTAACCGCGCGACCACCAGCGGTGCTCGGCCTTGCCGCCGGTGACGCTGCCGACGTGACTTCATTAGCCAGTGACAGTAGGGTCCAATGACTAATTAAACTTAGTTAAACTACTTAAACTTAGAATTATTAACAACTATCACTGACTACTCGGTCCCACTGCACCCAGTTGACCCACTCAACCTGCTGACTCAGCTAGCCCGAGTCAAATGCTAGGTGGGTCCCTTTGGACTAGTCAACTAGACAATAGTTGATGTGGTGACTCTCTAGGTTGGACCCACCTGTCAGCCACACATGCACATTTCTAGGTATAGTCGTGTGTACTCATAGCAAATTATCCTTTTATTTTCAAATTAAAATAAATCCTGTAATTCCAGAATTTTATTAAAACTTTGAAAATAAAATAATAATAATTTATAATTAAAATGAAAATACTATATATTTGAAACTTGCTCAGAAAAATCCCATAAATCTGAATAGTCTCTCCATTCATCTTTCACATACTTCTAGCATGATGAACATGGACATTTTGCGTTAGGCTCATCTGTGCAATAGAAGCCCCACACCCGGGAAATATCGTTAGATATTTTCCTGCTCCGTCTGTGACGTGTAGTACTGTGTTAGCGCATCCTTAGCACTACATATTGCCATGCCATGCATCGTGTTACATCTGCTTGCTTTTATTTATTGTTTCTTCCCGTCTTCTGTCCGGTAGACGCCGAAGCTGACGCTGCTCCCAAGTACGACAACACCGCTGACGACCAACCTTTTGCAATAGAGCAACAAGGCAGGAAAAAACCCCTTGATCATCCCTATATCACCCATTCTTTCTCCCTCATGCTTGCATTAGATTTTGCTACTGTTGTAGATAGCTCCTATTCTGATGCATAGCCTGTTTTTGTTAAACTATTGTTGTACCCTACTATATATTAAATGCATAGTATAGGTGGATTAGAGATCCCCAATGACCCGACTTAGCCCTAGTTGCGCTTGGTTCATCATCGACGACTCGACGACTTGAAGACCTGGAGACCCGAAGACTCAATCATCCGATCGACTAGCCATGACCTGTCACCTCACTTCACACCCCCCTTAGTTGTACGACTATGCACAACAACTATCGAGTACCTAGGGTGATACCTCGTGATGTACTCCTGATGTTAACTACGAAGTGTAGTTAACTGGGGGTGGATTACGGAGGGTGATTCCTCCTTCACCACTTCCGATAATGACTCTTTCGTGCAACCCCTCAAGCGTGAACCATCGAGAGTGATTCCTCCCTGGCCACCTTGACTGTTACATCGATTGGAATCCGTCGAGGGTGATACCTATGACGCCCTCGATTTGATCGCATGATAATCATACACGCAAATGTGTACAACCAAGATCAAGGAATCACGGGAAGATACCACAACACAACTCTAGACAGAAATAAAAACATACAAGCTTCATATTACAAGCCAGGGGCCTCGAGGGCTAGAATACAGAAGCTCGATAAACACACGAGTCAGCGGAAGCAACAAATATCTGAGTACAGACATGAAACATGATTATGCCTTAGAGAAGGCTAGCACAAAAGATGCAGCGATCGAACGCGGCGAGGCCTCCTGCCTGGGAACCTCCTAAACTACTCTTGGTCTTCAGCGGCCTCCACGTAGTAGTAGGCACCATCGGGGTAGCACCCGTTGGTGGTGAGATACGCCATCTCCTGGGCTCCATCATCTGGTCGCAGCAACGGATCAAGTGTAAAAGGGGCAGCAAAGCAACGATGAGTATTCATCCAAAGTACTCGCAAGTCTAACATCAGAACTATGCTAAGTATGCATCAGTATAAAAGGAAGGGGTTATATGTGGACTCACTGCAACAATGCGTGAATAGAGAGAGGGGACTAGTGCTATCGAAGACTAGCTTCTTAAGGGGTCTTGCAGCAATAGATGAGATTAGAGCAAGTAACACAAGTAATAGTCATATTGTTGCAGCAATATTAAATTGAGGTCACGCCCAGAGATTCTTCCTCGACTCCCTGCGAGGAAGCAATCCCAGAGCAAACATTCCAGTTAAGTAACCGTTGTAGTTGTATAAGATTAGGGGACAACTTCAAGTCGTCCTGTAATCGTGGACACGGCTATCCGAATAGTTAATTTTCATCCCTGCAGGGGTGCACCAAGTTTCCCGTCACGCCCGATAAACTCTGGCCGGACACACTTTCCTGGGTCATGCCCGGCCTCGGAACATCAATACATCGTAGTCCCACCTAGTCTCAACAGAGAGGCCAGTCCACCGATCTAAATCCTAAGCATGCAGGGGTCATGGGACCATCACTCTTTGCGCTCCTGCACGATGCGAGGGCGGCCGATGTCAGTCCTGGCACCTCTTATACAAGAACGATGCTTATCTGGGCCACTCGGGCGCATGCCGCTCCATTGCTGACGTCTGAATAGCTTCGCCTGATACACGACGTCGAGAACCCATAACTCCTCCCACGTAGACGGTTAGTGCGAAAAGATCTCTGACCAACCCAGATCAAATGCCCAAATCCTTAGCATTTTAATTAACTCATCAACACATTCACGCGGGAACTCACCCGCAACACATCATTCATCAAAGTTCCCAGTAACAAGGTCAAGTAACCGTGTGGCTATAACATCACAGGGATCCGAGGTATCACCCTCTATGGATTCCGAATGACGTAACCGACAAGGTGGACAGGGAGGAATCACCCTCGATGGACCATGCTTGATGGGTTGTGCAACAGAGTCGTTATCGGAGGTTGTCGTGGTTTTGTCACGGCACATGTCCTCGTGAAAGGACTTAGTGATGAGGCCATCATAGCTATGTGGCGACTCAAAGGGGTTGATAGGGAAACGGGAGACGAGTTTACCCAGGTTCGGTCCCTCAGATTGAGGTAAAAGCCTACATCCTGCTTTGTGTATATTGATGTGGGTATCGATTACTGATACATCTCCAACGTATCTATAATTTTTGATGGTTTTATGCTATTATCCTGTCAAACTTTGGATGTTTTGTATGCCTTTTATATCTTTTTGGGACTAACTTATTAACTCAGTGCCAAGTGCCAGTTCCTGTTTTTTCCGTGTTTTTGACCTCTTTCAGAGGAGGATTTTAAACGGAGTCCAAACGGAACGAAACTTCCAAAAAGATTTTTTCCGAAACAGAAGAAGATCGGGAAGCTTGAGAACCAATGCAGGTGGCCACCAGGGACCCCACAAGCCCCCTAGCTGCGGCCAGGGGGGCCCGCGCCTCCCAGGCTTGTGGGCTCCGTGGGCCACCTCTGCCCTAGGTATTTCGCCTATATATTCCCAATAATTCCAGAAAAAAAATCAAGAGATCATCGAAAGTACTTTTCCGCCGGCGCAAGCTTATGTCTCCGCAAGATCCCATCTGGGGCACATTCTGGTGCCCTGCCGGAGGGGGGATTCAGATACGGAGGGCTTCTTCATCAACACCATGACCTCTCCGATGATGCGTGAGTAGTTCACCATAGACCTACGGGTCCATAGCTAGTAGCTAGATGGCTTCTTCTCTCTCTTGGATCTTCAATACAAAGTTCTCCATGATCTTCATGGAGATCTATCCGATGTAATCTTTTTTTGCGGTGTGTTTGTCGAGATCCGATGAATTGTGGATTTATGATCAGATTATCTATGAATCTTATTTGAGTTTCTTCTGATCTCTCTTATGCATGATTTCATATCCTTGTAATTCTCTTCGAGTTGTGGGTTTTGTTTGGCCAGCTTGATCTATGATTCTTGCAATGGGAGAAGTGCTTGGTTTTGGGTTCATACCGTGGGGTGACCTCACCCAGTGACAGAAGGGGTAGAGAGGCACGCATCATGTCGTTGCCATCAAGGGTAAAAAGATGGGGTTTTCATCATTGGTTTGAGTTTATCCCTCTACATCATGTCATCTTGCTTAAGGCATTACTCTGTTCGTCATGAACTCAATACACTAGATGCATGCTGGATAGCGGTCGATGTGTGGAGTAATAGTAGTAGATGCAGAAAGTATCGGTCTACTTGTCTCGGATGTGATGCCTATATGTATGATCATTGCCTTAGATATCGTCATGACTTTGCGCGGTTCTATCAATTGCTCGACAGTAATTTGTTCACCCACCGTAATATTTGCTATTTTGAGAGAGGCGTCTAGTGAACACTATGGCCCCCGGGTCTACTTCACACCATATTTTCAGCCTTACACTTTTTCTTCGTTGCACTTTCCGCCTTTAGATCTCACTTTGCAATCAATCTTGAAGGGATTGACAACCCCTTTATAGCGTTGGGTGCAATCTCTTTTGTGTTTGTGCAGGTACTCTGGACTTGACGAGATTCTCCTACTGGATTGATACCTTGGTTCTCAAACTGAGGGAAATACTTACTACTCCTGTGCTGCATCGCCCTTTCCTCTTCAAGGGAAAAACCAACGCAAGCTCAAGAGACGATAGAATATTTCTGTCGTCGTAGCAGAAGAATTTCTTGCGGCTTTGCCGTGGAGTATCAAGTCAAGAACTCATCCAAGTAAGTGTCGCAAACTCATCTCTTGCATTTACCTTTTTTGCCTCTCGTTTTCCTCTCCCCCACTTCTGAAAAACAAAAATTTACAAAAAAATATTTGCCTTTTTCGTTTGCCTTTTTCGTTTGCCCTTTTCTCTCGCTTCCTTTTTTTCGCTTGTTTGCTTGCTAAGACATGTATGGCCCAACCAAGGAATTTTGATGCTCACTATGCGAGGTTGGAAGAGATTGAAACTAGTATTAAAGGCTTCATGTCTACACAGTTTGATTATAACAGTTACTTCCGTAGGGAACTGAAGGAGCAAAATTCTTTTTTGGCCTTTATGAATAAAGAAATTGATGATATGGCCAAAGAATTCCTTGCGCTAAATTCTCAGTTTGCTCGTCTTGAAAAGTTGGTAGGCCAGATTTCTGATAAGAGGCTACCTTAGTCAATAAAATGGTTGCTAAACCTGAAACTCGTGATGGGAATCATGAAGATCTTAAAGTGCTTGGTGTGACTCCAATTGAATCTTTGTTTTCTTGTGTCAAACCTAATGATGATGGGGCTGGATATGAATCCACCTTGGTTGAAAAATGCCCCAATGATTCAGAGTCCATCTATCTTGATGCTAAAAGCATTGAAAGTGGAGTAGAAGATATTAAAACTTTGAGTGGTAATGAAATTACTACTTTGGATTTCAAGGAATTCAATTATGATAGTTGCTCCTTGATTGAATGCATTTCCTTGATGCAATCCATGCTAAACTCTCCACACGCTTATAGCCAAAACAAGGCCTTTACCGATCATATCGTCGAAGCTATGATAAAATCTCTTGAAGAGAAACTTGAATTGGAAGTCTCTATCCCTAGAAAGCTTCATGATGAGTGGGAACATACTATCAAAATCAAAATAAAAAACTATGAATGCAATGCTTTGTGTGATTTGGGTGCTAGTGTTTCCGCGATTCCAAAGTCTTTATGTGATTTTCTGGGTTTTAATGAGATTGAGGAGTGTTCTCTTAATTTGCATCTTGCGGATTCTACTGTCAAGAAACCCATGGGAAGGATCAATGATGATCTTATTATTGCAAATGGGAACTATGTACCCGTGGATTTCATTGTGCTTGACATTGATTGCAATCCTACATGCCCTATTATTCTTGGTAGACATTTCCTAAGGACTATTAGTGCTATCATCGATATGAAGGCAGGGAATATCATATTTCAATTTCCTTTAAAGAAGGGCACGGAGCACTTTCCTAGAAAGAAAATAAGATTGCCTTATGAATCCATGATGAGGGCTACTTATGGTTTGAGCACCAAAGACGACGATACAAGATTCCATCACCTTATGCGTAGCTGAGGGCGTTAAACAAAAGTGCTTGTTGGGAGGCAACCCAATGAATTTATTTCTTTTTCTTTCTGTTTTGTTGCGTCCACACTATCGTAATTCTGTTATGATTGTGTCTTTCGTGTTAATTTTTGTGTTTGAGCCAAGCAAAACCTTTATGACTATTCTTGGTGATGGTTGTTTGATCTTGCAGGAAAAGGCCAGAAACTTTTCGCTCATGAGATGACTTTTCATTTTTATTCAAAAAGAGATTTTGAGTTGATTCTTTTTTGCTTCTGGTAGATATGCCTTTTCCCAGGCAGTCCTAAGTTTTCAGAATTTTTGAGGTACCAGAAGTATACGAAGTATGCAGATTGCTACAGACTGGTCCGTTTTTGACAGATTCTATTTTTGTTGAGTTGGTTGCTTGTTTTGATGAAACTATGGATAGTATCAGGGGGTACTAGCCATGGAAAAGTGAGAATACAGTAATCTAACACCAATATAAATAGAAATCAAGATTGCTACAGTACCTAAAGAGGTGGTACTTTGTTTTCTTGTGCTAATGATATCACAAGTTTCTGTTTAAGATTTGTGTTGTGAAGTTTTCAAGTTTTGGGTGATGTTCTCATGGACAAAGAGATAAGGAGTGGAAAGATCTCAAGCTTGGGTATGCCCAAGGCATCCCAAGACAAATTCAAGGACACCAAAAAGCCTAAGCTTGGGGATGCCCCGGGAAGGCATCCCCTCTTTCGTCTTCAATCCATCGGTAACATTACTTGGAGCTATATTTTTATTCACCACATGATATGTGGTTTCGTTGGAGCGTCTTGTATCGTAGGATTCTTTTCTTTTTGTTGTGTCACAATCATCCTTGCTACACACCTTTAGAGAGAGACATGCACTCATCGTGATTTTGCTAGAATGCTCATCGTGCTTCACTTATATCTTTTGAGCTAGATAATTTTGCTCTGTGTGCTTCACTTAGATCTTTTAGAGCACGGCGGTGTGTGACTTGGTAGTTGGCTTATGCTATGAAAGTAGTCCCAAAGGTGATAGGTACCCAAAGAGGATACAAAAACCTCCATCTTCATGTGCATTGAGTAGAAAGAGAAGTCTTGATTCCTCTCAATTAGTTTTGAGACGTGGATTTGGTAATTGTCGTGGGTATAAGCCTGACAGTAGATGTGTAGGGTACGAAAAGGATGGGCAGAGCCTTAGCTACGACGAGGTTGTATGAGTTCGGGCCCCTCTGCGGTGGAGGTAATAGCCCTACGTCCCAGTGCTCAGGGAGCTTGTTGTCGAGTGGAAATATAGAATACAATGTGTTGGTAACCCCTCTACCAGTGGGGGAGGGTGGCTTATATAGAGTGCGCTGCCCTCCACAACGGTTCCGGTACAGGGGTGGAGTAGTGGGGATTGAATGCGTACGTTACAGGTAACGTATGATCTAGATGCTAATAAATGCACCCGGAAACGTGCGACCGTTTCCCTCCAGAGAGGTTACGATGTACCGAGTGTAGCCAGTCGGTTAGCTTGGTATCCTCCGAATGCTAGTCTCCGACTGGATGGTCGAGGACCTGTTACCGACTGGATGATGGGGACTCCTTAATCCAGTCGGGACTGACTAAGGGCCTTGTCCTTTGTGAGGGGTAGTCCTTGGGTAGGACCTACATGGCAGGCCTATGACCCTACCCTAGGACTATGACCCCATCATTAGTCGCCGAATGGATTGGGGTTTGAACGACGAAGCGTTGCTTGAAGTTTGGATCTGACTGGAACAGATTTGGCTTGGGCGTTGCTTGCCTCAATCCATTTTATCTCTTTTGACCAACGACCCGAGTGCTTCTGTGGCATCTTTTGACGCGACCGGTCAACTGACAGCGGCGGATTTTCCGGGATCTCAAATTTCGGTTTCCACGCGCTCAGCGGGGATGACGCCATCGCGCACGAGTAGTGCCCGACGCCTCGATTCTCGCGCCTTCAACCTCTCCATTAATATCGCCGCGGTGGGTCGGGGGGATAAGGTTTCGGGGCCACCTGCTAGCGACCCAGTAGAAACCCTACCTAAATCTCGGCGGCGAGGCCTCTTTGTTACGCTCGCCGAATCTCTTGCCTTTGCCTGCTCCGTCTCTCTCGCCACCTCCAGCGCCTCTACACTCTTCCCTCTCCCTTCCTCCCGCGGACTCGCAGTTTCCGCCATGATCAAGGGTCAGACGAGCAAGATGGAGGCGAGGAAGAAGAAGGGGAAGGCGGCGGCTCCTGCTCAGCGGCGGCAGCGGCCGCTGCCAGCGGGGTGGATTCAAGGCGACTTCCTCCCTTCCACGGTGACGGAGGGGGATCTGCTGCAGCTGGTCGAGCACGGGATGATCGTGCACAAGACTTGGAGGCTGCCGGCGGAGAACGAGGTCGAGCCGGCGCCCCGGGAGGGGGAGCGCGTCTTGCTTCTCAGCCACGTCTATCGAGGTTTCTCCTTGCCTCCGCATCCTTTCTTCAAGGGCATCATGAATCACTTCGGGGCACAACTTCACCACTTTCCCCCGAACGCCATCGCCCATCTCTGTGCCTTTATAGTTCTGTGCGAGTGTTTCATTGGCTGTCCTCCCCATTGGGGGCTGTTCAAGCACATATTTTCTGCTAGATCCCAGACCATCAAACGACTTAGCCAGTCAGATGATAAAACACATCTTCTCCAGCTCTGCGGGGGTCTAGGTTTCCAGAAAAAGAGTCAGAGCAGTTATCCCGCCCTCCAGCTAAGTGAGTCGGTCAGGAACTGGCAGTCGACCTGGTTCTACTGCCAGGATATCGCCTGCCCGAATGCTTCGACAGGGCTGCCTCCCTTTAGCTTAGATCGGCCCGCCCCACCTAAGCAACTCGCGCTCACGAGGGCGGAGAAGAACGACATCCAACCTCTGGTCGGGGCGCTCGTAGATGTCGTCAGGAGGGGGGTCACTGGCATAGACTTGCTGGAGGTCTTCCTTGGTCGGCGTATCCAGCCCCTGCAGGCTCGCGACCACGCCATGTGGCATTATACGGGGCCCGAGGATTCCACTCGGACCAACGTTGTGGGCGTGACTGAGGAGAGGGTGACCTCATGGGTGCTCCAGATCACATGCCCCTGCGAGAATCCCAAAGGATCTCGGCGAGTGAAGCCCTTCTGCGCGGATAATCCTCCCCCGAATCAGGTGAGTGGCACTTGTCGAGTGCTCCTGACTGTCTTAATCTTATCGTTTGCTTGAATCTCTGTGCGACGTCTAATGTCACCGACTGAATTTTATGCAGGAGTGGACCAACTGGTTTTCTCCCATTTCGAACGGGAACCCGGCCGAGGAGGAGGAAGGCAGCCAGGAGGGCAGCGTGGAGAGCGCTGAATATGTCTCCGACAGCGGGGAGTCGGAGGAAGAGACCAGCGAGGAAGAGGAGGAAGACGAAGAGCAGGACTCTCCTCCTCCGCAAACAGAGCATCGGACCAAGCGCCGCCGCGAGCCTGCCGTTCCCTCGGGCCCTCCAGCATCTTCGAGTGCTCCGCCCACTGCCCCGGCGGTCCCGAGTGCTCGGAGCACTAAAAGGGCCAGGGATGCTGCCGCTGAACCTGCGGGTCAGTCTTCCAAGGCGGCCAAACCGAGTGGGTCCAAACCTCGGAAGGCTCTGCCGCGGATGAGGGTTGCTGTCCCCGTCACCTCCACGTAAGTGTATCGATCTTCTAATTTCTTCTGATATCCGAGTGAATTCTTGTTCATTGGTCGAATGGATTTCACTCGACAGAGTTGCTACTTCTGCCACCTCCCCGGCGCGGCAAGAAGATGACCTCATGGACACGGACAACGTCGTCTCGTCCCAGCCAGGTGTGTTGTAGTGACCTTGAGTGCTTTGTTCTATCATCGGTTTTGCCTCTTTCTTTTTCTGAGATCTTGCGTCGTTCGGTCTATCAGGGGCGATTTGCGTGGACGAGGGCGATCAGGGGAGAACTGAACAGGCTATGGAGCCCGTTCTTGAGGCTGCTCCGCCTGTTGCTGCTCTCGCCGCCGACGTGCCGCCGACTGAACCGGCGTTGGTGGTTGAGGTGCCGACTGGAACGGACCTCGGGATGCCTCAGGAACTTCCGACGATGCCAGGCTCGTCGAATGTCGAGTTCAACATCCAGCGTCTCCCGGAGGAGCAGGTGGGACCGGCCAAGGGAGCCATGGTGCAAGCGGAGCTGATGGCTGGGGAATCCAAGAGGGCCTATGACTCCGTCGCGTCCTTGTACCAGCGGAGCTTGGAGCTGCGGGATGATATCCGAGTAAGTGGGCTAGTAAGTATTTATTTTTCTCTTGTAACCCACTGGGTGTTTTTGGATAGCAGCTGTTGTTTGCAATGGGTTCACTCTGAGTGAACCCAGTGGGTGTAGTCCCCGAGACTTCTGTCGAGTGCTTGCACCGACAGTTGTCTTTATACATATTGTCTTTGCTTTGATCAGGTATGTAAATAACATGACCGACCGCTAGCTGTTGTGGCACTCGGAGTGCACTTTCTGTAAGAGTCTCCGAGAGTAAGTTGTACTCAGGTCAGGTAGTATTGGCCTCGTAGGCGTAGGTGGTAACATGCAGCTCAATAGGGCGGGCCTGCTTGAGTTGCATGCTAGTGGGGTCACTCTTAGTGAACCCACTGGGTGTAGTCCCCGAGACCGCTGTCGACTGCTTGAGTTGGCAGGGGTCTGAAGAACTTAGACTTTTATTGTTGAATTTTCTGATTGTCCCTTGGTGTTTGGTGGCAGAAAACCTGTGAAATGGGAACAACTTATGAGACTCTCAAGGCGGAGAGGAATCGGCTCGCTGGTGAGCTTGATGCGGCCATGCTCGCAATGGCTGGCATGAAGGATGCTCTGGAGGGACGAGAGAAGTCATTGGAGCAGGCTCGGGAAGCAAACAAGGTGTTGACTGAGGAAGTGCAAAAGATGGGGAAACAGAGGACTGCTCTGATGGGTCAGATGGACGTGCTGAACAAACGGTGCAGAGCACAGGAGAAATACGTCAGCGACTGGGCTCGGCAGATGATGACGCGTGTGGCTGGTAAGTCCTGCTTTTTCCGAGTGGTTGTGTTATGCACGTCACACTCGGCACTTATTGTCTGTTTGTCCTGTTATCTCAGATTTTTGCTTTCACGCCGAAGCTGAAGCAGCTGACGTGGAGCGGTCGATTCTTGAGAACGTTCCACTCGGTGAGGACGTCAATTGGGATCTGCTCCGTGCGCACATCCGCGTGGGAAAAGTTGGTCCTTTCATCGGTCGACTGAGAGATGTCGTCGGCCGAATCGACAAGGAGCTTTGGCCAGAAGATGAGTCGCGGCAGGAGATGGAGAACCTGATGACCCGATTGGAGGAGATTCCCAACCGAGTGCAGTCGTGGAAGAAATCTGCAGCTCATTGTGGTGCAGATGTTGCTCTGTCCCTGGTCCGAGTGCATTGCAAGGAGGTGCGCGAGGAGAAGTTGAAGACGTTGAAGGTGTCCAACACGAAGGAACTTCGATTCAAAGACTTCATGGAAACCTTCCTTGAAAGCGCCACCCGCATCGCCGACGGTATTGATCTGGACACGTTCGTAGAGCCCTCCAGTCCTGGTGTTAATCCAGATGAAGCGTAAAAAACACTTTTATCCTCGGTATGCCGAGTGTGGATCTGTAAGAAACTTTGGCCACTGCTGTTGGCCTTCACATTCTTGGTTCAGTGTGGGTATCTTTGGTTGAACTTTAAATTGATTCTTTTGCTCTTCTGTTGCAATGTTGACTCGAGTTTTTGTTTGGCGTTTCTTGGAGAAGCCAAAGGCAAACATTCGGAACATGTCAGTTGTTTTGACATCTGCATGAGCCTCATTGAGGGTCCGTGGAATTCCCTAAGTCTCCGAGTGTGACGTTAAGAGTACACTCGGAGAAGGTTAATTCTTATGCGATTCTGGACCGCAGCTAAGTCTCCGAGTGTGGCGTTAAGTGCACACTCGGAAAAATTTAGTACTTAGGCGATTCTGGATCGCAGCTAAGCTCCCGAGTGTGCCGTGAAGTGCTCACTCGGAGAAGGTTAATACTTAGGCGATTCTGGATCGCAGCTAAGCCCCCGAGTGTGACGTGTAGTGCACACTCGGAGAAGGTTAATACTTAGGCGATTCTGGATCGCAGCTAAGCCTCCGAGTGTGACGTGTAGTGCACACTCGGAGAAGGTTAATACTTGGGCGATTCTGGATCGCAGCTAAGCCTCCGAGTGTGACGTGAAGTGCACACTCGGAGAAGGTTAATACTTAGGCGATTCTGGATCGCAGCTAAGCTCCCGAGTGTGCCGTGAAGTGCACACTCGGAGAAGGTTAATATTTAGGCGATTCTGGACCGCAGCTAAGCCCCCGAGTGTGACGTGTAGTGCACACTCGGAGGAGGTTAATACTTAGGCGATTCTGGATCGCAGCTAAGCCTCCGAGTGTGACGTGTAGTGCACACTCGGAGAAGGTTAATACTTAGGCGATTCTGGATCGCAGCTAAGCCTCCAAGTGTGACGTGTAGTGCACACTCGGAGAAGGTTAATACTTAGGCGATTATGGATTGCAGCTAAGCCTCCGAGTGTGACGTGTCGTGCACACTCGGAGAAGGTTAATACTTAGGCGATTCTGGATCGCAGCTAAGCCTCCGAGTGTGACGTGTAGTGCACACTCGGAGAAGGTTAATACTTAGGCGATGCTGGATTGCAGCTAAGCCCCCGAGTGTGACGTGTAGTACACACTCGAAGAAGGTTAATACTTAGGCGATTCTGGATCGCAGCTAAGCCTCCGAGTGTGACGTGTAGTGCACACTCGGAGAATGTTAATACTTAGGCGATGCTAGATCGCAGCTAAGCCCCCGAGTGTGACGTGTAGTGCACACTCGGAGAAGGTTTATAGTTAGGCGATGCTGGATTGCAGCTAAGCCCCCGAGTGTGACGTGTAGTGCACACTCGGAGAATGTTAATACTTAGGCGATGCTGGATCGCAGCTAAGCCCCCGAGTGTGACGTGTAGTGCACACTCGGAGAAGGTTTATAGTTAGGCGATTCTGGATCGCAGCTAAGTTTTTTTTTGTTGAGACCGGAGTCTGCGACCGCGGAAGAACTTTGAACCTGCAAAAAACTCAATGTGCTTTATATTATTTCACAAATACTTGTTCTTTACATTGCTTCAGTCGGCGGTCACGCGTAGAAGCGCTTCAGGAGATCTCCGTTCCATGCACGCGGCTCGTCCGTCTCTCTCTCAATGTTGTAAAGTCTGTATGCTCCGTTGTTCAACACCTTGGAGATGATGAAGGGTCCTTCCCAGGCCGGAGCCAACTTGTGAGGTCTTTGCTGATCCACTCGGAGCACCAGGTCGCCTGCTTGGAACGTGCGACTTCTGATGTGGCGTGCATGGAAACGCCGCAGATTTTGTTGATAAATGGTTGAGCGAGTTAGTGCCATCTCGCGCTCCTCCTCGAGAAGATCCACTCCGTCTTGCGTTGCTTGTTCTGCCTCGGCTTCGGAGAAGAGTTCGACTCGTGGCGCATTGTGAAGCAAGTCACTCGGAAGGACTGCTTCTGCTCCATAAACGAGGAAGAACGGTGATCGCCTTGTAGATCTGTTCGGGGTTGTGCGAAGTCCCCAAAGCACTGAAGGTAGCTCGGTAACCCAAGCGCCAGTGGCATGTCCTATCTCTCGCAGGAGTCGGGGCTTCAAACCTTGCAAAATAAGTCCGTTTGCCCGCTCTGCTTGTCCATTGGACTGAGGATGCGCTACGGAAGCAAAATCCACTCGGATGCCTTGGCTTGTACATAAACCTTTGAATCTGTCCGAGTCAAAGTTTGTCCCGTTGTCCGTGATTATGCTGTGAGGTACACCGAATCTGAAGATGATGTCCCTGACAAACTTGACGGTTGTTGAGGCGTCGAGCTTCTTGATGGGCTTCGCTTCGATCCATTTCGTGAACTTGTCGACTGCCACCAACAGATGTGTGTATCCACCTTGGCCTGTCTTGAATGGTCCGACTGTATCTAATCCCCAAACAGCAAACGGCCACACAAGAGGGATCGTCTTCAACGCAGACGTCGGCTTGTGGGACTTGTTGGAGTAGAACTGGCAGCCCTCACATCGGTCAACCATATCTTTAGCCATCTCGTTAGCCTGCAGCCAGAAGAAACCAGCCCTGAATGCCTTGGCGACGATTGCTCTTGAAGAAGCGTGATGACCGAAGGTCCCCGAGTGAATATCCTCCAGAATCAGCTGCCCCTCCTCTGGGGAGATGCATCGTTGAAGGACGCCTGAGATACTTTCTTTGTACAATTGGCCATCAATGACAGTGAATGACTTCGACCTGCGGACTATCTGCCTGGCCTGGACCTCGTCTTCCGGTAGTTCCTGCCTCACGATATATGCAATGATCGGCACAGTCCAATCGGGGATGACGACAAGAATCTCCATGACCAGGTCAACCACAGCAGGTACATCGACTTCAGTCGGATCCGTTGAACTCTTTGGTTGTGCCGGCTCCTCTGTGAAAGGATCTTCTTTGACTGAGGGAAGGTGGAGGTGCTCGAGGCAGACGTCACTCGGGACTGGTCTCCGAGTGGATCCGAGTTTTGCCAACTCATCAGCTGCTTGGTTCTTCAGTCTTGGAACATGGTGAAGTTCTAGACCTTCAAACTTCTTCTCAAGCTTCCTCACTACATTGCAGTATGTAGTCATGGTGGGGTTCGTGACATCCCACTCTTTCATCACTTGATTGACCACCAAATCCGAATCGCCGTAGACCATCAGGCGACGGACGCCGAGTGAGATGGCCATACGCAACCCGTAGAGGAGAGCTTCATACTCTACCTCATTGTTGGAGGAATCGAAGTGTATCTGTAGCACGTACTTGAGCTTGTCGCCCTTTGGTGATATGATCACAACGCCAGTGCCGGAGCCATTCAACATCTTGGACCCATCGAAGAACATTGTCCAATGGGCCGAGCAGATGTGGGTCGGTTGCTGTTGTTCTACCCATTCTGCTATGAAGTCAGCCAGAGCTTGAGACTTAATAGCTTTCTTGGCCTCGAACTTGATATCACAGTACAACATCTCCATCGCCCACTTCGCCACTCGGCCTGACGCGTCTCGATTGTGGAGAATTTCCGACAATGGAGCATCAGAAACGACAGACACCGAGTGGTCTTGGAAATAATGGGCCACCTTCTTCGCAGTCATGTAAATCCCGTAGATAAGTTTTTGATAGTGGGGATACCTCTGCTTGGAAGGAGTCAGGACTTCGGAGACGTAGTACACTGGCCGCTGAACTTTGTATGCTTTGCCTTCTTCTTCGCGTTCGACTGTAAGAACAGTACTGACGACTTGATTTGTAGCCGCGATATACAGAAGAAGGGGCTCTTTACTGAGCGGAGCAGTAAGAACCGGCTGGGTGGAAAGTAGGACTTTGAGGTCATCGAATGCGACTTGGGCTTCGTCTGTCCACTCGAAGGTATCTGATTTCTTCATGAGTCGGTACAGAGGAAGCGCTTTCTCGCCGAGTCGACTGATGAACCTTCTCAAAGCCGCTAGGCAACCTGTGAGCCGTTGGACGTCGTGTATTCTGACCGGCCTCTCCATTCGGACGATGGTCCCGATCTTTTCGGGGTTGACATCGATCCCTCGTTCGGAAACGAAGAAACCGAGTAACTTTCCGCTAGGAACGCCGAATGAACATTTGGCGTGGTTGAGTTTGATATCGTACCTACGAAGGTTGGCGAATGTTTCTGCCAAGTCGGTCAGCAAGTCGGAACCTTTGCGTGACTTGACTACGATATCATCCATATACGCCTCCACATTTCGACCGATCTGGTCGAGGAGACATTTTTGGATCATGCGCATAAAGGTAGCTCCTGCATTCTTTAGACCGAATGGCATAGCGATGTAGCAGAAGCACCCGAATGGGGTGATGAAGGCTGTTTTTAACTCATCGGGACCATACAGACGGATCTGATGATAGCCCGAGTAGGCATCAAGAAATGACAGACGCTCGCAACCCGCAGTCGAATCGACAATCTGATCTATGCGGGGGAGCGGAAAATGGTCTTTCGGGCAGACCTTATTGAGATGCTTGAAGTCGATGCACATTCGGAGCGACTTGTCCTTCTTGGGCACCATGACAACATTGGCGAGCCACTCGGAGTGGTGAACCTCGCGAATGAAGTTGGCTGCCAGTAGCTTGGCCACCTCTTCCCCGATTGCCTTCCGCTTATGCGCGGCGGACCGGCGCAGGCGCTCTCGGACGGGCCGAGAAGCAGGATCCACATGCAGTCGGTGCTCAGCCAACTCCCTAGGTACACCTGGCATGTCAGAGGGTTTCCATGCGAAGATGTCCCAGTTCTCACGGAGGAATTGGGTGAGCTCGGCTTCCTATTTAGGATCAAGGCTGGTGGAGATGTTCGTCGGGGCAGCAGTGGCGTCCGTCGGGTGGATGCTGACCTTCTTCGTCTCTCCGCCGACTGAAATGCAGACTTTGAAGCTGGTTTCTTCAAGCGCATCAGGTCGGCGGGGTCGACTGTTTTCTTGTACTCGTCCAGCTCGAGGACGGCCATCGGCTGGTCGGCGATTCTTGATCCCTGCTGCAGACACTCTTCAGCCCGCTGCCGATTGCCTGTGATGGTGATCACACCCTTCGGGCATGGCATCTTCAGCTTCAGATATACGTAACATGGACGGTCCATGAAACACGCATACGCTCGGCAACCCAGAATTGCGTGATAAGCGCTCTGGAAGTCGACCACTTCGAACGTCAGCTTTTCCTTGCGGAAGTTCTTGTCGGAGCCGAAAACGACGTCCAACGCGATCTAGACGAGTGACTTGGCCTTCCGTCCAGGGACGACTCCATGGAACTGCATGCTGCTCTCGTTGAGTTTGGACATCGGGATGCCCATCCCCTTGAGTGTGTCGGCGTACATGATGTTCAAGCCGCTGCCGCCATCCATGAGGACTTTGCGCAGTCGGACTCCTTCTACCACCGGGTCGACGACCAGAGCCTGTCTCCCCGGGGTGGGTACATGTGCCGGATGATCCGACTAGTCAAAGGCGATCGCAGTCTGAGACCAGTTGAGGAACTTGGGGCTGGCAGGGGTGGCCATGTTCACCTCTCTGTTCACCAGCTTCAGTCGACTCTTGCTCTCGACGTCAGCAAAAATCATTAGGGTTGCGTGGACTTGGGGGAACGGATCCTCCTTATCCTCCTCATCCTGTTCATGGTCCTTCTCACTCGGTTGCCCTTCGCTGAACCCCTGGATCAGGAGGCGACACTGTCGAGTGGTATGCTTCGCATATATGGGGTTTCCCTCTTCGTCCATCTTCGTATGAACCGGACATGGCTGGTCCAGGATGGGGTTATTGAACTGCTTCTTCTTGGGGGTGAACTGAGCCCTCCCTTTGCCCTTGAACTTGGCATTGGTTACGGCTGCAGCTTCTGCTTGCGGAGCGGTCAGAGCTTTCTGCTTCTGCTTCCGAGTGTTGCCCCCGTCTCCTTCAGCGACTGTTTTGTGCTTGCCGCTTCGGATGCGGTCCTCTTCTTCGCCATTTGCATAGCGTGTCGCTATCTCCATCATCTTGCTCATGGAGATGTCGCCTGTTCGGCCAAACTTAAGGTACAAATCCCTGTACCGCACTCCTGCCTTGAAGGCGCAGACTGCTTGATGCTCGGTGACGTTCTCCACCGTGTGGTAGAGAGTAGTCCAACGCTGGATGAAGTCGCGCAGGGGCTCATTCTGCTTCTGGACGCAATGCTGGAGCTCTACGAGGCCAGCAGGGCGCGTGCACGTCCCTTCGAAGGTCCTGATGAACACCCGGGCCAGATCCGCCCAGCTGTAGATGCTCGAGGGGGCCAATTGATTCAACCACACTCGCGCCGAGCCGTCGAGCATCAGAGGGAGGTGCTTCATGGCGACATGGTCGTCTCCTCCTCCGATCTGGACTGCCACTCGGTAATCATCCAGCCACGTTTCTGGCTTGGACTCCCCTGTAAACTTGTTAATTCCCGTCGCCAATCGGAAGTTGGGAGGGATGTCAGCCGAACGGATGGCTCGATTGAAACACTCGGGACCAGAAACGATGGCCCTGCTTCCACTCGGACGGTCAATATCGCGACCATCGCGGTGGGCTCGTCCCCTGTCGACCCTCCGCTGGGCGATATGCCCTCTTGCGTCGGGCCTTGGGTCCTAAGTGTCACCGACTGAACGCCGATCATTATGATGTCGGGGCCTGTAGGGCCCACCCCTCGGAGGGGTGCGTGAACGGCGGCGATCTTCATGATTTATGGAATGGCTGCCTCCTCTGTGCCGCTGATGGGAACCTGGGCTGTGAACTGACGGATGTGTATTCGCATGAACATGACTATCATAGATCTTGTTGTGTGACTGGGAGACCGCCGAATTCTGCTGCTGCGCCGTGTGCAACAGTGCTCGGATCTGCTCGATCCCTCTACCAGCCTCTGAATCAGTCAGCTGGAGGGAATCGGCTATCTTGGCAGCCGCAGCCAAGTTGAGGAGGGGTGTGCGGAACAGCTTCACGTTGCTCCGCCGAGTGTGCCGACTCGCAGAACGGCGAGGTGGACGACACGCGCCGGACGCTTCGCCGATCTCGTGCTCGTTCCGGCCAGCTTGACGGGGATCTTCATGGGAATTGGCCATGTGTACTTCTGCTGCAGGCCCGCGACCCGCGTACTCGGAAGGAAACTCAGTCGGAACCGAGCCCGAGCACTGGGACGACGGGGCAACCACAACTAACTCTAGGACCGCAACTTGGGAAGATGCGCTCTGGCGCGCCTGGGCGTGTTGCACCCAACGTTGGAGCCGCGGACGGCGGGACCGCTTGTTGCGGCGCATGACGGCGGTGTAGGTCGACAACGGAGCCGACTGTTGGAGAAGAAGAATGCCGTGGGTGCCGGCACGGAAGTGCGTAGCCCCGCGACGTTGTGGGGCGCATCCCGAAGCCACGCCGAATCATCGACGATGAAGGAGAGAGCGCCGAAAAAGATCTGGTGACCCATGCTTGAATCTTCACCGGACGACATGACGAAAGGAAGTAATCGCAAACTCGCCGGAAGTCGCTTAGACGCCTGCCCCATGGTGGGCGCCAACTGTCGTGGGTATTAGCCTGACAGTACATGTGTAGGGTACGAAAAGGATGGGCAGAGCCTTAGCTACGGCGAGGTTGTATGAGTTCGGGCCCCTCTGCGGTGGAGGTAATAGCCCTACATCTCAGTGCTCAGGGAGATTGTTGTCGAGTGGAAATATAGAATACAATGAGTTGCTAACCCCTCTACCAGTGGGGGAGGGTGGCTTATATAGAGTGCGCTACCCTCCACAACGGTTCCGGTACACGGGTGGAGTAGTGGGGATTGAATGCGTACGTTACAGGTAACGTATGCTCTAAATGCAAATAAATGCACCCGGAAACGTGCGACCGTTTCCCTCCAGAGAGGTTACGATGTACCGAGTGTAGCCAGTCGGTTAGCTTGGTATCCTCCGAATGCTAGTCTCCGACTGGATGGTCGAGGACCTGTTACCGACTGGATGATGGGGACTCCTTTATTCAGTCGGGACTGACTAAGGGCCTTGTCCTTTGTGAGGGGTAGTCCTTGGGTAGGACCTACATGGCAGGCCTATGACCCTACCCTAGGACTATGACCCCATCAGTAATATTAAGAGCTATGTTAGTAGGGTGTTGTGAATCTAGAAACACTTGTGTCGAAGTTAGTGATTTCCGTCGCATGCACGTATGGTGAACCGCTATGTTAGGAAGTCGGAGCATAATTGATCTATTGATTGTCATCCTTTGTGTTGAGGTCGGGATCGCGCGATGGTTAACACCTACCAACCCTTCCCCTAGGAGTATGCGTTTAGCACTTTGTTTCGATTACTAATATAAACTTTCGCAACAAGTATGTGAGTTCTTCATGACTAATGTGAGTCCATGGTATAGATGCACTTTCACCTTCCACCATTGCTAGCCTCTCTAGTGCCGCGCAACTTTCGCCGGTGCACAAACCCACCATATGCCTTCCTCAAAACAGCCACCATACCTACCTACTTTGGCATTTTCATAGCCATTCTGAGATATATTGCCATGCAACTCCCACCGTTCCATCTCATGACTTGTGCTGTCACTCTCATATTGCCACTGCATGATAGTATGCTAGATCATTGTACATCCCGATACACTACCGGAGGCAATTCCTATAGAGTCATCATCGTTCTAAGCTTTGAGCTGTGAGTAAATAAAAGTATGATGATCATCATTACTAGAGCATTGTCCCATGTGAGGAAATAAAAAAGAAGAGGCCAAAGCGCCCAAATAAAAAAAAAGAGAAAAAAGAGGCCCAAGAGCCCAAATAAAAAAAGGAGAGAAAAAGAGAGAAGGGACAATGCTACTATCTTTTTCCACACTTGTGCTTCATAATAGCACCATGTTCTTCATGACTGAGAGCCTCTCGTTTCGTCACCACCATATGCTATTGGGAATCTTTATTATATAACTTGGCTTGTATATTCCAATGATGGGCTTCCTCAAAATTGCCCTAGCTCTTCGTGAGGAAGCAAGTTGGATGCACACCCACTAGTTCTCCTTTTGAGCTTTCACATACTTATAGCTCTAGTGCATCCTTTGTATGGCAATCCCTACTCATTCACATTGATATCTATTAATGGGCATCTCCATAGCCCTTTGATACGCCGAGTCAATGTGACCATCTCCTCCTTTTTGTCTCACAACCACCACCACACTCTATTCCACCTATAGTGTTATATCCATGGCTCACGCTCATGTATTGCGTGATAGTTATAAAAAGTTTGAGAAAGTAAGTGTGCAAAAACAATTACTTGGCCAATACCGGGGTTGTGCATGATTTACATTAGTTGTGTGAGGATGATGGAGCATAGCCAGACTATATGATTTTGTAGGGATAACTTTCCTTGCCCTTTTTATTTTGAAAGTTCATGATTGCTTTGCTAGTTTGCTTGAAGTATTATTGTTTTATGTCAATAGCAAACTATTGTTTTGAATCTTACAGATCTGAACATTCATGTCACACGAAAGAAGTTACAAAGGACAACTATGCTAGGTAGCATTCCACATCAAAAATTCAGTCTTTTATCACTTCCCTACTCGAGGACGAGCAGGAGTTAAGCTTGGGGATGCTTGATACGTCTCCAACGTATCTATTATTTTTGATGGTTTCATGCTATTATCTTGTCAAACTTTGGATGTTTTGTATGCCTTTTATATCTTTTTTGGGACTAACTTATTAACTCACTGCCAAGTGCTAGTTCCTGTTTTTTCCGTGTTTTTGACCCTTTTCAGAGGAGGGTTTTAAACAGAGTCCAAACGGAACGAAACTTCCAAAAAGATTTTTTCCAAAATAGAAGAAGATCGGGGAACCTGAGAATCAGGGCTGGGGGCCATCAGGGACCCCACAAGCCCCCTAGCCGCGGCCATGGGGGCACCTCCTAGGCTTGTGGGCTCCCTGGGCCACCTCTGCCCTAGGTCTTTCGCCTATATATTCCCAAAAATTCCAGAAAAAATCAAGAGATCATCGAAAGTACTTTTCCGCCGCCGCAAGCTTCTGTCTCCGCAAGTTCCCATCTGGGGCACATTCTGGTGCCCTACCAGAGCGGGGATTCGGATACGGAGGGCTTCTTCATCAACACCATGACCTCTCCGATGATGCGTGAGTAGTTCAACATAGACCTACGCATCCATAGCTAGTAGCTAGATGACTTCTTCTCTCTCTTGGATCTTCAATACAAAGTTCTCCATTATCTTCATGGAGATCTATCCGATGTAATCTTCTTTTGCGGTGTGTTTGTCGAGATCCGATGAATTGTGGGTTTATGATCAGAATATCTATGAATCTTATTTGAGTTTCTTCTGATCTCTCTTATGCATGATTTCATATCCTTCTAATTCTCTTCGAGTTGTGGGTTTTGTTTGGCCAGCTTGATCTATGATTGTTGCAATGGGAGAAGTGCTTGGTTTTGGGTTCATACAGTGCGGTGACCTCACCCAGTGACAAAAGGGGTAGCGAGGCATGCATCGTGTTGTTGCCATCAAGGGTAAAAAGATGGGGTTTTCATCATTGGTTTGAGATTATCCCTCTACATCATGTCATCTTTCTTAAGGCGTTACTCTGTTCATCATGAACTTAATACACTAGATGCATGCTGGATAGTGGTCGATGTGTGGAGTAATAGTAGTAGATGCAGAAAGTACCGGTCTACTTGTCTCGGACGTGATGCCTATATGTATGATCATTGCCTTAGATATCGTCATGACTTTGTGCGGTTCTATCAATTGCTCGACTGTAATTTGTTCACCCACCGTAATATTTGCTATTTTGAGAGAAGCCTCTAGTGAACACTATGGCCCCCGGGTCTACTCCACACCATATTTTCAGCCTTACTCTTTTACTTCGTTGCACTTTCTGCCTTCAGATCTCACTTTGCAATCAATCTTGAATGGATTGACAACTCCTTTATAGCGTTGTGTGCAAGCTCTTTTGTGTTTGCGCAGGTACTCTGGACTTGACGAGATTCTCCTATTGGATTGATACCTTGGTTCTCAAACTGAGGGAAATACTTACTGCTCCTATGTTGCACCACCCTTTCCTCTTCAAGGGAAAAACCAACGCAAGCCCAGCCTTCGTCAACGTGTCAATCTCTGGCGCTGTTGTGTGTTGCCGTAGCATCCCCCTCTTCACATTCCTGGGCTATCTTCCGGCTTCCATTGATCGTGATGGTACCACTGAGACCCGACATTTTAAGCTTGAGATACACATAGCAAGGCCGGGCCATGAAACGGGCGTAAGCCGGCCGTCCAAAAAAAGCGTGATAAGGGCTCTTGATCTTGACGACTTCAAACGTCAATGACTTGCTTTTGTAACTGGACTCATCACCAAAGGCCAGATTCAACTTAATTCGCCCAACAGGGTATGCCAACTTACCCGAGAGGATGTAGTGGAAGATCGTGGTCGAGGGCATCAAATTCTCTTCCTTAAAGTTCATCCGCCGGGAGGTGTCGTAGTAAAGAATATTGATGCTGCTACCTCCATCCATAAGGACCTTAGAAAGCGTATACCCTCCAACTTGAGGCGCCACCACTAATGCCAACTCACCAGGGTTATCAATCTGGGGCGGATGATCGTCCCTGCTCCACGTCACAGGCTGCTCAGACCAATTTAAGTATCGGGGAACCACCGACTCAGTCATACTGATAGTCCTTTGTCTCACCTTCTTGTCCCTCTTGCAAGAGCTCCTGGTAAAAACATGGTACTGTCCACCATTCAGCTACTTAGGGTTTCTCTGGAACCCACCCTGGTTGTTTGGCTGCTGGAATTCTCCTTAGTCGTTATACTGCTGATTTCCTTGACAAGACGACTGTCCAGCATTGTTATGTGAGCCGCCTCTCCCTTGATCCCCCGGGTAAGGAAAATCGCCGAACGAAGAGCCACTGACCCACCCGAACCAAACTAATCCTGCGGGGCGCCTTCGCCACCTCCTTGATGACCTCGGGACACCTAAAGGCAAAACTCCTGCATCACAAAGCAATTTTCCTAAGAATGAGTAGATAGGACACGTGGGGTACTGTGCTTGGGGCAAGATCCCTTGAGCATCTCCTCGTAATTATGTGGCGTCTTCCTAGTGAAGCCTCGGTCTTGGAAACCGCCCTGAGTCGTGTTCCGGAGTTGATTTCGCGGCCTGGCGTTGGTGTTAGCAACAAAATCAGAGACGCCATCCTGTTGCCTCCTCTTTCCGTGACCTCCCTGGTTATTATTGCGGCAAGAGTGTTGGTGGTGACTCTTTCCTCCTTCACCTCTTCTGGCTTCATTGACCTTCTCATCATCAGAGCCGGCGTCCTTCGTCCCATTCGACTCAGCATACCTGGTGAGGGTGTCCATCAATTCACCCATATCCTGCACCTTTCGCTTGAGGCGGCCAAGCTTCAACACCACGGGTTTGAAATGACAGTTTTTTTCCAGAATCAACACGGCCTGAGCTGCCAAAATATCGTCCAAGGAGTGGATGATTTCCGCGACCCGCCGGGTCCTATGATGGGCGGATTCATCCGCTCGTTAAACACAATGCTGGAGATCCACAATGGTCATTGGATGCTTGCAAGTCCCGCGGAAATTCTTGACAAAACGCTCCTTGAGTTCTGCCCAGGTGTTGATGGAGTTTGGCGGTAGGTTCTTCAACCACGTACGAGCCGACCCTTCCAACATCATGGTGAAGTATTTGGCGCACACCGCATCACTGGCATCGAGCATGTGCATGGCCATCTCATAACTTTCTACCCATGCTCCCGGCTCAAGATCAAGAGTGCAGTTGGGAAACTTGCGGGGACCTTTGAAGTCTTTGGGCATGTGTTCATTGTGTAGGGCGGGTGATAGGCAAGGGACTCTGGCGTTCCTACCTTGGCCACCATGTCCCGAGGCTGGCTGAGCATGATCCAGAATTCCTCGACCCGCCAGGGCTGCCGGTGCTTCCTCTTCGGCCCGTTGGGCGGCTCGTGGAGCATTGACAAGCGCGTGTGCATTGGGTGGTGGCGGCTCTGGTGGATTGGCCTGAGGTTGATGTCGACAGGCGTCACCGGAAATTGCCGGAGGGTCATCTGGAAGGCTCTTCGTACGGTTCGCCTGAGTTGTGGAATGCAGACAATCGCGACTGTATGAGAACTGAGCCTGCTGGACGACCGTAGTCTTTAACATCTCTATGACGTTTCGTGCCTCCACCTCCAGGGCAGTATTCCCGCGGATGGGGAGAGACTCCAGATGGCGGATCGTAGCCAGCACGTTATCCACCGGATTGGAGAAGTGACCGTGAGGTGTTTGGAAGTGATGACTCGCCTGCGGGTTCAATGGGGGCTGCATTGGCTGTTGGACGATCTCCCCACCCGGATTGTCCTGGTGGGTTGCGATCTGCCCAGGCGTTTGTGGGCTGCTGAACAAGCGGGTTGGATTAAGGTTGGGCGGGATGCAACCCTGGCGCCTCCACTCGTACACGGGTTCACACGCAACTCGCGGGCGCTCAAGTCGCCACGCCTCCAATTTTAGACGTTCCTCCTCCTCGTCCATCTGGGCTCGTTGCTCCGTCATCCGTGTCTTCTCTGCATTGATCTGGCGCTGTATCCGGGCCATCTCTTCATGGAGTTTAGCTAGTTCGGCGTTAACCTCCGCCTAATTGTCAGCCGTCACAACCACCTCTATGAGTTTTTCCATCTCTACCATCAGATCTGACAGAGCCTAAGGTGGGGTTTTGCCTGATCTGCTGGCTCCGTTGGGTTTTGCAGTGTTTGGCTGATCCTGAGCCGCCATAGCCCCTGCCATATAGATAGCGATCTGACGGGGGTGTCCCTGTGGTTCTTTGGAAATCGCTGCCTCAGGGAAACCGCCCAGCCTTCCCTCATGGAGAGGGAAGATTGAATCGGTGTCTCCAATCGATGACTCACCATCAGAATTGACACGAGTGTCTCCGCCAGCTTCCAGCTCTTCTGGGAGGGCGACTCCTTGCGTGAAGCCAACGAAGGCGCGACGTTGTCTGAGCTGACGCGCAGCGGGTTGGGCGAGCCAAGCCGGCTCGACGATGTCGGTGCAGATGTCCGGCTCTGGAACCGATGTTCCAACCTTGCTGATGAAGATGTGGATCTTGCCGAAGGGGACCCGGTACCCGGATTCGATCCATCCGGCCTCGGGGCCCCAGCTTGAGTTGTCGATGTAGTACTTTCCGGGGGGGGATCTTCGTCATAAGGCTGACCGCATAGCTCCCGAACCCTGGAAGGGCTCCCTTTGAGAACTCAACTCCATTGTGCGCAGGCCCCATGGTGGGCGCCAACTGTCGTGGTTTTTTCGCAGTAGATGTCCTCGTGAAAGGACTTAGTGATGAGGCCATCGCAGCTATGTGGCGACTCAAAGGGGTTGATCGGGAAACGTGAGATGAGTTTACCCAGGTCCGGCCCCTCAGATTGAGGTAAAAGCCTATGTCTTGCTTTGTGTATATTGATGTGGGAATTGATTACAAGGTTGCGGATTCTCCCGACCTAGCCCTCGATTGATGTTAACTTAACCCTATTTTCCCTAGAGACTCGCCTTTATATACAGGTCGAGGCCCTAGGTTTCTAAGAGTCCAACCCTTATTACAATTTGTAAGTCGGTTTATCTCTTAACTCCCCTTGTTTCCCACACAAGGAATCTTCTGGTGTCTCTTTCCTTACATGGGCCGCAAGTCGCCTTCACTGAATCTTGGACAATACATCTCATCTGGCGCCTTTCGCTTATTAATAACGACCCATCTTGTCTATATGGATAGAGCCGCCATTATGGGCCGGGGTCTTACAACGGGATAATATCCCCAACAGAGGTGGTGAAGGAGGAATCACCTTCCGAGAACCACAACCGACTAACTACACTACAACGCTAACATCGGAGTACGTATGGAGGTGTCACCCTCGGTACTCAATAGTAGCTCTGTAGCGTCGTACAACTAAGTGGTGTGTGAGTGCGGTGTCGGGTCATGGCTTGTCGATCATGTGATCGAGACTTGACGATAAAGCGGGGGCAACTCGACTAAGGGGGCAAAGGGATCATTACTCCACCTATACTAAACAGTTTTAAGGTGGAGTGGAATAAGGTAGCAGTTTATCAAAAACAGGCTATGCATCAGATATAGGAGCTAACTACAACAGTAGCAAAATTCTAATGCAAGCACGAGAGAGAAAGAATAGGCGACATATGAATGATCAACGGGGGTTTGCTTGCCTTGTTTCTCTGTGCAAAAGGGCTGGTCCTTAGGAGGTAGCCATACCCGTCAGCAGCGTCAGTCTCGGGCTCTAACGGAGAGAAGAGGGGTAAGAAACAATAAATAACATCAACAGGTGCAACACGATGCATGGCATGGCAATATGCATGGCTAGGCATGCACTAACGCGGTATCACCCATCATAGACGGATCGAAAAAATATGTGAAGATATTTCCCGGGTCTCTAGCTACTATGGGACAGATGAATCGGCGGGGGGGGGGGGAGTTCCATGTTCATCATGAGGCATGTGAGAGATGAACGGATAACATAATCAGATTCGTGGTTTTTTTGAGAAACTTTCATATATAAATTATTTTCATCTGACTTACGGTTTATTTTCTATTATTTTTTAAAGTTTTAAATATTTCCTGAGTTTATTTTAATTCTTAAAATTGACAGAAGAGGAAATATGATGTCAACATGAGGTCATAGTGACATCAACACTCAACTGTGGGGCTCACTTGTCAAACCTCACTAGTGGGCCCCAACTGTCATAGGCACACGGTTAAACAGGGTTTTAGTTTAATCTAATTAACAAATTTAGGGGGATGGACCCACATGTCAATGTCTTATTTAATCAATTTTAATTAACTTAAATATTTTAAGAGGTTAATTAGGGGCTAATGGCCATGAGCCAAATGTTGATGGCCCAAGGGGGCTGGCCCACCTGGCAGCGTGTGGGGCTGCCCACTCAGCGAGTTGACCAAGTCAACTGGTCAACCAGGACCGCAGGGGCCGCATGTCTGTGACCCTGCGAGTGGCCTCGACCCACCCACGTCAGCGGCGGCCGACATCTGGCGCCGGAGCAGCTCTCGCGAGCTCCCGAAATGGCGAGGTGGCCCGGAAATGCACCTCAAGCCACCGTTTCGAGCGCTGCAAGCAGCTACAAGCAACTAGTGCTTCCTTCATTCCATTCTGGCCATCGGGGTGAGCAGTGGTGACTAGGAAAGATGTCGGCAACGATCTTGACGAAGAAGCTTTTGGGCGACAATGGCAACTAGCGCAGCAGCACGTCCCCGAGCAACCTACGGGTACTAAGCGAGCCTACACGACGCGCCGAAGCGAATGGTGGCGTTGGATGGGCCAAATGGTCATCAGAGACGTGCCGACGTCGAGCTCCAGGGGAACCGAGCTTTGGCTCTGGCGGAATCGGGCGCTACGAGGCCGAATCCGATGAGGGGAAGAAGTGGAAAGGGCCTCACCGTGATCCTGTAGGGGTGCTAAGCAGGCTAGGGGGAAGCTCGACGGCGACGAATTCCAGCGGTGATGCTCCAGTGTCCCTAGGAAGAAGACGACGGGGATCCGGCATTGCACGGGGTCCTGGCTCACGTTCTTCGGCGCAGTCGACGCGGTCGACCATGGCGGAGCTCGTGGACACTATGGCTACGACGACGCCATTGCGACGGGTGATGCGGCCGAGTGTGGGGAGGAAGAAACTGAGCGGGGCAGAGGGGGAATCGAGCTAGGGCCTGATCTAGGGCTGTAGTGACGATCTTACCCCCTCCACGGGCGCTGTAGCAACACTGGACACGAGCTGGCTTGGCGGGGACGAGGCTCGGTCGCCATGGCCAAGTGGAGGAGGGAGGTAGGGGCGACCGAGGGAGTGGGTTGGGCCGCACTGTAGATGTAGGCTTAAGTGCACATGGGGTTTTCCCCTTTTCAATTTTTTTTCTTTTTCTATTATTTTTTAAGCTCCTGTTTTATTTACTTTACGCATTAATTTTCTATAGCAAAAATGTGCAACAAGGTCCAACAAATGTCTTGGAATATTCTGCATGGCCACATCAAGTTTGGGCATTTTTGGAATCTGTTTAATTTCCCAATTGAATTTATGAGCACTTTTAAATGCTTTAAGCTTTTGTTTTCGATGGTGGAGTCCACACCAGGTGATAGGTGATGTTGTTTTCCTTAACAGTTTTAAGATTTTCAACAAGTGTGCAACATTTTTCATATGATGTTTGAGAATTTATTTTATCACAATAAAATCCTAGCGCATTTAACAGGGGAATTTGAAATGAGATATGAAATCCATATTAATCATGCAATGTTTAGCAAAATGATTAGGCATTGATCATGGTAATCTCTGTAGCTTAATTACCATGATCACTGTAGCATAATCCGGGGATGTCACAATACCTCGGATTCCTCTTATGTTATAGACACACATTTACTTTCACTTGACTACTAGAACATGATGAAATGTTTGGTGCGGGTTGATTCCCGTGTGATTGTGATCAGGCGTGGCCGGGCATTCTTGGCCCTTGTAACACATCCTCGAGACGGGGTGACGGGACCACATATCATGGATCATTGATCGTCACCGCAGTTAACAAAACAATAATGGGATTGGATATTTGATCTGAGTTGGTCAGTTAAACTTTTTCACACTAACCTTCATGCGGGGACAGTTATGGGCACTTAGCGTCATTGTATCAGCTGAAGCTCTTTGGACATCAGCATTGGAGTGTCTTGTGTCCGTGATCTTGTATAAGAGGTGTGAGGACTGATCCCGGCCACCCATGCAACATGGAGGAGTGCAAAGGGCAATGGGCCTAAGATCCCCATGCGCTTAGGATTTAGATCGGTGGGTTGGCCTCTTTGTTGAGCCTAGGTAGGGCTATGATGTGTTGATCTTTCAAGGCCGGGCATGACCCAGGAAAGTGTGTCCGGGCGGAGTTGATCGAGCGTGTTCGGAAATGTGGTTCACCCCTGCACGGATGATATATCTATTTGAATAGGCATGTCCACAGTAACACGAAGAATTCGAGTTGTATCCCGATCAAATACAACTAGAGGTATGTAACTTGAATGATTGGCGTCGAGATTGCTTCCTTGCAGGAAGTCGAGGAAGGATCTCTGGGCATGACCTAAAAAATTTGCTGCAACAATATGACCACATATGTGTTAGTGATCTACGCTTTTCTAATGCTACAAGACATTGATGATGCTAGTCTTCGATAGGACTAGACCTTCTGTTTATTCTCGCATTCCTGCAATCCGTCCAAAGATATAGCCCCATTCCTTTGATCCTGATGCATACTTATCATAGTTCTGATGTCAGTCTTGCGAGTACTTTGGATGATTACTCACCGTTGCTTTGCTCCCCCTTTTCCCTCTTAATACGATTGTCGCAACCAGATGAAGGAGCTCAGGAGATGGTGGATCCCACCGCCCACGACTACTACCTCGATGGAGGCTAGTACTACGTGGAGTCTGGTGACGACTAGGAGTAGTTAGGATGCTCCGAGGCACGAGGCCTTGCCTCTTTGATCTATGTTATGTTTGTTCTGGCCTTCTCAAGGCAAAACTTGTTTATTTATGTGTGTAATCAGATATTATTTGCTTCTGATGACTCGTTTGTATCCGAGTTTATGTATTCGAGACCTCGAGGCCCCTGGCTTGTAATGTGAAGCTTGTATGACTTGAATTTGTGTCTAGAGTTATGTAGTAATATTTGCTCGTGAGTCCCTAAGCTTGGTCGTACGCATTTGCGTGTATGATTTGCGTACAATCAAACTGGAGGCGTCACACACTTCCATGTGTATGTTTTTAAAATCAAAAGATAAGGCTTTGAACTTTTTCAAGATCTATAATGCTGAAGTGGAAAACCAACTTGATCGAAAAATCAAGAGGCAAAGTTCTGATCGTGGTGGAGAGTATTCTTCCAATGAGTTTGATTCTTTTTGTGAGGAACATGGTATAATGCATGAGAGTATGTTTCCCTATTCTCCTCAGTCAAATGGGATAGCCGAAAGAAAGAACCATACTCTAATTGATTTGGTTAACGCCATGTTAGACACACCGAGTCTCTCCAAGGCATTGTGGGGGGAGGCGATATTGACAACATGTCATGTCCAAAACCGAGTTCCCACAAAGAAGAAAGAGATAACTCCATTTGAGGAATGTGAGTAGAAAAGGTTTAAAATCTCTTACCTACGAACTTGGTGCTGCTTGGCAAAAGTCAATATACAAATTCCAAAGAAGAGAAAACATGGAGCAAAAATTGTGGATTGTGTTTTCCTAGGCTATGCTTTTCATAGCATTGGTTATAGATTCTTGATTCTAAAATGTGAGGTATCTCACATGCACGTCGGTACAATTATGGAGTCAAATGATGCGACTGTCTTCAAAGATACCTTTCCCATGAAGGGTATGGGTAGCTCGTCAAATCAAGAGTTTCCCAGTTCATCGAGTCAAGATATAGTTACCATTTCTTAAACTACCATTCACAGACAACATCTTGAAGATCCTATGGAGGATAATAATGAGACTCCTAAAAGGAGCAAAAGACACAGGACTGCAAAGTTATTTGGTGATGATTTTCTTGTATATCTCATGTATGACACTCCTAGTTCTATTTCAAAGGCTTATGCATCTGAAGATGTTGACTACTGGAAGGAAGCGGTCCATAGTGAGATGGATTCCATCTTGGCAAATGAAACTTGGGAGATAAGTGATCGTGCTTATGGGTGCAAACCTATAGGGTGCAAATGGGTATTCAAGAAGAAGCTTAGGCCAGATGGTACTATTGAAAAGTACAGGGCATGAGACGTGGCCAAGGGTTTTACCCAAAAGAAAGGTGAAGACTTCTTTGATACTTACTTACCTATGGCTCAACTCACTACTATTTGAGTGCTACTTTCACTAGCTGCCTCAGATGGTCTTCTCGTTCATCAAATGGATGTTAAGACTGCTTTCCTAAATGGAGAGTTAGACAAGAACATTTCATGGAACAATCAGATGGGTTTAGAGTGGATGGTCATGAAGGAAACACTACTGCATGATGGTCCAAACGCGACACTACAATCAAAGACCCTTCGATGAAACTGTGTTCGACACATTAATCGCAAATGGTGCTGTAAAAACCCATAAAAAAGATGTGAAATCTTTGTGATGGTGATAACCCACAAGTATAGGGGATCGCAACAGTTTTCGAGGGTAGAGTATTCAACCCAAATTTGTTGATTCGACACAAGGGGAAGCCAAAGAATATTCTTGAGTATTAGCAGTTGAGTTGTCAATTCAACCACACCTGAAAGACTTAGTATCTGCAGCAAAGTATCAGTAGCCAAGTAGTGTGATAGCAACAGTAGCAATGGTAACAGTAGCACCAGTGACAATAGTAGCGGTAACAGTAGCAGCAATGACAGCAGTAGCGACAGAGTAACAATAGCAGCAGCGACAGCAGTAGCAGCAAAGTAACGTAGCAAGGACCAGTAGGAATAACTCGTATGCATTGGATCGGTGATGGATAATTATGCCGGATGATATTCATCATGCAACAGTTATAACACGGGGAGATATGTAACTAGCTCCAGTTCGTCAATGTGATGTAGGCATGTATTCCGTATGTAGTCATACATGCTTAGGGAAAAGAACTTGCATGACATCTATTGTCCATCCCTCCCGTGGCAGCGGGGTCCTAATGGAAACTACGGGATATTATGGTTCTCCTTTTAATAGAGAACCGGAACAAAGCATTAGCACTTAGTGAATACATGAACTCCTCATACTATGGTCATCTCCGGGAGTGGTTCCGGCTATTGTCACTCCGCGGTTTCCGGGTCATAACACATAGTAGGTGACTACAACTTGCAAGATAGGATCAAGAACACACATATATTGGCGAGAACATAATAGGTTCAGATCTGAAATCATGGCACTCGGGCCCTAGTGACAAGCATTAAGCATGGCAAAGAAGTAGCAACATCAATCTCAGAACATAGTGGATACTTGATACGTCTCCAACGTATCTATAATTTTTGATGGTTTCATGCTATTATCTTGTCAAACTTTGGATGTTTTGTATGTCTTTTATATCTTTTTTGGGACTAACTTATTAACTTAGTGCCAAGTGCCAGTTCCTGTTTTTTCTGTGTTTTTGACCCTTTTCAGAGGAGGATTTTAAACGGAGTACAAACGGAACGAAACTTCCAAAAAGATTTTTTCCGAAATAGAAGAAGATCGGGGAACCTAAGAATCAGGGCAGGGGGCCACTAGGGACCCCACAAGCCCCCTAGCCGCGGCTAGGGGGGCGCCTCCCAGGCTTGTGGGCTCCCTGGGCCACCTCTGTCCTAGGTCTTTCGCCTATATATTCCCTAAAATCGCAGAAAAAATCAGGAGATCATCGAAAGTACTTTTCCGCCGCCGCATGCTTCTGTCTCCGCAAGATCCCTTCTGGGGCACGTTCTGGTGCCCTGCCGGAGGGGGGATTCGGATACGGAGGGCTTCTTCATCAACACCATGACCTCTCCGATGATGCGTAAGTAGTTCACCATAGACCTACGGGTCCATAGCTAGTAGCTAGATGGCTTATTCTCTCTCTTGGATCTTCAATACAAAGTTCTCCATGATCTTCATGGCGATCTATCCGATGCAATCTTCTTTTGCGGTGCGTTTGTCTCCGATGAATTCTGGATTTATGATCAGATTATCTATGAATCTTATTGGAGTTTCTTCTTATCTCTCTTATGCATGATTTCATATCCTTGTAATTCTCTTTGAGTTGTGGGTTTTGTTTGGCCAGCTTGATCTATGATTCTTGCAATGGGAGAAGTGCTTGGTTTTGGGTTCATACCATGTGGTGACCTCACCCAGTGACAGAAGAGGTAGCGAGGCATCATCGTGTTGTTGCCATCAAGGGTAAAAAGATGGGGTTTTCATCATTGGTTTGAGATTATCCCTCTATATCATGTCATCTTTCTTAAGGCGTTACTCTGTTCGTCATGAACTCAATACACTAGATGCATACTGGATAGCAGTCGATGTGTGGAGGAATAGTAGTAGATGCAGAAAGTATCGGTCTACTAGTGTCGGACGTGATGCCTATATGTATGATCATTGCCTTAGATATCGTCATGACTTTGCGCGGTTCTATCAATTGCTCGACAGTAATTTGTTCACCCACCGTAATATTTGCTATTTTGAGAGAAGCCTCTAGTGAACACTATGGCCCCCGGGTCTACTCCACACCATATTTTCAGCCTTACACTTTTACTTCGTTGCTCTTTTCGCCTTCAATTCTCACTTTGCAATCAAACTTGAAGGGATCGACAATCCCTTTATAGCGTTGGGTGCAAGCTCTTTTGTGTTTGTGCAGGCACTCTGGACTTGATGAGATTCTCCTACTGGATTGATACCTTGGTTCTCAAACTGAGGGAAATACTTACTGCTCCTGTGTTGCACCACCCTTTCCTCTTCAAGGGAAAAACCAACGCAAGCCCAACCTTCGTCAACGTGTCAATCTTTGGCGCTGTTTTCTGTTGCCCCAGCAGAAGAATTTCTGGCGCCGTTGCCGGGGAGGATCAAGTCAAGAAGCTCATCCAAGTAAGTGTCGCAAACTCATCTCTTGCATTTACTTTTTTGCCTCTCGTTTTCCTCTCCCCCACTTCTGAAAAACAAAAGTTTACAAAAATATTTGCCTTTTTCGTTCGCCCTTTTCTCTCGCTTGCTTTCCTTTGCTTGTGTGCTATGTGCCTTCAACATGCTTGCATCTTCGCTTGCTGAAAATCTAGTGATATGGATCCTCATCCACTTGCTAATCTCTTTAAGAGATCCAATTATGTTGATCCAATTGCTAGTAAGTTGAGTGCACTTGACTATCTTTATGGATTTTTGCTTGAGATGCGTGAATCTGAAAATCGTGATGAAGAAATTTATGAAGTGATTCACGAGGGATCCTTGAATGAAAAGCATGATTGCAATGGTTTCACTATAAATCCTATTAGTGTCAATCATGCTAAAAATATGCAAAACCCTAAGCTTGGGGATGCTAGTATTGCTATGTCCCCTACTTGTTGCAATGATCATGATTGGGGTGATGATTTTTCTTATGATCTTGAAATTTTGTTTAAGCCTCTTGATGATTATGATATTTGCAATAAGATTGAAAGTGGGATTGGAGAAGTCATGACTTTAGTTGATGATAATCCCACTATTTTTTAAGAGCGTCAACTTTGCATGCATGTGGATCATGAAAAGAATATCCTTTGTGATAGCTATATTGTTGAGTTTGATTATGATCCCACATGTAATTCCTATGAGAGAGGAAAATATTGTGTAGAAACTTTCATGTTACCAAATCACCTCTCGTTTTGTTGAGATTGCTTTTGTCTCTTTCTTCTTCCTTGCATATGGTAACTATTGGTTGTCTTGACAATTTGTTTTCCTATAAAATGCCTATGCATAGGAAGTATGTTAGACTTAGATATGTTTGTCACATGTTTCATGATGCTCTCTTCGTGCCCGATTGCTATCTTTTATGTGAGCATCATTGAATTATGAATGCCTAGCTAAGGGCGTTAAACAATAGCGCTTGTTGGGAGGCAACCCAATGAATTTATCTTTTTCTTTTTGTTTTGTTGCGTCCACACCATCATAATTCTGTTGTTGTTGTTGTGCCTTTTGGGTTTCTTTTTGTGTTTGAGCCAAGCAAAACCGTTATGACTAGTCTTGGTGATGGTTATTTGATCCTGCTGGAAAAAAGATAGAAATTTTTTGCTCACGAGATGATTTTTCATTTTACTTAGAAAGAGCTTTTGAGTTGATTCTTTTTGCTACTGGTTGATATGCCTTTTTCCCAGGCAGTCCTAATTGTTCACAATTTTTGAGGTACCAGAAGTATACGAAGTATGCAGATTGCTACAGACTGGTCTGTTTTTGACAGATTCTGTTTTTGTTGAGTTGGTTGCCTGTTTTTATGAAACTATGGATAGTATCGGGGGTACTAGCCATGGAAAAGTGAGAATACAGTAATCTAATACCAATATAAATAGAAATCAAGATTGCTACAGTACCTAAAGAGGTGGTAGTTTGTTTTCTTGTGCTAATGATATCACGAGTTCCTGTTTAAGTTTTGTGTTGTCAAGTTTTCAAGTTTTGGGTGATGTTCTCATGGACAAATATATAAGGAGTGGAAAGAGCTCAAGCTTGGGGATGCTTGGGGATGCCCCAGGAAGGCATCCCCTCTTTCATCTTCAATCCATCGGTAACATTACTTGGAGCTATATTTTTATTCACCACATGATATGTGTTTTGCTTGGAGCGTCTTGTATCATAGGAGTCTTTTCTTTTTGTTGTGTCACAATCATCCTTGCTGCACACCTTTTGAGATAGACATGCACTCATCGTGATTTTGCTAGAAATGCTCATCGTGCTTCACTTATATCTTTTGAGCTAGATAATTTTGCTCTATGTGCTTCACTTAGATCTTTTAGAGCACGGCGGTGCGTGACTTGGTAGTTGGCTTATGCTATGGAAGTAGTCCCAAAGGTGATGGGTACCCAAAGAGGATACAAAAACCTCCATCTTCATGTGCATTGAGTAGAAAGAGAAGTCTTGATTCCTTTCAATTAGTTTTGAGACGTGGATTTGGTAATATTAAGAGTTATGTTAGTAGGGTGTTGTGAATCTAGAAATACTTGTGTTGAAGTTAGTGATTCCCGTAGCATGAACGTATGGTGAACCGTTATGTTAGGAAGTCGGAGCATAATTGATCTATTGATTGCCATCCTTTGTGTTGAGGTTAGGATCGCGCGATGGTTAACACCTACCAACCCTTCCCCTGGGAGGATGCGTTTAGCACTTTGTTTCGATTACTAATAAAAACTTTCGCAACAAGTATGTGAGTTCTTCATGACTAATGTCAGTCCATGGTATAGATGCACTTTCACCTTCCACCATTGCTAGCCTCTCTAGTGTCGCGCTGTAACAACTAAGATGCGGTCCTTTCCGGTTTAGGGGAACGAGGCCCCAAAGAGGAAAGAAGCGCATCTAAGCGTTTCACAAGCACGGTAACATAGCACATACATAATAATAGAATGAAAATTAGGGATTAAACTGCCATCTCATAAATAATATCAGAGTAACATCACGCATTCAAACAACATAGTTCTGTTACGGACTACACAACATGAGAAATGACTATGCTACCCTGCATGCTGGCCCACGATCACGACCACGCCTTAGTCTTCTGGATAGTTCACGTACATGCGCTCGTTCTCCTCATCGTACTGCCACGCCAGCCGCGTGCCGTTGGGATCACCTGTTTCGGGGGTACCTGAACCTGTTGGTGTTTGAAGGAATCTGTGAGCCATGGGGACTCAGCAATCTATGACCTCGGTGCGAGAACTAGTCAAGTTATTAGGTAAGGAAGGTGGAGTATTTAGGTTGCAGAATCCTAAGCATATATGGTGGCTAACTTACGTAGAGAAAGTATTGAAGGTGGTCTATACTAGCGATCGATGATTAGATGATCACTAAGTGATCCTGGACACCTACTTACGTCAATCATAACCCCACCGTGTTCCCGATTGAAGAGAGATCTTCGAAGGGGACAATCACGGTTACGCACACAATTTGGCAATTTTATTAGCTTAGGTACAAGTTATCTATAACTGGATGTTAACAAATATTCCAAGTTGCCACATAACCGCGGGCACAGCTTTCCTAAAGATTAAACCCTGCAGGGGTGCTCCAACTAGTCCATCACAAACAGTCACGGGCCACAAAGTAATCCTCTATCACGAGTCTCGTGATCTCGTGTGATTCCTTAGAGGAAAGCCTCAATTCTGGGGAGAACCAAAGCTTCACCGGGATTCCTATACGCAAGATATATCGCTAAGGTAAGACAAGACTAGCAGGACCTCCCATTGTGTCGACGAACCCGATAAGAGCCGTGTACCTCAGTCTCACGACACGACGGATGAGCTACACGTCGGGATGGATAAACCTCTAGGTGACCAGTGGGGCCCCGGACATCGCTCAGGTGGGACAAACACTCATGAGGAGCACTGGCCCGGGTTGTTTATTAAATTCCTCGGGGAGGCCATTCCCTATGCAGATTATTATTAAGTGATTAGCAAATTAACACCAATGTTGGGTCCTGCCGGACAAGTCTTAACACTACACGATTTATCAAGGGGGTCCCCATAACAACCCCGAAGGTGTTAGGAGCGATCATTATGGAATCAAACACCGGTAGCCGGTAGCTATGGCGGCAATAACGGAACAAAACACCCGGAAAAAGGCTAGGCCTTCCGTTATTTACCAAGTATCTAGGTGCATTAATTAAATATCAGATTTAACATAATGATATCAAACTCATGTTATCACATGAGACAAAAGCACCTCCAACTAGCAACGCTAACATTAGTAGCTGACCAAGCCTACTTAGCCATTCAAGATTTGCTAGGTAGGGATAAGTGTTTGGGTTTCATGGCAATATCAGGAGGCAATTATTTCAGTGGTAGGAAGCAAGCATATGACGGAAGAAACGTAATCTAGAATAACAAGTCTAGAGATGGAATCAAGGTCATATCATCTTGTGTGTGATGTCCTCAGCTTGAAACTGCTCTTGTTCGTCCTGCACATACTCTGCCGGATCCATTTACTCATTCTTCGATCTCGGTGCTACCCAACATAAAAATAGCATCCAATGAACAACAACACATCAAGATGCAACAAGCACATGATGCATGAGATGAAATGAACATGCATCTCTATTCTAGCTACTAGCACAAGCATGAGAAGATAATACAAGTTCCTGGACATAACTGTACTCTAAGCTATCTTTACATGCATGAGGATGACAAGAACAGATGCGTCACGCAAAAACAATGCAAAAACATATAAAGAACGTAATGATCTGAGCTACGGATCAACGGGAAACAACGAAATAAGAAATGAAGTCCTAGGTATCAAAATCATCACAACACACTCCAATGGCATACTTCTGGTATTCCCAGGTTGCCAAATCACAAACCAAACAAGAATGGATGGGGTGGTGTAAGAAACAGCACCACCTCATCATCTATGCACTCACGAGCATCAAAACACCAAAACTACACAATCTGCCATAAACAACATCACAGCAGTTTGAGGGCTACATGCAAAGCACCTACACCCACCCAAATATGCCAAATAAGTTATGTTGCAGTAGCTATTCAAAAGTACTAAAATCACAAGAAAAAATATAATACAAAGGAGTTTCACACAGAATGTTACACAGCTGCTAACTTGGCCAAATATATCAGTTTTCAGGGACTTCGTGAAAATTCCAGATTCTCACTAGTTGTTTATGCTCTGAAGCATTTTCACAGCACCCTAAACAATATCTACATGACTCCAAATGGAATGAAAATTGACATAGAGCTAGACAAATACGAAAGCTACAACTTCCTAGTTGATAGCCAGGGCTGATTCCCAACACATGGACCTCTACAAGCACAACTACAGGAGAAGAAAATATAAGCAGATTCTCAGACTTAGTGAAAATCTCAGATTTTCACTAATTTAGAATTTCAGTCACATGCCTACTTTGACTAAGCACCACTTGCACACATGAACTCCTAAGCATGAAACAAAACCAACATGTGGTAGAGGGGTTCACCCTCTACTGCCACAACAAAGAATCAACCTCTTGGGCTCATCACATCACATGGAACCAAGCTCTAAACATGGAACAAAACTGAAGTATGTAATTCCTAGAAAGTGTTCCAAAGTGGAAACTGACTTCACCAATGGATTCCTGGGATGATTCTACCCCAAAAACATATATAATACATAGGCACTTGCATAGAATAATTGGGCACAAACTTGAAAAGAAAACCTACATGGAATCACATGGAGTGAATAGTGCATCATCACATGTGCTTCCACTAGCTCATCACTTGTACATGCTCTTGCACATGTCCACAACACCAAAGGTGCACATGAGGGGTATACCTCTTGCTCATGTGCCTTAGCACACCACTCACACTCACATACATCAAGCACATGCATGATAAGCACCTACACATGCTAAATAGAACACACAACTATCTTATGCTCACATCATGCTATCTACCCCTACACACACAAGCTAGCACATGTGCTCATCAAGGCAAACCAACCCTTGGGCATGTGTGGGTCACCACACACTTACACACACACTCATGACAAGAGCACCTACATATACACAAGGTAGGTGAGGGGGGAAACCCACACACACACTCACATCACATACTTGCACAAGATAGTGCACAAGTTCATCACCATGCACATGGATACACACCACACACATCTACAAGAGCTAGCACACACATAATAATACATACAAACCTATACCACGCATATCTACCATGGCATCTAGCTCACAAAACACAAGTGCATTCTACCTACACATGCATCTCAAACATACTAGCAACAACACTATGGACAACATGCTGATGTGAGGAGAGATAAAATACCACAAGGTGCCAAGCCTACCACATGCAAGTAAGAAAGTGAACAAAGCAAAACAGAAAAGAAAAAGACAAAAATAAATAAAAGGTTTGGGGGGGGGTCGAACCCCAGAGCCCCTGAACACCACTTGCAACTCTTACCACTCTGCTACTGTCATTAGTTCGATAGAACAGAGAGGATCATGCAAGGTAAGGTTACTACCTACAACTACCGTGCTACTGTGTAAAACAAAATCTAAAAGGGGGGTGTGGCCCCGCAGGGAATCGATCCCACGACCACCAGATCAACTAGCACACAACCTACCGCTACGCTACGCACCGGGACTTGACAGAACAGGGAATCTCTACAAGTTAACACACATACACTACATGATGCTCTGCTACTGCACAACGACGATGAGGCAATCGCCAGAGCGTGCCTGCTACTCTGCTCTACGCCAGAAAGGGGGAAACACCTACGGCGAGCTACTGCCTTGTTGCACTGCACAAGCCCGTGCACACCACATTACAGAACACACATGCACACATCTACCAAACTCCTCTCGGGACAGATGCATGGCGACGAGCCCTAGGCCAATCTAACGATGGGGAAGAGAGGAGGAGAGCTAGATCACCTAGGGGAAGGAGAAGGGGGCGCCGATCAGGAAGAAGGAGCCGCCTAGAGATGATGAGGACGCCCTAACGTTGGCCTTATGCAGTACCGACGTAGAGGAAGGACATTGCCGGGTACGTGCCGAAGACGAGCTCCTGCCCATCGTTGTGGTCTCTCCCCGACCTCAAAGATGACATGAATGGAACGCGGGCACCTTCCCCGAGCTCCCGGACATGTTGGCTGGCGCCGGAGACGACGAACGCGCGATGGACGACGGCGACGCTCTTCTGATCTCTCTCTGCTACCGATCTACAGAAGCTTACCTTGGGAGGAAGGAGAGATGGAGGGAGGTGGCGGCGCTAGGAGGGGAGAGGAGGAACCTTAGGGGAAGGAGGCACGCACGCCGATGGTTATAAGGGGCCTCGACTTCCGTGAGCCCTCACGGCGTGCTCTCTCTCTCTCTCTCTCTCTCTGTTGCTGACGGAAAGCGATGCACTGAAGGGGATGCCGTCTGAAGAAAGGAGAGGGATGTGCGCCTGGGCTCTAGCTCGGGAGACAACGAGGAGTGATGGACCTCGGAAGGAAGGAGGTGGCCCATCTAGCGCGTGGAGAGCAAAGACTCGTGGAGGTTTTCTATTTTAAAGCAAACATCGGAAGGAAAAAAATTACCTAGGCAAATCTAAGATGCTAAAAATAAAGCAAACATACCCCTGGTCATAAGGAATTATGACCTATTTAACAAAAATAAAAAAAGGATTTTTGGAGCAACTAAATATTTGCAAAACAAAATTTGACCCTCTGTTTTGTGAATAATTTCACCTCACAAACCAATTTTCAAAACAGCAACTTCACAACTTCACATCCACCACAAAATATCCTAAATCATGGGCATTTTAAAAACAGGGAAGGATCAAGGGAATATTGGACTTGAGATAAAAGAGAGGGGGAAGTTTTAAACCCTAGAAGAAATACACATAGTGCTTACTACTAACATTTGCTTCACTCCACACACTTCACATAAACCACATATCCTCACATCGCATCACATCACAACATCAATCACAAGGACAATAAATACAAAGCATGGATGGATGGATGCATGAATGCCAAAGGAGACATGGCAAGGTGACACATGAAATAACACATGCATAGGCTCTCATTGCAATGACAAGGTGGACCCACATAGAGAAGGTTCCAAATAGGGAAAGATACACTCTTGGGGCATTACAAACTCTCCCACACTACAAAAGGATCTCGCCCCGAGATCTAAGACTGAAAGAACTCCGGAAATTCAGAATGGAGGTGATCCTCGCGTTGCCAAGTAGCCTCTTTATCGGAATGGTGTGACCACTTCACTTTGAGAAATTTGACAGACTTGTTGCGGTTCTTGCACTCAGTCGCCTCGAGAACCGCAACTGGATGCTCACGATAGGATAGGTCGGGTTGAAGGTCGATGTCTTGAAGATGAACTGTGTGCTCGGGAGTCTTGAAGCATCTCCGGAGCTGAGAGACATGGAACACGTCATGCACATTTGCAAAGTTTGACAGGAGCTCGAGCTGGTACGCAAGGTCGCCTCTCTTGCTAACAACTCTGAACGGACCAACGAAACGAGGCGCAAGCTTGCCTTTGATGCCAAAGCGCTGCGTACCCTTCATAGGGGACACCTTGAGATAGACGAAGTCATCAAGCTCATAAGACATGTCATGATGCTTGCTATCATAATAGCTCTTCTGATGGGACTGAGCTGCTCTGAGATTATCCTGAATGACCCGACACATCTCCTCAGATTCTTCTATCAAGTCATTCCCAAGAATCTGACGCTCGCCTCTCTCGGACTAGTTGAGCGGGGTACGACACTTCCTGCCATAGAGAATTTCAAACGGAGCCTTGCCTGAACTAGCTTGATAACTGTTGTTATACGAGAACTCAGCAAAAGGCAGGCAATATTCCCACTTCATGCCAAAAGAGATAACACATGTTCTCATCATATCCTCAAGAACTTGATTGACTCGCTCCACTTGACCACTAGTCTCTGGATGAAAAGTTGTGTTGAAGCGTATTTTCGTGCCCATCGCAGACTGAAAAGAGTCCCAGAACTTGGAAGTGAAGATACTTCCGCGATCCGAAGAAATCATCATAGGCACGCGTGTAAAGACACTATCCTAGAAGTGTACAACTCTGCAAGCTGAGCTGCTGAAATGGATTCCTTGACTGGAAGAAAATGAGCCACTTTACTCAACTTGTCGATGACGACGAAGATGGCATCATTACCCTTCTTGGACTTTGGAAACCCGGTGACGAAATCCATCTCAATATGGTCGAACTTCCACTCAGGAATGGGCAGAGGATGCAAAAGACCTGCTGGATGTTGATGCTCTGCTTTCACACTTTGACATACATCACATTCATTTACGAACTGAGCAATCTCACGCTTCATGCGAGTCCACCAGAAGGTCTGTTTCAAGTCCTGATACATCTTGGAGCTTCCTGGATGTATTGAGAGCAAGGAGTTATGAGCTTCTTCCATGATTACCTTTCTGAGATCACCTTTCTGAATGACAAGACGATCCTCAAAGAACAACGTGTCTCTGGCATCAACACTGAAGCACTTATATTTGGGAAGACCCTTTGCCACGCCAATCTTGACTTTCTTCACCATTGCATCAAGAAGCTGTGCTGCTCGGACCTGATCTTCCAAGGTAGGAGAGATCTGAAGGTTTGCAAGAAATCCCTGAGGCACTAACTGAAGGTTGAGCTTTCTGAAAGACTCACAAAGGTCAGGCTGGAGAGGTTTCAGAATGAGACTGTTGCAGTAATCCTTCCTGCTGAGAGCATCTGCCACGACATTAGCTTTGCCTGGCGTGTACTCAACACTCAGATTAAAATCTTGGAGCATTTCCACCCAACGAGTTTGCCGGAGATTCAGGTTAGGCTCGGTGAATATGTACTTGAGACTCTTGTGATCGGTGAACACTTCAACCTTACGTTCCAACAAGAGGTGTCTCCAAGTCATCAGAGCGTGTAGCACAACTCCTAGATCAAGATCATGCACATGATAAATCTTCTCCGCTGGCTTCAACTGGCTCGAGGTATAAGCAACCACTTTCTTCTCTTGCATCAGAACTGCACCAAGACCTTGAAGAGAGGCGTCGCAGAACACTTGGTAAGGCTTGGAATCATCCGGAGGAACCAAGATTGGAGTAGAGGTGAGCTTCTCTTTGAGTGTGTCGAAGGCCAACTGACACTCTGGAGACCAAGCATACTTCACACCTTTCTGAAGAAGATTAGAGAGCGGCTTAGAAATCTTGGAGAAGTTCTCAACGAAACTTCTACAATAGCTTGCAAGCCCAAGAAAGCTTCGAACCTGCTTCACATTCTGCGGAGGCTCCCATTCAACAATGGCCTGCACCTTCGACGGATCAACTTTGATGCCCACGCCAGAGGTGATGTGCCCAAGATAGACGAATTCTTTCAGCCAGAACTCAAACTTGGAAAACTTGGCATACAATTTGTACTCCCTCAGCTTATCAAGCACCAATCTGAGATGTTCTTCATGTTCTTCCTCAGTTTCAAAAAAGACCATAAAATCATCGAGATAAAGCAAGACAAAGTCATTCTTGAATGGAGAGAATATGTAGTTCATCAATCGAAAAAATGTCGGAGGAGCATTTGCCAGACCAAAAGACATGACCGTATACTCATACGAGCCAAAACTAGTCCTGAAAGCAGTCTTCAGAATATCCTCTTCGCGAATGCGAATTTGATGATAGCCCATTCGGAGATCGAGCTTGGAGAAGATCTTAGCCCCTTTCAACTGTTCGAACAACTCATTTATGTTCGGAAGTGGATACTTGTTCCTGATTGTCTTCTTGTTCAATGGACGGTAATTGACACACAAATCGTCCGTGCCATCCTTCTTCTTGACAAACAGAACTCCACAGCCCCACAGAGACGAGCTCGGTCTGATCAAACCCAAACGCTCCTGCTCATCGAGTTGCCTCTTAAGTTCCTTCAACTCTTCTGGACCCAATTTGTACGGCCGTTTGCACACAGGCTCAATACCTGGTTCAAGCTCATTGACAAATTCAACTTCTCGGTGCGGAGGCATTCCTGGCAGCTCTTCTGGAAACACATCTTCATATTCGCAGACCACTGGGACTTGTGAAATAGGATTAATGTCAACCTTTTCATTCAACGAGAACAAACGGATTGTATCATCGTGCGCCGCGAATATAATCACGTCCTCAGAAGAGTGAGTCAGCTTCACTTCTTTAGCTTCACAATCAATTGATGCCTTGTTCATGGCCAACCAGTCCATACCAAGGATCAAATCAATGTTAGACTTGCCCAAGACATACGGAGAAGCGAGAAAAGAATAACTGCCCATCTTGACAGAAACATCTAGAGCACGAGTACTAGCATGGATGAACTTGCCTGGAGAAACTACTGACAATGGTCTAGGAAGCTCTTCAACATGAACATTATGCTTGGATGCAAATGGAATGGAGAGGAACGAATGCGAAGCACCAGAATCAAACAACACTTTAGCAGGAATATCATTAACGAGGAGGTTACCCATGATCACATTTGACGAGTTTTCTGCCTCAGCCGCATTCACCATGTTGACTCGAGCAGACCTGGGGTTGAACTTCACGAGAGCATTTCTTGGAGGTTTGCCTAAAGGAGGAGGCGGCAGACGGGGCTGAGAAGTGCACTTGTTGGCATAGTGACCCTTCTGCCCACACTTGTGACAAGTAACATCTGCTCGATGACGGTACTGTGTCTGAGGAGGCCCTTGATTCTGCTGCTGGAATCTCTACGGGAAAGCTGGGTTGGGTGGGTGGGAAGAACCACGGCCACCAGAATGCTTGAACTGCTGCGTGTGCCGAGGAGGAGGAGGAGGAGACACCCAAAACTTCTGTTGCTTCTGAACCACCTGAGTGGAAGACGAGTTGGAATCTCTGAAGCGCTTCTTAGAATTCTCCACCCTGAGCAAGGCTGCCTCTGCCCTGAGAGCTAAGTTGTAGAACTTATCGAACTCCTCAGGGTCGTGAGAAGCAAGAGCTAACTGCGAATCTTCTTTCAAGCCACCTTTGAACTGATAAATCTTGCTCTTCTGATCAGGGATATCCTACAAGGCATATCGGGCTAGCTCGTGGAACTCGACGTTGTACTTGTACACGGAGTTACCACCCTGCTTCAAGCGCCTGAACTTCTCACACATTTCCTCCACGAAGTTGGACGGAATGTAGTGGGATCTGAAGTCACGGCAGTACTCATCCCAAGTGGCCACTCTAGCACCCGTGGAATCCTTCAACTGTTGCCACCACATAGATGCTTGCCCTTTCAGCTGGAATGTAGCAAACTTGACGAAATGCTCAGGACGAACATTGCTGCATTCAAAGTGCTTGTTCATGTCACGGATCCAATCCTCAGCATCAAACGACTGGTCACAGGAAGTGAAAGTATTCGGCTGATTCGACAGGAACTGACTCAGATTAGAAAATTGATTGCCACCATGCTGGAAATTGCCTTGCTGCTGATTAGCGCTCTCCTGCAACAACTGTAGCAGCATCTGAGTGTTTGCATTTGTAGCAGCCATCACCGCTTGCCAAGCCTCAGCAGGAGGAGGCGGCGGCGGAGGAGGATTCTCCGGAGGAGGAGGTGGTGGCGACACATCCTCACGACCTGGATTCTGACGAGTTGGTGGAGCCATCCTGAAGACGGACAACACATTAGCCCACAGAATAAATTGACTGAATAGCTGAATCAAAATGGCAGGAATATCTGAACAGAAATATAAGCAATTGCACTTGAACAAAATAGTAAGAATGCTTCCTCAAAGTGACGGTCGACAAAGTTCTGATTAAGACCACTTGCAAACAAGTATGGGCAAGAACTGCTTGGAACAAACATATGGTCGAGATTTCATCCGATATCTTCGTGGATAAGATCGCACGGGTTCGAATTTACAGTAGCCATCCTGTGCAAGGTAGTGCACACGACTTACGAAGTATCCCCGAGTCGTACCGAGCTACAAGGACTCTTTAGGAAAAAACGAGAACCGTTGTAAGACGATCGTGAACAAACATACCCACTGAATATCAAATCCCAACCTCACATCATGCATCTGTAGGAAGAATGTCCTATAAGTTACTACTTGATATCCCACCTACGAATTCCCAAAATATCTGGTCATGCAATCTGGTACACGGATACAAGGAGTAATATTCACACAACTCCTATACTAACCCGTCACCTGTATCACATCCGTCAACACATAACCAGAATCCCGGACCTTCACCTACAACAGACCCTCGTGATCACAACGATACAAAGTATGGCAGTACTCCCGAACAATCTACACCAGTACTGGGGACATCGGGGTTATCTCGCCACTACTAGTATTGAAGCAATAACGAACATCCTTCGTTCTTAGATACTCACAAATATGAATGATGGCGATGTGCGCAAGAATCCCCTGGAGCTCAACTCCCCGAAAGAAATCAAGGCAGACATGAGGCACCAAGACAGAACTCCGTCACATCGAAATCATATAGATTTCAAAAATACCCGTGTGATCCTAAAAAAATTTGAGCAAAAAGAGGAATAGATTTAAGATTTCCTAAGTCGGGAACCTCACCAGAGCATGGAAGAGGAGAAAAAAAGAATCCTACTCTCCGATATAACTAAACCTCAAAACATTTTACTAGACTCGACTCGGCCAAGTACGATCACACAAAGGCTCCTATGGTCCTTTCCGGTTAGGCTCTGATTACCAACTTCTAACGACTAAGATGCGGTCCTTTCCGGTTTAGGGGAACGAGGCCCCAAAGAGGAAAGAAGCGCATCTAAGCATTTCGCAAGCACGGTAACATAGCACATATATAATAATAGAATGACAATTAGGGATTCAACTTCCATCTCATAAATAATATCAGAGTTACATCACACATTCAAACAAGCTAGTTCCGCTACGGACTACAGAACATGAGAAATGCCTACGCTACCCTGCATGCTTGCCCACGATCACGACCACGCCTTAGTCTTCTGGATAGTTCACGTACAAGCTGTCGTACTCCTCATCGTACTGCCACGCCAGCTGTGTGTCGTTGGGATCACCTGTCTCGGGGGTACCTGAACCTGTTGGTGTTTGAAGAAATCTGTGAGCCACGGGGACTCAGCAATCTATGACCTCGGTGCCAGAACTAGTCAAGTTATTAGGTAAGGAAGGTGGAGTATTTAGGTTGCCGCATCCTAAGAATATATGGTGGCTAACTTACGTAGAGCAAGTATTGAAGGTGGTCTATACTAGCGATCGATGATTAGATGATCACTAAGTGATCCTGAACACCTACTTACGTCAATCATAACCCCACCATGTTCGCGATCGAAGAGAGATCTTCGAAGGGGGCAGTCACGGTTACGCACACAGTTGGCAACTTTAATAGCTTAGGTTCAAGTTATCTATAACCAGATATTAACAAATATTCCAAGTTGCCACATAACTGCGGGAACGACTTTCCGAAAGATTAAACCCTGCAGGGGTGCTCCAACTAGTCCATCACAAACAGTCACGGGCCGCAAAGTAATCCTCTATCATGAATCTCGTGATCTCGTCGGATGCCTTAGAGGAAAACCTCAACTTTGGGGAGAACCAAAGCTTCACCGCGATTCCTATACGCAAGATATATCGCTAAGGTAAGACAAGACTAGCAGGACCTCCTGTCATGGTGACGACCCCGATAAGAGCCGCGTATCTCAGTCTTAGGACACGACGGATGAGCTAGACGTCGGGATGGCTAAACCTTTGGGTGACCAGTGGGGCCCCGGACATCGCTTAGAAGGGACCAACACTCATGAGGAGCACTGGCCCGGGTTGTTGATTAAATTCCTCGGGGAGGCCATTCCCTATGCAGATTATTATTAAGTGATTAGCAAATTAACACCAATGTTGGGTCCTGCCGGACAAGTCATAACATTACATGATTTATCAAGGGGGTCCCCATAACAGCCCCGAACGTGTTAGGAGCGATCATTATGGAATCAAACACTGGTAGCCGGTAACTATGGCGGCAATAACGGAACAAAACACCCGGCAAAAGGCTAGGCCTTCCGTTATTTACCAAGTATCCAAGTGCATTAACTAAATATAAGATTTAACATAATGATATCAAACTCATGTTATCACATGAGACAAAAGCACCTGCAGCTAGCAACGCTAATATTAGTAGCTGAGCAAGCCTACTTAGCCATTCAAGATTTGCTAGGTAGGGATAAGTGTTTGGGTTTCATGGCAATATCATGAGGCAATTATTTCAGTAGTAGGCAGCGAGCATATGACGGAAGAAACGTAATCTAGCATAACAAGTCTAGAGATGGAATCAAGGTCATATCATCTTGCTTGTGATGTCCTCAGCTTGAAACTGATCTTGTTCGTCCTGCACGTACTCTCCCGGATCCACGTACTCGTTCTCCGATCCCGGTGCTACCCAACATAAAAATATCATCCAATGAACAACAGCACATCAAGATGCAACAAGCACATGATGCATGAGATGAAATGAACATGCATCTCTATTCTAGCTAATAGCACAAGCATGAGAATATAATACAAGTTCCTGGACATAACTGTACTCTAAGCTATCTTTACATGCATGAGGATGACATGAACAGATGCTTCACGCGAAAACAATGCAAAAACATATAAAGAACGTAAAGATCGGAGCTACGGATCAACGGGAAACAACGGAACAAGAAATGAAGTCCTACGTATCAAAATCATCACAACACACTCCAATGGCATACTTCTGGTATTCCCAGGTTGCCAAATCACAAAACAAACAAGAATGGATGGGGTGGTGTAAGGAACATCACCACCACATCATCTATGCACTCACGAGCATCAAAAAACCAAAACTACACAATCTGCCATAAACAGCATCATAGCAGTTTGAGGGTTACATGCAAAGCACCTACAACCACCCAAATGTTGGAAATATGCCCTAGAGGAAATAATAAATTAGTTATTATTATATTTCTTTGTTCATGATAATCGTTTATTATCCATGCTATTATTGTATTGATTGGAAACACAATACTTGTGTGGATACATAGACAAAACACTGTCCCTAGTAAGCCTCTAGTTGACTAGCTCGTTGATCAAAGATGGTCAAGGTTTCCTGACCATAGGCAAGTGTTGTCACTTGATAACGGGATCACATCATTAGGAGAATCATGTGATGGACTAGACCCAAACTAATTGACGTAGCATGTTGATCGTGCCATTTTGTTGCTACTGTTTTTCTACGTGTCAAGTATTTATTCCTATGACCATGAGATCATATAACTCACTAGCACCGGAGGAATACCTTGTGTGTATCATACGTCGCAACGTAACTGGGTGACTATAAAGATGCTCTACAGGTATCTCTGAAGGTGTCCGTTGAGTTAGTATGGATCAAGACTGGGATTTGTCACTCCGTGTGACAGAGAGGTATCTCGGGGCCCACTCGGTAATACAACATCACACACAAGCCTTGCAAGCAATGTGACTTAGTGTATGTCATGGGATCTTGTATTACGGAACGAGTAAAGAGACTTGCCGGTAAACGAGATTGAAATAGGTATGCGAATACCGACGATCGAATCTCGGGCAAGTAACATACCGAAGGACAAAGGGAATGACATACGGGATTATATGAATCCTTGGCACTAAGGTTCACTCGATAAGATCTTCGGAGAATATGTAGGATACAATATGGGCTTCCAGGTCCCACTATTGGATATTGACCGAGGAGTCTCTCGGGTCATGTCTACATAGTTCTCGAACCCGCAGGGTCTGCACACTTAAGGTTCGATGTTGTTTTATGCGTATTTGAGTTATATGGTTGGTTACTGAATGTTGTTCGGAGTCCCGGATGAGATCACGGACGTCACGAGGGTTTCCGGAATGGTGCGGAAACAAAGATTGATATATAGGATGACCTCATTTGATTACCAGAAAGTTTTCGGCATTACCAGGAATGTACCGGGAGTGACGAATGGGTTCCGGATGTTCACCGGGGGGGGGGGGGGAGCCCACCCGAGGGAAGCCCATAGGCCTTAGGGGTGCCGCACCATCCCTTAGTGGGCTGGTGGGCAAGCCCAACAAGGCCCCTGCGCACGAGAGAAAGAAAATCAAAGAAAAAAGAAAAAAGGTGGGATGTGGGAAAATAGAGAAGGACTCCACCTTCCAATCCTAGTTGGACTAGGATTGGAGGAGGAATCCTCCTCCCCCACTTCGGCCGACCCCTTGGGGATCCTTGAGCCTCAAGGCAGGTCCCTCCCCTCCCTCCTATATATACTGAGGTATTAGGGCTGATTTGAGAAAAACTTGGCCACGACAGCCCGACCACATACCTCCACGGTTTTTCCTCTAGATCGCGTTTCTGCGGAGCTCGGGCGGAGCCCTGCTGGAATAAGATCACCACCAACCTCTGGACCGCCGTCACACTGCCGGAGAACTCATCTACCTCTCCGTCTCTCTTGCTGGATCAAGAAGGCCGAGATCATCGTCGAGTTGTACGTGTGCTGAACGCAGAGGTGCCGTCCGTTCGGCACTAGATCGGAGCGAATCGTGGGACGGATTGCGGGACGGTTCGTGGGACGGTTCGCGGGGCGGATCGAGGGACATGAGGACGTTCCACTACATCAACCGCGTTTCTTAACGCTTCCTTCTGTGCGATCTACAAGGGTACGTAGATCCAAATTCCCTCTCGTAGATGGACATCACCATGATAGGTCTTCGTGCGTGTAGGAATTTTTTTTCCCATGCGACTTTCCCCAACAGTGGTATCAGAGCTAGGTTCATGCGTAGATGTCATCTCGAGTAGAACACAAAAGTTTTTGTGGGCGGTGATGTGCGATTTGCTGCCCTCCTTAGTCTTTTCTTGATTCCACGGTATTGTTGGATCGAAGTGGCTTGGGCCGACATTACTCGTACGCTTATGAGAGACTGGTTTCATCGCTACGAGCAACCCCGTTTCTCAAAGATGACTGGCGAGTGTCGGTTTCTCCAACTTTAGTTGAATCGGATTTGACCAAGGAGGTCCTTGGAGAGAGGTTAAATAGCAATTCATACATCTCCGTTGTGGTGTTTGCGTAAGTAAGATGCGATCCTACTAGATACCCATGGTCACCACGTAAAACATGCAACAACAATTAGAGGACGTCTAACTTGTTTTTGCAGGGTATGCTTGTGATGTGATATGGCCGACGATGTGATGTGATATATTGGATGTATGAGATGATCATGTTGTAATAGTTAATATCGACATGCACGTCGATGGTACGGCAACCGGCAGGAGCCATAGGGTTGTCTTTAAACTAACGTTTGTGCTTGCAGATGCGTTTACTATATTGCTAGGACGTAGCTGTAGTAGTAATATCATGAGTAGCACGACAACCCCGATGGCGACACATTGATGGAGATCATGATGATGGAGATCATGGTGTGACGCCGATGACAAGAAGATCGTGTCGGTGCTTTGGTGATGGAGATAAAGAAGCACATGATGATGGCCATATCATGTCACTTATGAATTGCATGTAATGTTAATCCTTTATGCACCTTATCTTGCTTAGAACGAAAGTAGCATTATGAGGTGATCTCTCACTAAAATTTCAAGATGAAATTGTGTTCTCCCCGACTATGCACCCTTGCGACAATTCGTCGTTTCGAGACACCACGTGATGATCGGGTGTGATAGACTCAACGTTCACATACAACGGGTGCAAAACAGTTGCACACGCGGAACACTCGGGTTAAACTTGACGAGCCTAGCATGTGCATACATGGCCTCGGAACACAAGAGACTGAAAGGTCGAGCATGAATCGTATAGTTGATATGCTTAGCATAAGAGATGCTTACCACTGAAACTATTCTCGACTCACGTGATGATCGGACTTGAGATAGTGGATTTGGATCATGCACCACTCAAATGACTAGAGAGATGTACTTTTTGAGTGGGAGTTCTCAAGTAATATGATTAATTGAACTAATTGTCATGAACATAGTCTAATGGTCTTTGCGAATTACAATGTAGCTTGCGCTATAGCTCTACTGTTTTTATATGTTCCTAGAGAAAATTTAGTTGAAAGTTGATAGTAGCAAACTTTGCGGACTAAGTTTGTAAAACTGAGGATTGTCCTCGTTGCTGCGTAGAAGGCTTATGTCCTTAATGCACCACTCGGTGTGCTGCACCTCGAGCATCGTCTGTGGATGTTGTGAACATCCACATACATGTTTCTGATGACTACGCGATAGTTCAGTGCAAAATACTTAATGGCTTAGAAGCAAGGCGCCGAAGATGTTTTGAAACGTCACGGAACATAAGAGATGTTCTAAAGAGATGAAATTGTGATTTCATGCTTGTGCCCTTGTTAAGAGGTATGAGACCTCCGACAAGATTCTTTGTCCATGAAGTAAAGGTGAAAAAGCTCAATCGTTGAGCGTGTGCTCAGATTGTCTGAGTACGACAATCGCTTGAATCAAGTGGGAGTTAATCTTCTAGATGAGATAGTGATGGTTCTCCAAAGTCACTGACACCAAGCTGTGAGAGCTTCGTGATGAACTATAACATATCAAGGATAGATACAATGATCCTTGAGCGATTCACGCTGTTTGACACCGCGAAAGTAGAAATCAAGAAGGAGCATCAATATTTGATGGTTAGTAAAACCACTAAGTTTCAAGAAAGGCAAGGGCTGGAAGGGATACTTCGTGAAACGACAAAAACAGTTGCTGCACTAATGAAGAGACCCAAGATTAAACCCAAACCCGAGACTAAGTACTTATGTTATGAGGGGAACGGTCACTGAGGCGGAGCTACCCTAGATGCTTGGTAGATAAGAAGGATGGCAAAGTCGAAAGTAGTATATTTGATATACATGATGTTGATGTGTACTTTAATAGTACTCCTAGTAGGACAAGGGTATTGGATACCGGTTCGGTTCCTAAGTGATTAGTAACACGAAATGAAAGCTACGAAATAAACAGAGACTAGCTAAAGGCGAGGTGACGATACGTGTTGGAAGTGTTTCCAAGGTTGATATGATAAAACATCGCATGCTCCCTCTACCATCGGGATTGGTGTTAAACCTAAATAATTGTTATTTGGTGCTTGCGTTAAGCATGAACATGATTGGATCGTGTTTATTGCAATACGATTATTCATTTAAAGAGAATAATGGTTACTCTATTTGCTTGAATAAACACCTTCAATGGTTTATTAAATCTCGATCGTAGTGTTACACATGTTCATAATATTGGTGCCAAAAGATACAAAGTAATAATGATAGTACCACTTAGTTGTGGCACTGCCACTTGAGTCATGTTGGTGTAAAATGCATGAAGAAGCTCCATGCTGATGGATCTTTGTGCTCACTCATTTTTGAAACGTTTGAGACATGCAAACCAGACCTCTTGGTATAAACGCATGAAGAAACTCCATGCGGATGGATCATTTGGATTCATTTGATTTTGAATCACTTGAGACATGCAAATCATGCCACATGAAACAAGAGAGTTACTTGTTGGGAGTAATACATTTTTTGAATGTGTGCGGTCCAATGAGTGCGGAGGCACGCAGTGGATATCGTTATGTTCTTACTTCACTGACGATTTGAGTAGATACGGGAGTATTTACTTGATGAATCACAAATCTGAAATATTGAAAAGTTCAAAGCTGTTTCAGAGTGAAGATCGTCGTGACAAGAGGATAAATTGTCAACGATGTGATCATAGAGATGAATATCTGAGTTACGAGTTTTGGTATGAAGTTAAGACAATGTGGAAATTGTTTCGCAGTTCATGCCACCTGGAACACCATAGTGTGATGATGTTTGTGAACGTCATAGCCATGCCCTATTATGATATGGTGCATACTATGATGTCTCTTATCGAATTACCACTATTGTTTATGGGTTATACATTAGAGACAACCGCATTCACTTTAAATAGGGCACCGCGTATTTCCGTTGAGATGACACAGTATAGACCATGGTTTGGAGAAACCTAAGCTGTCGTTTCTTAAAAGTTTGGGGCTGCGACGATTATGTGAAAAAAGTTTCGGTCTGATAAGCTCGAACCCAAAAACGGATAAAAGCATCTTCATAGGATATCCAAAACAGTTGGGTGCATCTCCTATCTCAGATCCGGTAGCAAAGTGTTTGTTTCTAGAAATGGATCCTTTCTCGAGGAAAGGTTTCTCTCAAAAGAATTGAGTGGGAGAGTGGTGGAACTTGATGAGATTATTGAACCGTCACTTCAACCAGTGTGTAGCAGGGCGCAGGAAGTTGTTCCTGTGGCGCCTACACCAATTGAAGTGGAAGCTGATGATAGTTATCATTAGAGCATCAGATCAAGTTACTACAAGCCTCGTAGGTCGACAAAGTCGCATACTACTGCAGAGTGGTATGGTAAACCCTGTCTTGGAGGTCATGTTGTTGAACAACGATGAACCTACGAGTTATGGAGAAGCAATGGTGGGCCCGGATTCTGACAAATGGCTGGAGGCCATGAAATCCGAGAGATAATCCATGTGTGAGAACAAAGTATAGACTTTGGAAGAACTTCTTGATGGTCGTAGGACTATTGAGTAAAGATGGATCTTTATAAGCAAGACAGACGATGATGCTGAATCGTCACTATTAAGAAAAGCTCGACTTGTCGCAAAGATGTTTCCGACAAGATCAAACAGTTGACTATGATGAGACTTTCTCACTCGTAGCGATGCTAAAAGTGTGTTGGAATTATGTTAGCAGTTTTTGCATTATTTATTAAATATTGCACATAAGGTGTCAAAGCATTGTTTCCTCGACGGTTTCCTTGAGGAAAGGTTGTATGTAATACAAACCAGAAGGTTTTGTCGATCCTAAGGGTGCTAACAAGTATGTAAACTCCAGTGATCCTTCAATGGACTTGTGGAAGCATCTCGGAGTTGGAATATACACTTTGATGAGATGATCAATGATTTTTGGTTTGTACAAGGTTTAGGTGAACCTTGTACTTCCAAAGAAGTGAGTGGGAGCACTATAGAATTTCTGATAAGTATATGTGGTTGAAATATTGTTGATGAGAAGTAATGTAGAATTTCTGTTGAGCATGAAAGGTTGTTTGAAAGGAGTTCTTCAAAGGAATACCTGGATTGAGCTACTTGAATGTTGAGCATCAAGAGCTATGGAGATAGATCAAAACGCTTAATAGAAGTTTCAACAAGATGCATGCCTTGACAAGTTTTTGAAGGAGTTCAAAATAGATCAGCAAAGAAAGAGTTCTTGACTGTGTTGTAAGGTGTGAATTAGAGTAAGACTCAAAACCCGACCACGGCAGAATAAAGAGAATAGACGAAGGTCATCTTCTATGCCTTAGCCATAGACTCTAAAGTATGCCATGCTGAGTACCGCACATGATGTGTGCCTTGCAGCAAGTCTATTAAGAGGTACAGAGAGTGATCCAGGATTGAATCACTGATCAGCGGTCAAAGTTATCCTTAGTAACTAAAGGACTAAGGAATTTTTCTCGATTATGGTGGTGGTTAAAGAGTTCGTCGTAAAGGGTTACGTCGATACAAGCTTTGACACTAACCCGAATAACCATGAGTACTGAAACGGATTCGTATAGTAGAGTAGATATTTGGAGTATTTCCGAATAGCACGTAGTAGCAGTATCTATAAGATGACATAAAGATTTGTAAAGTACACACAAATCTGAAAGTTTCAGAACCATTGACTAAAACCTCTCTCACGAGCAAGACGTCATCAGACCCCAGACCTATATGGGTGTTAGATTCGTTAGAATCACATGGTGATGTGAACTAGATTATTGACTCTAGTGCAAGTGGGAGACTGTTGGAAATATGCCCTAGAGTCAATAATAAATTAGTTATTATTATATTTCTTTGTTCATGATAATCATTTATTATCCATGCTATAATTGTATTGATTGGAAACACAATACTTGTGTGGATAGATAGACAAAACACTGTCCCTAGTAAGTCTCTCGTTGACTAGCTCATTGATCAAAGATGGTCAAGGTTTCCTAACCATAGGCAAGTGTTGTCACTTGATAACGGGATCACATCATTAGGAGAATCATGTGATGGACTAGACCCAAACAAATGAAAGTAGCATGTTGATCATGTCATTTTGTTAATACTGTTTTTCTGCGTGTCAAGTATTTATTCCTACGACCATGAGATCATATAACCCACTGGCACCGGAGGAATACTTTGTGTGTATCAAACGTCGCAACGTAACTGGGTGACCATGAGATCATTTCAGTCACATGCCTACTTTGACTAAGCACCACTTGGACACATGAACTCCTAAGCATGAAACAAAACCAACATGTGGTAGAGGGGTTCACCCTCTACTGCCACAACAAAGAATCAACCTCTTGGGCTCATCACATCACATGGAACCAAGCTCTAAACATGGAACAAAACTGAAGTATGTAATTCCTAGAAAGTGTTCCAAAGTGGAAACTGACTTCACCAATGGATTCCTGGGATGATTCTACCCCAAAAACATATATAATACATAGGCACTTGCATAGAATAATTGGGCACAAACTTGAAAAGAAAACCTACATGGAATCACATGGAGTGAATAGTGCATCATCACATGTGCTTCCACTAGCTCATCACTTGTACATGCTCTTGCACATGTCCACAACACCAAAGGTGCACATGAGGGGTATACCTCTTGCTCATGTGCCTTAGCACACCACTCACACTCACATACATCAAGCACATGCATGATAAGCACCTACACATGCTAAATAGAACACACAACTATCTTATGCTCACATCATGCTATCTACCCCTACACACACAAGCTAGCACATGTGCTCATCAAGGCACACCAACCCTTGGGCATGTGTGGGTCACCACACACTTACACACACACTCATGACAAGAGCACCTACATATACACAAGGTAGGTGAGGGGGGAAACCCACACACACACTCACATCACATACTTGCACAAGATAGTGGACAAGTTCATCACCATGCACATGGATACACACCACACACATCTACAAGAGCTAGCACACACATAATAATACATACAAACCTATACCACGCATATCTACCATGGCATCTAGCTCACAAAACACAAGTGCATTCTACCTACACATGCATCTCAAACATACTAGCAACAACACTATGGACAACATGCTGATGTGAGGAGAGATAAAATACCACAAGGTGCCAAGCCTACCACATGCAAGTAAGCAAGTGAACAAAGCAAAACAGAAAAGAAAAAGACAAAAATAAATAAAAAGTTTGGGGGGATCGATCCTAGAGCCCCTGAACACCACCTGCAACTCTTACCACTCTGCTACTGTCATTAGTTTGACAGAACAGAGAGGATCATGCAAGGTAAGGTTACTACCTGTAGGTATTGTGCTACTATGTAAAACAAAATCTAAAAGGGGGTTGTGGCGCCGCGGGGAATCTATCCCACGACCACGAGATCAACTAGCACACAACCTACCGCTACGCTACGCACCGGGACTTGACAGAACAGGGAATCTCTACAAGTTAACACACACACACTACATGATGCTCTGCTACTGCACAGCAACGACGACAGAGGCGATCGCCGGAGCATGCCTGCTACTCTGCTCTACGCCAGAGAGGGGGAAACACCTACGGCGAGCTACTGTGCTGTTGCACTACACTAGCCCGTGCGCACCACATCACAGAACACACATGCACACATCGGCCGAACTCCTCTCGGGGCAGAGGCACGGCGACGAGCCTTAGGCCGATCTAACGAGGGGGAAGGGAGGAGGAGAGCTAGCTCACCTAGGGGAAGGAGAAGGGGGCGTCGATCGGGAAGAAGGAGCCACCTGGAGACGACGAGGATGCCCTGACGATGGCCTGATGCAGAACCGACGTAGAGGAAGGAGATCGTCGGGTACGTGCCGAAGGCGAGCTCCTACCGATCGCTGTGGTCGCTCCCCGACCTCAAGGACGGCGGGAATGGAGCGCAGGCACCTTCCCTGAGCTCCCGGACATGGTGGCCGGTGCCGGAGACGACGAACATGCGCTGGACGACGGCGACGCTCTTCTGGTCTCTCTTTGCTACCGATCTACAAAAGCTTACCTTGGGAGGAAGGAGAGATGGAGGGAGGTGGCGGCGCTAGGAGGGGAAAGGAGTAACCCTAGGGGAAGGAGGCACGTACGCCGAGGGTTATAAGGGGCCTCGACATCGGTGAGCCCTCATGGCGTGCTCGCTCTCTCTCTGCTGCTGACGGAAAGCAACGCACTGGAGGGGACGCCGTCTGAAGAAAGGAGAGGGACGCGTGCCTGGGCTCTAGCTGGGGAGACAACGAGGAGTGATGGGCCTCGGAAGGAAGGAGGTGGCCCATCTGGCGCCTGGAGAGAAAAGACTCCTGGAGGTTTTCTATTTTAAAGCAAACAACGGAAGGAAAAAAATTACCTAGGCAAATCTAAGATGCTAAAAAGAAAGCAAACATACCCCTAGTCATAAGGAATTATGACCTATTTAACAAAAATAGAAAAGGGATTTTTGGAGCAACTAAATATTTGCAAAACAGAATTTGACCCTCTGTTTTGTGAATAATTGCACCTCACAAACCAAGTTTCAAAACAACAACTTCACAACTTCACATCCACCACAAAATATCCTAAATCATGGGCATTTTAAAAACAGGGAAGGATCAAGTAAATATTGGACCTGAGATAAAAGAGAGGGGGAGTTTTAAACCCTATAAGAAATCCACATAGTGCTTATTACTAACACTTGCTTCACTCCACACACTTCACATAAACCACATATCCTCACATCACATCACATCACAACATCAATCACAAGAAAATTAAAAACAAAGCATGGATGGATGGATGCATGAATGCAAAAGGAGACATGGCAAGGTGACACATGAAATAACACATGCATAGGCTCTCATTGCAATGACAACGTGGACCCACATAGAGAAGGTTCCAAATAGGGAAAGATACACTCTTGGGGCATTACACGCGCAACTTTCGCCGGTACACAAACCCACCATATGCCTTCGTCAAAACAGCCACCATACCTACCTACTATGGCATTTTCATAGCCATTCCGTGATATATTGCCATGCAACGCCCACTGTTCCGTCTCATGAGTTGTGGCGTCACTCTCATATTGCCATTGCATGATCGTAAGCTAGATCATTGCACATCCCGCTACACTGCCGGAGGCATTTCCTATAGAGTCATAATCGTTCTAAGCTTTAAGCTGTGAGTAAATACAAGTGTGATAATCATCATTATTAGAGCATTGTCCCATGTGAGGAAATAAAAAAAAAAGAGGCCAAAGAGCCCAAATAAAAAAAGAGAAAAAATAGGCCCAAGAGCCCAAATAAAAAAAAGAGAAAAAGAGAGAAGGGACAATGCTACTATCTTTTTCCACACTTGTGCTTCATAATAGCACCATGTTCTTCATGATTGAGAGCCTCTCGTTTCATCACCACCATATGCTAGTGGGAATCTTTATTATATAACTTGGCTTGTATATTCCAATGATGGGCTTCCTCAAAATTGCCCTAAGTCTTCGTGAGAAAGCAAGTTGGACGCACACCCACTAGTTCTCCTTTTGAGCTTTCACATACTTATAGCTCTAGTGCATCCTTTGTATGGAAATACCTACTCATTCACATTGATATCTATTAATTGGCATCTCCATAGCCCTTTGATACGCCGAGTCAATGTGACCATATCCTCCTTTTTGTCTCACAACCACCATGATGTTTGTTGTGTATCCCCGGCAAGATGCCAGAAATACTTCTGATGTCCGTTATGCTACAGCACAAAAGACCTTCCAGTGGCGCCAGAAATGGGCACGTTGACGACACCTGGAATCCTTCTCCGTTGGTGTTCCCTCGAAGCGGAGAGGATGATGTAGCACAGCGGAGGTAAGTATTTCCCTCAGTTTTGAGAACCAAGGTATCAATCCGGCGGAGGAGTATCTCAAGATCCTGCACAAACACAAAAACTTGCACCCAACGCTATGAAGGGGTTGTCAATCCCTTATAGATTGCTTGCCAAGTGAGAACTGAAAGCAACAAAGTAACAAAGCAAAGTAAAAGTGGAGTTGTAAACGATGGATGTGAATAGACCCGGGGGCCGTAGTGTTTACTAGTGGTTTCTCTCATGAAAGCAAGTAGACGATGGGTGAACAAATTACTGTCGAGCAATTGATAGAACTGTGCAGAGTCGTGACGATATATAGGCAATCTATAGGCATCACGTCCGAAACAAGTACACCGATACTGTCTGCATCTACTACTATTACTCCACACGTCGACCGCTATCTAGCATGCATCTAGTGTATTAAGTCCATAAGAACAGAGTAACGCCTCAAGAAAGATGACATGATGTAGAGGGATAATCTCAAACCAATGATAAAACCCCCATATTTTTACCCTTGATGGAAACTGCTTGATGTGTGCCTTGCTGCCCCTACTGTCACTGGGAAAGGTCACCACATGGCAGAACCCAAAACCAAGCACTTCTCCCATTGCAAGAATCATAGATCTAGTTGGCCAAACAAAACCCAAGACTCGGAGAGACTTACAAGGATATCAAATCATGCAAATAAGAAATCAGCAAAGACTCAAATATATATCATAGATAATATGATCACAAGTCCACAATTCATCGGATCTCGACAAACACACCGCCAAAGAAGATTACATCGGATAGATCTCCATGAGGATCATGGAGAACTTTGTATTGAAGATCCAAGAGAGAGAAGAAGCCATCTAGCTAGTAACTACGGACTCGTAGGTCTGAAGTGAACTACTCACGAGTCATTGGAGGGGCGTTGATGATGATGAAGAAGCCCTCCAACTCCAAAGTCCCCTCCGGCAGGGTGCCGGGAAGGGTCTCCAGATGAGATCTCGTGGAAACGGAAGCTTGCTGTGGCGGAAAAGTATTTTCGAGGCTCCCCTGATTTTTTGCGGAATATTTGGGAATTTATAGGCCAAAGATCTAGGTGAGGGGGAGGCCAGGGAGGCCACAAGCCTGCCCATCGCCGCCTCCCCCTGGTGGCGGAGTGGGGGCTTGTGGGCTCCCTGGAGCCCACCTGGCTTGGCCCAAAAGCCCCCTGGACTTCTTCCGTTCGGGAAAAAATAATTTCAGGGTTTTTCTTCCATTTGGACTCCGTTCCAAAATCAGATTTGAAAAGAGTCAAAAACACGAAAAAAACAGGAACTGGCACTTGGCACTGAATTAATAAGTTAGTCCCAAAAAGATATAAAAAGGTACATAGAACATACAAAGAAGGCAAGATAACAGCGTGAAATCATAAAAAATTATAGATACGTTTGAGACGTATCAAGCATCCCCAAGCTTAACTCCAGCTCGTCCTCGGGTAGGGAAGTGATAAGAATGAATTTTTGATGCTTTCATGCTACCTAGAATAGGTGTCCTTTGTAATTCCTCTTATGTGACGTGAATGTTCAGATCCATCAGATTCAAAACAATAGTTTGCTATTGACGTGGAAACAATAATAATTCAAGCAAACTAGCAAAGTAATCATGAACTTTCAAAATAACAAGGCCAAAAGAAAGTTATCCCTACAAAAGCATATAGTCTGGCTATGCTCTATCATCATTGCACATCAAATTTAAATCATGCACAACCCCGGTATTGGCCAAGTAATTTTTTCACACCTTTACTTTCTCAAACATTTTCAACTCTCATGCAATACATGAGTGTGAGCCATGGTTATAGCACTATAGATGGTGTGGAATGTGGTGGAGGTTGCAAGACAAAAAGGAGAAGATAGTCACATTAACTAGGCATATTAATGAGCTGTGGAGATGCTCATCAATAGATATCAATGTGAATGAGTAGGGATTGCCATACAAATGATGCACTAGAGTTACAAGTATGTGAAAGATCTTAAAGAAAACTAGTGGGTGTGCATCCAACTTGCTTGCTCACGAAGACCTAAGGCAATTTTGAGGAAGCCTATCATTGGAATATACAAGACAAGTTATATGAAAATTTCCCACTAGCTATATGGTGGTGAAAAAACGAGAGACTCTCAATCATGAAGATCATGGTGCTCAATATGCACAAGTGTGGAAAAAGTGGTAGCATTGTGCCTTCTCTCTTTTTCTCTCATATTTTTTTTGGTGGGCTCTTTGGCCTCTTTTTTATGGGCTTCTTTGGCCTCTTTTATTTCCTCACATGGGATAATGTTCCAATAATGATGATCATCACACTTTCCACTCAAAACATAGAGCAACTATGACTCTATATGGAATGCCTTCAGTAGTGTACCGTGGCAATGATCTAGCATGGCATAGACATCAATGGAAACATCATGCTAGCTATCTTACGATTGTGCAAAGGCAATGTAGACGTGGTGGCAGATGTCATAGTGGTAGTTGCATGGCAATATATCTCTAAATGACTTTGAAAAGGCCATAGTAGGTAGGTATGGTGGCTGTTTTGAGGGAGGCTAATGGTGGGTTTTGTGCACCGGCGAAAGTTGCACGACACTAAGAAGATAGTGATGGTGGAAGGTGAAAGTGCATCTAAACCATGGACTCAACATTAGTCATGAAGAACTCATATACTTGTTGCAAAAGTTTTATTAGTAATCGAAACAAAGCATTCAACGCATACTCCTAGGGGAAGGGTTGGTAGGTATAAACCATCGCGCGATCCCGACCGCCACGCAAAGGATGACAATCAATATACTAATCATGCTCAGATTTCATTACATAGCGGTTCACCATATGTGCATGCTACGGGAATCACTAACTTCAACACAAGTATTTCTAGATCCACAACACCTTACTAGCATGACTTCAGTATTACCATAACCACAACTCAAAACTAATTGAGATGAATCAAACTTCTCTAACTATTCAATGCACATGAAGGTGGAAGTTTTCGTATCCCTTTGGATAACTACCCCTTTTGAGACTACTTTCAAAGCATAGATCAAATACCAAGCCACGCACCGCTGCGCTCTAAAATCTATAATTGAAGCTCATAGAGCAAAAGTATCTAGCTCAAAAGATATAAGTGAAGCACATGAGAGCTGAATTGTCTACCAAAAGATATAAGTGAAGCTCGACAAAATCATGGTGTGTGCATGTCTCTCTCTCTAGGTGTGCAGCAAGGAGGATTGGACACAACAAAAATAAAAGGCTCCTACGATACAAGACGCTCCAAGAAAAAACACATAACATGTGGTGAATAAAAATATAGCCCCAAGTAACGTTACCGATGGATTGAAGACGAAAGAGGGGATGCCTTCCCGGGGCAACCCCAAGCTTAGGATTTTACGACATCCTTGAATCTCTTGGGGTGCCTTGGGAATACCCAAGCTTGAGCTCTTGCCACTCTTTATCTTTTTGTCCATAAGAACTTCATCCAAAACTTGAAAACTTCACAACACGAAACATAAACAGAAACTCGTGATAACATTAGTACAAGAAAGCAAACCACCACTTCCTTAGGTACTGTAGCAAACTTTAATTATACTTGGGCTGATGTTGGGTTACTGTACTTTAAATCTTCCATGGCTAATACCCCCCGATACTATCCATAGTTTCATCAAAATAAGCAACCAACACAACAAAAACAGAATCTGTTAACAGCAGACCAGTCTGTAGCAATCTGTATGTTTCGTATACGTCTGGACTTTAAAAATTCTGAAAAATGAAGACAGTCTGAAGAATTTGTGTATCAATCATCGTAAAAAAGAATCAACTCAAAATCTCTTACATAAAAAAAATAAAAATGCTTTTCGTGAGGAGAAAGTTTCTGTCATTTCCAGCATGACCAAACGATCATCCTCAAGACTAATCATAACGGTTTTGCTTGGCACAAACGCAAAAAGAAACACAAAAAACACAATAATAACAGAATTATGAAAGTGTGGAAAACACAAAAAAGAAATAAAAAGGATAGATTCGTTGGGTTGCCTCCCAACAAGCGCTTTTGTTTAACACCCTTAGCTAGGCGAAAGGTGATGAAATCATGTATAGTCATCTTTGGTGCTCAAACCATAGGTAGCCCTCATCATAGATTCATAAGGCTATCTTATTTTCTTTCTAGGAAAGTGCTCCATGCCCTTCTTTAAGGGAAATTGAAATCTAATATTCCCTTCCTTCATATCGATGATAGCACCAATAGTCCTTAGGAAAGGTCTACCAAGAATAATGGGACATGAAGGATTGCAATCTATGTCAAGTACAATGAAATCCACGGGTACATAGTTCTTATTTGCAACAATAAAAACATCATCGATCCTCCCCATGGGTTTCTTGACAGTAGAATCTGCAAGATGCAAATTAAGAGAACACTCTTCAATCTCATGAAAACCAAGAATATCACATAAAGACTTTGGAATCGCGGAAACACTAGCACCCAAATCACACAAAGCGTTGCACTCATAGTTTTTGATCTTTATTTTGATAGTAGGTTCCCACTCATCATGAAGTTTTCTAGGTATAGAGACTTCTAGTTCGAGCTTCTCTTGAAGAGATTTGATCATAGCATCTACGATATGCGCGGTAAAGGCTTTACTTAGGCTATAAGCATGTGGAGAGTTTGCAATGGATTGCATCAAAGAAATGCATTCAAACAAGGAGCAATTATCATAATTGAATTCCTTGAAATCCAAAGTGGGAGTTTCATTATTACCCAAAATTTTGACTTCTTCTACTCCACTCTCCACACCTATATCATCAAGATAGGTGGACTCCGAATCATCGGGGCGTTTTTCAACCAAAGTGGATTCATATCCAGCCCCTCCATAAGTAGGTTTGTCACGCAAAAACAAATATTCAAGAGGAGACACACCAAGCACTTTAAGATCTTCGTGATTTGCATCACTAGAACGCACCCTTTTAAACCATTCATGTCTAGCGCGAATTTGGGAGGTTCTTTCTTTGCTCTCATTCATGGAGATACGCATAGCTTTCAAAGTTTCATCCAAGTTGATCTTGGGAGGAGCGCATCTAACTTTCAAAGCATCAATATCACAAGACATCCTATCAACGCTCTTAGCCAAATCGTCTATTTTGAGTAGTTTTTCCTCTATGGACGCATTGAAAATCTTTTGAGAGTTGATGAACTCTTTGATATTACTCTCTAGATCAGAGGGTAATTTGTTGTGATTTCCATAAGTATTGTCGTAGGAATTGCCATAATTGTTAGAGGAGTAACTAGGAAAAGGCCTAGGAACATAGTTTCCTCTAAAAGCATTGTTGTTGCCAAAATTGTTCCTACCAACAAAATTCACGTCCAACTAGCGTTGCTATTCTCAATCAAAGAATATAGTGGCATGCCATTAGGATCTACGGTAGCATTTATACTAGCAACCAAATTCACCAACTCATCCATCTTAGCACTAAGTGAGTTAATCTCTTCTATAGCGTGCACCTTTTTGCTAGCAGGCGACCTTTCAGTATGCCACTGAGAGTAGTTCGTCATGATATTGTCTAGGAGTTTTCTAGCGTCTCCTAACGTGATTTCCATGAACATTCCACCTGAGGCAGAGTCCAAGATATTGCGAGAAGCGAAATTCAAGCCAGCGTAAAAGATTTGTATAATCATCCACAAACTCAAGCCACGAGCGGGACAATTTCTAATCATAAGCTTCATCCTCTCCCAAGATTGTGCAACGTGTTCATGATCAAGTTGCTTGAAATTCATGATATCGTTACGTAAGGAGATGATCTTAGCCGTTGGAAAATACTTGGATATGTAAGCATCTTTGCACCTATTCCAAGAATCGATACTATTTTTAGGCAAGGAGGAAAACCAAGTTTTTGCGCGATCTCGCAACCAGAAAGGAAAAAGTTTCAACTTAATCACGTCATTATCCACATCTCTTTTCTTTTGCATATCACAAAGCTCAATGAAGGTATTGAGATGGGATGCGGCATCTTCACCAGGAAGGCCAGAAAATTGCTCTTTCATAACAAGATTCAGCAAAGCTGCGTTGATTTCTTACGATTCCGCACTAGTGGCGGGAGCAATCGGAGTACTAATAAAATCATTATTATTAGTGCTCGAGTAGTCGCAAAGTTTGGTGTTTTCAGACATGATGTCTTCAACAAACAAACAAGCACACAAGCAAGCAAGAAACCGACAAGGGCAAGAGAAAACGATGAAGGAGAAAGGCGAATCAAAACGGCAAATGTGAAGTGGGGGAGAGGAAAACGAGAGGCAACTGGCAACAAAAGTAAATGCAAGAGAATAGTTTGTGAGACCTACTTGGATAGATCTTGATTTCTCCTCCCCGGCAACGGCGCGAGAAATACTTCTGATGTTTGTTGTGTATCCCCGGCAAGGTGCCAGAAATACTTCTGATGTCCATTATGCTACTGCACAAAAGACCTTCCAGTGGCTCCAGAAATGGGCACGTTGACGACACCAGGAATCCTTCTGCGTTGGTGTTCCCTCGAAGCGGAGAGGATGATGTAGCACAGCGGAGGTAAGTATTTCCCTCAGTTTTGAGAACCAAGGTATCAATCCGGCGGAGGAGTATCTCAAGATCCTGCACAAACACAAAAACTTGCACCCAACGCTATGAAGGGGTTGTCAATCCCTTATAGATTGTTTGCCAAGTGAGAACTAAAAGCAACAAAGTAACAAAGCAAAGTAAAAGTGGAGTTGTAAACGATGGATGTGAATAGACCCGGGGGTCGTAGTGTTTACTAGTGGCTTCTCTCATGAAAGCAAGTAGACGTTGGGTGAACAAATTACTGTCGAGCAATTGATAGAACTGTGCAAAGTCGTGACGATATCTATGCAATGATTATTTCTATAGGCATCACGTCCGAAACAAGTAGACCGATACTATCTGCATCTACTACTATTACTCCACACGTCGACCGCTATCCAGCATGCATCTAGTGTATTAAGTCCATAAGAACAGAGTAACGCCTTAAGCAAGATGACATGATCTAGAGGGATAATCTCAAACCAATTATAAAACCCCTATCTTTTTACCCATGATGGCAATTGCTTGATGTGTGCCTTGCTGCCCCTACTGTCACTTGGAAAGGTCACCACATGGCAGAACCCAAAAACAAGCACTTCTCCCATTGCAAAAATCATAGATCTAGTTGGCCAAACAGAACTCAAGAATCGGAGAGACTTACAAGGATATCAAATCATGCAAATAAGAAATCAACAATGACTCAAATATATATCATAGATAATCTGATCACAAGTCCACAATTCATCGGATCTCGACAAACACACTGCCAAAGAAGATTACATCGGATAGATCTCCATGAAGATCATGGAGAACTTTGTATTGAAGATCCAAGATAGAGAAGAAGCCATCTAGCTACTAACTACGGACCCGTAGGTCTAAAGTGAAGTACTCACGAGTCATTGGAGGGGCGATGATGATGATGAAGAAGCCCTCGAACTCCAAAGTCCCCTCCGGCAGGGCGCCGGGAAGGGTCTCCAGATGAGATCTCGCGGAAACGGAAGCTTGCGGCGGCGGAAAAGTATTTTCGAGGCTCCCCTGATTTTTGCGGAATATTTGGGAATTTATAGGCCAAAGATCTAGGTCAGGGGGCAGCCAGGGAGGCCAGAAGCCTGCCCACCGCCGCCCCCCTGGTGGCGGAGTGGGGGCTTGTGGGCTCCCTGGAGCCCACCTGGCTTGTCCCAAAAGCCCCCTGGACTTCTTCCGTTCAGGAAAAAAACATTTCGGGGTTTTTCTTCCGTTTGGACACCGTTCCAAAATCAGATTTCAAAAGAGTCAGAACACGGAAAAACAGGAACTGGCACTTGGCACCGAATTAATAAGTTAGTCCCAAAAAGATATAAAAAGGTACATAAAGCATACAAAGAAGGCAATATAACAGCGTAAAATCATCAAAAATTATAGATAGGTTTGAGACGTATCACACCACCACATTCTACTCCACTTATAGTGCTATATCCATGGCTCACGCTTATGTATTGCGTGATAGTCATACAAAGTTTGAGAAAGTAAGAGTGCGAAAATAATTACTTGGACAATACCAGGGTTGTGCATTATTTACATTAGTTGTGTGAAGATGATGGAGCATAGCCAGACTATATGATTTCGTAGGGATAACTTTCCTTGGCCTTGTTATTTTGAAAGTTCATGATTGCCTTGCTAGTTTGCTTGAAGTACTATTTTTTTCATGTCAATAGCAAACTATTGTTTTGAATCTTACGGATCTGAACGTTCATGTCACATGAAATAAGTTACAAAGGACAACTATGCTAAGTAGCATTCCACATCAAAAATTCTATCTTTATCACTTGCCTACTCGAGGACGGGCAGGAGTTAAGCTTGGGGATGCTTGATACGTCTCCAATGTATCTATAATTTTTGATGGTTTCATGCTATTATGTTGTCAAACTTTGGATGTTTTGTATGTCTTTTATATCTTTTTTGGATGGTATCTATAATTTTTGTATGTCTTTTATAACTTTGTGCCAAGTGCCAGTTCCTGTTTTTTTCCGTGTTTTGACCCTTTTCGGAGGAGGATTTTAAACAGAGTCCAAACGGAACGAAACTTCCAAAAAGATTTTTTCCAAAACAGAAGAAGATCGGGGAACCTTAGAATCAGTGCACCGGGCCACCAGGGACCCCACAAGCCCCCTAGCCACGGCCAGGGGGGCCCGCGCCTCCCAGGCTTGTGGGCTTCCTGGGCCACCTCTGCCCTAGGTCTTTCGCTTATATATTCCTTAAAATCCTAGAAAACATCAGGAGATCATTGAAAGTACTTTTCCGCCCCCGCAAGCTTCTGTCTCCGCAAGATCCCATCTGGGGCACGTTCTGGTGCCGTGCCGGAGGGGGGATTCAGATACGGAGGGCTTCTTCATCAACACCATGACCTCTCCGATGATGCGTGAGTAGTTCAGCATAGATCTACACGTCCATAGCTAGTAGCTAGATGGCTTCTTCTCTCTCTTGGATCTTCAATACAAAGTTCTCCATGACATCATGGAGATCTATCCGATGTAATCTTCTTTTGCGGTGTGTTTGTCGAGATCCGATGAATTGTGCATTTACGATCAGATTATCTATGAATCTTATTTGAGTTTCTTCTGATCTCTCTTATGCATGATTTCATATCCTTGTAATTCTCTTCGAGTTGTGGGTTTTGTTTGGCCAGCTTGAACTATGATTCTTACAATGGGAGAAGTGCTTGGTTTTGGGTTCATACCATGCGGTGACCTCACCCAGTGACAGAAGGAGTAGCGAGGCACACATCGTTTTGTTGCCATCAAGGGTAAAAAGATTGGGTTTTCATCATTGGTTTGAGATTATCCCTCGACATCATGTCATCTTGCTTAAGGCGTTACTCTGCTCGTCATGAACTCACTACACTAGATGCATGCTGGGTAGCGGTCGATGTGTGGAGTAATAGTAGTAGATGGAGAAAGTATCGGTCTACTTGTCTCGAACGTGATGCCTATATGTATGATCATTGCCTTAGATATCGTCATGACTTTGCGCGGTTCTATCAATTGCTCGACAGTAATTTGTTCACCCACCGTAATATTTGCTATTTTGAGAGAAGCCTCTAGTGAACACTATGGCCCCCGGGTATACTTCACATCATATTTTCATCCTTACACTTTTACTTCGTTGCTCTTCTCGCCTTCAGATCTCACTTTGCAATCAAACTTGAAGGGGTTGACAACCCCTTTATAGCGTTGGCTGCAAGCTCTTTTGTGTTTGTGCAGGTACTCTAGACTTGACGAGATTCTCGTACTGGATTGATACCTTGGTTCTCAAACTGAGGGAAATACTTACTGCTCATGTGCTGCACCACCCTTTCCTCTTCAAGGGAAAAACCAACGCAAGCCCAGCCTCCGTCAACGTGTCAATCTTTGGCGATGTTGTCTGTTGCCGCAGCAATACTAGGGATCAATCCCTGTGAAAACTAACTCGATTACATGATAGATCTCATCCAACCCATCAAAGTCCAGCAAGCCTACGATGAGATTACTCACGAACGATGAAGAGCATCATGGAATTGGCGATGAAGGAAGGTTGGTGATGACGATGGCGACGATGTCCCCTCTCCGGAGCCCAGAACGGACTCCAGATCTGCCCTCCAGAGGAAGAACAGGTGGTGGCAGCGCCTCCGTATCGTAAAACGCGATGAACTCTTCTCCTTGTTTTTTTCCGGATGAAAGGGTCTAAATAGAGCTTGAGTTGGAGGCGGTGGAGCTCCGTGGGCCCCACAAACCTGCTAGGCGCGACCAGGGGGGTCGTGCCTACTTTGCTTGTGGGCTCCACGCTCCACTTCTTCGGTTGATTCTTGCGCTAGTATTTTTTATATATTCCACAAAAATCCTCATAAATTTCCAGGTCATTCCGAGAACTTTTATTTGTGCACAAAAACAACACCTTGGCAATTCTGCTGAAAACAACATTAGTCCGGGTTAGTTCCATTCAAATCATGCAAATTGGAGACCAAAACAAGGGCAAAAGAGTTTGGAAAAGTAGATACGACGGAGACGTATCAACCCCCCCCCCCAAGCTTAAAGCCTTGCTTGTCCTCAAGCAATTCAGTTGACAAACTGAAAGAGACAAAAGAAAAACTTTTATGAACTCTGTTTGATCTTGTTGTTGCAATTATGTCTAACTCATATTCAGATTTTCAACAAGATCATAAGCAAACCACATAAGCAATGACATCTAGGTCTCATGGTAAACTCATATCAATGGCATGATCAACTAGCGATCAATAATAATGAGTTTCAAATGTCAACACTTCAATCAAAACAATCATGAAGCAATATGGACACATGGTATCTCGCTAGCTCTTTCTGAGACCACAAAACATAAATGCAGAGCACCTTCAAAGACCAAGGGCGGACTAAACATTGTAATTCATGGCAAAGAAGATCCAGTCACAGTCATACTCAATATTGATTAAAAGCAAAGCATAGAAATGACATAGGTGCTCTCTAATTGGTGCTTTTATAAGAAGAGGATGACTCAACAGAAACATAAATAGATAGACCCATCGCAGAGGGAAGCATTGATTTGCAGAGGTGCCTTAGCTCAAGCTTTGAAAACATAGATAATAATTTTGGGTGGCATGCTTTCATTGTCAACGCAATGACTAAGGGTTTTTACCATCTTCCATGCTACACATACTATAGGCGATTCCCAAACAGAAAAGTAAAGTTTTGACTCCCCCACCATCGATCAATCACACTCCACGACTAGCCGAATACTCGGGTGCCATCCATACCAACAACAATCCAGGGGGAGTTTTGTTTGCAATTATCTTTTCGATTTGAGCATGGAACTGGGCATTCCAATTACCGGCCCCTTTCTCGTGAATGATAGTGAATAAACACACATCGAGGATAACATGCCTAGCATGTAAGATACTGATCGCCCCTTGTCACCACATGAGCGATTCGGGCATGCAAAACAGATTATTTATTGAAGGTTTAGAGAGTGGCACATGCAAATTTACTTGGAACGGCAGGTAGATACCGCATATAGGTAGGTATGGTGGACTCATATGGAACAAATTTTGGGTTTATGGAAGTGGATGCACAAGCAGTATTCCCACTTAGTACAAGTGAAGGCTAGCAAAAGACTGGGAAGCGACCAACTAGAGAGCGAAACATTTATCAATATGCATTGGGATTAACCAACATTGAGTGCAAGCATGAGTAGGACATAAATCACCATGAACATGAATATCATAGAGGCTATATTGATTTTGTTTCAACTACATGCGTAAACATGCGCCAAGTCAAGCCACTTGAATCATTCAAAGGAGGATACCATCCTATCATACTAAATCATAATCATCATGAAATTCATGTTGGCATCCAAGACAAACCATTATAAGCTCCTACTAATTAAGCATGGAATCAGAAACTATGATCTCTAAGTTGTCATTGCAAACATGTTTCTCTCACGACAAAGCTGGATCTGGAACAATGAGCTAGTCATATTTACAAAAACAAAATAGATCAAGTTCATACCAGCATTTCCAGGCTCAGTCACTTCATCATATATCGTCATTATTGCCTTTCACTTGCACGACCGAATGATGTGAACAATAATAAGAGTGCTCGTGCATTGGACTAAGTTGGAATCTGCAAGCAAACACAAAGGAGAAGAAAAAGTAATATGGCTCTTTGACAGATAAACAGATATCCATGCGAGAGCCACTAAACATTGTAACCATGGTCTTCTACCTTGACCCAAAGGAAAAGAAAACTATTTACACGGGAAAGCTCCCAACAAGCAAAAGAAGAACAAGAAATCTTTTTGGGTTTTCTCAAACTAGACAAACACACGAGAAGAAAGCAAGAAAAATAAATAAACTAGCATGGATGATACATTGGCAAAGTGTGAACACCGACTATGAAAGTGAAAGTGTGAGCATGAATATAACGTCGATGAGAAACACGTACTCCCCCAAGCGTACGCTTTTGGCCTAAGTTGGTCTACTCCCAAGGAGGGAAATAACCGTCTCCAGGGTACTCCGGAGTGGACTGAGGATGCTACTGCTGGGTGAGCTCCTCTAGCTCCCACTGATAAACTGGCGTCTGGTACTCGACTGGTAGCTTGGGCACGGGCGCCTGTGGTGGCGCTATGCCCCAATACGCGTATTTGTCTGAGGGCATAATAATGTACCTGCCTAGATGAAGATTGAACAAAGAAGGAGCAGGCAAGGTAATAGTCTCACGAGTACCCTAACTAAATACCAGGTTATAAATCATCCTCTTATTTATATCTTTATCAAGAAAGTCATGGAGAACCATGCTATCATAATCTAGTATCTCTCAGGAAGAAGAATCTCTTCTTCCTCGTGCAGTCTAATAGGTATCTCAAAATGTCTAGCAATATGGGTAGCATAGATACCTCCATAAACAACGCCTTTAGAACGGTTCGTGTTCAACCGTTGAGCTACTATAGCGCCCAAGCTATAAGTTTTATCATTATAAAGGGCTTCGTGCAAAACCACAAGATCTGGGGAGCTAAGGGCCCCAGCTTTCCCACGGCCAATCAAACATTTTCCCACGAATAATGAGAAGTACCGAAGCACGGAAAAATGTATGGTAGCAGCTCTAGCGCAAGACACTCCTCTCTCCTCTCCTATAGCAATAGTATCTATGAAAGCCTCCAAGTCCCGTGGATGAGGTTCATGAATATCCCCAACATAAGGTAATTTGCAAAAACCTCCATCTTCATGTGCATTGAGTAGAAAGAGAAGTTTTGATTCCTCTCAATTAGTTTTGAAACGTGGATTTGGTAATATTAAGAGCTATGTTAGTAGGGTGTTGTGAATCTATAAATACTTGTGTTGAAGTTAGTGATTCCTGTAGCATGCACGTATGGTGAACCGCTATGGTAGGAAGTCGGAGCATAATTGATCTATTGATTGTCATCCTTTGTGTTGAGGTCGGGATCGCGCGATGGTTAACACCTACCAACCCTTCCCCTAGGAGTATGCGTTTATCACTTTGTTTCGATTACTAATAAAAACTTTCGCAACAAGTATGTGAGTTCTTCATGACTAATGTGAGTCCATGGTATAGATGCACTTTCACCTTCCACCATTGCTAGCCTCTCTAGTGCTAAGATGGACGAGTTAATGAATTTGGTTGCTAGTAGAAGTGCTACTTTGGATCCTAATGATATGCCCTTGTGTTCTTTGATTGAGAGTAGCAACGCTAGCTTGGACGTTAATTTTGTTGGTAGGAATAACTTTGGCAACAACAATGCTTTTAGAGGAAAATATGTTCCTAGGCCTTTTCCTAGTAACTCCTCTAATAATTTTGGCAACTCCTACAACAACACTCATGGAAATTACAATAGATTACCCTCTGATCTAGAGAGTAATATCAAAGAGTTCATCAACTCTCAAAAGATTTTCAATGCGTCCATAGAGGAAAAACTACTCACAATTGACGATTTGGCTAAGAGTGTTGATAGAATTTCTAGTGATGTTGATGCTTTGAAAGTTCGATGTGCTCCTACCAAAATCAACATGGATGAAACTTTGAAAGCTATGCGTGTTTCCATGATTGAGAGCCAAGAAAGAACCGCCCAAATTCGTGCTAGGCATGAATGGCTTAAAAAGGCGTGTTCTCATGATGAGAATCACGAAGATCTTAAAGTGCTTGGTGTGACTCCCATTGAATCTTTGTTTTCTTGTGTCAAACCTAATGATTATGGGGCTGGATATGAATCCACTTTGGTTGAAAAGTGCCCCAATGATTCGGAGTCCATCTATCTTGATGCTAAAAGCATTGAAAGTGGAGTAGAAGACGTTAAAACTTTGAGTAGTAATGAAATTACTACCGTGGATTTCAAGGAATTCAATTATGTTAGTTGCTCCTTGATTGAATGAATTTCCTTGATGCAATCCATATTAAACTCTCCACACGCTTATAGCCAAAACAAGGCCTTTACCGATCATATCGTCGAAGCTATGATAAAATATCTTGAAGAGAAACTTGAATTGGAAGTCTCTATCCCTAGAAGGCTTCATGATGAGTGGGAACCTACCATCAAAATCAAAATAAAAAACTATGAGTGCAATGCTTTGTGTGATTTGGGTGCTACTGTTTCTGCAATTCCAAAGTCTTTATGTGACGTTCTGGGTTTTAATGGGATTGTAGAGTGTTCTCTTAATTTGCATCTTGCTGATTCTGCTGTCAAGAAACCCATGAGAAGGATCAATGATGTTCTTATTATTGCAAATAGGAACTATGTACCCGTGGATTTCATTGTGCTTGACATTGATTGCAATCCTACATGCCCTATTATTCTTGGTAGACCTTTCCTAAGGACTATCGGTGCTATCATCGATATGAAGGAAGGGAATATTAGATTTCAATTTCCTTTAAGGAAGGGCATGGAACACTTTCCTAGAAAAAAAATAAGATTGTCTTATGAATCCATGATGAGGGCCACTTATGGTTTGAGCACCAAAGACGACGATACATGATTCTATCACTTTTGTGCCTAGCTAAGGGCGTTAAACAATAGCGCTTGTTCCGAGGCAACCCAATGAATTTATCTTTTTCTTTCTGTTTTGTTGCGTCCACACCATCAAAATTCTGTTGAGATTGTGTTTTTTGTGTTTATATTTGTGTTTGAGCCAAGTAAAACCTTTATGACTAGTCTTGGTAATGGTTGTTTGATCGTGCTAGAAAAAGACAGAAACTTTTCGCTCACAAGATGATTTGTCATTTTTATTCAGAAAGAGCTTTTGAGTTGATTCTTTTTGCTGCTGGTTGATATGCTTTTTATCCTAGGACGTCGTAATGTTTCAGATTTTTTGAGGTATCAGAAGTATACGAAGTATACAGATTGCTACAGACTGGTCTTTTTTTGACAGATTCTGTTTTTGTTGAGTTGGTGGCTTGTTTTGATGAAACTATGGTTAGTATCAGGGGGTACTAGCCATGGAAAAGTAAGAATACAGTACCCAACACCAATATAGATAGAATTCAAGTTTGCTACAGTACCAAAAGAAGTGGTAGTTTTTTTTCTTGTGCTAATGTTATCACGAGTTTCTGTTTTAGTTTTGTGTTGTGAAGTTTTCAAGTTTTGGGTGATGTTCTCATGGACAAAGAGATAAGGAGTGGAAAGAGCTCAAGCTTGGGGATGCCCAAGGCATCCCAAGCCAAATTCGAGGACACCATAAAGCCTAAGCTTGGGGATGCCCCGGGAAGGCATCCCCTCTTTCGTCTTCAATCCATCGGTAACATTACTTGGAGCTATATTTTTATTCACCACATGATATGTGTTTTGCTTGGAGCGTCTTGTATCGTAGGAGTATTTTCCTTTTGTTGTGTCACAATCATCCTTTCTGCACACCTTTTTGAGAGAGAGACACATGCACTCATCGTGATTTTTCTAGAATTCTCATAGTGCTTCACTTATATCTTTTGAGCTAGATACTTTTGCTCTAGTGCTTCACTTATATCTTTAGAGCACGGCGGTGCGTGATTTGGTAGTTGGTTTATGCTATGAAAGTAGTCCCAAATGTGATAGGTACCCAAAGAGGATGCAAAATCCTCCATCTTCATGTGCATTGAGTAGAAAGAGAAGTTTTGATTCCTCTCAATTAGTTTTGAGACGTGGATTTGGTAATCTTAAGAGCTATGTTAGTAGGGTGTTGTGAATCTAGAAATACTTGTGTTGAAGTTAGTTATTCCTGTAGCATGCACGTATGGTGAACCACTATGTTAGGAAGTCGGAGCATAATTGATCTATTGATTGTCATCCTTTGTGTTGAGGTCGGGATCGCGCGATGGTTAACACCTACCAACCCTTCCCCTAGGAGTATGCGTTTAGCACTTTGTTTCGATTACTAATAAAAACTTTCACAACAAGTATCTGAGTTCTTCATGACTATTGTGAGTCCATGGTATATATGCACTTTCACCTTCCACCATTGCTAGCCTCCCTAGTGCCGCGCAATTCTCGCCGGTGCACAAACCCACCATATTCCTTCCTCAAAACAGCCACCATACCTACCTACTATGGTATTTTCATAGCTATTCCGAGATATATTGCCATGCAACTCCCACCGTTCCATCTCATGACTTGTGTCGTCACTCTCATATTGCTTTTGCATGATTGTAAGATAGCTAGCAAGATGTTTCAATGTCATACGCCATGCTAGATCGTTGCACATCCCGGTACACTACCGGAGGCATTTCCTATGGAGTCATCATTGTGAGTTTTGAGCTGTGAGTAAATAAAAGTGTGATGATCATCATTATTAGAGCATTGTCCCATGTGAGGAAAAAAAGGGGGAGGCCAAAGACCCCAAAAACAAAAAAAAAAGAGAAAAGAAAAGAAAAAAAGAGAGGCCTAATAGCCCAAATGAAAAAAAGAGAAAAAGAGAGAAGGGATAATGCTACTATCTTTTTCAACACTTGTGCTTCATAATAGCACCATGTTCTTCATGATTGAGAGCTTCTTGCTTTGTCACTACCATATGCTAGTGGGAATCTTCATTATATAACTTGGCTTGTATATTCCAATGATGGGCTTCCTCAAAAATTGCCCTAGGTCTTCGTGAGCAAGCAAGTTGGATGCACACACACTACTTTTCCTTTTGAGCTTTCACATACTTATAGCTCTAGTGCATCTCTTGTATGGCAATCCCTACTAATTCACATTGATATCTATTAATGGGCATCTCCATAGCCCTTTGGTACGCCGAGTTGATGTCTCTTACGCTACTGCACAAAAGACCTTCCAGTGGCGCCAGAAGTGGGCACGTTGACGACACCAGGCATCATTCTGCGTTGGTGTTCCCTCAAAGCGGAGAGGATAATGTAGAACAACGGAGGTAAGTATTTACCTCAGTTTGAGAACCAAGTTATCAATCCGGCGGAGGAGTATCTCAAGATCTTGCACAAACACAAAAGCTTGCACCCAACGCGATGAAGGGGTTGTCAATCCCTTATAGATTGTTTGCCAAGTGAGAACTGAAAGCAACAAAGTAACAAAGCAAAGTAAAAGTGGAGTTGTAAACGATGGATGTGAATAGACCCGGGGGCCGTAGTGTTTACTAGTGGCTTCTCTCATGAAAGCAAGTAGACGGTGGGTGAACAAATTACTGTCGAGCAATTGATAGAACTTTGCAGAGTCGTGACGATATCTATGCAATGATTATTTCTATAGGCATCACGTCCAAAACAAGTAGACCGATACTTTATATGCATCTACTACTATTACTCCACACGTCCACCGCTATCCAGCATGCATCTAGTGTATTAAGTCCATATGAACAGAGTAACGCCTTGAGCAAGATGACATGATGTAGAGGGATAATCTCAAACTAATGAAAAAAACACCATCTTTTTACCCTTGATGGGAACTACTTGATGTCTGCCTTGCTGTCCCTACTGTCACTTGGAAAGGTCACCACATGGGAGAACCCAAAACCAAGCACTTCTCCCATTGCAAGAATCATAGATCTAGTTGGCCAAACAAAACCCAAGACTCGGAGAGACTTACAAGGATATCAAATCATGCATATAAGAAATCAACAAAGACTCCAATATATATCATAGATAATCTGATCACAAGTCCACAATTCATCGGATCTCAACAAACACACCGCCAAAGAAGATTACATCGTATAGATCTCCATGAAGATCATGGAGAACTTTGTATTGAAGATCCAAGAGAGAGAAGAAGCCATCTAGCTACTAACTACGGACCCGTAGGTCTGAAGTGAACTACTCATGAGTCATTGGAGGGGCGATGATGATGAAGAAGCCCTCCAACTCCAAAGTCCCATCCGGCAAGGTGCCGGGAAGGGTCTCCAGATGAGATCTCGCGGAAACGGAAGCTGGCGGCGGCGGAAAAGTATTTTCGAGGCTCCCCTGATTTTTTGCAAAATATTTGGGAATTTACAGGCCAAAGACCTAGGTCAGGGGGCGGCCAGGGAGGCCACAAGCCTGCCCACCGCCGCCTCCCCCCTGGTGGCGGAGTGGGGGCTTGTGGGCTCCCTGGAGCCCACCTGGCTTGGCCCAAAAGCCCCTAGACTTCTTTCATTCGGGAAAAAATCATTTCGGGGTTTTTCTTCCGTTTGGACTCCGTTCCAAAATCAGATCTGAAAAGAGTCAAAAACACGGAAAAAACAGGAACTGACACTTGGCACTGAATTAATAAGTTAGTCCCAAAAAGATATAAAAAGGTACATAAAACATACAAAGAAGGCAAGATAATAACATGAAATTATCAAAAATTATAGATACGTTTGAGACGTATCACGAGTCAATGTGACCATTTCCTCCTTTTTGTCTCACAACCACCACCACACTCTATTCCACCTATAGTGCTATATCCATGGCTCACGCTCATGTATTGCGTGATAGTTATAAAAAGTTTGAGAAAGTAAGAGTGCGAAAACAATTACTTGGCCAATTCCGGGGTTGTGCATGATTTACATTAGTTGTGTGAGGATGATGGAGCATAGCGAGACTATATGATTTTTTAGGGATAACTTTCCTTGACCTTGTTATTTTGAAAGTTCATGATTGCTTTGCTAGTTTGCTTGAAGTGTTATTGTTTTCATGTCCATAGCAAACTATTGTTTTGAATCTTACGGATCTGAACATTCATGTCACGTGAAAGAAGTTGCAAAGGACAACTATGCTAGGTAGCATTCCACATCAAAAATTCATTCTTTATCACTTCCCTACTCGAGGACGAGCAGGAGTTAAGCTTGGGGATGCTTGATACGTCTCCAATGTATCTATAATTTTTTATGGTTTCATGGTATTATCTTGTCAAACTTGGGAAGTTTTGCATGCCTTTTATATATATTTTGGGACTAACTTATTAGCTCAGTGCCAAGTGCCAGTTCCTGTTTTTCCATGTTTCTGACCCCTTTCAAAGGAGATTTTGAAATAGAGTCCAAACGGAAGAAAATCCCCGAAAATATTTTTTCCGTAACGGAAGAAGATCGGGAAGCTTGAGAGCCAAGGCAGGGGAGCCTCAGGGGCCCCACAAGCCCCCACCCCGCGGCCAGGGGGGAGGCCGCAGCCCACAGGCTTGTGAGCCCCCTGGGCGCTCTCTGCCCTAGGGGTTGTGCCTATATATTCCCTAAAAATCCCAAAAAAATAAGGAGATCATCGAAAGTACTTTTCCTCCACCGCAAGCTTCTGTCTCCGCAAGATCTCATCTGGGGCACGTTCTGGTGCCATGCCGGAGGGGGGATTCGGATACGGAGGGCTTCTTCATCAGCACCATGACCTCTCCGATGATGCGTGAGTAGTTCACCATAGACCTACGGGTCCATAGCTAGTAACTAGATGGCTTCTTCTCTCTCTTAGATCTTCAATACAAAGTTCTCCATGATCTTCATGGAGATCTATCCGATGTAATCTTCTTTTGCGGTGTGTTTGTCGAGATCCGATGAATTGTGGATTTATGATCAGATTATCTATGAATCTTATTTGAGTTTCTTGTGATCTCTCTTATGCATGATTTCATATCCTTGTAATTCTCTTCGAGTTGTGGTTTTGTCTGGCCCACTAGATCTATGATTCTTGCAATGGGAGAAGTGCTTGGTTTTGGGTTCATACCGTGTGGTGACCTCACCTAGTGACAAAAGGGGTAGCGAGGCACGCATCGTGTTGTTGCCATCAAGGGTAAAAAGGTGGGGTTTTCATCATGCGTTTGAGATTATCCCTCTACATCATGTCATCTTGCTTAAGGCGTTACTCTGTTCGTCATGAACTCAATACACTAGATGCATGCTGGATAGCGGTCGATGTGTGGAGTAATAGTAGTAGATGCAGAAAGTATCGGTCTACTTGTCTCCGACGTGATGCCTATATGTATGATCATTGCCTTAGATATCGTCATAAACTTTGCGCGGTTCTATCAATTGCTCGACAGTAATTTGTTCACCCACCATGATATTTGCTATTTTGAGAGAAGCCTCTAGTGAACACTATGGCCCCCAGGTCTACTCCACACCACATTTTCAGCCTTACACTTTTTTTTACTTTGTTGCACTTTCCGCCTTCAGATCTCACTTTGCAAACAATCTTGAAGGGACCCTGGACCTTCGAAGCGTTGAGTGCAAGCTTGTTTGTGTTTGGCAGGTACTCTGGACTTGACGAGACCCTCCTTCTAGATCGATACCTTGGTTCTCAAACTGAGGAAAATACTTACTGCTCTTGTGCTACATCACCCTTTCCTCTTCAAGGGAAAAGCCGACGCAAACCACAGAAGTAGCAAGAATAATTCCTAGCGCCAAGGAAGGACTTTTGTTACCGTAGCACCAGTATTTTTGATATATTCCACAAAAAATCCTCGTAAATATCCAGGACATTCCGAGAACTTTTATTTCTGCGCAAAAACAATACCATGGCAATTCTGCTGAAAACAACGTTAGTCCGGGTTAGTTCCATTCAAATCATGCAAATTAGAGACCAAAACAAGGGCAAAAGAGTTTGGAAAAGTAGATATGACGGAGCCGTATCAGATGGCAGAGACATCTAACACGATTTAGTTTAGAGTTTCATGTGCGGTGTGTGGCATACGGTTCACTGCAATGAAATGTTTGCGATGAGGCAGAACAACAGAAATGGCATCCAGATTAAGGTGTGCGTGATATATGGCATACAGTTCATTCGTATGAACTGTTTGCAATTAGGCAACACAACAGAAATGATCGGCCAGATCAAGGTGTGTGTGATATACGACATATAGTACACTAGGATAAACTATTTGCGCTAACCCAAGAGAACAGAAATGGTTCAACCTAGTGATGTCTACTACACAACGTGTTCTTGTAGACTCGTGTTTGGCCTCTAACATAGAGTTTTGTAGGACAACAGAAAATTTCCCTCAAGTGGATGACCTAAGGTTTATCAATCCGTGGGAGGCGTGGGATGAAGATGGTCTCTCCCAAACAACCCTGGAACCAAATAACAGAGTCTCTTGTGCCCCCAACACACCAAATACAATGGTAAATTGTATAGGTGCACTAGTTTGGCGAAGATATGGTGATACAAGTGTAGTAATGATAGTAGATAATGATTTTTGTAATAGGAACAATAAAAACAGCAAGGTTGCAAGTAACAAAAGTGAGCACACACGGTATTGCAATGCTTGAAAATGAGGCATATGGTACGTACTTTTGCTAGTGCAATCTCTCAACAATGCTAACATAATTGGATCACATAAACATCCCTCAACGTGTGATAAAGAATCGCTCCTAAGTTCCTATCTAGCAGAGAACATAAGAAGAAATTGTTTGTAGGGTACAAAACCACCTCAAAGTTATTATTTCCAATCAATCTTTCTAGGAGTACATATTAAAATAAAAAGTTATCCTTTCCGATCGGTCTATCCTAGATTTCATACTAAAATAACACCAAAACAAATTCAGATTCATAATACTCAATCCAACACAAAGAACCTCAAAGAGTGCCCGATATTTCTACCGGAGAACAAAGACGACAACGTGCATCAACACCTATGCATAGATTACCCAAATGTCACCTCGAGAATCCGTGAGTTGATTGCCAAAACATATATCAAGTGAATCAATATGATACCCCATTGTCACCACGAGTACTTATAGCAATAAGTAATTCAAGTGCTCTCAAATCCATAAAAGTATTCAATCTGATAAAATGAAATCTCAAAGGGGAAAACTCAATTTATCACAACAAGATAGAGATGGAGAAACACCATATGATCCAAGTATATTAACAAAGCCCGTGATACATCAATAAAGTGCCATCTCAAGAACACGAGAGAGAGAGAGAGATTAAACACATAGCTACTGGTACAAACCCTCAGCCCCGAGGGTGGACTACTCCCTCCTTGTCATGGCCTCCGTCAGGATGATGAAGATGGCCACCAGAGATAATCTCCCCCTTCAACAGGTTGCTGGAACAGGCCCTCGATTTGTTTTTCATGGCTACAGAGGCTTGTGGCGGTGAAACTTCTCATCTAGGGTTATTTCTGGAGGTTTCTCTATGTATAGTAATTTCCGGCGTTGGAATCACGCCAAGATGGGCCACGAGTTGCCCACTAGGTACCAGGCCACGTGAGGGAGGGCAGGCGTGCCCTTGTGCCTAGTGGGCAGCCTGGGCCTCCTCTCGTTAGCTTCCTTTGCTCTCTGGATGTCTTCTGGGCAGAAAAAATCTCCAAAAAGTTTCGTGACATTTGGACTCCATCTAGTATTTATTTTTTGCGAAGGAAAAAAATAGCAAAGAACAACAACTGGCAGTGGGCACTATGTCAATAGGTTAGTCCCGAAAAATGATATAAAGTTGCTATAAAATGATCATAAAACATCGAAGAATGATAATATAACTCATGGAACAATCAAAATTATAGATACGTTAAAGACGTATCAGCATCCCCAAGCTTAATTCTTGCTCGCCCTCGAGTACGTAAATGATAAAAACAGAATTTTTTATGTGGAATGTTGCCTAACATGTTCATCATATTCTTTTCTTTATAGCATGGACATATGGACTTGTAGATGATTCAAAGCAATAGTCTATAATTTGACATGAAAATTTTAATACTCAATCATATCAACAAGGAACTAAGTCTTACCAAATATCAATGCTAAAGAATGTTATCCCTAGACCATCATGCTCCATTATTGATCCATTCATGCAACACACCCAAATATGAGCTACATCCAATGCTCAAGTATGATAACAGTGTTCCTTAGTTGTTGCTTTATAGGAGAAGATGGAGACTCAAATTCAAAATAAAAAATGTATAAAGCAAATAGATAGGCCCCTCGCAGAGGGAAGCAGGGATTTGTAGAGGTGCGAAAGCTCAAAGTGAAAAATTTAGAGATAAAATATTTAGGGTGGTATGCTTTTCCTGTAAACAAAAATGACAAAAAGTTTCTAATATATTCCACGCAAAACAAATCATAGGCGGTTTCCGAATTGAAAATTAAATTTATTCCTGTTGCCACCATTCTTTCACACTCCACGGCTAGCCGCATCCACGGGTACCGTCCATACCAACAATTTCCAAGGAATTTATTATTTCAAAAAATAAAGTACATTTTCTTTGCATTTCGAGACTGGGCATCCCTATTACCGCCATACTCTCGTGTAATGAAAAGTGAATAAACACTTATCTTGAGAATAACCTATTTAGCATGGAAGATACCAGCCACCCTTCGTTGCTTCATGTGCGGTACGGGCACACAAAACAGAAGTTTATTTTGAACATTAGAGTTGACACATACAAATTTACTTGCAACAACACTGAAATACCGCATATAGGTAGGTATGGTGAACTCATTTAGCACGACTTTGGATTTAGGATTTGGATCCACAAACAACATTCCCGCTTAGTACAAGTGAAGGCTAGCAAATAGATTGAGAAGCGCCCAACCAAGGAACGAAAATCATCATAAGTGAACATTAAATATTACTAACATCGAATAATGCAACACAAGTAGGATGTAATTTCATAGCATAGTTATTGACTTCATGTGCATACATAGGGAATCACAAACCTTAACACCAATATTCTTACTAAAGCATAATTACTCATCAACATAACTCACATATCACTATCTTCATATCGCAGAACTATTGCAAAAGTCAAGTTTAACATCCAATGATCTTCATGAAAGTTTTTATTATATATCCCGTCGATATCTATTACTCTAGGCCCAAATTCAGTAAAAGCAAATTGCCAATGCTAATAACAAGCTCTCAAAAAAATATAAGTGAAGAACAAGAGAACAAGTTTCCTTAAAGTTTTCAACTCTCAAAATAATATATGTGAAGCAAGAGAGGATTTCTTAAAAATAAAAGCACCACCATGCTCAAAAATATATAAGTGAAGTATTAGAGAAATTCAATCAAACTATTCTCAAAAGAGATAAGTGAAGATCAATGAGTAGTCAAACAATTAACTAGCTACGTGAGGACTCTCTCTTAATAAAGATTTTCAGATCTGATATTTTATTTCAAGTAGCAAATAAAACAAAAGACACTCCAAGAATAGCACATGTCATGTGGAGAAATAAAAATTTAGGCTCAACATAGGCTAACCGATAGTTGTTGATGAAGAAAGGTGGGATGAGTATCATCCCCAAGCTTATATGCTTAATAATTCTGGAAATATTTACTTGGGGTGCCTTGGGCATCCCCAATCTTGAGCTTTTGTATCTTGTTCAATCTTCTCATATCCAGGTTTCACCTAAGTCTAGAAAACGTTATCCACACAATACATGAAAAGAACTCGTGAGATAGGTTAGTGCACATAAGCATAGATCAACTATTTATGTACTGCCAAGACAAGTTGCATAATTTTTTTCAACTTATATAAAAAGTGTATGTAGCAATATAAGCTATGGAAACAATAGGATAAGTAGATAACAAAACTATGATAGCAATCCGTCCAAACAAAACAGTATGTAGCAATCTATATAAAAAGTGTACTTATGTATCTCCAAAAATTCTAAAATTTTAAAACGTGGTAAAATTTTGTGACATTACTGTGTAATAATTTCATAAACTTTCGACGCTCCAGTAAAATCTTATAATTCAAATACTACAACAAAAATTTCTATTTTTGTGCAGCACACATCCCACATGCAATTCAAGCATTCTAAAGGCAATTCTTGGAAATTTTTATTGAAAACAAGATTATAAAAAACATCTAACAGAGAACAAAAAAATAAAATTATGCTCAAAGCAAAATACATATCATGTGATGAATAAAAATATAGCTCCAAGTAGGATATACCGATTATGTTGGAGATGAAAGAGGGGATGCCTTTCGGGGAATCCCCAAGCTTAGACGCTTGAGTCTTCCTTGGATATTACCTTGGGTGTGCCTTGGGCATGCCCAAGATTAGGTTCTTTCTGCTCTTTATTGTCCTCATATTCGTATCTCACCCAAAACTTAAAAACTTCAATCACACAAAACTTAACGGAACTTCGTGAAATGGGTTAGTAGGATAAATATAGATCATTCACTTAGGTAATGCGAAGACAAGATCCATAATTGTTCTCACATGATTCCTACTGTATAATACCATTCACATAATTTATATCACTCAATATAAGCTACGGAAACACTAAAGCAAGCAAATATTGCATGCAGAACAGAATCTCTCAAACACAGAATAGTCTGTGAAGATCTGAATGAAAACCATACTTCCCTCACTCTAAAAATACTGAAAAAATGTTAAAACGCAGATAACTTGCATACCAAAACTGTGTTAAAATTTCAGAACTTTTTGATGCTCGAGTGAAATCAGATTAATTCTACACTTGATATAAAAGTTTTTGTTTTTGCATAGAATCAAACAAGCAAGTATCCACACTATCTCAAAGGCTTTACTTGGCACTTTATTGAAATAAAAGACACAAAACATGATTAATACAATAGATTAATCATGGTAGCACACAAAAACAAAAAGTAAAATTGTTGGTTTTGCTCCCAACAAGCACTTTTGTCTAATACCTTTTAGCTAGGCATGATATTTCAATGATGCTCGTATAAAAAGTAGTAATTGGGGCATACAAGAGAGAAACATGTATCACATGACAAACACATTGAAGTCTAACCTACTTCCTATGCATCAATACCTATGCATAGATTACCCAAATGTCACCTCGAGAATCCGTGAGTTGATTGCCAAAACATATATCAAGTGAATCAATATGATACCCCATTGTCACCACGAGTACTTATAGCAATAAGTAAGTCAAGTGCTCTCAAATCCATAAAAGTATTCAATCTGATAAAATGAAATCTCAAAGGGAAAACTCAATTTATCACAACAAGATAGAGATGGAGAAACACCATATGATCCAAGTATATTAACAAAGCCCGTGATACATCAATAAAGTGCCATCTCAAGAACACGAGAGAGAGAGAGAGAGAGATTAAACACATAGCTACTGGTACAACCCGTCAGCCCCGAGGGTGGACTACTCCCTCCTTGTCATGGCCTCCGCCGGGATGATCAAGATGGCCACTGGAGATGATCTCCTCCTCCGACAGGTTGCCGGAACGGGCTCCCAATAGGTTTTTAGTGGCTATAGAGGCTTGCGGCAGCGGAACTTCTCATATAGGGTTATTTCTAGAGGTTTCTCTATGTATAGGAATTTTGGGCGTTGGAATCACGCCAAGATGGGCCACGAGGTGCCCACTAGGTACTAGGACATGCGAGGGGGGTGGCAGGCGCGCCCAGGTGCTTAGTGGGTAGCCTGGGCCTCCTCTCATTGGCTTCCTTAGTCCTTTGGAAGTCCTCTGGGCAGAATAAAAATATCCAAAAAGTATCGTGACATTTTGACTCCATCTAGTATTCATTTTTTGCGAAGGAAAAAAGAAAAGAACAACAACTAGCAGTGGGCACTATGTCAATAGGTTAGCCCCAAAAAATAATACAAAGTTGCTATAAAATGATCATAAAAAATCCAAGAATGCTAATATAACTGCATGGAACAATCAAAATTATAGATACGTTGGAGACGTATCACTTAACAAGATGTAGTAATAAGGAAATGATTGCACAACCAAATTTATCATACAATTATATAGGTGACTAGTACACACATAAATTTCCACACACCAAACTAAACAACTACATGCATTATTAACAAGGATAAACGATCATCTGGTCATCATCTACTTCTTATTGTGACGCTCGCCGCCACTGCTCTACTAGGATAAACAAAACAATATTCTTTACTTTGAATATTGTATTATGTTGGCGGGCACACAAGTATATATATGGATCATAGCCTTGGGTGAGCAATGTGCCCGCACGTGTCATGCCAGCTCGATGTTCCTTCTATGCTAAGTTTCAACTAAATGATGGTGTTTTATGAACAAGTCACCATTTTGTGCCATTTCATCAGTGGTTTCCCGCCGCCGCCCAATGATATTTGCGCATAAACCTAGGCAGCGCGCAATGCACCCAGGCAACAAGTGCAGCCTATAGCACATCCACCTTTGCATGCCAACCCACTAAAACGTACCCTCTGCCTTCAACCTCCTCGACGAGGAAAACGAGAAGGCGCCATGGCCCGTCAAGGCCAAGGCGCTCCCCGACAACACGATGGACGACGCCGTGCTGCGCATCATCGCTAGGGTTTCGTGCACGGCGCTTTAGCGCCGCAGATCAAGATAGGCATGCCAGCGTCGAGAGGCTACAGCTATCGCACAACATGATCGATGGTGCACCGCAGAGCAAGCTACACGCGTCCATGCCGATAGGTTGTGGCTCGCCGCACGGCGAGGCCGTTGGAGCGCTGTAGAGCAAGTGGCGCGACGCGGCGCACAGCAAGAGCGGATCCATCTGCGTTTGTTTGTTATCGACAGGGCGTCGCAACATGGTACACATCCTATGAGTACCCCCATTCCTCGCCAGGAGTGGGCAGAGGCCGTCTGTGCCATACTTGCACTAGAGGTCGTCCGCGTCGTACATGCACCGGATGCCCGCCACGATGTTCACATGGGTCGCGTCATACACCTTGTCTGCGGCCCACTCGATGCCAAAGCACTGGTCGCTAGGCTCGACCGCCTCCTTGGCCCAGTTGTCCACCTGGGCGCAGTAGAGGAACATGGCCGTCGCATCGTCGAGCTGGTGATCTCCGATGAAATAGCCAACTTGGAGCTCGAGATCGCGCTCCAGATGTATCACGAGCGTGTCGACCACTTGGAAAAACGCGTGCACGAGTTCACACACATCCAAGAGTTATCATAGGTAAGGGCTGTTGGTCATGGACGCGTTTTATTTTGTTAAGTCGTTTCGACGTGGATCGCTATGTATTCACAACAATCATAATATTGCTCTGTTTATTGCTCTATTTCAATATGTGCACTCTGTTTTGTATTCTTATATGTTCTGTTTCAATATGTGTATATATGCTTTCCATCCTGTATATGTGGATGATAACAACTAAATACAAATTAGTATACAAAAATAAATAGAAAAATGGAATTCATAATATACATTAATTGTTCATTAGCTCATCAGAGAATATATATTATATCATCACTTATACGTGATGATACTTAACTACTATGTACAATGCATAAAATTGAAAATGAAAAATACTAAAACTAATAATCCCTCATGGGGGAAGTATTCTGGCAACCCCTCACGAGCAGCTCCCTGGTGCGTGGCCTCTTCCCAACACGGAGGCGGTAATCCGCCTCCTCTGCCTCATAGCGCTTGACATACCGACCTGCATCTTGCGGGCACTCGAGCGCGAAAGATCTTGCCATTTGGTTGGGTGCCCATAGGAGCTCCTTATCGGTGGCACGCTAGAGCTCATCGGCCGACCTCCACGTAGTGATGAGGCGCTAGCAGCTTTGACCTTCCTCATGAAGTACCCATATGTGTACACCTCCTCCGCACGATGACGCGCTCGCCCCCAAAGCTCCACCTCCTCCTTTTTCCACACGGCCTCAAGGGCTTCATAGGCTGCATGGTACCTGGCTTTCTCCTCCGCCATCTCCTTCTTGAATGCCACTTGCCTACCTTTCTCAGCCGGCGGCAGCATCTTCCACAGACAAAGATCGTACTAGCCCAAAAACCACTCCAAAGTTGAGGGGTCCAATGCAACCTCGTTCGACGGCCCATAGGGGTCCTCCTCGCTGTTGCTCTTTAGCTGAATGTCCTCGGGGGGTGGCACCTCCTCGTCGGTTCATGGGCATATCAGCGGCACCATGGCAGAGATCTGAGAGAGAGAGGGTGAGCGAGGGGAGGATGTAGATGAGAATGCAGGCGGGACGATGTGAGCAACGTAGTATTTATGGGCAGCCGAAATCTAGATCGACGGGAATAATACACATGCCGGTCGCCGGAATTTACTTGTACTATACTTAATAGGTGACGATTTCCAATACAGAACCGCCTCTGATTAAAAACCCGAGCCACTCACCTTCAAAACTTCGAGGCACAAAATAGAGTGTCAATCGTGTGGGGCACGGTTGTCTTGCCAGATATTAACATTTTCTTTCCTCATATAAGGCACAAATGCTTATTTTGTGTTACGATGGCACTCCATGCATGTGTCCAAGCCGTGACACAATATGTATGAAAATCCTTCCAATTTACTACACATGGAATTAACTCGCACACAGATACACAAATATGATTTTTCAAACCGTTATGGTTAGCTCTTGCATGTACATGTAGTCCAAATTTGAATTATTGTCATTAAATGGCTAGCAAATTAGTTAAATGACTTCAAAAGGTCAAATGACCCCTGAAATTTCCAACTATTGACATGACAGCTATATTAGTGCACGTTAAGTGTAGAAAATTTCTGAAGGTCATAAGAGCAAACTATATTGGGTTCGCCATCAAACATGCATTGTTCCCTCTCGGAACCACGATCCTTCTAGTGAGTTGCTCCGGTTTGTGAAGGGTGTGTGTCCAAACTTTTATTAAACATGTCAATATTTACCACATCATCTTGGTGGCATGCCATTACGTAAAGCGAGGTTTAATGTGTTTTTTATCATATTTTTATTTCTTGGAATTTAAATGCCATGGCACTCGATGTGTCCAAGCGTCACACAAATATATTTGAAAATCCTTCCAATTTACTACAAATGGAAATAACTAGCACACAAGTAAACCAATATGTTTTTTAAAACTATTATGGTTAGCTGTTGCATGTACATGTAGTTCAAATTTTAATTACTGTCATGAAATGGTTAGAAATTCACTTAAATGTCTGAAAAAGGTCAAATCACCCCTCAAATTTTCCAATTTTTGACATGACAGTTGTATTAGCGTACATTGAGTGTGATTTTTTTTGAAGTCCATAAGAGCAAACTATCATCGGTTCGTCATCACACATGCATTGTTCCCTTTCGGAACCACGAGCCTTTAGTGAGTATCTCCAGTATGTCAGGGGTGTGTGTCCAAACTTTAGTCGAACATGCCAACTTTTTACCACACCATCTTGGTGGCACGCCATTACGTCAAGCAAGGTTCATGTGTTTTTGATCATTTTTTATTTTATTTGAAATTTAAATGCCATGGGAGTCGATATGTCTAGGCCGTGACACCAATATTTTTAAAAATTGTTCCAATTTACTATGCATGGAATTAACTTGCACACGAGTAAGCAAATATGAATTTTCAAACCATTATGGTTAGCTATTACATGTATCGTAGTTCAAATTTGAATTACGGTAATTAAATGGCTTGAAAATCACTTACATGTCTTCAAAACGTCAAATGACCCCTCAAATTTTCCAAATTGCGACATGACAGTTGTATTAGTGCACACTAATTGTAGAAATATTTTGAAGGCCATAATAGCAAGGTATCGTCGGTTCGTCATCACACATGCATTGTCCCCTCTCGGAACCACGAGCCTTCTATAGTGAGTTTCTCTGGTTTGTGAGGGGTGGTGTGTCCAAACTTTTGTCAAACATGCCTTTTTTTACCACATCATCTTTGTGGCATGCCATTATGTCAAGCAAGGTTTCATGTGTTTCTGATTATTTCTTATTTTTTTGGAATTTAAAGCCATGGCACTCGATGTCTCCAAGTCGTGACACCAATATGTTTGAAAATCCTTCCAATTTACAGCACATGGAATTAACTCGCACACAAGTAAACAAATATGTTTTTTCAAACTGTTATGGTTAGTTGTTGCATGTACATGCAGTTCAAATTGGAATTACGGTACTTAATTGGTAGAAAATCACTTGAATGTCTTAAAAAGGTCAAATGACCCATGAAAATTTTCAAATTTTGTCATGATAGTTGTATTAGTGACATCAACTATAGAAATTTTTTGAAGGCGAGCAAGCTATCGTTGGTTCGTCATCACATATGCATTGTTCCCTCTCGGAACCACGATCCTTCTACTGAGTTGCTCCGGTTTGTGAGGGTGTGTGTCCAAACTTTTATCAAACATGCCAATTTTTTACCGCATCATCTTGGTGGCATGCCATTCCGTCAAGCAAGGTTTCATGTGTTTCTGATCATTTTTTCATTTTTTGGAATTTAAATGTCATGGCACTCGATGTGTCCAAGCCGTGACACCAATATATTTGAAAATCCTTCCAATTTACCAATACATTTTAATTATGGTAATTAAATGGCTAGAAAGTCATTTGGATGTCTTAAAAAGGTCAAATTACCCATGCAATTTTCCAAATTTTGACATGACAGTTGTATTAGTACTCCAAATTTTCTCGTACATTTAAAACACCACCCGTTGCCAATGTACTCCATATTCGTCTTTCACAGCTAATACACAATTTGTTGTAGGAACCATTTGCAATGAAAATTCATGGGTCTATTTAAGTCTTCTTTCATAAGGTTCGTCGGCTTCATCTGCTCTAGTGTCGGTCACCCCCGAATCCACGAATCCCCGATCCCCAGTCCTGCAACCCCTTCTTGCAAAGAATGACATCGTGCAAATGCTTGGTGAGGGCAGGTACGGTGGTTGTGTCCTCCCCGAGCAACACAACATGCACCGAGAGTGCGGCCACCTACGTCGAGAACATGACCGCATCCGTGGATAGGGTGTCTACGGCAGCCAACATGGCACCTGCAGGAGTTGAGACAGCTGCAGGAGCTCGTGCAAATGTTGAGAGTGCTCGAGATACCACCCATGCCGCCGAAGTCGCCCTAGCTCGGGTCGAGTCCATCCACACCAAGATTGACCCCTCGGAATCCAGCATGCAACCCACGTCTGAAATGGCGGTGAATGTCATGGAGCACCTGCTTCCTCATTCAAGGAGCTAAAGATGCAAGAGGCGATGGATATCGAGCAATGCCGGGAGGACGAGTTGCGCATGGCCGAGGACGAGGTAGAACAGAGCATATCCATCAAGGAATCAGCGATGGAGTACCAATGTGAGATTTGGCGTAGCCACTACTACGAGTACTCCAACCTTGACGGTGGTGCTAAGGACGAGGAGGAGGACGACGACGCGGTCGATTTCTGCCGAGGGGATGCGTGGTCCACCAATGGTGGCATGTCACCACGACAAGTCATAGACGTCTCATCTTACACCAGTGAGAAATAGGGTGGCACGGCGGCGACTTTGTTAAAATTATGCGTACTTAGTGTGTGTTTATAATGTTGGTCTTATGTTAGAGCAATGTTAGGTCAACTAGCTCTATTTAATTACTAAAATTGCTCAATTCAGTAAGTGTGATCCGTGTGCTGTAGGCTCTTTTGTGTGCCCAAATTAGCAAGCGATGTTAAATTATGCAATGACGTGGATGAGGACAGTACCTAGGCAAACTTCCACCAAAATTTGAATGATCAAACTCAACGCATGCACGTAAAGCACAAGAATCATTTGTGATGCACACATTCGTTCAAAGTGAATGGTTTCCCGCGGCATCACGCTCAAAGTTTCCCTCCACCTGTCAAATTTTTGGCCTACCACCAAAATATCTAACTCCCCCTCCCCACCCCGTTTTCTCCCCCACCACAACTCACATTTCCCCTGCTTCCTCCTTCCTTCCTTCCCAAGCTATAGCCGCTTCCTCGCTTGCTTCCTCACTCTCACCGTCTCGCATCCGACTGTCGTGGTCGTCATGCTCGTATTCAGTGACCTCTCCGGCGGTTCCTCCTCCTCCGATGACTCTTTCACCACCCGGGTATGCCTCTCATCTCTATCTCGGGTTATGATTTGGAATGAAGGATTTTAACCCGGTGGTCAATTTAAGTCATTTCTTCCTCTTATAGCTCCCTAGGACCATCAATTGCAACAAACGGAGTGGGGTGGCTGAAGATCTCCCTGCTCGTTGTCACCATGAGTCTCCATGCATGAATTTAGTTGCGTTCGAATCTATGGATAGTGGGAGGAAGTTTCAGGGATGTACACAGAAGGTTAGCCCCAATTTCTTTGTTACAAATCATTTGTTATATGTGATTCAGACACTATCACTCTGCTATATTATTCTAGATGTGATTAGGACAATGTCACAATTTCTACCTAGTATCTAAAAGTGTTGCCATCTCATGAGCGGTGCCATTAAAAAATTATTTGACACCTATTCACCAGTTTGTGCAGCCAACTTTGGCCCACACATCCGAGCAGCCAAGCAGTGAAATACTTAAACTTTAGGACACAATGGAACTGGGCATCAGAGCAACTAGGTGCTCCAGAGTCTGGTTCCCTGATTTTTTCCTCTGCAACGGCTCGCCACTAGAGGGCACCGGTGCCAAATGTAGCAACACTTGTCTTGACGCCGGTTTAAGCATACATAGTGGACGGCCTTAGTAAATTAGTTCTATGTTACGTAATTTGTGCATGTACACACCTATTAGTATCAATTTGATGTCATCCAAACACTGTCGCTATGTTGCTGCAATTATATTTAGCTTCCTCATAAAATATTCAATTTTTTATTTATAGTACATGACTAAGAACTTGTAGCATTGTTGTAGTTAATTAAAGCTTCTGATGTTTTTGAATTTGGTTGTTGTCTCAATAGCAATTAATTCATTTGCACATTGATCTCTTTGAGAAGATAAGTCATAATTAACCTGTTTCTTTAGTTTTTCAAAATATGTATTTGGTAATTTTTAATGTTGCTAGAAACCCTTTTCCCTACAATTGTTACTGATTTAGTTTTAAATATTACAAGATGAACGAAATTGTTCTTACCTCGAGTGAGTTGATCAAGAGTGGCCATAGTCTTTGAAGATGTGCCTAGCAAAGCTCTAGATCATGTATGATGAAGAGAACAGAGATAGGCTTAGAGAAAGTGTTGTCAAGACTGAAGAACATTCCAAGATGCGGGAAAAACGAGGAAGATGGAGCATGCACTCAATTTTTTAAAATTAGACTATGCTAAGATGGTGTCAGTAAGTGCAAAAAGGTTTTTACTAAACTGAAAGCACAGGCGGAGAAGACTCTCCTCACTGATCATGCATCAGCCAATTAGGGAAATGAATATATTGTTCTAATATTGTTTATATATGAAGGTGAACTAGCTATAGGCTGTACTGTGATGTTTTCATGTAGCTATCATATTGTGATGATAAAATATATTTATGTTCCTCATATGAAATTAACAAACAACTATTAGATATGAAATGTGAATTTGCGTAATACTGGAGTTGTTAATTATTAACTAATAAACCTGTTAAATAGATCATGGAACTTTGCAAATGGCTCTAGCAGTAAAAGCGGTTGTGATGGATAGCCCAATGCCATACGATTTTCTTCATCAAATCATGTGTGATATAGTTGAATGAAGCAAATGGTTAATGGAGGCATAGCGTGTGTGATCATTACACCTATCACACATGAGGCTACACATAAAACTGTGTGGGATGTGCAGACGAACGAAAACGTTTTTCTGGGATTCAATGTGTGGGTTGTGCATACGAAGGGAAACGTTTCTGTGGGAACCACTATGTGGGATTGCTGGCAGTCCCCGGCAACGATGCCAGAAAAGAGCTGCTTCCAGTTGCTCAACAATTAGCAATTGTCTTGCAATGGCCCACCAACGTGTGGGATCGCGGCAGTTTTCGAGGGTAGAATATTCAACCCAAATTTGTTGGTTCGACACGATGGGAGTGAAAGGATATTCTCCAGTATTAGCAGATGAGTTGTCGGCTCAACCACACCTGAAAGATTAGTATCTGCAAGCAGGATATAAGCAGCAAAGGTAGTATGATAGAAACAGTGCTAGGAAAGAATAGGTTGACGACACATTATTCCTAAATGAAGTATCAATGGCGCCAGAAAAGTATTGTAGCAGGTAGCAGGAGTGTAACGAGTAACAGCAGTGGCAAGGAACAACAATAGTGACAGCAGTAGCAAGTAGCAAGAGTAGCAAGTAACAGCAACAACAAGTAACAGTAGTAGCAACAGTAGTGGTAGCAGTAGCAGGACAAAGCAAGTAACAGCAGCAGAGCAAAGCAAGTAACAGTAGCAGCAATAGTAGTAACAACAGTAGTAGCAGAGCAAGTAACAGTAGCAGTGGGACAAACTCGTAGGCAATGGATTGGTGATTTGTTGGATGATATTCATCATGCAACAGTTATAACACGGAGAGATATGTGGCTAGCTCTCATTCGTCAATGTGATGTAGGCACGCATTCCGTGTGTCGTCATACGTGCTTAGGGAAAAGAACTTGCATGCCATCTATTGTCCATCCCTCCCGTGGCAGCAGGGTCCAAATGGATACTACGGGATATTAAGGTTCTCCTTTTAATAAAGAACGGGACCAACGCATTAACACTTGGTGAACACATGAACTCCTCAAACTATGGTCATCACCGGGAGTGGTTCCGGTTATTGTCACTCCGGGGTTGCCGGATCATAACACATAGTAGGCAACTACAACTTGCAAGATCGGATCTAAAACACACATATATTGGTGACAACATAATAATTTCAGATCTGAATTCATGGCACCCGGGCCCTAGTGACAATCAGTAAGCATGGCAAAGTAGTAGCAACATCAATCTCAGAACATGGTGGATACTAGGGTTCAATCCCCGTCAAAACTAACTCGATTGCATGATAGATCTCATCCTACTCATCACCGGCCAGCGAGCCTACGAATAGCTTACTCACGAACAACGAAGAGCTTCATGGAATTGGAGAGGGAAGAAGGTTGATGATGACGATGGCGACGATCTCCTTGATCCGGAGCCCAAAACGGACTCCAGATCTGCCCTCCAGGGCAAGAACAGGATGTGGCGGCGCCTCTGGATCGTGAAACGCGATGAAATCTTCTCTCTTGATTTTTTTCGGGACGAAAGGGAATAAATAGCGCAGGAATTGGGGGCGGCAGAGCCACGTGGGCCCCACAAGCCTGGTAGCTGTGGCCAGGGGGAGGCCGCGGCTACAGGGCTTGTGGCCCACTAGCCCGTCCCCTCCGGTGGATCTTTGCGCAGGTATTTTTCATATTTTCTAGAAATATTCTCCGTAAATTTTCAGGATGTTTCGAGAACTTTCATTTCTGCCCAAAAACAACACCATGGCAGTTCTGCTGAAAACAACGTCAGTCCGGGTTAGTTCCATTCAAATCATGCAAATCAGAGTCCAAAACAAGGGCAAAAGAGTTTGGAAAAGTAGATACGATGGAGACGTATCAACTCCCCCAAGCTTAAAACCTTGCTTGTCCTCAAGCAACTAAGTTGACAAACTGAAAGAGAAAGAAAAACTTTGACAAACTCTGTTTGATCTTGTTGTTGCAACTATGTCTAACTCATAACCAGAATTTCAGCAAGATCACAAGTTAACCACATAAGCAAGTGACACATAGATCTCACGGTAAACTAATATCAATGGCATAAACAGCTAGCGAGAAAATAATAATGAGTTTCCGATACCAACAATTCAATCAAAACAAACATGAAGCAATATGAATAGGTGGTATCTCGCTAGCTCTTTCTGAGACCGCAAACCATAAATGCAGAGCACTTCCAAAGATCAAGGGCTGACTAAACATTGTAATTCATAGCAACGAAGATCCAGTCATAGTCATACTCAATATCAATCAAAAGCAAAGCATAAAAATGACAGAGGTGCTCTCCAATTAGTGCTTATATAAGAAGAGGATGACTCAACAGGAAAATAAATAGACAGGCCCTACGTAGAGGGAAGCATTGATTTGCAGAGGTGCCAGAGCTCAAGCTTTGAAAACAGAGATAATAATTTTGGGTGGCATGCTTTCGTTATCAACGCAATGACCAAGAGTTCTCAATATCTTCCATGCTATTCATGCTATAGGCGGTTCCCAAATAGAAAAGTAAATTTTTAACTCCCCCACCACCAATCAATCACACTCCACGGCTAGCCAAATCGTTGGGTACGGTCCATACTAACATCAATCCGGGGGGAGTCTTGTTTTAAAGTTATGTTTTCGATTTAAGCGTGGAACTAGGCATTCCAATTACCGGCCCCTTTCTCGTGAATGACAATGAATAAACACATGTCGAGGATAACACACCTAACATGGACGATACCAATAGCCCTCTGTCGCCACATCAGCGGTTCGGGCATGCAAAATAGATTATTTCTTGAAAGTTTAGAGAATGGCACATGCAAATTTACTTGGAACGGCAGGTAGATACCGCAAATAGGTAGGTATGGTGGACTCTCATGGAAAAAAAATTGGTTTTATGGAAGTGGATGCACAAGCAGTATTCCGCTTAGTACAAGTGAAGGCTAGCAAAAGACTAGGAAGCGACCAACTAGAGAGCGACAACAGTCATCAAGATGCAATGAGTTTGACTAACATTGAGTGCAAGCATGAGCAGGATATAAATCACCATGAACACGAACATCATAGAGGCTATGTTAATTTTGTTTCAACTACATGCATGAACATGCGCCAATTCAAGCCACTTGAATCATTCAAAGGAGAATACCATCCTATCATATTACATCATAGTCATCTCAAAGTCTATGTTGGCATTCAAGACAAACCATTATAAGCTCCTAGCTAATTAAGCATGGCATCAGAAACTATGATCTCTAAGTTGTCATTGCAAACATGGTTCTCTCTCACCAAAGCTGAATCTGGGACGACAAGCTAGTCATATTTACATAAACAAAATAGATAGAGTTCATACCAGCTTTTCAGTCTCAGTCCTTTCATCATATATCATCATTATTGCTTTTCACTTGCACGATCGAACGATATGAACAATAATAAGAGTGCTCGTGCATTGGACTAAGCTGAATCTGCAGGCAAACACAAAGGAGAAGGAAAAGTAATATGGCTTTTTAACAAATGAACAGGTATGCATGCGAGAGCCACTAAACATTGTAACCATGGTCTTCTACCTCGACTCAAAGAAAAAGAAAACTATTTACACGGGAAAGCTCCCAACAAGCAAAAGAATAAAGGAAAATCTTTTTGGGTTTTCTCAAAAGGACACAAAACAAGAAAACAAGAAAACAAAAATAAACTAGCATGGATAATATAGTGGCAAAGTGTAAACACCGACTAACAAAGTGAAAGCATAAGCATGAATGTAAAGTTGGTGCAAACACATACTCCCCCAAGCTTAGGCTTTTGGCCTAGCTTGGTCTACTCCCAAGGAGGGAAATAACCAGCTCCGGGATACTCCGGAGCGGACTAAGGATGCTGATAGGTCTCAAACGTATCTATAATTTTTGATGGTTTCACGCTGTTATCTTGTCTTCTTTGGTTGTTTTATGTACCTTTTATATCTTTTTAGGACTAACTTACTAATTCAGTGCCAAGTGCCAGTTCCTATTTTCCGTGTTTTTGACTCTTTTCAGATCTTATTTTGGAACGGAGACCAAACGGAAGAAAAACCCCGAAATGATTTTTTTCCGGAACGAAAGAAGATCAGGGGGCCTTTGGGCCAGGGCAGGTGGGCTCCAGGGAGCCCACAAGCCCCCACTCTGCCACCAGGGGGAGGCGGCGGTGGGCAGGCTTGTGGCCTCCCTGGCGGCCCCCTGACCTAGATCTTCGGCCTATAAATTCCCAAATATTCCGCAAAAAATCAGGGGAGCCTCGAAAATACTTTTCCACCGCCGCAAGCTTCCGTTTCTTCGGGATCTCATCTGGAGACCCTTCCAGGCGCCCTACCGGAGGGGACTTTGGAGTTGGAGGGCTTCTTCAGCATCATCATCGACCCTCCAATGACTCGTGAGTAGTTCACTTCAGACCTACGGGTCCGTAGTTAGTAGCTAGATGGCTTCTTCTCTCTCTTGGATCTTCAATACAAAATTCTCCATGATCTTCATGGAGATTTATCCGATGTAATCTTCTTTGGCGGTGTGTTTGTCGAGATCCGATGAATTGTGGATTTGTGATCAGATTATCTATGATATATATTTGAGTCTTTGCTGATTTCTTATATGCATGATTTGATATCCTTGTAAGTCTCTCCGAGTCTTGGGTTTTGTTTGGCCAACTAGATCTATGATTCTTGCAATGGGGGAAGTGCTTGGTTTTGGGTTCTACCATGTGGTGACGCTTCCCAGTGACTGTAGGGGCAGCAATGCACACATCAAGTAGTTTCCATCAAGGGTAAAAAGATGGGGTTTTATCATTGGTTTGCGATTATCCCTCTACATCATGTCATCTTGCTTAAGGCGTTACTCTGTTCTTATGGACTTAATACACTAGATGCATATTGTATAGCGGTCGACGTGTCGAGTAATAGTAGTAGATGCAAAAAGTATCGGTCTACTTGTTTTGGATGTGATACCTATAGATATAATCATTGCATAGATATCGTCACGACTTTGCGCGGTTCTATCAATTGCTCGAGAGTAATTTGTTCACCCACCGTCTACTTGCTTTCATGAGAGAAGTCACTAGTAAACACTATGGCCCCGGGTCTATTCACATCCATCGTTTACACCACCGCTTTTACTTTGCTTTGTTACTTTGTTGCTTTCAGTTCTCACTTGGCAAACAATCTATAAGGGATTGACAACCCCTACATAGCGTTGGGAGCAAGCTTTTGTGGTTGTGCAGGATCTTGTGATACTCCTCCACCAGATTGATACCTTGGTTCTCAAACTGAGGGAAATTCTTACCGTCATTGTGCTGCATCACCCTTTCTGCTTCAAGGGAACACCAACGCAAGGCTCCAAGGACACGGGGGAAATCCTTTGCATACTTGCCTAGGAAGTCCCTTAAGGCGTAGCCGCACCTGAAGGATTCCTGGTGCCGTCGACACACCTGTTTATGGTGCCATTGGAAGGACTTTTGTGCATTAGCATAGCTGACATCAGATGCCACTGCTGTGTGAGCTCCTCTGGCTCGCACTGATAAACTGGCGTCTGGTACTCAACTGGCGGCTCGGGCACGGGCACCTGTGGTTGGGCCAAGCCCCAATATGCGTAGATGTACGAGGGCATAATAGTGTACCTGCCTGCATGAAGATTGAAGAAAGAAGGAGCAGGCAAAGTAATAGTCTCATGAGTACCATGACTAAATAACCGGTTATAAATCATCCGTCTACTAGCATCTCTATCCAGAAAATCATGGCGAACCATGCTGTCATAATCCAGGTATTTCTCAGGAAGAAGCATTTCTTCTTCCTCCTTCAGTCTAATGGGTATCTGATACGTCTCCATCGCATCTACTTTTCCAAACTCTTTTTCCCTTGTTTTGGACTCAAATTTGCATGATTTGAATGGAACTAACCTGGACTGACGTTGTTTTCAGCAGAATTGCCTTGGTGTTATTTTTGTGCAGAAATCGAAGTTCTCCAAACGTCCTGAAAATTTACGGGGAGCAGTTTTGGAAAATATAAAAAATATCCGCGCCAACTTCCACCTGAGGGGGTGGGCTAGTGGGCCACAAGCCCTAGCTCTGCCACCACCCCCCTGGTGGCGGTGGGCAGGCTTGTGGGGCTCACACGGCTTTGCCGCCCCCAACCTTAGGTCTATAAGTTCCCTTTCGTCTGAGAAAAAAATAAAAATAGAAGTTTTCGTCGCGTTTACGATACGGAGGCGCCGCCACCACCTGTTCTTCATGTGGAGGGCAGATCTGGAGGCCGTCTTGGGCTCCGGAGAGGGGAATTCGTCGCCATCGTCATCATCAACCTTCTTCCCTCTCCAATTCCATGAAGCTCTTCGTTGTTCGTGAGTAATCTATTCATAGGCTCGCTGGGCGGTGATGAGTAGGATGAGATCTATCATGTAATCGAGTTAGTTTTGATGGGGATTGATCCCTAGTATCCACTATCTTCCGAGATTGATGTTGCTACTACTTTGCCATGCTTAATGCTTGTCACTAGGGACCGAGTGCCATGATTTCAGATCTGAATATATTATGTTATCACCAATATATGTGTGTTTTAGATCCGATCTTGCAAGTTGTAGTTACCTACTATGTGTTATGATCCGGCAAGCCCGGAGTGACAATAACCGGAACCACTCCCGGTGATGACCATAGTTTGAGGAGTTCATGTGTTCACCAAGTGCTAATGCATTGGTCCGGTTTTTTATTAAAAGGATAACCTTAATATCCCGTAGTTTCCTTTTGGACCCCGCTGCCACGGGAGGGATGGACAATACATGTCATGCAAGTTCTTTTCCCTAAGCACGTATGACGACACACGGAATGCGTGCCTACATCACATTGACGAACGGGAGCTAGACACATATCTCCCCGTGTTATAGCTGTTGCATGATGAATATCATCCAAACAAATCACCGACCCATTGCCTATGAGTTTGTCCTACTTCTGTTTCTACTGTTGCTACTATTGTTACTTGTCTTGCTCTACTGCTGCTAATGGGGTTATAGTCCCAAGGCAGGGTCATAGGCCTGCCCTATAGGTCCTACCCAAGGACTACCCTTCATAAGGGACAAGGCCCTTAGACAGTTCCGATTGAACTAAGGACTTCCCATCATCCAGTCGGTGACGATTCCCCCATCTTCCAGTCGGTGACGAGCATTCGGAGCATATTAAACGTACCGACTGGATTCCACTCTGTATATCGTAACCTCTCTGGAGGGCAACGGTCATACGTTTTCATACACCATTATTAGCATTTAAGGCATACGTTACCTGTAACGTAGGCATTTATTCGCCACTACTCCACCCCTGTCCACCGAACCGTTGTGAAGGGCAGCGCACTCTATATAAGCCGCCCTTCCCCACTGGTGCAGGGGTTGGCATTTACTGTAACCACATATTCCACTCGACACTAAGGTCCCAAGAGCACTGAGACGTAGGGATTTTACCTCCATCGTAGAGGGCCCTGAACTCATACATCCTCGTCGTAGCAAAGGCTCTGCCCATCCTTTCGTACGCTACACATCTACTGTGAGACTTATACCCACGACAGTTGGCACCCACCTTGGGGCAGGCGTCTAAGCGACTTCCGGCGAGTTTGCGACTTCATCTTTTCATCATGTCGTCCGGTGGAGATTTGTGCATGGGTCATGAGATCCTCTTCGGCGCACTCTCCTTCATCGTCGACTACTCGGCATGGCATCGGGACGCGCCTCTCGATGTCGAGGCGCTTCCCAGTCGCGGAGCTACACACTTCCGTGCCGGTGCCCGCGGCGTCCTTCTTCTCCAGCAATCGGCTCCGGTGTCGATCTTCGCCCCCATCACGCGCCGCGACAAGCGGTCCCGCCATCCACGGCTCCAGCGTTGGGTGCGACACGCCCAAGCACGCCAAAACGTGTCCTCTCAAGTGGCGGTCCTCGAGTCGGTTGTGGTCACGCCGCCGTCCCAGTGCTTAGACTCAGTTCCGACTGAGTTGCCTTCCGAGTACTTGGGTCGCGGGCCTTACTGGTCAAAACGAGCACGAGATCGGCGAGTCATCCGGCGCTCGCCACGAACCCCGCCGTTCTGCCAGTCGACGCACTCGTCAGAGCAACATGGAGGTGTTCCGCACACCCGTCCTCAACCTGGCTGCCGCTGCCAAGATAGCCGATTCCCTCCAACCGGCTGATTCAGAGGCTGGTAGAGGGATCGAGCAGATCCGTGCCCTATTGCACACGGCGCAGCAGCAGAATTCGGCGGTCTCCCAGTCATACAACAGGATCCACAACAGTTCTGTTCACGCGAACACGCATCGGTCGGTTTTCAACCCCGATTCTCATCACCGACGCAGAGGAGGCAGTCGTTCCATGAATCCCAAAGATCGTCGTCGTTCACGCACCCTTCCGCGGGGTGGACCTTACGGGCCCCGACATCATGATTATCGGCGTTCAGTCGGTGACACGTATGATCCAAGGCCCGACGCAAGAGGGTACATCGCCCAGAGGAAGGTCGACAGGAGTCGAGCCCACCGTGATGGTCACGAAAGAGACCGTCCAAGTGGAAGCAGGACCATCGTCTCTGGCCCTGAGTGCTTCAATCGGGCCATCCGTTCAGCTGACATCCTTCCCAACTTCCGATTGGCGACGGGGATCAGCAAGTTTATAGGAGAATCCAAGCCAGAAACATGGCTGGACGACTACCGAGTGGCGGTCCAGATCGGTGGCGGAGATGACCAGGTCGCCATGAAACATCTCCCCCTGATGCTCAACGGCTCGGCACGAGCGTGGCTGAACCAGTTGGCCCCTTCAAGCATCTACAGCTGGGCAGATCTGGCCCGAGTCTTCATCAGGACCTTCGAGGGCACGTGCAAACGCCCTGCTGGTCTCGTGGAGCTCCAGCACTGTGTCCAGAAGCAGAATGAGCCCCTGCGCGATTTCATCCAGCGTTGGACGACCCTCTACCACATGGTGGAGAACGTCACAAAGCACCAAGCAGTCTGCGCCTTCAAGGCAGGCGTGCAGTACAGAGATCTGTACCTGAAGTTCGGTCGGACAGGCGACATCTCCATGAGCAAGATGATGGAGATAGCCACGCGCTATGCAAATGGCGAAGAAGAGGACCACATACGTAGCGGCAACCATAAAGTAGTCGCCGATGGAGATGGGAACAGCACTCGGAAGCAGAAGCAGAAAGCTCCGTCCACTCCGCAGGCAGAGGCAGTAGCCGTTACCAATGCCAAGTTCAAGGGCAAGGGGAAAGCTCAGTTCACCCCCAAGAAGAAGCAGTTCAGAAACTCCATCCTGGATCAGCCATGTCCAATCCACACGAAGATGGACGAAGAAGGCAACGCCATATTCCCGAAGCACACCACTCGGCAATGTCGCCTCCTGATCCAAGGGTTCGGTGAAGGGCAGCTGAGTGAAAAGGACAATGAACAGGATGATGAGGACAAGGAGGATCCGTTCCCCCAAGTCCATGCAACACTGATGATTTTTGCTGACGTGGAAAGCAAGAGTCGACTGAAGCTGGTGAACAGGAAGGTGAACATGGCCACCCCAACCAACCCCACGTTCCTCAAATGGTCTCAGACTGCGATCACCTTTGACCAGTCGGATCATCCAGCACATGTACCCACCCTAGGGAGGCAGGCTCTGGTCGTCGACCCGGTGGTGGAAGGAGTCCGACTGCGTAAAGTCCTCATGGACGGCGGCAGCGGCTTGAACATCATGTACGCCGACACTCTCAAGGGGATGGGCATTCCAATGTCCAAACTTAGCGAGAGCGGCATGCAGTTCCACGGAGTCGTCCCTGGACGAAAGGCCAAGTCACTCGGCCAGATCGCGTTGGACGTCGTTTTCGGCTCCGACAAGAACTTCCGCAAGGAAAAGCTGACATTCGAGGTGGTGGACTTCCAGAGTGCATACCATGTGATTCTGGGCCGTCCGGCGTATGCGCGTTTCATGGCCCGTCCATGTTACGTGTATCTGAAGCTGAAGATGCCGGGTCCCAAAGGTGTGATCACTATCACATGCAATCGGCAGCGGGCCAAGGAGTGTCTGCAGCAGGGGTCGAGGATCGCCGATCAGCAGATGGCTATCCTCGAGCTGGACGAGTACAAGAAGACAGCCGACCCCGCTGACTTGATGCGTTCGAAAAAGCCAGCTTCGGAGTCCGCATTCCAGTCGACGGGAGACACGAAGAAGGTCAGCATCGACCTGACGGACGACACTGCTGCCCCGATGAACATCTCCACCACCCTTGATCCAAAATAGGAAGCCGAGCTCATCCAATTCCTCCGTGAGAACTGGGACATTTTCGCATGGAAGCCCGCTGACATGGCAGGTGTACCCAGGGAGTTGGCTGAGCACCGACTGCATGTGGATCCTGCTGCTCGGCCCGTCTGAGAACGCCTGCATCGGTCCGCCGCGCACAAGAGGAAGGCAATCGGAGAGGAGGTGGCTAAGCTTTGGGTAGCCAACTTCATTCGCGAGGTACACCACTCGGAGTGGCTCGCCAATGTTGTCATGGTGCCCAAGAAGGACAAGTCTCTCCGAATGTGCATTGACTTCAAGCATCTCAATAAGGTCTGCCCGAAAGACCATTTCCCGCTCCCCCGCATTGATCAAATTGTTGATTCGACTGCGGGTTGCGAGCGTTTGTCATTACTTGATGCCTACTCGGGTTATCATCAGATCCGTCTATATGGTCCCGATGAATTAAAAACAGCCTTCATCACCCCATTCGGGTGCTTCTGCTACATCACTATGCCATTCGGTTTGAAGAATGCAGGAGCAACTTTTATGCGCATGATCCAAAAATGCCTCCTTGACCAGATCGGTCGAAATGTGGAGGCGTATATGGATGATATCGTAGTCAAGTCACGCAAAGGTTCCGACCTGCTGACTGACTTGGCAGAAACATTCGCCAACCTTCGTAGGTACGATATCAAGCTCAACCTTGCCACGTGTTCATTCGGTGTTCCCAGCGGAAAGTTACTCGATTTCTTCGTTTCCGAACGAGGGATCGATGTCAACCCCGAAAAGATCGGGACCATCGTCCGAATGAAGCGGCCGGTCAGAATACATGATGTTCAAAGGCTCACAGGTTGCCTAGCGGCTTTGAGCAGGTTTATCAGTCGACTCAGCGAGAAGGCGCTACCTCTGTACCGACTCATGAAGAAATCAGATACCTTCGAGTGGACAGACGAAGCCCAAATTGCATTCAACGACCTCAAAGCCCTGCTTTCCACCCAGCCAGTTCTTATTGCCCCGCTCAGTAAAGAACCCCTTCTTCAGTACATCGCGGCTACAAATCAAGTCGTCAGCACTGTTCTCATAGTCGAACGCGAAGAAGAAGGCAAAGCGTACAAGGTTCAGCGGCCAGTATATTTTGTCTCTGAAGTCCTGACTCCTTCCAAGCAGAGGTATCCCCATTATCAAAAGCTTATTTACGGGATCTACATGACTGCGAAGAAGATGGCTCATTATTTCCAAGACCACTCGGTGTGTGTCATTTCTGATGCTCCGTTGTCGGAAATCCTCCACAATCGGGACGCATCAGGCCGAGTGGCGAAGTCGGCAATGGAGATGTTATACTGCGACATCAAGTTCGAAGCCAAGAAGGCTATAAAGTCTCAAGCTCTGGCTGACTTCATAGAAGAATGGGTAGAACAACAGCAACCGACTCACATCTACTCGGCTCATTGGACAACGTTCTTTGATGGGTCCAAGATGTTGAATGGCTCCGGCGCTGGCGTAGTGAGCATATCGCCAAAAGGTGATAAACTTAAGTACGTGTTACAGATACATTTCGATTCCTCCAACAATGAGGCAGAATATGAAGCTCTCCTTTATGGATTGCGCATGGCCATCACACTCGGCGTCCATCGCCTGATGGTTTATGGCGATTCATATTTGGTGGTTAATCAAGTGATGAAGGAGTGGGATGTAAGGAACCCCACCATGACTACATACTGCAACACAGTGAGCAAGCTCAAGAAGAAGTTTGAAGGTCTGGAACTTCACCATGTTCCGCGACTGAAAAACCTAGCAGCTGATGAATTGGTGAAACTTGGATCCACTCGGAGACCAGTCCCGAGTGATGTCTGCCTCGAGCACTTACACCTTCCCTCAGTAAAAGAAGATCCTTTCACAGAGGAACCAGTACAACCAAAGAGCTCAACAGATCCGACTAAAGTCGAGGTCCCTGCTGTGGTTGATTTGATCATGGAGATTCTTGCTCTCATCCCCAATTGGACTGTGTCGTTCATTGCGTACATCCTGAGGCAAGAATTACCAGAAGACGAAGTCCAAGCTAGGCAGATCGTCCGCAGATCGAAGTCCTTCACCGTCATTGGTGGCCAGTTGTACAAAGAAAGTGTTTCAGGCATCCTTCAGCGATGCATCTCCCCTGAGGAGGGACAGTTAATCCTGGAAGAAATTCACTCGAGAACCCGCGGCCATCATGCCTCCTCAAGAGCAATCATCGCCAAAGCATTCAGAGCTGGCTTCTTCTGGTTGCAGGCGAATGAAATGGTGAAGGATATGGTCAACCGATGCGAAGGCTGTCAGTTCTACTCGAACAAATCCCACAAGCCAATGTCTACGTTGAAGACAATCCCTCTTGTTTGGCCGTTCGCAGTGTGGGGATTAGATACAGTCGGTCCATTCAGAACAGGCCAAGGGGGATTCACTCATCTATTGGTGGTAGTCGACAAGTTCACCAAGTGGATTGAAGCCAAGCCCATCAAGAAGCTCGACGCCCTTACGGCCATCAAGTTTGTCAGAGACATCATCGCCAGATTCGGGGTACCGCACAGCATAATCACTGACAATGGCACAAACTTTGACTCGGACAGATTCAAAGGTTTTTGCACTGGCCAAGGTATCCGAGTGGATTTTGCATCTGTGGCGCATCCCCAAACAAACGAGCAAGCAGAGCAGGCGAATGGACTTATTCTTCAAGGGTTGAAGCCTCGACTCCTACGAGAAGTTGGACATGCTGCCAGCGCATGGGTCACCGAGCTGCCTTCGGTGCCGTGGGGCCTCCGCACAACTCCAAATAGATCTACAGGGCGATCCCCGTTCTTCCTCGTTTATGGAGCAGAGGCAGTCCTTCCGAGTGACTTGCTTCACAACTCCCCACGAGTCGAACTCTTCTCTGAAGCCGAAGCAGAGCAAGCCAGGCAAGATGGAGACCTCACAAGTTGGCTCCCGCCTGGGAAGGACCCTTCATCATCTCCAAGGTGCTGAACAATGGAGCATATCGACTCTACAACCTCGACAGGGAAACGGACAAGCCGTGAGCATGGAACGGAGATCTCCTAAAGCGCTTCTACACGTGACCGTCGACGGAGGCAATGTAAAGAACAAGTATCATTGAAGTAATACAAAGCAGATTGATTTCTTCCAAGTTCAAAATTCTTCGGCATTGACAGACTCCGGTCTAAAATAAAAAATAAAAAATTCGCTCCGAGTGCGCACTAAAAGTCGCACTCGGGGGCTTAGCTGCGACCCAGAGTCGCCTAAGTACAAACTCTCTCCGAGTGTGCACTAAAAGTCGCACTCGGGGGCTTAGGTGCGACCCAGAGTCGCCTAAGTACAAACTCTCTCCGAGTGCGCACTAAAAGTCGCACTCGGGGGCTTAGCTGCGACCCAGAGTCGCCTAAGTACAAACTCTCTCCGAGTGCGCACTAAAAGTCGCACTCGGGGGCTTAGCTGCGACCCAGAGTCGCCTAAGTACAAACTCTCTCCGAGTGCGCACTAAAAGTCGCACTCGGGGGCTTAGCTGCGACCCAGAGTCGCCTAAGTACAAACTCTCTCCGAGTGTGCACTAAAATTCGCACTCGGGGGCTTAGTTGCGACCCAGAGTCGCCTAAATACAAACTCTCTCCGAGTGTGCACTAAAAGTCGCACCCGGGGACTTAGCTGCGATCCAGAATCGCCTAAGTACAAACTCGCTCCAAGTGTGCAGTAAAAACCGCACTCGAGAACTTAGCTGTGATCTAGAATCGCCAAAGTACAAACCCGCTCTGAGTGCGCACTAAAAACCGCACTCGGGGACTTAGCTGCGATCCAGAATCGCCTAAGTACAAACTCTATCCGAGTGTGCACTAACAACCGCACTCGGGGACTTAGCTGCGATCCAGAATCGCCTAAGTACAAACTCTCTCCAAGTGTGCACTAAAAGTCGCACTCGGGGACTTAACTGCGGTCCGGAATAGCCTAAGTACAAACTCGCTCTGAGTGCGCATTAAAAACCGCACTCGGGGACTTAGCTGCGATCCAGAATCGCCTAAGTAAAAAAGCTTCCTTCAAGTGTATCCTGGAGATCCACTCGAAGGCTTAGCAGACCCTCATTGAGGCTCATGTGGATGTGAAGACAACTGACAACTACATGAGTAGCAACTCGCTTCGAGTGTGCACTAAGAGTCGCACTCGAAGACTTAGCCGCGACGAAGAGTCGCCTATGTAAAAGCTCGCTCCGACTGCGCACTCGGAGACTTGACAGACCCTCATTGAGGCTCATGTGGATGTGAAGACAACTAACAACTACATGCTCCGCATGTTTGCCATTGGCTTCACCAAGAAACGCCAAACAAAAACGACGAGCCAAAATCGTGTCAAAAAAAAGTTTTGGCGAATGAAGAGCAAGATGTTCGATTCGAATTCAAAGTTGGATCTACGATAGTCAGCTCGGTGTGGATCAAGCTTATCCACACCGAACCATGAATGTGACGGCCAACAGCAGTGGCCAAAGTTTGATACAGATACCACTCGGCATACCGAGGTAAAGTTTTTCAAGCATCGTCAGGACTGGCACCGGGACTGGCAGGCTCCACAAAAGTGTCAAGGTCGATCCCGTCTGCGATGCGAGTGGCGGTCTCAAGGAAGGTCTCCATGAAATCTTTGAATCGAAGCTTCTTGGTGTTGGCGACCTGCAACGCCTTCAGCTTTTCTTCACGAGCTTCCTTGCAGTGCACTCGGACCAGCGATAGCGCCACGTCCGCACCACAACGAGCGGACGTCCTCCAGTCGAGTCATCAACCCTTCTATTTCCCGCCGGGAATCGTCTTCGAGCCACAGCTCCTTGTCGATCCGGGCGATGACTTCTCTCAGGCGGTCAATGAAAGGTCCCACTCTGCCAAGGCAAATATGCGCTCGGAGAAAGTCCCGATTGGCTTCGTCGCCGAGTGGAACGTTCAGAATAACCGACCGCTCAATGTGAGCTGCTTCAGCCTCAGCGTCCATACAAAAATCTGCAAAGCAAAGAAGAGCAGAAAGAAAGCGCAGAATGAACTACAAAGTCAAGAAGCACTCGGCAAAAATCTTACCATCGAGCAGCGCAATCATCTTCCTTGCCCAGTCGCTGACGTACTTCTCCTGCGATATGCACCGACTGTTCATCAGCTTCATCTGACCCATCAGTTCAGTTCTTTGCTTGCCCATTTTCTCAATTTCGGCCACCAATGCCTTGTTCGCCTCCCGGGACTCCTCCAAAGACTTCTCTCGGTCAGCAAGAGCCCCCTTCACAACAGCTAAGTCATTCACAGCCGCCTCCAATTCCGCAGCAAGCTGAATCTTTTCAGCCTTCAGAGCATTGTACGTTGATCCCATTTCGCAAGTCTTGTGCAAATCAGCGCGAAGAGAAGATCAGACACATTCAAGAAGGAAAGCAATAAAAGCTCAAAGTTCTTCAGACCCCTGCCGACGCAAGCAGTCGACAGCGGTCTCGGGGACTACACCCAATGGGTTCACTAAGAGTGACCCCACTGGCATGAAGCTCGAACAGGTCCGCCCTATTGAGCTACATGACAAACAGACAAGCCTAGGAGACTACTATTACACGACCTTAGTAAAACTACTCTCGGGGACTACATCCAGTGGGTGCACTCGGTGTGCCCCCACTGGTACCATTCGGGCAGATCAGTTCTGATCCGATCAAGTCACGGAAAATGTATATAAAGACAACTGCCGGTGCAAGCACTCGATAGAAGTCTCGGGGACTACACCCACTCGGTTCACTCGGAATGAACCCGCTACAAAATTATCCTACTGTATCCGGGTATATCACTTAAACCCCCAGTGGGTTACAAGAAGAAAGTAAACACTTACTAGCGCACTTACTCGGATATCATCCCGGAGCTCCAAGCTTCTCTTGTACAAAGATGCGATGGAGTCGTACGCTCCCTTGGCATCACCCACCATCAACTCCACCTGCACCATGGCCTCCTTGGCAGCTCCCACTTGGTCTTCCAGGAGGTGTCGGGCATCGTACTGGACGGTTGACGGACCCGGCACGACAGGAGACTCCTTGGGCATCCCAAGTCCCGCTCCAGTCGGTTCAGCCGCGAGGGGCACCGTCTTAGTCGACGACATCGTCTCGGTCGGCGACGCGTCCATGGTGGGAGCAGAAGCAGATGGAACAGCCTCAAGGACAGGCGCCAAAGTTTGCCCTGACCCCTTCTGGTCGTCCTCCTCCAGATGAATCACCTCTGAAGGAAGCCCAACTGAACAACATGAGATTACAGAAAAAGGGCAAGATTAAAGACAGAACTCGCGAAACAATATTGCGAACTCTCGGAATCGTCACAGCGTACCTTGCTGAGATGTAGCAACGTTATCCGTATCCATGGGATCATCGTCCTGGCGTGGCAGAGAGGTGGCGGAGGTAGCAGCTCTGTCGAGTAAAATCCACTCGACCGATAAGTACGAGTTTAATCAAATACTGAAAGAAGATAGGAGAACAAGACACTTACGCTGAGGCAACTGGAACAGCGATCCTCATCCGAGGCAAAGCTTTCCGAGGCTTGGACCCACTCGGTTTGGCCACCTTGGACGGTTGGTCTGTGGACTCGGCAGCAGTGTCCCTGGTCCTCTTCACGCTTCGAGCACTCGGAGCCACGGGAGGAGCTGGCGGAGCACTCGGAGCCGTTGGAGGAGCCGACGGAGTCGCAGGTTCGTGACGTCCCCAGCCTCCCCCTCCTCCTCTTCAGTCTCCTCCTCCGTCTCCCCACTGTCGGAGACGTACTCGACGCTGTCCATGCTGCCCTCCTGGCTGCCCTCCTCTTCCTCAGCTGGATTCCCATTCGAGACGGGACAATACCAGTTGGTCCACGCCTGCACAAAATACAGTCGACAACGTCAGGCGTCAGGCAGTGGTACAAGAAAAAGCAATAAATCTAAGAAGATTGAAAGCACTCGACAAGAGGTGCTCACCTCATTCGGAGGAGGATTGTCAGCGCGGAAGGGCTTCACTCGTCGGGCTCCTCTCGGGTTATCGCAGGCGCCTGTGATGCTGCGGACCCCCGCTGTCACAAACTCCCCGGTCACGCATTCTGGATGAGTCCGAGTGGAGTCCCCAGGCCCCGCGTAGTGCCACATGGCGTGGTGTCGAGCTTGCAACGGTTGGATGCGCCGACCCAGAAAAGTCTCCAGCAAATCCGTGCCGGTGACTCCCTTGCGGACGACATTTATCACCGCTTCGACCAGAGGTTGGATCTCGATCTTTTCCACCTTCAAGAGCGCAAGCTGCGTGGGAGGAGCCGGTCGGTCTAGGCTGAAAGGTGGCAGCCCAGTTGCAGCATTCGGACAAGCGACGTCCTGGCAATAGAACTAAGTCGACTGCCAGTTCCTACCTGACTCGGACAACTGAAGAGGGGGGTAGCTACTTTTGTTTTTCTTCTGGAAGCCTAAGCCCCCGCAGAGCTGGAGGATATGGGTTTTGTCGTCCGACTGGCTAAGCTTTTTGACAGTTTGGGATCTAGCGGAGAAGATGTACTTAAAGATCCCCCAATGGGGGGACATCCGATAAAGCACTCGCAAAGCACGACGAATGCAGCAAGATGGGCTATCACGTTTGGAGGAAAATGATGGAGTTGCGCCCCGAAGTGATTCATAATACCTCTGAAGAAGGGGTGAGGAGGCAAGGAGAAGCCCATGTACACGTGACTGAGCAGCAAGACGCGCTCTCCCTCCTGCGGCGCCGGCTCCGTCTCGCTCTCCGCCGGCAGCCTCCACGACTTGTTGGCAATCATGCCTTGCTCCACCAGCTCCAGCAGGTCGTCCGCCGTCACCGTGGAAGGGAGGAAATCCCCCTGGATCCAACCCGCCAGCAGGGCCCGCTGCCGCCGCTGAGCAGGAGCCGCCGCCTTTTTCTTCTTCTTCTGAGACTCGAGCTTGCTCGTCTGCCCCTTCGTCATGGTGGAGGCAGCAGATCCACAGAGGAGGAGAGGAAGGAGGAGGCTTGGAGCGCGCAGGGAGCTACGGGAGAAGCGAGGCGAGTGCGAGTAATCAGGGGAGCACAACGAGAAACCCCCGCTGGGGAGGTTTAAATAAGCTTCCAACTGGGTCACTAACAGGTGGCCCCGAAATCTTATCCCCCGACCGGCTGCTGCGATATTAGTGGAGAAGATAAAGGTGCGGTAATCGAGGCGGTAGAAACTACTCGATGACGATGTCGTCATCCCCGCTGAGCGCGTGGCAACTAAAATTTGAGGATCCCAGAAAATCCACCGCTGTCAGTTGACCGGTCACGTCGAAAGATTCCGCGGAAGCACTCGGTCTCTCACGGTTCGTTTCACAGATATATTCACTCGGGTCACTGGTCGAGAAGATAAAATGGATCGAGGCAAACAATGCCAAAGTCACATCCATACCAGTCGGATCCGTACTCCAGGCATCACTTCGTCGTTCCAACCCCGATCCATTCGGGGACTAATGATGGGGTTATAGTCCCAGGGTAGGGTCATAGGCCTGCCCTATAGGTCCTACCCAAGGACTACCCTTCATAAGGGACAAGGCCCTTAGACAGTTCCGACTGAACTAAGGACTTCCCATCATCCAGTCGGTGACGATTCCCCCATCATCCAGTCGGTGACGAGCATTCGGAGCATATTAAACGTACCGACTGGATTCCACTCTGTATATCGTAACCTCTCTGGAGGGCAACGGTCATACGTTTTCATACACCATTATTAGCATTTAAGGCATACGTTACCGGTAACGTAGGCATTTATTCGCCACTACTCCACCCCTGTCCACCGGACCGTTGTGAAGGGCAGCGCACTCTATATAAGCCGCCCTTCCCCACTATTGGAGGGGTTGGCATTTACTGTAACCACATATTCCACTCGACACTAAGCTCCCAAGAGCACTGAGACATAGGGCTTTTACCTCCATCGTAGAGGGGCCTGAACTCATACATCCTCATCGTAGCTAAGGCTCTGCCCATCCTTTCGTACCCTACACATCTACTGTCAGACTTATACCCACGACAGCTGCTACTACTGTTGCTACTGTTGTTACTTGTCTTGCTCTGCTGCTACTGTTGCTACTACTGTCGCTTGCTACTGTTGCTACTTGCTACTGTTGTCACTACCGCTGTTCCTTGGCACTGCTGTTACTCGCTACTTTGCTGTTACTACTTTGCTTGCAGATACAAATCTTTTAGGTGTGGTTGAGTCTCACATATTCAGCTGCTAATACTTGAGAGTATTGTCTCACCTCCTGTCGTGCGCACCAACAAATTTGGGTTGAGTACACTACCCTCGAAAACTGCTACGATCCCACTCGCTGGTGGGCGTCAACAATATTCTTCTAGTTTCGATTGCCAGAGAGTGCTAACAGGATTCTTCGGGTGCCGTTGCAAAGGGGAAGAACAGTTAACATCAAGCATTTTTCTGGCGCCGTTGCCGGGGATTGCAATCAACATTTTTGTGGCGTCGTTGCCGTGGAGGTATTTACTATATTCTCTGAGTCACTTGGGATTTGTATATGCTAATCACTATGAAGAATCTGAAGGATCCGAAGACCAAAGTCTTGCCCACAACTACGAGGGGAGGTAAGGAATTGTCATCTAGCTCTGCACTTGATTCACCTTCAATTATGAGTAAGTTTGTGACATCACCTCCTGCTAGAAATCTTGATATGTCGCATGTGCTTGATGATGCTTATGATACTACTGCTAGAGATGCTATGCTTGATACTATGCCCTATGATGCTATGCTTGATACTGCTAGAGATGCTATGCTTGATACTGCTTTGCCTGATGAAGCTAGAGATGTTATTTTGCCTGATGATGCTATGCTTGATACTGCTAGAGATACTACTTTGCCTGATGTTCCACTAGGAGTGTTCCTTGATGCTCATATTGCTAGAGTTACTGCCAATTCTCGTGATGCTTCTGAAACTATTGATACTATTGAGATAGAACCTGCTTTTGCTCCTGCTAGATCTAGTTCTCCTAGATATGAATTGTCTAATATACCTGAGGGTTACGTTATGGAGGGAGAGATAGCTGAGGATTTTCTTGCGTGTAAGGATGCCTATGACGCTGAGAAATTACTTCTCAAGTGGAAGGAAAAATCTCGGGAAGCTAGGATGAAATATGACCCGAAGTTTGCCAATTCACATATCTTTATCACCGATAAGGATTATGGTTTCTCTGTCGATCCTGAGATAATCTCTCTAGTCGAATCTGATCCTTTTCATGGTTACGAGTCTGAGACGGTCATAGCCCATCTTGCCAAACTACACGATATAGCCAACCTTTTCACTAATGAGGAGAAGATCCGCCACTACTATATCCTTAAGCTGTTTCCTTTCTCTCTAAAGCATGATGCTAAAGCCTGGTTCACCTCTCTTGCTCCTGGATGTGTGAGTAGTCCCAGGAGATGGTCTATTACTTCTGTGAGAAATATTCCCCTGCCCATAAGAAGCAAGTTGCCTTGCAGGGAATATACAACTTTGCTCAACTCCAAGAAGAGAGTCTTCCACAAGCTTGGCGGAGGCTCGTCCAGCTACAAAATGCTTTGCCTGATCACGCTCTTAAGAAGAACGAGATACTTGATATCCTCTATAACAGACTTACCGATGCCTCTAGAGACCACCTAGATAGTTGTGTCAGTTGTGTTTTTAGGGAACGAACTATAGAACAAGCTGAGACTCTACTGAATAACATCTTGATCAATGATAATGCTTGGACTATTCCCGAACCACCTCCTAAGCCAACTTAGAAGAAAAGAGGTATTCGATTCCTCAGTCCCGAAGATATGCAAGAAGCCAAGAAATCTATGCAAGAGAAAGGCATTAGAGCTGAAGATGTAAAAAATCTACCACCTATCGAAGAGATCCATGGTCTCGATAACTCGATACAGGTAGTAGAAGTGAATTCTCTGCGTAGGTTTGATGAGAGTGATATTCCCTTTGATAAACCTGTTGGCCTATGCTTTGATGAATTTGACAACTTTGTTGCCAAACAACAGAGTTTCAATGATTATGTTAGCAGACACTTGGAACAAAGTACTCGTATGCTTAGCCATTTAAGTGCCTGTGTAGACAGAAATGTCAATGATCTGAAGCTTCTGAGTAAACATGCCTCTATGATTACTACTCAGGTAGAACAAGTACTTAAAGCTCAGAATGACTTGCTCAATGAATTAAATGACAACTTTGTCAGAGTCATTACTAGAGGAGGCAAAATGACTCAGGAACCTTTGTATCCTGAAGGTCATCCTAAGAGAATTGATCAAGATTCTCAAGGAATCAATGCTGATCCACCTAGTCATCCTAAGGAGAAGAAGAAGGATGGTAGAAACCTACACGCCAGTTCAACAAATACTGTCACACCTGAAGAACCTAATGATATTTTTGCGTCTGATGCAAAAATACAATCTGGTGATGAACATGAACCTGGTGACAATGTGGACAGTGATGTTCAGAATAATGCTCAACCTAGCAATGATGAGGATGTGGAGATTGAACCTACGGTTAATCCTGATAACCCACAACCTAAGAAATATGATAAGAATGACTTCGCTGCTAGGAAGCATGTTAAACAAAGGGAGCCATGGGTTCTGAGACCTATGCCCTTTCCTCCTAAACCAACCCAGAAAAAGGATGATGAGGATTTTGAGCGCTTTGTTGAGATGATAAGACCCGTCTTTCTGCAGATGCGGTTAACTGATATGCTCAAGATGTCTCTGTATGCCAAGTACATGAAAGATATCATGACTAATAAACGGAAGATACCAGATCTTGAGATCTCCACCATGCTTGCCAATTACACTTTCAAAGGTGGAACTCCTAAGAAACTTGGTGATCCTGGAGTTCCCACTATACCTTGCTCCATTAAAGGAAACTATGTAAGAACTGCCTTATGTTACCTTGGAGCCAGTGTTAGTGTTATGCCGCTGTCTCTTTATCGTAGACTTGAATTGGATAAGTTGACACCCACTGAAATTTCTCTACAAATGGCCGACAAATCAACTGCTTTCCCTATCGGCATTTGTGAGGATGTGCATGTTGTGGTTGCTAACACCACTATCTTAACATACTTTGTTATCTTCGATATTCCTGAGGACGATGCCATGGCTGTCATCCTCGAAAGACCCTTTTTAAACACTGCAGGGGCTGTTATAGATTGCAACAAAGGCAATGTCACTTTCCATGTCAACGGTAATGAGCACACAGTGCACTTTCCGAAGAAACGATATCCAATACATTGCATCAATGCTATCGAAAAGACTTCATCGATTCCCATTGGGAGCTTTGAATGCCCTATTCCTCGTGTCAAGATGAAGTATGATTTGCTTGTTCGGGAGATACATATCCCAATTGAGGTGACTTAGTGCCTATTCTAAAATTCTTCATTCTCTCTTGCGATTCGAGAAGGTTTTGTCATGAGGACTTGATCAACCCCATTGACGGATTTCTTCCGATGACCATGAAATGGATGAATGAAAAGAGTCACATACCTCTGTTTTGAGCTTTCATTTTCTATTGCTTAGAAGAAAAATGATAGAAATAGTTTTAGATTTTCGCGTTTTCTGTTTTAGCGTCCTGGAGAAAAATACCTCGAAAATAAAAGTTTTCCGATGGTCCTGAAAATTTAGTATGATTTTTTCTGGAATTTTTGAAAATTACTAGGCCTGAGAGCTGGCCTGGGGGCCAGACCAGTGGGCCACAAGCCCTGCCACCGCCACCTACCCCCCTGGTGGCGGAGTGCAAGCTTGTGGGGCCCACAGGCACCCCCTCCACTCATTCCAGCTCCGAGCCTCTTCTTCCACCTCCAGAAAAATTGTTTCGCAGCTCAAACCCGTGTTCTTGCTCATTTGGCTATGATTTTCGATCTCCTTGCTCGAAGCACCATTCTCCGAACCGTTTTGGGGAATTTACTCCTTGGTAAGTGACTCTTCCATTGGTCCAATTAGTTTTAGCTCTAGTGCTTTATCCTTCTTGTATTCTTGCTACCTTGGTGACCCTGTTCTTGAGCTAGAAAGGTTGATTTTAGCCGGTCTCAAGTAGTTTTAGCGCGTGATAGGGTCTCTAGGCACTAGTAGGAGTAGTTGCTACAAGGTATGGTTGGTCCTCATTCACTTTTCTCTTGAACTTCAAAAATTTCAGTAAAAGGAAATTATGTTCAGGAGGAAGTTTCATGGTGGTTCCTCAAGTAAGAAGGGTCCCCGTCTCTCTTTTCGGGAGCCCGAACCTTTTCAACTAAGGGACGCACCGGTGCAACCATGTGAATGGCCTTCCGATGAGTTCATGATTGAAGCAGGTTTCAAGGATGAGTTTGATGCACTTGTCCGCAATGCCGGGTTAGAAGAATTCCTCTCAGATAAATGTGAATAGTATGCTATGCTCACTGCCTCTTTCGTGCATAGATTTAAATTCTCAGTTGGCCGTGACTCATCCATACAGTTTGATCTGTACGATAAATCCTATACCGTGGATCTGGAGGATTTCAATAGGATTTGCAAGATACCCGATGGGGGTAGTGTTAATGATCCTTCTAAGTCTTCGGTCAGAGACTTTGTCTCTAGTATAACTGTTGGAGAAACCAGAGATATCACGCAAGCCACCATAGGAAGCATCCATTTCCCTTCCTTGCACTACCTTGCCCTCTTCATAGGTAGGTGCATTAACGGCAAGGGTGCACATTGTCACCTATGCGCTTCTGACCTTAGTATCCTTAAGAGCGCAATAACAGGTGACAGGACCTTCAATATGGGAGCTATAATAGCAAGGAGGCTGAATAAAAATGCCAGTGAGGGGGATTTCTTTGGTGGAGTTTATGCTACACGCTTAGCAAATTTTCTTGGAGTATCCATCCGTCCAGAAGACCCTCCTCTCTGTACAACCTACCTAGATCGTGTCGCTCTAACACGCTACCAGTTCCTTGAGAGAGATCATGGATCCATCCTATACCACTTGATATTTAACCGGCAGCATGTTTTCCATATTGCCCTTCCTGCTCATGCTATCTTTGACTTTCAGGTAAAACGAAGATACTACATAACCATAGGATAGGCACAGGAGTATGAGAGGGAGGCGACTACAGCTCGACTTCGTGAGGCAGCTATTCAGGCAGTGGCTTCAGCGATCCCGTATAACACCCATTATGATTTTGGGATTCTGTCACGCACAAGATGCGACCCTATCCTCAATTTGGCACGAGGGCCTCGTCAGGGATAGAAGCGCATCTCGTCATGTCGCAATAATGGATATCGTTACAAGTACATGTACTAAAAAGAAGAGATATATATATAGAATTGGCTTATACACTCGCCACAAGCTACATTAGAGTCACATCAGTACAACACAAAAGCATCATGAAGAAGAGCAGGCTCCGACTACGGACAAAAACAAACAACAAAAGAAGAACGACGTCCATCCTGGCTATCCCAGGCTGCCGGCCTGGAACCCATCCTAGATCGAAGAAGAAGAAGAAGTAGAAGCAACTCCAAATGAACAATCAACGCGCTCGCGTCAAGTAACCTTTACCTGTACCTGCAACTAGTGTTGTAGTAATCTGTGAGCCATAGGGGACTCAGCAATCTCATTCCCAAAGGTATCTAGACTAGCAAAGCTTAATGGGTGAGATATGGTTAAGTGGTGAGGTTGCAGCAGTGGCTAAGCATATATTTGGTGGCTAAACTTACGAGTACAAGAAATAAGAGGGGGGAAGATCTGCGCATAGCGGACGTGGACTACTGATGATCAAAAGAATGATCCTGAACACCTACCTACGTCAGACATAACCCCACCATGTCCTCGATCGTAGAAGGAACTCACGAAAGAGACAGTCACCGTTACGCACATAGTTAGCATATTTTAATTAAGTTAACTTCAAGTTATCTAGAACCAGTGTTAAACAAAGTTTCCACGTTGCCACATAACCGTGGTCACGGCTTTCCGAAAGATTTAACCCTGCAGGGGTGCTCCAACTAGTCCATCACAAATTACCACAAGCCGCATAGAAATCCTCAATCACGAAGCTCGCGATCTCGTCGGATTCCCTAGTGGAAAACTCAACTCTGAGATTACCCAAAGCATCACCGGAATCCCGATGCACAAGATATTTCGTCTAAGGTAAAACTAATCCAGCAAGGCTGCCCGACGTGTCGTCGATCCCGATAGGAGCCGCATATCTCGTTCTCAGGACACGACGGATGAGCTAGACGTCGGGATCGCTAAACCTCTGGGTGACCAGAGGGGCGTCGGACATCGCTCAGGTGGGACCAACACTCATGAGGAGCACTGGCCCGGGGGTTGATTAAATTACTCCGCGGGTGCTGGTGGGTCCCTGTGCATTATTATTAGCTTATTAGGCAAATGTAGTACCAAAGTTGGGCCTTGCCAGACCAGATTTAATCTAAAACGAATTATAAAGGGGGTCCCATAACTGCCCCGATCGTGTTAGGAGCGCTCAGATATGGAACATAACACCGGTAGCCGAAACTAAGGGGGCAAAGGTGGAACGAAACACCAGGCTAGAAAGGTCGAGCCTTCCACCTTTTACCAAGTATATAGGTGCATAAAAATTAAATAGTATTTAATATGGTGATATAACAAGGAACCCATGTTATCACATGGAAGCAACTGCCCCTGCAACTAGCAACGCTAACACAGGGTTAAGCAAGCAGTAGCATAGCCAATTAGTGGTTTGCTAGGTTGAACAGGTTGAAGGTTTCATGCATTGTTGAGAGGCCGATATTTAACATGTGGTAGGCAACGAGACATAATCGTTAGAAGCGATAAAACTAGCATGGCAATGATAGTAATGGTATCTGGGGAAATGGTCATCTTGCCTGAGATAACGCTTGGAAGAAGAATGACTCCGTGAAGCAGACGAACTGATGTAGTCGAACGGGTCCTCACAATCCGGCACGCTGCGAAACTCTATCGAGACGAAGCAAACCGGAAACACAAATCAACACACGGAATTCACCACATGATGCAAAACACAAATGATGCATGAGCAGCTGAATACATGCAAGTCACGGCATGGCAAATCACACAAACAAACACTACACATTAAGTGAAGTTCAATATGCAACGAGTTGCATATTGACGAAACTCCACGTTTATTATTTAGTTCTATCCCGATTGGTTACACGGCAATATTAAATGTGGTTAACACGGCAAGAAGTGAAGCGTAATTAAACTACCTATCTAGGCATTTTTAATGAGGTCGGAAATGACATATAGCATCTCCGAGACGACCTCACATGTTAATTTACAATTCTGTCCAGATCTGACCTAAAACATTTAATTAGTTATTAAAAAGAAAAAAAAATAGGTTCGCGTGATTCTACGCGTCATTTCAAGCAATTTACACATAGAGATCATCTCCAACGGAGCCACGGTTCAAAAGATACAAGCACCGCAAGATATGATGGCATGAATGCAATATGTGTGCAACGACGGTCACGAGCACTTCAAAACGTACAACCAGCAAGAGAAACTGAAACTACACGAGATTCTAAGAAAGTTTCTGGAAGGACACGATCAAATAGGAGCTACGGTTCAACAACTACGAGCAAAACAAGAAAGCACTATAATCTGCCAAAATCAGCCACATAGCACTTTCTACACCCCACAACTACGAGCTACTCAACTCCGATAAACTCGAGCAAGGCATGAGACGATAGAGGGCAAGAAGAACTACAACAAACAACTAACAACAACTAGCATGGCAGCAAGGAACACTAGGAAAAGAAGTCACAAAATGGCATCTCACACACTATTTCAGACTTAGTGAAAATAACACTTCATGAAAGTGCAGTTTTCGATCTGAAGCCATATTGACAGCAGCAAAACCGTAAGCTACGGGACTCCAAAAGGCATGAAAGTTCATAGCATGCTACATAAACACAAAGTCTACAACTAACTCCATTGCACCAACCTCAAAAGAGCTACATATCACAAGATAGAAGCAAGACAAGACAGCAACAAAATATAAGAGATTCCAGAGTTAGAAATATTTCAGCACCTCCAAAACAAGCATTTGTAATGCAACCAAAATTACCAGGGGCTAGTCTAAACCCCCAAGAACAACTCCCTAGTTGACAACTTAATCAAACGAAGCACGGAACAAATCCTACGAAAATGACAAGAGGGCAACATAGCAAAATATCGCATGAACTAACTTCCTCAAAAGCTAAAACTAATTGCACAGAAAAATCCTATGGATTTTTCTACCCCGAAAACATATAAAACATGGGGGATTGCACAACAATAATCTCATCACACGTATATGCGAGATAATATCCTAAACACGGAAAATAAACTAGCGGCAAATCCCTACACGCAAAAATACCAACGGCTACTCTTAAATACATGGAAAACAGGTTCCTAAAACATGGATATTTTATCTAAGGCATTCGAGCAATCCGGACTTGCGCGAAAAATAAATACGTGCACTATCCTATCTAGATAGCACGTAAACCTAGGCATACGGCATGCTAAACGACGTCAAACAAATATGCAAGTTGCAAAAATATAGTCTACGCGCAAAACTACCCAACATCCATATGCTACACGCCTCGTTCCGACACACGGTTATTAAACTACAGGCAATCTAAAATATGTATATTTCCTGAAATTAATTAAATTCTAAAACTAAAAAATAACACTATTGGGCTTCACCGGGGGGGCGCAGGATAAAACCTAGCACCTAGTGCGCGATTTAGGCAAGAGAGGGCCTCACCTTAGCAGGCCTCGGCCTGGGGCGATGAGGCAGTGGGACGAAGGGGGCCTGGGGCGCGGGGGAGAGAAGCTAGGCCTCGGGGGCGCCATGCTGCAGCTGGGTTGCCGGCCCAGGCGGGAAGAGGCCGGCCCAGGCAGGGTCGCGGGGAGACCTACTCGGCAGCGCACACCACGAACCTCCCGTGCTCGAGCACCAACCATGGCGGCCGGCCCGGTGAGCAGGAGGAGATGCCGGGGCGAGGAACCGGCAGGGGAGGCCGAGAGTCGCGGGATCCAGCGGCGGAGGCAGCTCGGTGGCGAGCACAGGGCCCTGCGAGCTGGAGGAGATACCTCGGCAGCACTGCAATCAGGCGAGGAAGCCGCCCTGCTGCGGGATCTGACGCGCGGGGCTTCCCGGCGAGGGGCTACTCCGGACGGCAGTGGGGGATCCAGCTAGGAGTTGCGGGCATGGGAGGGGCTGCGGCATGGGAGGAGTTGCGGGCACGGGAGGATCTCCGGGCATGGGAGGATCTCCTGTGGTCGCCCGCACATGTCCGATTTGACCACGGACATGTCCGGTAGGTGGGGGTTTTGGGCGAATCTGAGCCATTAGATGTGAATCTGATGGCCAGATTTGTCCAAAGGGTTTGGGCTGCAGGATTTAGAAGGGTGAGGGCTAGCAGGTGGAGTTTTTGAGGGGGGTGGCTGCAAAAATGACTAGGGGAAACCCTAGTGAAGTGAGAGGGCTCTCTCTAGGGGTAGTACTTATATAGGGTTGGTCTCGGGTGGGGTGGACCTTGTCCGTCCGATCGCGATCCGATGACCATGAATGGAGGAAGTGGCTAGGTGGAACTAGTGGGCTGTGTAGAGCGGTTATCCGGATACGAGAGGGAAAACGGGCGGCGCGGCAACGCGAATTAAAACACCGGGACACGTCCGACGATAGACCGAATACGGTGCCGCTACGGTCGACCGTTCGGGTACCAGAGGGACTTCGATCGCAATGAAATTCGACAGGCGGCCTAGCTATATTAAAATAAGACCGCACGTCAAGTTTCACCCCGAACAGAGAAAGTTTTCGACACACTTTTACAAACAGGGTTTCACGATGCCGCGGGCGCGTGCGTGTGTGGTCGGGCTCAGAACGGGCAACGACGAGAACCGGCAACTAACAACAGATGCAAGTTTGTAAACTGGCGCCAACGGAGATGCTGATGCAATGCAGATGATGCTCATGATGCAATGATGATGCGACAAAAGAAAATAGACACACGACGAAAACGGAAAGAGAGGGGAATCTTTTGAAATGTCGGCATCGGACTGTCACAACTCTCCTACACTACAAGAGGATCTCGCCCCGAGATCCAAGAATGAAAAAGGGGGAGGATGAGAAAGAACAAGAGGTAAAACTTAGTCGCTTCTTTGACAAATGAGTGGAACCAACGATCCTTGAAGGTTGCAAAGAGATGACAAATGATATGAGAAAGAAGCAAGAATTCATGGAAAATTTCGGCACCACTTCGGTAGGAAAATGGGACAAACAAATCGATAAGATGGAAGAAATAGACAATATTCACAACCAACATCTAAATATAACAAGGGAACACCATGATCTTGATAGAACAACATGATTGACCGAAAAGAGCAACATCACAATGCCTCCGGAACAATAGAATAGGAACTAGCTCATACGGAAGAAGAGAATGAAGAGAGAATGACAACTACTACCTCAAATGAACTTGGCAAGCATCCTTGCAAGAATAATTAAACGGAGTTGTTGGAAAAACAACAACGAAAAGGACAAGATAGTAGTGGGCTTATGAAAATCATCTCAACATTTATGAGGTGACAACCAAGCACTAAAAGAAACAAGGAATGATTGGGAGAAACAAGATATGAACAATTTCTTACACCAAGAGGATACATTGAGAACTGGTATTAAAGACAAGCACCATGATAGAAACAATCCATAGGAAAAAGCTTTAGGTGAAATCCAAACCAAGATAGCTCAATGAAGAAATCATGGGTTGAAAAAATATCTCATGATCATGGAATTGATGGGTTTAATTATCTCATTCTTGAAAGGAAAACTCTTCGAGGCTCCTACACTAACAAAAATGCTATAATACCACCTCAAATGATAAAGGAGGAAGGATTGCACCTGAAATGGAAGAGAAAGAATACTTGAGGTACTCCAACAGGAATCTTGAAGATCACTTGAGAATGAATCACATCCTTGAAGAACCACCATGACGAGCCTCCGTATCAAAAGGATGATGCACTACATGAAGGATGAAAGAATAAGACTGAAGCCTTGCAATGATTTAGATGAAGCTTCACAAAGAGATACTGGTAGGCTTGGAACTCCGGGAAAAGAAAGATAAGAACACTTGAGAAAAAGGAATTGATGTAAAGAGCCACTCCGGAAGAAGAATTCAGATTACTATGAACAAGAATAAGAATTATATTATGCTTATCCTTCATCAAATTAAATTGATGAAACGTAACGGATTTAGCATACAACTTATTATTCTAGAAATGATTGAGGAGATATATGAGCACAAACTAGACGAAGTCTTGAAGGAGACACCGGTAAGAATTGAAATGAATGAGGCAACCATCAATGAGTGGGAATACAATAGAATGAAGAGATCATGAGCCACATGAGAGAAAACTAGAACAAGGCACCGGAATAATTGAGAGACGAACGAAGAGACAACAATTGAGAAGAATTGAGGATGAAAGCTGAAAGCTGAGAACGAAGAATCTTCTGAAATGATGGCCTTCGGAGGAACGAGAAATAAAAACAACTCAGAACTGCACTGGATAGCAAGAAAGGGATTACTCATAATTGGGAATAATGAGAGGATAACACGAAGCTGAGATGACAATCTTCACAAGAATGGAGCAAGATTTACGCGGAACACTCCTTCGAATTACCAATGAAGAGAATGACGAGGAGAACACCACCAAGAATAACTGAGACACTCCGGAATAAGGAAAAGTGAAAGGTTGAGCCAAATATGATATTTAATTCCAATAGATCTTGGAGAAAGGATATGACTGATAAAATTCATACTTACATCATAGTTGAAAAGAATTAAAGATCTTCGGAAGATTACAAGAGCCAGACAAGATCCTGGGAAAACTTGTGGGTTATGGGCCCACTCAAAGAAATCACTTTTGAAACAATTGCTAGGACAAGAGATATTGCACCGGTATAAGAAACTAGATGAGGTTAGCACCTCGAAATAACTGAAGGATTGAGAACCAGAATTTCTGAAATATCTTTAGCACTCCGGATAGAAAGAGAGAAGAATTAATAACAAGATAGGCTGAAACGAATTTACAACATGGAAAAGAATTACAGGGATGAATAGGATATAATGAACACGGATAGATTGAACTGGATTCACCGGAAAAGATGACAAGAAAGAATAAAGGTGAACACAAAGCTCCTGAGAACCTTCACAACGAATCACCGGGTAAAAGAGAAAAGAACAAATAGCGGAAGCTATAAAAAAATGAAACGCACTTGGATGAAATCCAAACACTTAAAAAAAAGGCGGGAGGGCGGGGAAAAACAAAGACAACATGGGACAGATGAGATGAACTCCGGAATAAAATGAGAGAATGATCTAGCAAAAATTGTAGAGGATTGAGTTCACTTGAAGAAAAACACACCGGTTGGAAAAGAATTAAATTGAAGACTCTGGTTGACAAGAATTGACAAGACCACTGATTAAGGAAAAAGGATTAGCACTCTCATAAAAATATGAGAACACTACTAAGGAAAGATCTGAAATCACCACTTGACATCGAAGCAACTTGAATTACCATATTCCAACAAACAAAGGGTGAGGCTTATGAAACAAGCCAGAACAAACTCATGAGAAAGATTTCGTCCGATATTTTCGTGGACAGGATCGCACGGGCTCGATCCTTACAGTAGACATCAAGTGCAAGGCAGTGCACCCGACGTACGAAGCGTCCCCGAGTCGTAGCAAGCTACAAGGACTCTTTAAGACACAACGAGAACCGCTGTAAGTCGACCGTCAACAAATGAATCCACTAGATGTCGAACCCCAACCTAACATCATGCATTTGTTGGAAGATTGTCCTATAAGCAATTACTTGAATTCCCACCTATGAATTCCCGAAATTTCTGGTCATGCAATATGGTACAGGGATACAAGGAGTAATATAACACAACTCCTATACTAACCCGTCACCTGTATCACATCCGTCAGCACAAAACCAGAATCTCGGACCTTCATCTACAACAGACCCTCGTGATCACAACGATAAAAAGTATGGCAGTACTCCCGAACAATCTGCACTAGTACTGGGGACATCGGGGTTATCTCGCCACTACTAGTATTGAAGCAATTACGATCATCCTTCGTTCTTAGATACTCAGAAACCTGAATGATAACGATGTGCTCGAGAATCCCCTGGAGCTCAACTCCCTGGAAGAAAATCAAGTCAGACAGGAGGCACTAAGACAGAACTCCGTCACATCGGCATCATATATATTTCAACAATATCCGCGTGATCCTAAAAAAATTGAGTGAGAAGAGGAGTAGAATTAAAATATTACGTCAAGATTCCTCACCACAGCATAGAAGAGGAGAAAAAAGAATCCTACTCTTCAATATATAACTAGACTCAAAGCAATTTTTCACTAGACTCGACTCGGCCAAGTTCGATCAATCAAGGGGGGCTCCTAGGTCGGTACTACTCTGATACCAAGTTGTCACGCCCAAGATTCGACCCTATCCTCAATTTGGCACGAGGGCCTCGTCAGGGATAGAAGCGCATCTCATCGTGTCGCAAGAATGGATATCGTTACAAGTACACGTACTGAAAAGAAGAGATATATATATAGAATTGGCTTACACTCGCCACAAGCTACATCAAAGTCACATCAGTACAACACATAAGCATCATGAAGAACAACAGGGTCCGACTACAGACGAAAACAAACGACAAAAGAAGAACGACATACATCCTTGCTATCCCAGGCTGCCAGCCTGGAACCCATCCTAGATCAAAGAAGAAGAAGAAGTAGAAGCAACTCCAAATGAACAATCAACGCGCTCGCATCAAGTAACCTTTACATGTACCTACAACTGGTGTTGTAGTAATCTGTGAGCTACAGGGGACTCAGCAATCTCATTTCCAAAGGTATCGAGACTAGCAAAGCTTAATGGGTGAGATATGGTTAAGTGGTGAGGTTGCAGCAGCGGCTAATCATATATTTGGTGGCTAAACTTACGAGTACAACAAATAAGAGGGGGGAGATCTACGCATAGCGGACGTGGACTACTGATAATCAAGAGAATGATCCTGAACACCTACCTACGTCAGACATAACCCCACCGTGTCCTCGATCGGAGAAGGAACTCACGAAAGAGACAGTCACGGTTACGCACACAGTTGGCATATTTTAATTAAGTTAACTTCAAGTTATCTAGAACCAATGTTAAACAAAGTTTCCACGTTGCCACATAACCGCGGGCACGGCTTTCCAAAAGATTTAACCCTGCAGGGGTGCTCCGACTAGTCCATCACAAATTACCACAAGCCGCATAGAAATCCTCAATCACGAAGCTCGCGATCTCGTCGGATTCCCTAGTGGGAAACCTCAACTCTGAGATTACCCAAAGCATCACCGGAATCCCGATGCACAAGATATTTCGTCTAAGGTAAAACTAATCCAGCAAGGTCGCCCGACATGTCGACAATCCCGATAGGAGCCGCGTATCTCATTCTCAGGACACGACGGATGAGCTAGACGTCAGGATCGCTAAACCTCTGGGTGACCAGAGGGGCTCCAGACATCGGTCAGGTGGTACCAACACTCATGAGGAGCACTGGCACGAGGGTTGATTAAATTACTCCGCGGGTGCCAGCGGGTCCCTATGCATTATTATTAGGTTATTAGGCAAATGTAGTACCAAAGTTGGGCCTTGCCAGACCAGATTAAATCTAAAACGAATTATCAAGGGGGTCCCCATAACAACCCCGATTGTGTTAGGAGCGCTCAAATATGGAACATAACACCGGTAGCCGAAACTAAGGGGGCAAAGGTGGAACAAAACACCAGGCTAGAAAGGCCGAGCCTTCCACCTTTTACCAAGTATATAGGTGTATTAAAATTAAATAGTATTTAATATGGTGATATAACAAGGAACCCATGTTATCACATGGAAGCAACTGCACCTGCAACTAGCAAGGCTAACACAGGGTTAAGCAAGCAGTAACATAGCCAATCAGTGGTTTGATAGGTTGAACAGATTGAAGGTTTCATGGCATTGTTGAGAGGCTGATATTTAACTTGTCGTAGGCAACGAGACATAAACAATACAATCGATAAAACTAGCATGGCAATGATAGTAATGGTATCTGGGGAAATGGTCATCTTGCCTGAGATCTCGCTTGGAAGAATATTGACTCCGTGAAGCAGACGAACCGATGTAGTCGAACGGGTCCTCAAAATCCGGCACGCTGTGGAACTCTATCGAGACGAAGCAAACCGAAAACAAAAATCAACACACGGAATTCACCACACGATGCACAACACAAATGATGCATGAGCAGCTGAATACATGCAAGTCACGGCATGGCAAATCACACAAACAAACACTACACATTAAGTGAAGTTCAATATGCAACGAGTTGCATATTGATGAAACTCCACGTTTATTATTTAGTTCTATCCCGATTAGATACACGGCAATATTAAATGTGGTTAAACACGGCAAGAGGTGAAGCGGAATTAAACTACCTATCTAGGCATTTTAAATGAGGTCGGAAATGACATATAGCATCTCCGAGACGACCTCACATGTTAATTTACAATTCTGTCCAGATCTGAACTAACACATTTAATTAGTTGTTAAACAGAAAAACAAATAGGTTCACGTGATTCTACGTGTCATTTCAAGCAATTTACACATAGAGATCATCTCCAACGGAGCCACGGTTCAAAAGATACAAGCACCGCAAGATATGATGGCATGAATGCAATATGTGTGCAACGACGGTCACGAGCACTTCAAAACATACAACCAGCAAGAGAAACTGAAACTACACGAGATTCTAAGAAAGTTTCTGGAAGGACACGATCAAATAGGAGCTACGGTTCAACAACTACGAGCAAAACAAGAAAGCACTATAATCTGCCAAAATCAGCCACATAGCACTTTCTACACCCCACAACTACGAGCTACTCAACTCCGATAAACTCGAGCAAGGCATGAGATGATAGAGGGCAAGAAGAACTACAACAAACAACTAACAACAACTAGCATGGCAGCAAGGAACACTAGGAAAAGAAGTCACAAAATGGCATCTCACACACTATTTCAGACTTAGTGAAAATAACACTTCATGAAAGTGCAGTTTTCGATCTAAAGCCATATTGACAGCAGCAAAACCATAAGCTACAGGATTCCCAAAGGCATGAAAATACACAGCATGCTAGAGAAACACAAAGTCTACAACTAACTCCATTGCACCAACCTCAAAAGAGCTACAGATCACAAGATATAAGCAAGACAAGACAGCAACAAAATATAACAGATTCCAGACTTAGAAATATTTCAGCACCTCCAAATCAGCACTATTTCTAGCTACTTGAGAGCAAGCAAACCACACCTAAACATGCATTTCTAATGCAACCAAAATTACAAGGGGCTAGTCTAAACCCCCAAGAACAACTCCCTAGTTGACAACTTAATCAAACGAAGCACGGAACAAATCCTAGGAAAATGACAAGAGGGCAACATAGAAAAATATCACGCGAACTAACTTCCTCAAAAGCTAAAACTAATTGCACAGAAAAATCCTATATAAAACATGGGGGTATGCACAACAATAATCTCATCACACGTATATGCGAGATAATATCCTAAACACGGAAAATAAACTAGCGGCAAATCCCTACACGCAAAAATAGCAACGGCTACTCTAAAATACATGGAACACAGGTTCCTAAAATATGGACATTTTATCTAAGGCATTCGAGAAATCCGGACTTACGCGAAAAATAAATATGGGCACTATCATATCTAGACAGCACGTAAACCTAGGCATACGCCACGCTAAACAACGTTAAACAAATATGCAAGTTGCAAAAATATAGTCTACGCGCAAAACTACCCAAAATCCATATGCTACACGCCTCATTCCGACACACGGTTATTAAACTACGGGCAATCTAAAATACGTCTATTTCCTGAAATTAATTAAATTCTAAAACTAAAAAAAATAACACTATTGGGCTTCACCGGCGGGGCGCGGGATAAAACCTAGCACCTAGTGCGCGAATTAGGCGAGAGAGGGCCTCACCTTAGCAGGCCTCGGCCTGGGGCGATGAGGCAGTGGGACGAAGGGGGCCTGGGGCGCGGGGGAGAGAAGCTGGGCCTCGGGGGCGCCACGCTGCAGGGGGTTGCCGGCCCAGGCAGGGTAGCGGTTAGACCGACTCGGCAGCACACGCCACGAACCTCCCGTGCTCGAGCACCAGCCATGGCGGCCGGCCCGGTGAGCAGGAGGAGATGCCGGGGCGAGGAACCAGCAGGGGAGGCCGAGAGTCGCGGGATCCGGCGGGATCCGACGGTGGAGGCAGCTGGGCAGCGAGCACACGGCCCGGCGAGCAGGAGGAGATGCCTCGGCAACACTGCAATCAGGCGAGCAAGTCGCCCTGCTGCGGGATCTGACGCGCGGGGCTTCCCGGCGAGGGGCTACTCCCGCCAGCAGTGGGGGATCCGGCTAGGAGTTGCGGGCATGGGAGGGGCTGCGGCATGGGAGGAGTTGCGGGCACAGGAGGATCTGCGGGCATGGGAGGATCTCCTGTGGTCGCCCGGACATGTCCGATTTGACCATAGACATGTCCGGTAGGTGGGGGTTTTGGGCGAATCTGAGCCATTAGATGTGAATCCGATGGCCAGATTTGTCCAGAGGGTTTGGGTTGTGGGATTTAGAAGGGTAAGGGCTAGCAGGTGGACTTTTTGAGGGGGTGGCTGCAAAAATGACTAGGGGAAACCCTAGTGATGTGAGAGGGCTCTCTCTAGGGGGTGTTACTTATATAGGGTTGGTCTCGGGTGGGGTGGACCTCGTCCGTCCGATCGCGATCCGATGACCACGAACGGAGGAAGTGGCTAGGTGGAACTAGTGGGCTGTGTAGAGCGATTATCCGGAGACGAGAGGGAAAACGGGCGGCGCGGCAACGCGATTTAAAACACCAGGACACGTCCGACGATAGACCAAATACGGTGCCGCTACGGTCGACCGTTCGGGTACCAGACGGACTCCGATCGTGACGAAATTCGACAGGCGGCCAAGCTATATTAAAATAAGTCCGCACATCAAGTTTCACCCCGAACACAGAAAGTTTTCAACACACTTTTACAAACAGGGTTTGACGATGTCGCGGGCGCGTGCATGTGTGGTCAGGGTCAGAACGGGCAATGACGAGAACCGGCAACTAACAACGGATGCAAGTTTGAAAATTGGCGGCAACGGAGATGCCGATGCAATGCAGATGATGCTCATGATGCAATGATGATGCGACAAAAGAAAATAGACACACGACGAAAACGGAAAGAGAGGGGAATCTTCTGGAACGTCGGCATCGGGCTGTCACAGTTTCGCCACGATCATCCATGGGAGAAGACCAAGCTAGGCCAAAAGCCTAAGCTTGGGGGAATACGTGTTCTCACCGACTTTACATTCATGCTTATGCTTTCACCTTGTTAGCCGGTGTTTACACTTTTCCACTGTACTATCCATGCTAGTTTATTTTCCTTTTCTTGTTTGCTTGTTTTGTGTCCTTTTGAGAAAACCCAAAAAGATTTTTCTTTCTTCTTTTGCTTATTTGGAGCTTTCCCGTGTAAATAGTTTTCTTTTTCTTTGTGTCAAGGTAGAAGATATTGGTTACAATGTTTATTGGCTCTTGCATGCTTACATGTTTAGCTTTCAAAGAGCCATATTACTTTGTCTTCTCCTTTGTGTTTGCCTGCAGATTCAGCTTAGTCCAATGCGCTTATTATTGTTCACATCGTTCGATCGTGCAAATGAAAGGCAACAAAGATGATATATGATGAAGTGACTGAGACTGAAAAGCTGGTATGAACTCTATCTATTTTGTTTTTGTAAATATGACTAGCTTGTCGACCCAGATTTAGCTTTGTTCTGAGAGAACCATGTTTGCAATGACAACTTAGAGATCATAGTTTCTGATGCCATGCTTATTTAGCTGAGAGCTTATAATGGTTTGTCTTGAATGCCAACATAGATTTTGAGACGACTATGATGTAGTATGATAGGATTGCATTCTCCTTTGAATGTTTCAAGTGGCTTGACTTGGCGCATGTTCATGCATGTAGTTGAAACAAAATCAACATTGCCTCTATGATGTTCGTGTTCATGGTGATTTATATCTTGTTCATGCTTGCATTCAATGTTAGTCAAACTCATTGCATCTTGATGACTGTTGTCGCTCTCTAGTTGGTTGCTTCCCAGTCTTTTGCTAGCCTTCACTTTTACTAAGCGGAATACTTCTTGTGCATCCACTTCCATAAACCCAAAACTTTTTCCATGAGAGTCCACCATACCTACCTATTTGCGGTATCTACCTGCCGTTCCAAGTAAATTTGCTTGTGCCACTCTCTAAACCTTCAAGAAATAATATGTTTTGCATGCAGGAACCGCTCATCTGGTGACAGGGGGCTATTGATATCTTCCATGCTAGGAGTGTTATCCTCGACATGTGTTTATTCACAGTCATTCAAGAAAAAGGGGCCGGTAATTGGAATGCCCAGTTCCATGCTTAAATCGAAAACATAACTGTAAAACAAGACCCCCCCCCCCCGGATTGATGCTAGTATGGACGGTACCCGAGGATTCGGCTAGCCGTGGAGTGTGATTGATTGGTGGTGGGGGAGTTAAAACTTTACTTTTCTGTTTGGGAACCGCCTATAGCATGAGTAGCATCGAAGATATTGAGAACTCTTGGTCATTTCGTTGACAATGAAAGCATGCCACCCAACATTATTATCTCTGTTTTCAAAGCTTGAGCTCTGGCACCTCTGCAAATCAATGCTTCCCTCTGTGAAGGGCCTGTCTATTTATTTTCCTGTTGAGTCATCCTCCTCTTATATAAGCACAAATTAGAGAGCACCTCTGTCATTTTTATGCTTTGCTTTTGATTGATATTGAGTATGAGTATGACTGGATCTTTGTTGTTATGAATTACAATGTATAGTCAGCCCTTTATCTTTGAAAGTGCTCTGCATTTATGTTTTGCGGTCTCAGAAAGAGCTAGTGAGATACCACCTATTCATATTGCTTCATGCTTGTTTTGATTGAAGTGTTGGTACTTGAAACTCATTATTATCTGCTCGTTAGCTGATTATGCCATTGATATTAGTTTACTGTGAGACCTTTGTGTCATTTGCTTATGTGGTTAACTTATGATCTTGCTGAAATTCTGGTTATGAGTTAGACATAGTTGCAACAACAAGATCAAACAGAGTTTGTCAAAGTTTTTCTTTCTCTCTCAGTTTGTCAACTGAGTTTCTTGAGGACAAGCAAGGTTTTAAGCTTGCGGGAGTTGATACGTCTCCATCGTATCTACTTTTCCAAACTCTTTTGCCCTTGTTTTGGACTCTAATTTGCATGATTTGAATGGAACTAACCTGGACTGACGCTGTTTTCAGCAGAATTGCCTTGGTGTTATTTTTGTGCGGAAATCAAGGTTCTCCAAACGTCCTGAAAATTTACGGGGAGCAGTTTTAGAAACTATAAAAAATATCTGCGCCAAGTTCCACCGGAGGGGGTGGGCCAGTGGGCCATAAGCCCTAGCTCCGGAGAGGGGAAATCGTCGCCATCGTCGCCATCGTCATCATCAACCTTCTTCCCTCTCCAATTCCATGAAGCTCTTCGTCGTTCATGAATAATCTATTCGTAGGCTCGCTGGGCGGTGATGAGTAGGATGAGATCTATCATGTAATCGAGTTAGTTTTGATGGGGATTGATCCCTAGTATCCACTATATTCTAAGATTGATGTTGCTACTACTTTGCCATGCTTAATGCTTGTCACTAGGGCCCGAGTGCCATGATTTCAGATCTGAAATTTTTATGTTGTCACCAATATATGTGTGTTTTAGATCCGATCTTGCAAGTTGTAGTTACCTACTATGTGTTATGATCCGGCAACCCCTGAGTGACAATAACCGGAACCACACCCGGTGATGACCATAGTTCGAGGAGTTCATGTGTTCACCAAGTGCTAATGCATTGGTCCGGTACTTTATTAAAAGGAGAACCTTAATATCCCGTAGTTTTCTTTTGGACCCCGCTGCCATGGGAAGGATGGACAATAGATATCATGCAAGTTCTTTTCCCTAAGCACATATGATGACACACGGAATGCATGCCTACATCACATTGACGAACGGGAGCTAGCCACATATCTCTCCGTGTTATAGTTGTTGCATGATGAATATCATCCAAACAAATCACTGACCCATTGCCTACGAGTTTGTCCTACTTCTGCTGCTACTGTTGCTACTGCTGTTACTTGTCTTGCTCTACTGCTGCTACTACTGTTGCTACTGTTGTTACATGTCTTGCTCTGTTGCTACTGTTGCTACTACTGTCCCTTGCTATTGTTGCTACTTGCTACTGCTGTCACTACCGTTGTTCCTTGCCACTGTCGTTACTCGCTACTTTGTTGTTACTACTTTGCTTGCAGATACTAATCTTTCACGTGTGGTTGAATCTGACATATTCAGCTTCTAATACTTGAGAGTATTCTCTCACCTCCCGTCGTGCGAACCAACAAATTTCGGTTGAGTACTCTACCCTCGAAAAGTGCTACGATCCCACGCGCTGGTGGCCGTCAACAACATTCTTCTAGTTTCGATTGCCGGAGAGTGCTAACAGCATTCTTCTGGTGCCGTTGCAAAGGGGAAGAACAGTTGACATCAAGCATTTTTCTGGCGCCGTTGCAGGGGATTGCAATCAGTATCTCAAAGTGTCTCGCAAGACGGGTAGCATAGAAACCTCCATAGACGACACCTTTGGAATGGTTTGTGTTCAACCGCTGAGCTACTATAGCACCTAGGCTATAAGTCTCATTGTTATAAAGGCCTTCGCGCAAAACTGCAAGGTCTGGAGAGCTAAGTGATCGAGCCTCCCCACGGCCAATCAAACATTTTCCCACAAATAATGAGAAGTGCCGAAGCATAGGAAAATGTATGCTAGCAATTCTAGCGCGAGACACTCCTCTCTCCTCTCCAACAGCAATAGTATCTATGAAAGCCTCCAAGTCCCATAGACGAGGATCATGAATATCCCCAACATAAGGTAATTTGCACACATTGCAAAAATCTTGTAGTGTCATATGCTGGGGGATATCGTATAACATGAACTCAACCATGGGAGGATTCTTCCTCGGATAAAAGTTGAAGCTTTGAACGAAAATATTGGTGAGGAGGAGGTATTGTGGGCACTTATCTTCAACGAACGAGGTAAGACCTGTGTTCTCCACCAAGTAATAAAAGTCTTCATAAAGCCCAGCGGCGCGCAAAAATTCATCACTTGGCCACTCGCACGCTCGAACTTCTGTGACTCGAGGAACCACGTACTTGGGGTGGTTCTTCTCATCCTCCTTGGGGTTACGGCTTGAAGAGCCTCTCAAGAACCTCCTCATCTTTTCCCTTTTCTAACTCTGAAAAATTCTGAAAATTTTAGAGACTTCGAAAGAAAAGTGAGTAAGGATTAACCCAACTCGTAGCAACTACTCCTACTAGTGCCTAGAGACCGTATCACGCGCTAAAACTACTTGGGACCAGCTAAAATCAACATTTCAAGCTCAAGAACGGGGTCACCAAGGTAGCAAGAACACGCGAAGGATAAAGCACTAGAGTATAAACTAATTGGACCAATGGAGTAGTCACTTACCAAGGCGTAATTTCCCCAAAACGGTTTGGAGAATGGTGCTTTGAGCAAGGAGATCGAAAATCACTGCCAAATGAGCAAGAACACGGGTTTGAGCTGCGAAACGATTTTTTCTGGAGGTAGAAGAAGAGGATGGGAGCTGGAATGAGTGGAGGGGGTCCCTGTGGGCCCCACAAGCTTGGTAGCCGCAGCTACAGGGCTTGTGGCCTACTGGTGTGGCCCCCAAGCCAGCTCTCAGTGCCAGTATTTTTCAAAAAATCCAGAAAAAATCTTATTTGATTTTCAGGACCATCGGAGAACTTTTTTTTTTCGGGGTACTTTTCACTAGGACGCTAAAACAGAAATCAGGAAAAACTAAACTAAATCTATCATTTTTCTTCTAAGCAACAGAAAGTGAAAGCTTAAAACAGAGGTGTGTGACTCCTTGATTCATCCATTTCATGGTCATTGAAAGAAATCCGTCAATGGGGTTGATCAAATCCCCTCGACAAAACTTTTTCAAATCGCAAAAGGAAACGGAGAATTGTCGAATAGCCACTAAGTCACCTCAATGGGGATATGAATCTCCCCAACAAGCAAATCATACTTCATCTTAACACGAGGGATAGGGCATTCAAAGCTCCCAATAAGAATCGATGATGTTTCTTCGATAGCATTGATGCAATGTACTTGGTATCGTTTCTTCGGAAAGTGCACTGTATGCTCATTACCATTGACATGGAAGGTGACATTGCCTTTGCTGCAATCTATAACAGCCCTTGCTGTGTTTAAGAATGGTCTTTCAAGAATGATCGCCATGGCATCATCCTCAGGAATGTCCAGGATAACAAAGTCCGTTAAGATAGTAACGTTGGCAACCACAACAGGCACATCCTCGCAAATGCTGACAGGGAAAGCAGTTGATTTGTCGGCCATTTGCAGAGAAATTTCAGTGGGTGTCAACTTATCCAGTTCAAGTCTATGATAAAGAGAGAGAGCCATGACACTAACACCGGCTCCAAGGTCACATAAGGAAGTTCTTACGTAGTTTCCTTTAATGGAGCAAGGTATAGTGGGCACTCCGGGATCACCAAGTTTCTTAGGAGTTCCACCTTTGAAAGTGTAATTGGCAAGCATGGTGGAGATCTCAAGATCTGGTATCTTCCGTTTATTAGTCACGATATCTTTCATGTACTTGGCATATGGAGACATTTTGAGCATATCAATTAACCGCATCTGCAGAAAGACGGGTCTCAACATTTCAATAAAGCGCTCAAAATCCTCATCATCCTTTTTCTTGGATGGCTTAGGAGGAAAGGGCATGGGTCTCTGAACCCATGGCTCCCTTTCTTTACCATGCTTCCTAGCAGTGAAGTCATTCTTATCATATATCTTAGGTTGTGGGTTATGAGGATTAACCATAGGTTCAATCTCCACATCCTTATCATTGCTAGGTTGAGCATTATTATGAACATCGTTGTCCATATTGTCACCAGGTTCATGTTCATCACCAGATTGTGTTTCTGCATTAGACGCAGAAATATCATTTGGTTCTTCAGGTGTGATAGTATTTGGTGAACTGACATGCAGGTTTCTATCATCCTTCTTCTTCTTCTTAGGATGACTGGGTGTACCAGCATTAATTCCTTGAGAATCTTGATCAATTCTCTTAGGATGGCCTTCAGGATACAAAGGTTCCTGAGTCATTTTGCCTCCTCTAGTAATGACTCTGACAGAGTTGTCATTTAATTCATTGAGCAAGTCATTCTAAGCTTTAAGTACTTGTTCTACCTGAGTAGTAATCATAGAGGCATGTTTACTCAGAAGCTTCAGATCATTGACATTTCTGTCTACACAGGCACTTAAATGACCAAGCATACGAGTACTTTGTTCCAATTGTGTGCCAACATAATCATTGAAACTCTGTTGTTTGGCAACAAAGTTGTCAAATTCATCAAAGCATAGGCTAGCAGGTTTGTCAAAAGGAATATCACTCTCATTGAATCTACGCAGAGAATTCACCTCTACTACTTGTATCGGGTTATCGAGACCATGGATCTCTTCGATATGCGGTAGATTTTTGACTTCTTCAGATCTAATGGCTTTCTCGTGCATAGATTTCTTGGCTTCTTGGATAGCTTCGGGACTGAGGAATAGAATACCTCTTTTCTTAGGAGTTGGATTAGGAGGTGGTTCGGGAATAGTCCAAGCATTATCGATGATCAAGATGTTATTCAGTAGGATCTCAGCTTGTTCTACAGTTCGTTCCCTAAAAACACAACCGGTACAACTATCTAGGTGGTCTCTAGAAGCATCGGTAAGTCCGTTATAGAAGATATCAAGTATCTCGTTCTTCTTAAGAGGGTGATCAGGCAAAGCATTCTGTAGCTGGATGAGCCTCCCCCAAGCTTGTGGGAGACTCTCTTCTTTGAGTTGAGCAAAGTTGTATATTTCCTGCAAGGCGGCTTTCTTCTTATGGGAAGGAAAATATTTCTCACAGAAGTAATAGACCATATTCTGGGGAGTACTCACACATCCAGGAGCAAGAGAAGTGAACCGGGCTTTAGCGTCATCCTATAGAGAGAAAGGAAACAGCTTAAGGATATAGTAGTAGAGGATCTTCTCCTGACTAGTGAAAAGGGTGGCTATATCTTGTAATTTGGTAAGATGGGCTACGACTGTCTCAGACTCATAACCGTGGAAAGGATCAGATTCGACTAGAGAGATTATCTCAGGGTCGATAGAGAATTCATAATCCTCATCGGTGATAAAGACAGGTGAAGTGACGCAAACTTCGGGTCATATTTAATCCTCGCTTTCAGAGATTTTTCCTTCCACTTGAGAAGTAATTTCTCAGCATCATAGGCATCCTTACACGCAAGAAAATCCTCAGCTATCTCTCCCTCCATAACATAACCCTCAGGTATATCATGCAATTCATATCTAGGAGAGCTAGATCTAGCAGGAGCAAAAGCAGGTTCAATCTCAATAGTATCGACAGTTTCAGAAGCATCGCGAGCATTGGCAGTAACTCTAGCAATATGAGCATCAAGGAATACCCCTAGTGGCATATCAGGCAAAGTAGTATCTCTAGCAGTATCAAGCATAGCATCATCAGGCAATAGCATCTCTAGCATCATTAGGCAAAGCAGTATCAGGCATAGCATCTCTAGCAGTATCAGGCATAGCATCTCTAGCAGTATCAGGCATAACATCTCTAGAAGTATCAGGCATAGCATCTCTAGTAGTATCAGGCATAGTAGCATCATAAGCATCATCAGGAAAAGCAGTATCAAGATTTCTAACAGGAGGTGGTGTCGCAAACTTACTCATAACTGAAGGTGAATCAAGTGCAGAGCTAGATGGCACTTCCTTACCTCCCCTCGTAGTTGAGGGCAAGACTTTGGTTCTTGGATCTTTCAGATTCTTCATAGTGATCAGCAGATATAAATCCCAAGTTACTCAGAGAATATAGCTATCCTCCCCAGCAACAGCGCCAGAAAAGAGTTGCTGGCAGTCCCCGGCAATGGCGCCAGAAAAGAGTTGCTTCCAGTTGCTCAACAATTAGCAATTGTCTTGCAATGGCCCATGAGCGTGTGGCATCGCGGCAGTTTTAGAGGGTAGAGTATTCAACCCAAATTTATTGGTTCGACACGATGGGAGTGAAAGGATATTCTCCAGTATTAGCAGTTGAGTTGTCGGCTCAACCACACCTGAAAGATTAGTATCTGCAAGCAGGATATAAGCAGCAAAGGTAGTATGATAGCAACGGTGCTAGGAAAGAATCTGTTGACGGCAGATTATTCCTAACTGAAGTATCAATGGCGCCAGAAAAGTATTGTAGCAGGTAGCAGCAGTGTAACGAGTAACAGCAGTGGCAAGGAACAGCAATAGTGACAGCAATAGCAAGTAGAAACAGTAGCAAGTAACAGCAACAGCAAGTAACAGTAGTAGCAACAGTAGTGGCAGCAACAGCAGGACAAAGACGGTAATAGCAGCAGAGCAAAGCAAGTAACGGTAGTAACAGCAGTAGCAGCAGAGCAAGTAACAATAGCAGTGGGACAAACTCATAGGCAATGGATCGATGATTTGTTGGATGACATTCATCATGCAACAGTTATAACACGGAGAGATATGTGGCTAGCTCCCGTTTGTCAATGTGATGTAGGCATGCATTCCGTGTGTAGTCATACGTGATTAGGGAAAAGAACTTGCATGAGATCTATTGCCCATCCCTCCCATGGCAGCGGGGTCCAAATGGATACTACGGGATATTAAGGTTCTCCTTTTAATAAAGAACCGGACCAACGCATTAGCACTTGGTGAACACATGAACTCCTGAAACTATGGTCATCATCGAGAGTGGTTCCGGTTATTGTCACTCCGGGGTTGCCGGATCGTAATACATAGTAGGTAACTACAACTTGCAAGATCGGATCTAAAACACACATATATTGGTGACAACGTAATAATTTCAGACCTGAATTCATGGCACTCGGGCCCTAGTGACAAGCATTAAGCATGGCAAAGTAGTAGCAACATCAATCTCAGAACATAGTGGATACTAGGGATCAATCCCCGTCAAAACTAACTCGATTACATGATAGATCTCATCCTACTCATCACCGCCCAGCGACCCTACGATTAGATTACTCACGAACGATGAAGAGCTTCATGGAATTGGAGAGGGAAGAAGGTTGATGATGACGATGGCGACGATCTCCTAGATCCGGAGCCCAAAACGGACTCAGATCTGCCCTCCAAGGCAAGAACGGGATGTGGCGGCGCCTCTGGATCGTGAAACGCGATGAAATCTTCTCTCTTGATTTTTTCCGGGACGAAAGGGAATAAATAGCATAGGAATTGGGGGTGGCAGAGCCACATGGGCCCCACAAGCCTGGTAGCCGCAGCCAGGGGGAGGCCGCGGCTACAGGGCTTGTGGCCCACTGGCCCGTCCCCTCTGGTGGATCTTTGCGCACGTATTTTTCATATTTTCCAGAAATATTCTCCATAAGTTTTCAGGACGTTCCGAGAACTTTCATTTCTGCACAAAAACAACACCATGGCAGTTGTGCTGAAAACAGCGTCAGTCCGGGTTAGTTCCATTCAAATCATGCAAAATAGAGTCCAAAACAAGGGCAAAAGAGTTTGGAAAAGTAGATATGATGGAGATGTACCAGGGATGCACCTACAAACGGAAATGATTAGGCATGTATAATTATATGCGATGGCTAGCCCAATCGCACATGAGCTCATTTTGCTCAGTGTGTGTGACCAGAGGGCCTATCCCCGACGTTTTTTGGGTCGTGTTGGAAGGACCCTCCTACTGACCATACTCACTAGGTGATGGGGTTATAGTCCCAGGGTAGGGTCATAGACCTGGCCTATAGGTCCTACCCAAGGACTACCCTTCATAAGGGACAAGGCCCTTAGACAGTTCCGACTGAACTAAGGACTTCCCATCATCCAGTCGGTGACGATTCCCCCATCATCCAGTCGGTGACGAGCATTCGGAGCATATTAAACGTACCGACTGGATTCCACTCTGTATATCGTAACCTCTCTGGAGGGCAACGGTCATACGTTTTCATACACCATTATTAGCATTTAAGGCATACGTTACCTGTAACGTAGGCATTTATTCGCCACTACTCCACCCCTGTCCACCGGACCGTTTTGAAGGGCAGCGCACTCTATATAAGCCGCCCTTCCCCACTGGTGCAGGGGTTGGCATTTACTGTAACCACATATTCCACTCGACACTAAGCTCCCAAGAGCACTGAGACGTATGGCTTTTACCTCCATCGTAGAGCGGCCTGAACTCATACATCCTCGTCGTAGCTAAGGCTCTGCCCATCCTTTCGTATCCTACACATCAACTGTCAGACTTATACCCACGACAGTTGGCGCCCACCATGGGGCAGGCGTCTAAGCGACTTCCGGCGAGCTTGCGACTTCATCTTTTCATCATGTCGTCCGGTGGAGATTTGTGCATGGGTCATGAGATCCTCTTCGGCGCACTCTCCTTCATCGTCGACGACTTGGCATGGCATCGGGATGCGCCTCTCGACGTCGAGGCGCTTCCCAGTCGCGGAGCTACACACTTCCGTGCCGGTGCCCACGGCGTCCTTCTTCTCCAGCAATCGGCTCCGGTGTCGATCCTCGCACCCATCACGCACCGCAACAAGCGGTCCCGCCGTCCGCGGCTCCAGCGTTGGGTGCGACACCGCCCAGGCGCGCTAGAACGCGTCCTCTCAAGTGACGGTCCTCGAGTCGGTTGTGGTCGCGCCGCCGTCCCAGTGCTTGGACTCAGTTCCGACTGAGTTGCCTTCCGAGTACTTGGGTCGCGGGCCCACAGCCGAAGTTCTCATGGACAATTCCCATGAAAGTCCCCGCCAGACTGGTCGGAACGAGCACGAGATCGGCGAGTCATCCGGCTCTCGCAGCCAACCCCGCCGTTCTGCCATTCGACGCACTCGTCAGAGCAACGTGGAGGTGTTCCGCACACCCGTCCTCAACCTGGCTGCTGCTGCCAAGATAGTTGATTCCCTCCAACCGACTGATTCAGAGGCTGGTAGAGGGATCGAGCAGATCTGCGCCCTGTTGCACACGGCGCAGCAGCAGAATTCGGCGGTCTCCCAGTCACACAACAGGATCCACAAAAGTTATGTTCACGCGAACACGCATCGGTCGGTTTTCAGCCCCGATTCTCATCAGCGACACAGAGGAGGCAGCCGTTCCATGAATCCCGAAGATCATCGCCGTTCACGCACCCCTCCGCGGGGTGGACCTTACGGGCCCCGACATCATGATGATCGGCGTTCAGTCGGTGACACGTATGATCCAAGGCCCGACGCAAGAGGGTACATCGCCCAGAGGAAGGTCGACAAGAGTCGAGCCCACCGTGATGGTCACGAAAGAGACCGTCCGAGTGGAAGCAGGACCGTCGTCTCTGGCCCCGAGTACTTCAGTCGGGCCATCCGTTCAGCTGGCATCCCTCCCAACTTCCGATTGGCGACGGGGATCCGCAAGTCTACAGGAGAATCCAAGCCAGAAACATGGTTGGACGACTACCAAGTGTCGGTCCAGATCGGTGGCGGAGATGACCAGGTCGCCATGAAACATCTCCCCCTGATGCTCGACAGCTCGGCACGAGCGTGACTGAACCAGTTGGCCCCTTCAAGCATCTACAGCTGGGCAGATCTGGCCCGAGTCTTCATCAGGACCTTCAAGGGCACGTGCAAACGCCCTGCTGGTCTCGTGGAGCTCCAGCACTATGTCCAGAAGCAGAATGAGCCCCTGCGCGATTTCATCCAGCGTTGGACGACCCTCTACCACACGGTGGAGAACGTCACAAAGCACCAAGCAGTCTACGCCTTCAAGACAGGCGTGCGGTACAGAGATCTGTACCTGAAGTTCGATCGGACTGGCGACATCTCCATGAGCAAGATGATGGAGATAGTCGCGCTCTATGCAAATGGCAAAGAAGAGGACCGCATACGTAGCGGCAAGCATAAAGCAGTCGCCGATGGAGATGGGAACAACACTCGGAAGCAGAAGCAGAAAGCTCCGTCCACTCCGGAGGCAGAGGCAGCAGCCGTTACCAATGCCAAGTTCAAGGGCAAGGGGAAAGCTCAGTTCACCCCCAAGAAGAAGCAGTTCGGAAACTCCATCCTAGATCAGCCATCTCCAATCCACACGAAGATGGACGAAGAAGGCAACGCCATATTCCCGAAGCACACCACTCGGCAATGTCGCCTCCTGATCCAAGGGTTCGGCGAAGGGCAGCCGAGTGAATAGGACAATGAACAGGATCATGAGGACAAGGAGGATCCGTTCCCCCAAGTCCATGCAACACTGATGAATTTTGCTGACGTGGAAAGCAAGAGTCGACTTGAAGCTGGTGAACAGGGAGGTGAACATGGCCACCCCAACCAACCCCACGTTCCTCAAATGGTCTCAGACTGCGATCACCTTTCACCAGTCGGATCATCCAGCACACGTACCCACCCCAGGGAGGCAGGCTCTAGTCGTCGACCCGGTGGTGGAAGGAGTCCGACTGCACAAAGTCCTCATGGACGGCGGCAGCGGCTTGAATATCATGTACGCCGACACTCTCAAGGGGATGAGCATTCCGATATCCAAACTTAGCGAGAGTAGCATGTAGTTCCACAGAGTTGTCCCTGGACGAAAGGCCAGGTCACTCGGCCAGATCGCGTTGGACGTCGTTTTCGGCTCCGACAAGAACTTCCGCAAGGAAAAGCTGACATTCGAGGTGGTGGACTTCCAGAGTGCATACCATGTGATTCTGGGCCGTCCGGCGTAAGCGCGTTTCATGGCCCATCCATGTTACGTGTATCTGAAGCTGAAGATGCCGGGTCCCAAAGGTGTGATCACTATCACATGCAATCGGCAGTGGGCCGAGGAGTGTGTGCAGCAGGGGTCGAGGATCGCCAATCAGCAGATGGCTATCCTCGAGTTGGACGAGTACAAGAAGACAGCCGACCCCGCTAACTTGATGCGTTCGAAGAAGCCAGCTTCGGAGTCCGCATTCCAGTCGGCGGGAGACACGAAGAAGGTCAGCATCCACCCGACGGACGACACTGCTGCCCCGATGAACATCTCCACCACCCTTGATCCAAAATAGGAAGCCGAGCTCATCCAATTCCTCCATGAGAACTGGGACATTTTCGCATAGAAGCCCGCTGACATGCCAGGTGTACCCAGGGAGTTGGCTGAGCACCGACTGCATGTGGATCCTGCTGCTTGACCCGTCCGAGAATGCCTGCGTCGGTCCGCCGCGCACAAGAGGAAGGCAATCGGAGAGGAGGTGGCTAAGCTTTTGGCAGCTAACTTCATTCGGGAGGTACACCACTCCGAGTGGCTCGCCAATGTTGTCATGGTGCCCAAGAAGGACAAGTCTCTCCGAATGTGCATCGACTTCAAGCATCTCAATAAGGTCTGCCCAAAAGACCATTTCCCGCTCCCCCGCATTGATCAAATTGTTGATTCGACTGCAGGTTGCGAGCGTTTGTCATTCCTTGATGCCTACTCGGGTTATCATCATATCCGTCTGTATGGTCCCGATGAATTAAAAATAGCCTTCATCACCCCATTCGGGTGCTTCTGCTACATCACTATGCCATTCGGTTTGAAGAATGCAGGAGCAACTTTTATGCGCATGATCCAAAAATGCCTCCTTGACCAGATCGGTCGAAATGTGGAGGCGTATATGGATGATATCGTAGTCAAGTCACGCAAAGGTTCCGACCTGCTGACTGACTTGGCAAAAACATTCGCCAACCTTCGTAGGTACGATATCAAGCTCAACCCTGCCAAGTGTTCATTCGGTGTTCCCAGCGGAAAGTTACTCGGTTTCTTCGTTTCCGAACAAGGGATCGATGTCAACCCCGAAAAGATCGGGACCATCGTTCGAATGGAGCAGCCGGTCAGAATACATGATGTTCAAAGGCTCACAGGTTGCCTTGCGGCTTTGAGCAGGTTTATCACTCGACTCGGCGAGAAGGCGCTACCTCTGTACCGACTCATGAAGAAATCAGATACCTTCGAGTGGACAGACGAAGCCCAAATTGCATTCGACGACCTCAAAGCCCTGCTTTCCACCTAGCCGGTTCTTACTGCCCCGCTGAGTAAAGAACCCCTTGTTCTGTACATCGCAGCTACAAATCAAGTCGTCAGCACTGTTCTCACAGTCGAACGCGAAGAAGAAGGCAAAGCGTACAAGGTTCAGCAGCCAGTATATTATGTCTACGAAGTCCTGACTCCTTCCAAGAAGAGGTACCCCCATTATCAAAAGCTTATTTACGGGATCTACATGACTGCGAAGAAGGTGGCTCATTATTTCCAAGACCACTCGGTGTCTTTCGTTTCTGATGCTCCGTTGTCGGAAATCCTCCACAATCGGGACGCATCAGGCTGAGTGGCAAAGTGGGCAATGGAGATGTTATACTGCGACATCAAGTTCGAAGCCAAGAAGGCTATAAAGTCTCAAGCTCTGGCTGACTTCATAGCAGAATGGGTAGAACAACAGCAACCGACTCACATCTACTCGGCTCATTGGACAATGTTCTTTGATGGGTCCAAGATGTTGAATGGCTTCGATGCTGGCGTAGTGATCATATCACCAAAAGGTGATAAACTTAAGTATGTGTTGTAGATACATTTCGATTCCTCCAACAATGAGGCAGAATATGAAGCGTTCCTTTATGGATTGCGCATGGCCATCACACTCGGCGTCCGTCGCCTGATGGTTTATGGTGATTCAGATTTGGTGGTTAATCAAGTGATGAAGGAGTGGGATGTAAGGAACCCCACCATGACTGCATACTGCAACGTAGTGAGGAAGCTCGAGAAGAAGTTTGAAGGTCTGGAACTTCACCATGTTCCGCGACTGAAAAACCAAGCAGCTCATGAATTGGCGAAACTTGGATCCACCCGGAGACCAGTCCCGAGTGATGTCTGCCTCGAGCACTTACACCTTCCCTCAGTAAAAGAAGATCCTTTCACAAAGGAACCAGTACAACCAAAGAGCTCAACAGATCCGACTGAAGTCGAGGTCCCTGCTGTGGTTGATTTGATCTTGGAGATTCTTGCTCTCATCCCCGATTGGACTGTGTCGTTCATTGCATACATCCTCAGGCAAGAATTACCAGAAGACGAAGTCCAAGCTAGGCAGATCGTCCGCAGGTCGAAGCCCTTCCCCGTCATTGATGGCCAGTTGTACAAAGAAAGTGTTTCAGGCGTCCTTCAACGATGCATCTCCCGTGAGGAGGGACAGTTAATCCTGGCAGAAATTCACTCGGGAACCTGCGGCCATCATGCCTCCTCAAGAGCAATCTTCACCAAAGCATTCAGAGTTGGCTTCTTCTAGTTGCAGGCGAATGAAATGGCGAAGGATATGGTCAACTGATGCGAAGGCTGTCAGTTCTACTCGAACAAGTCCCACAAGCCAACGTCTGCGCTGAAGACAATCCCTATTGTTTAGCCGTTCGCAGTGTGGGGATTAGATACAGTTGGTCCATTTAGAACAGGCCAAGGGGGATTCACTCATCTATTGGTGGCAGTCGACAAGTTCACCAAGTGGATTGAAGCCAAGCCCATCAAGAAGCTCGACGCCCTTACGGCCATCAAGTTGTGAGAGACATCATCGCCAGATTCGGGGTACCGCACATCATAATCACTGACAATGGCACAAACTTTAACTCGGACAGATTCAAAGGTTTTTGCACTGGCTAAGGTATCCGAGTGGATTTTGCATCTGTGGCGCATCCCCAAACAAACGGGCAAGCAGAGCGGGCGAATGGACTTATTCTTCAAGGGTTGAAGCCTCGACTCCTACGAGAAGTTGGACATGCTGTCGACGCATGGGTCACCGAGATGCCTTCGGTGCTGTGGGGCCTCCGCACAACTCCAAATAGATCTACAGGGCGATCCCCGTTCTTCCTCGTTTATGGAGCAGAGGCAGTCCTTCCGAGTGACTTGCTTCACAACTCCCCACGAGTCGAACTCTTCTCCGAAGCCGAAGCAGAGCAAGCCAGGCAAGATGGGGTGGATCTTCTAGAAGAAGAGCGCGAGATGGCACTGACTCGATCAACAATTTATCAACAAGACCTGCGGCGTTTTCACGCGCGGCACGTCAGGAGTCGTACATTCCAAGCAGGCGACCTGGTGCTCCGAGTGGATCAGCACAGACCTCACAAGTTGGCTCCCGCCTGGGAAGGACCCTTCATCATCTCCAAGGTGCTGAACAACGGAGCATATCGACTCTACAACCTCGACAGGGAAACGGACGAGCCGCGAGCATGGAACGGAGATCTCGTGAAGCGCTTCTACACGTGACCACCGACGGAGGCAATGTAAAGAACAAGTATCATTGAAGTAATACAAAGCAGATTGATTTCTTGCAAGTTCAAAATTCTTCCGCGTTGACAGACTCCGGTCTAAAAAAATAAAAAATTTGCTCCGAGTGCGCACTAAAAGTCGCACTCGGGGGCTTAGCTGCGACCCAGAGTCGCCTAAGTACAAACTCTCTCCGAGTGTGCACTAAAAGTCGCACTCGGGGGCTTAGCTGCGACCCAGAGTCGCCTAAGTACAAACTCTCTCCGAGTGTGCACTAAAAGTCGCACTCGGGGGCTTAGCTGCGACACAGAGTCGCCTAAGTACAAACTCTCTCCGAGTGCGCACTAAAAGTCGCACTCGGGGGCTTAGCTGCGACCCAGAGTCGCCTAAGTATAAACTCTCTCCGAGTGCGCACTAAAATTCGCACTCGGGGGCTTAGCTGCGACCCAGAGTCGCCTAAGTACAAACTCTCTCTGAATGTGCACTAAAAGTCGCACTCGAGGGCTTAGCTGCGACCTAGAGTCGCCTAAGTACAAACTCTCTCCGAGTGCACACTAAAAGTCGCACTCGGGGGCTTAGCTGCGACCCAGAGTTGCCTAAGTAAAAACTCTCTCCGAGTGCGCACTAAAAGTCGCACTCGGGGGCTTAGCTGCGACCCAGAGTCGCCTAAGTACAAACTCTCTCCGAGTGTGCACTAAAAGTCGCACTCGGGGGCTTAGCTGCGACCCAGAGTCGCCTAAGTACAAACTCCACATGTTTGCCATTGGCTTCACCAAGAAACGCCAAACAAAAACAAGCCAAAATCGTGTCAAAAAACGTTTTGGCGAATGAAGAGAAAAATGTTCGATTCGAATTCAAAGTTGGATCTACGATAGTCGGCTCGGTGTGTATCAAGCTTATCCACACCAAACCACGAATGTGACGGCCAACAGCAGTGGCCAAAGTTTGATACAGATACCACTTGGCATACCGAGGTAAAGTTTTTCAAGCGTCGTCAGGACTGGCACCGGGACTGGCAGGCTCCACAAAAGTGTCAAGGTCGATCCCGTCTGCGATGCGAGTGGCGGTCTCAAGGAAGGTCTCCATGAAATCTTCGAATCGAAGCTTCTTGGTGTTGGCGACCTGCAACGCCTTTAGCTTTTCTTCGCGAGCTTCCTTGCAGTGCACTCGGACCAGCGATAGCGCCACATCTGCACCACAACGAGCGGCAGACTTCTTCCATGCGTGCACTCTGTTCGGGACGTCCTCCAGTCGAGTCATCAACCCTTCTATTTCCCGCCGGGAATCGTCTTCGGGCCACAGCTCCTTGTCGATCCGGGCGATGACTTCTCTCAGGCGGCTAATGAAAGGTCCCACTCTGCCAAGGCGAATATGCGCTCGGAGCAAGTCCCAATTGGCTTCGTCGCCGAGTGGAACGTTTGGAATAACCGACCGCTCAATGTCAGCTGCTTCAGCCTCAGCGTCCGTACAAAAATCTGCAAAGCAAAGACGAGCAGAAAGTAACCGCAGAATGAACTACAAAGTCAAGAAGCACTCGGCAAAAATCTTACCACCGAGGAGCGCAATCATCTTCCTTGCCCAGTCGCTGACGTACTTCTCCTGCGATATGCACCGGCTGTTCATCAACTTCATCTGACCCATCAGTTCAGTTCTTTGCTTGCCCATTTTCTCAATTTCGGCCACCAATGCCATGTTCGCCTCCCAGGACTCCTCCAAAGACTTCTCTCGGTCAGCAAGAGCCCCCTTCACACCAGCTAAGTCATTCACAACCGCCTTCAATTCCACAGCAAGCTGAATCTTTTCATCCTTCAGAGCATTGTACGCTGATCCCATTTCGCAAGTCTTCTGCAAATCAGCGCAAAGAGAAGATCAGACACATTCAACAAGGAAAGCAATAAAAGCTCAAAGTTCTTCAGACCCCTGCGGACGCAAGCACTCGACAGCGGTCTCGGGGACTACACCCAATGGGTTCACTGAGAGTGACCCCACTGGCATGAAGCTCGAACAGGTCCGCCCTATTGGGCTACATGACAAACAGACAAGCCTAGGAGACTACTATTACACGACCTGAGTAACTACTCTCGGGGACTACATCCAGTGGGTGCACTCGGAGTGCCCCCACTGGTACCATTCGGGCAGATTAGTTCTGATCCGATCAAGTCACGGAAAATGTATATAAAGACAACTGCCGGTGCAAGCACTCGACAGAAGTCTCGGGGACTACACCTACTGGGTTCACTCGGAGTGAACCCACTGCAAAATTATCCTACTGTATCCGAGTATATCACTTAAACCCCCAGTGGGTTACAAGAGGAAAGTAAACACTTACTAGCGCACTTACTCGGATATCGTCCCGGAGCTCCAAGCTTCTCTTGTACAAAGATGCGATGGAGTCGTACGCTCCCTTGGCATCACCCACCATCAACTCCATCTGCACCATGGCCTCCTTGGCGGCTCCCACTTGGTCTTCCGGGAGGTGTCGGGCGTTGTACTAGACGGTCGACGGACCCGGCACGACAGGAGACTCCTTGGGCATCCCAATTCCCGCTCCCGTTGGTTCAGCCGCGAGGGGCACCATCTCAGTCGACGGCATCGTCTCGGTCGGCGGCGCGTCCATGGTGGGAGCAGCAGCAGATGGAACAGCCTCAAGGACAGGCGCCAAAGTTTGCCCTGACCCCTTCTAGTCATCCTCCTCCAGATGAATCACCTCTAAAGGAAGCCCAACCGAACAACATGAGATTACAGAAAAAGGGCAAGATTAAAGACAGAACTCGCGAAACAATAATGTGAACTCTCGGAATCGTCACAGCGTACCTTGCTGAGATGTAGCAACGTTATCCGTATCCATGGGATCATCGTCCTGGCGTGGTAGAGAGGTGGCGGAGGTAGCAGCTCTGTCGAGTAAAATCCACTCGACCGATAAGCATGAGTTTAATCAAATACTGAAAGAAGATAGGAGAACAAGACACTTACGCTGAGGCAACTGGAACAGCGATCCTCATCCGAGGCAGTGCTTTCCGAGGCTTGGACCCACTCGGTTTGGCCACCTTGGATGGTTGGTCTGTGGACTCGGCAGCAGCGTCCCTGGTCCTCTTCACGCTTCGAGCACTCGGAGCCACGGGAGGAGCTGGCGGAGCACTCGGATCCGCTGGAGGAGCCGACGGAGTTGCAGGTTCATGACGGTGCTTGGATCGAGGCTCTGATGGTGGAGGTGGCGAGCTCTGCTCCCCAGCCTCCCCCTCCTCCTCTTTAGTCTCCTCCTCCGTCTCCCCACTGTTGGAGACGTACTCGACGCTGTCCACGCTACCCTCCTGGCTGCCCTCCTCTTCCTCAGCTGGATTCCCATTCGAGACGGGAGAATACCAGTTGGTCCACGCCTGCACAAAATACAGTCGACAACGTCAGGCGTCAGGCGATGGTACAAGAAAAAGCGATAAATCTAAGAAGATTGAAAGCACTCGACAAGAGGTGCTCACCTCATTCGGAGGAGGATTGTCAGCGCGGAAGGGCTTCACTCGCCGGGCTCCTCTGGGGTTATCGCAGGCGCCTGTGATGCCGCGGACTCACACCATCACAACCTCCCAGGTCACGCATTCTAGATGAGTCCGAGTGGAGTCCCCAGGCCCCGCGTAGTGCCACATGGCATGGTGTCGAGCTTGCAGCGGCTGGATGCGCCGACCCAGAAAAGTGTCCAGCAAATCCATGCTGGTGACTCCCTTGCGGACGACATCTATCAGCGCTTCGACCAGAGGTTGGATCTGGATCTTTTCCACCTTCGAGAGCGCAAGCTGCCTGGGAGGAGCCGGTCGGTCTAGGCTGAAAGGTGGTAGCCCAGTTGCAGCATTCAAACAAGCGACGTCCTGGCAATAGAACCAAGTCGACTGCCAGTTCCTAACTGACTCGGACAACTGAAGAGGGGGGTAGCTACTTTTGTTTTTCTTCTGGAAGCCTAAGCCCCAGCAGAGCTGGAGGATATGGGTTTTGTCGTCCGACTGGCTAAGCTTTTTGACAGTTTGGGATCTAGCGGATAAGATGTTCTTAAAGAGCCCCCAATGGGGGGGACATCCGATAAAGCACTCGCAAAGCACGACGAATGCAGCAAGATGGGCTATCGCGTTTGGAGGAAAATAATGGAGCTGCGCCCCGAAGTGATTCATAATACCTCTGAAGAAGGGGTGAGGAGGCAAGGAGAAGCCCCTGTACACGTGACTGAGCAGCAAGACGCGCTCTCCCTCCTGCAGCGCCGGCTCCGTCTCGCCCTCCGCTGGCAGCCTCCACGACTTGTTGGCAATCATGCCTTGCTCCACCAGCTCCAGCAGGTGGTCCGCCGTCACCGTGGAAGGGAGGAAATCCCCCTGGATCCAACCCGCCGGCAGGGCCCGCTGTCGCCGCTGAGCAGGAGCCGACGCCTTCTTCTTCTTCTTATGCGACTCGAGCTTGCTCGTCTGCCCCTTCGTCATGGTGGAGGAAGCAGATCCGCAGAGGAGAGGAAGGAGGAGGCTTGGAGCGTGCAGGGAGCTATGGGAGAAGCGAGGCGAGTGTGAGTAATCAGGGGAGTGCAACGAGAAACCCCCGCTGGGGAGGTTTAAATAAGCTTCCGACTGGGTCACTAACAGGTGGCCCCGAAATCTTATCCCCCGACCGACTGCTGCGATATTAGTGGAGAAGATAAAGGCGCGGTAATCGAGGCGGCAGAAACTACTCGATGACGATGTCGTCATCCCCACTGAGCGCGCGGCAACCAAAATTTGAGGATCCCAGAAAATCCGCCGCTGTCAGTTGACCGGTCACGTCGAAAGATTCCGCGGAAGCACTCGGTCTCTGAAGGTTCATTTCACACATATATTCACTCGGATCACTGGTCGAGAAGATAAAATGGATCGAGGCAAACAACGCCAAAGTCACATCCATACCAGTCGGATCCGTACTCCAGGCATCACTTCGTCGTTCCAACCCCGATCCATTGGGGGACTAATGATGGGGTTATAGTCCCAGGGTAGGGTCATAGGCCTGCCCTATAAGTCCTACCCAAGGACTACCCTTCATAAGGGACAAGGCCCTTAGACAGTTCCGACTGAACTAAGGACTTCCCATCATCCAGTCGGTGACGATTCCCCCATCATCCAGTCGGTGACGAGCATTCGGAGCATATTAAACGTACCGACTAGATTCCACTCTGTATATCGTAACCTCTCTGGAGGGCAACGGTCATATGTTTTCATACACCATTATTAGCATTTAAGGCATACGTTACCTGTAACGTAGGCATTTATTCGCCACTACTCCACCCCTGTCCATCGGTCCGTTGTGAAGGGCAGCGCACTCTATATAAGCCGCCTTTCCCCACTGGTGCAGGGGTTGGCATTTACTGTAACCACATATGCCACTCGACTCTAAGCTCCCAAGAGCACTGAGACATAGGGCTTTTACCTCCATCGTAGAGGGGCCTGAACTCATACATCCTCGTCGTAGCTAAGGCTCTGCCCATCCTTTCGTACCCTACACATCTACTGTCAGACTTATACCCACGACACTAGGTGATTGTTTAAAATGCCATCGCGGATAGGGATTAAAAACCGTTTGTATAGCACGGCATTATACCAGTGAAAGGTGTGCAAATTGTTGAAGTCTTTGTATGAACTTAAGAAAGCACCTAAGCAGTGCCATGAGAAATTTGAAAGAACTTTAACAGCTGGAGGCTTTGTTGTAAACGAAGATGACAAATGTGTGTTCTATTGCCATGGTGGGGGCACGGGGGTTATCCTTTGCTTGTATGTTGATGGCATATTTAATTTCAGAACAAATCTGAATGTCATTAAGGAGGTCAAGGATTTCTTATCTCGTTGTTTTTAGATGAAGGATTCAGGAGTAGTTGATGTTATTCTAAATATAAATCTATTGAGAAATGATGATGGTGGGATTACATTGCTTCAATATCACTATGTGGAAAATATCTTGAGTCGTTTTTGTTGGGGAACGTCACATGGGAAACAAAAAATTTCCTACGCGCACGAAGACCTATCATGGTGATGTTCATCTACGAGAGGGGATGAGTGATCTACGTACCCTGGTAGACCGTACAGCAGAAGCGTTAGTGAACACGGTTGATGTAGTGGAACGTCCTCACGTCCCTCAATCCGCCCCGCGAACAATCCCGCGATCAGTCCCACGATCTAGTACCGAACGGACGGCACCTCCGCGTTCAGCACACGTACAGCTCGACGATGATCTCATCCTTCTTGATCCAGCAAGAGAGACGGAGAGGTAGAAGAGTTATCCGGCAGCATGACGGCGCTCCGGAGGTTGGTGATGATCTTGTCTCAGCAGGGCTTCGCCCGAGCTCCGCAGAAACGCGATCTAGAGGAAAAACCGTGGAGGTATGTGGTCGGGCTGCCGTGGAAAAATCGTCTCAAATCAGCCCTGAAACCTCCGTATATATAGGTGGGAGAGAGGGGGCCTTGCCTTGGGACTCAAGGAGCCCCAAGGGGGGCGGCCGAGCCAAGGGGGGGAAGGTCTCCCCCCCCCCCCAAACCGAGTTGGACTTCGTTTGGTGGGTGGGAGTCCTTCCTTCCCTTCCCACCTCCTCTTTTTTTTTCTTTCTCTTTGATTTTTCTTTCTAATGCGCATAGGGCCCTTTTGGGCTGTCCCACCAGCCCACTAAGGGCTGATGCGCCACCCTCAAGGCCTATGGGCTTCCCCGGGGTGGGTTGCCCCACCCCCCCCCCCCCGGTGAACTTCCGGAACCCATTCGTCATTCCCGGTACATTCCCGGTAACTCCGAAAACCTTCCGGTAATCAAATGAGGTCATCCTATATATCAATCTTCATTTCCGGACCATTCCGGAAACCCTCATGACATCTGTGATCTCATCCGGGACTCCAAACAACATTCGGTAACCAACCATACAACTCAAATACGCATAAAACAACGTCGAACCTTAAGTGTGCAGACCGTGCGGGTTCGAGAACTATGTAGAAATGACCCGAGAGACTCCTCGGTCAATATCCAATAGCGGCACCTGGATGCCCATATTGGATCCTACATATTCTACGAAGAACTTATCGTTTGAACCTCAGTGCCAAGGATTCATATAATCCCGTATGTCATTCCCTTTGTCCTTCGGTATGTTACTTGCCCGAGATTCGATCGTTAGTATCCGCATACCTATTTCAATCTCGTTTACCGGCAAGTCTCTTTACTCGTTCCGTAATACAAGATCCCGCAACTTACACTAAGTTACATTGCTTGCAAGGCTTTGTGTGTGATGTTGTATTACCGAGTGGGCCCCGAGATACCTCTCCGTCACATGGAGTGACAAATCCCAGTCTTGATCCATACTAACTCAACTAACACCTTCGGAGATACCTGTAGAGCATCTTTGTAGTCACCCAGTTACGTTGCGATGTTTGATACACACAAAGTATTCCTCCGGTGTCAGTGAGTTATATGATCTCATGGTAATAGGAACAAATACTTGACATGCAGAAAACAGTAGCAACAAAATGACACGATCAACATGCTACGTCTATTAGTTTGGGTCTAGTCCATCACGTGATTCTCCTAATGACGTGATCCAGTTATCAAGCAACAACACCTTGTTCATAATCAGAAGACACTGACTATCTTTGATCAACTGGCTAGCCAACTAGAGGCTTGCTAGGGACAGTGTTTTGTCTATGTATCCACACATGTAAATGAGTCTTCATTCAATACAATTATAGCATGGATAATAAACGATTATCTTGATACAGGAATTATAATAATAACTATATTTATTATTGCCTCTAGGGCATAATTCCAACAGTATCCCACTTGCACTAGAGTCAATAATCTAGCCCTCACATCATCATGCGAATTACATTTTAATAAATCTAACACCCATACAGTTCTGGTGTTGATCATGCTTTGGCCGTGGAAGAGGTTTAGTTAGTGGGTCTGCTACATTCAGATCCGTGTGCACTTTGCATATATTTATGTCCTCCCCTTCGACGTAGTCGCGGATGAGGTTGAAGCATCGTTTGATGTGTCTGGACCTCTTGTGAAACCGTGGTTCCTTGTCTAAGGCAATGGCACCCGTGTTGTCACAGAACAAGGTTATTGGATTCAGTGCGCTTGGCACCACTCCAAGATCCGTCATGAACTGCTTCATCCAGACACCCTCCTTAGCCGCCTCCGAGGCAGCCATGTACTCCGCTTCACATATAGAATCTGCTACGACGCTTTGCTTGGAACTGCACCAGCTTACCGCACCCCCATTAAGAATAAATATGTATCCGGTTTGCGACTTAGAGTCGTCCGGATCTGTGTCAAAGCTTGCATCGACATAACCTTTTACGGCGAGCTCTTCGTCACCTCCATACACGAGAAACATCTCCTTAGTCCTTTTCAGGTACTTCAGGATATTCTTGACCGTTGTCCAGTGATCCACTCCTGGATTACTCTGGAACCTACCTGCCATACTTATGGCCACGCTAACGTCCGGTCTAGTGCACAGCATTGCATACATGATAGAGCCTATGGCTGAAGCATAGGGGACGGAGCGCACATGCTCTCTATCCTCATCAGTTGTTGGGCACTGAGTCTTACTCAATCTCGTACCTTGTAAAACTGGCAAGAACCCCTTCTTGGACTGTTCCATTTTGAACCTCTTCAAAACTTTATCAAGGTATGTGCTTTGTGAAAGTCCTATCAGGCGTTTTGATCTATCCCTATAGATCTTAATGCCTAGAATGTAAGCAGCTTCTCCTAGGTCCGTCATAGAGAAACTTTTATTCAAGTAATCCTTTATGCTCTCCAAAAACTCTATGTTGTTTCCAATCAGCAATATGTCATCCACATATAATATTAGAAACGCCACAGAGCTCCCACTCACTTTCTTGTAAATACAAGATTCTCCAACCACTTGTATAAACCCAAATGCTTTGATCACCTCATCAAAGCGTTTGTTCCAACTCCGAGATGCTTGCACCAGTCCATAAATGGATCGCTGGAGCTTGCACACCTTGTTAGCATTCTTAGGATCGACAAAACCTTCGGGTTGCATCATATACAATTCTTCCTTAAGGCAACCGTTAAGGAACGCCGTTTTGACATCCATCTGCCAGATTTCATAATCGAAAAATGCAGCTATTGCTAACATGATTCTGACGGACTTAAGCATCGCTACGGGTGAGAAAGTCTCATCGTAGTCAACTCCTTGAACTTGTGAAAAACCCTTTCCACAAGTCGAGCCTTATAAATGGTCACATTGCCGTCAGCGTCTGTCTTCCTCTTAAAGATCCATTTGTTCTGAATAGCCTTGCGGCCCTCAGGCAGTACCTCCAAAGTCCACACTTTGTTCTCATACATGGATCCTATCTCGGACTTCATGGCTTCTAGCCATTTGTTGGAATCTGGGCCCACCATTGCTTCTTCATAATTTGCAGGTTCATTGTTGTCCAACAACATGATCGATAAGACGGGATTACCGTACCACTCTGGAGCAGCACGTGGTCTCGTCGACCTGCGTGTTTCGACAAAAACTTGAACCGGAGTTTCATGATCATCATCATTAACTTCCTCCTCAACCGGCGTTGCAACGACAGAGGTTTCCCCTTGCCCTGCGCCACCATCGAGAGGGATGAGAGGTTCGACAACCTCGTCAAGTTCTATCTTCCTCCCACTCAATTCTCTCGAGAGAAACTCCTTCTCGAGAAAAGCTCCGTTTTAGCAACAAACACTTTGCCCTCGGATTTGAGATAGAAGGTGTACCCAACTGTCTCTTTTGGGTAACCTATGAAGACGCACCTTTCCGCTTTGGGTTCCAGCTTTTCAGGCTAGAGCTTTTTGACATAAGCATCACATCCCCAAATTTTAAGAAACGACAACTTTGGCATTTTGCCATACCATAGTTCGTATGGTGTCGTCTCAACGGATTTTGATGGTGCCCTATTTAAAGTGAATGCAGTTGTTTCTAATGCATAACCCCAAAACGATAACGGCAAATTGGTAAGAGACATCATAGATCGCACCATCTCTAATAAAGTACGATTACGACGTTCGGACACACCATTACGCTGTGGTGTTCCGGGCGGTGTCAACTGTGAAACAATTCCACATTGTCTTAAGTGAGCACCAAACTCGAAACTCAGATATTCACCCCCGCGATCAGACTGTAGGAACTTGATCTTCTTGTTACGATGATTTTCAACTTCACTCTGAAATTGCTTGAACTTTTCAAATGTTTCAGACTTGTGCTTCATCAAGTAGACATAACCATATCTACTCAAATCGTCAGTGAAGGTGAGAAAATAACGATATCCGCCGCATGCCTCCACGCTCATCGGACCACACACATCGGTATGTATGATTTCCAACAAGTCACTTGCACGCTCCATTGTTCCGGAGAACGGAGTCTTAGTTATCTTGCCCATGAGGCATGGTTCGCACGTGTCAAGTGAATCAAAGTCAAGTGACTCCAAAAGTCCATCAGCATGGAGTTTCTTCATGCGCTTTACACCAATATGACCTAAGCGGCAGTGCCACAAAAATATGGCGCTATCATTGTTAACTCTAACTCTTTTGGTCTCAATGTTATGTATGTGTGTATCGCTATCAAGATTCAATATGAACAATCCTCTCACATTGGGTGCATGACCATAAAAGATATTACTCATAGAAATAGAACAACCATTATTCTCTGACTTAAAAGAGTAACCGTCTCGCAATAAACAAGATCCAGATATAATGTTCATGCTCAACGCAGGCACTAAATAACAATGATTTAAGTTCATAACTAATCCTGATGGTAACTGAAGTGAAACTGTGCCGACGGCGATTGCATCAACCTTGGAACCATTTCCTACGCGCATCGTCACTTCATCTTTCGCCAGCCTTCGTCTATTCCGCAGTTCCTGTTTCGAGTTGCAAATATGAGCAACAGAACCGGTATCGAATACCCAGGCACTACTACGAGAGCCGGTTAAGTACACATCAATAACTTGTATATCAAATATACCTGATTTTTTTTGGCCGCCTTCTTATCTGCCAGATACTTGGGGCAATTGCGCTTCCAGTGACCCATACCCTTGCAATAGTAACACTCCGTTTCAGGCTTAGGTCCAGCTTTGGGCTTCTTCGTCGGATTGGCAACAGGCTTGCCGCTCTTCTTTGAATTACCCTTCTTGCCTTTGTCGTTTCTCTTGAAACTAGTGGTCTTATTCACCATCAACACTTGATGCTCTTTACGGAGTTCAAACTCTGCGACTTTCAGCATCGCAAACAACTCGCCGGGAGACTTGTTCATCCCTTGCATGTTGTAGTTCAACACAAAGCCTTTATAGCTTGGCGGCAGTGATTGAAGGATTCTGTCAGTGATAGCCTCTTGCGGGAGTTCAATCCCCAGCTCAGCTAGACGGTTTGAGTACCCAGACATTTTGAGCACATGTTCACTGACAGATGAGTTTTCCTCCATCTTGCAAGCATAGAATTTATCGGAGGTCTCATACCTCTCGATCCGGGCGTTCTTCTGAAAGATAAACTTCAACTCCTGGAACATCTCAAATGCTCCATGACGCTCAAAGCGACGTTGAAGTCCCGGTTCTAAGCCATACAAGACTGCACATTGAACTACTGAGTAGTCCTCCTTACGTGCTAACCAAGCGTTCTTAACATCCTGATCAGCCGTAGCGGGTGGTTCATCTCCTAGCGCAGCATTAAGGACATAATCCTTCTTCCCAGCTTGTAAGATTAGCTTAAGATTACGAGCCCAGTCTACAAAGTTGCTTCCATCATCTTTCAACTTAGCTTTCTCTAGGAACGTATTAAAATTCAGGGTGACTGTCGCGTGAGCCATGATCTACAACACAAATATATTCAAAGTGGACTTAGACTATGTTCAAGATAATTAGAGTTTAACTTAATCAAATTATTTGCTAAACTCCCACTCAAAAAGTACATCTCTCTAGTCATTTGAGTGGTTCATGATCCACTTACACTAGCTCAAGTCCGATCATCACGTGAGTTGAGTATAGTTTCAGTGGTAAGCATCCCTATGCTAATCATATCTACTATATGATTCATGATCGACCTTTCGGTCTCATGTGTTCCGAGGCCATGTCTGCACATGCTAGGCCCGTCAAGCTTAACCCGAGTGTTCCGTGTGCGCAACTGTTTTGCACCCGTTGTATGTGAACGTTGAGTCTATCACACCCGATCATCACGTGGTGTCTCGAAACGACGAACTGTAGCAACGGTGCATAGTCGGGGAGAACACAATTTCGTCTTGAAATTTTAGTGAGAGATCACCTCATAATGCTACCGTCGTTCTAAGCAAAATAAGGTGCATAAAAGGATTAACATCACATGCAATTCATAAGTGACATGATATGGCCATCACCACATGCTTCTTGATCTCCATCACCAAAGCACCGGCACGATCTTCTTGTCACCGGCGCCACGCCATGATCTCCATCAATGTGTCGCCATCGGGGTTGTCGTGCTACTCATGCTATTACTACTAAAGCTACATCCTAGCAAAATAGTAAACGCATCTGCAAGCACAAACATTAGTATAAAGACAACCCTATGGCTCCTGCCGGTTGCCGTACCATCGACGTGCAAGTTGATATTATCTATTACAACATGATCATCTCATACATCCAATATATCACATCACATCGTTGGCCATATCACATCACAAGCATACCCTGCAAAAACAAGTTAGACGTCCTCTAATTTTGTTGTTGCATGTTTTACGTGGTGACCATGGGTATCTAGTAGGATCGCATCTTACTTACGCAAACACCACAACGGAGATATATGAGTTGCTATTTAACCTCATCCAAGGACCTCCTCAGTCAAATCCGATTCAACTAAAGTTGGAGAAACCGACACTTGCCAGTCATCTTTGAGCAACGGGGTTACTCGTAGCGATGAAACAAGTCTCTCGTAAGCGTACGAGTAATGTCGTTCCAAGCCGCTTCAATCCAACAATACCCCGGAATCAATAAAAGACTAAGGCGGGCAGCAAAACGCACATCACCGCCCACAAAAACTTTTGTGTTCTACTCGAGAAGACATCTACGCATGAACCTAGCTCATGATGCCACTGTTGGGGAATGTCGCATGGGAAACAAAAAATGTCCTACGCGCACGAAGACCTATCATGGTGATGTTCATCTACGAGAGGGGATGAGTGATCTACGTACCCTTGTAGACCGTACAGCAGAAGCGTTAGTGAACGCGGTTGATGTAGTGGAACGTCCTCACGTCCCTCGATCCGCCCCGCGAACAATCCCGCGATGAGTCCCACGATCTAGTACCGAACGGACGGCACCTCCGCGTTCAGCACACGTACAGCTCGACGATGATCTCGGCCTTCTTGATCCAGCAAGAGAGACGGAGAGGTAGAAGAGTTCTCCGGCAGCGTGACGGCACTCCGGAGGTTGGTGATGATCTTGTCTCAGCAGGGCTCCGCCCGAGCTCCACAGAAACGCGATCTAGAGGAAAAACCGTGGAGGTATGTGGTCGGGCTGCCGTGGAAAAGTCGTCTCAAATCAGCCCTAAAACCTCCGTATATATAGGTGGGAGAGAGGGGGCCTTGCCTTGGGACTCAAGGAGCCCCAAGGGGGTCGGCCGAGCCAAGGGGGGGAAGGTCTCACCCCCAAACCGAGTTGGACTTGGTTTGGTGGGTGGGAGTCCTTCCTTCCCTTCCCACCTCCTCTTTTTTTCTTTCTCTTTGATTTTTCTTTCTAATGCGCATAGGGCCCTTTTGGGCTGTCCCACCAGCCCACTAAGGGCCGGTGCGCCACCCTCAAGGCCTATGGGCTTCCCCGGGGTGGGTTGCCCCACCCCCCCGGTGAACTTCCGGAACCCATTCGTCATTCCCGGTACATTCCCGGTAACTCCGAAAACCTTCCGGTAATCAAATGAGGTCATCCTATATATCAATATTCATTTCCGGACCATTCCGAAAACCCTCGTGACGTCCGTGATCTCATCCGGGACTCCGAACAACATTCGGTAACCAACCATATAACTCAAATATGCATAAAACAACGTCGAACCTTAAGTGTGTAGACCCTGCGGGTTCGAGAACTATGTAGACATGACCCGAGAGACTCCTCGGTCAATATCCAATAGCGGGACCTGGATGCCCATATTGGATCCTACATATTCTACGAAGAACTTATCGTTTGAACCTCAGTGCCAAGGATTCATATAATCCCGTATGTCATTCCCTTTGTCCTTCGGTATGTTACTTGCCCGAGATTCGATCGTTAGTATCCGCATACCTATTTCAATCTCGTTTACCGGCAAGTCTCTTTACTCGTTCCGTAATACAAGATCCCGCAACTTACACTAAGTTACATTGCTTGCAAGGCTTTGTGTGTGATGTTGTATTACCGAGTGGGCCCCGAGATACCTCTCCGTCACATGGAGTGACAAATCCCAGTCTTGATCCATACTAACTCAACTAACACCTTCGGAGATACCTGTAGAGCATCTTTGTAGTCACCCAGTTACGTTGCGATGTTTGATACACACAAAGTATTCCTCCGGTGTCAGTGAGTTATATGATCTCATGGTAATAGGAACAAATACTTGACACGCAGAAAACAGTAGCAACAAAATGACACGATCAACATGCTACGTCTATTAGTTTGGGTCTAGTCCATCACGTGATTCTCCTAATGACGTGATCCAGTTATCAAGCAACAACACCTTGTTCATAATCAGAAGACACTGACTATCTTTGATCAACTGGCTAGCCAACTAGAGGCTTGCTATGGACAGTGTTTTGTCTATGTATCCACACATGTAAATGAGTCTTCATTCAATACAATTATAGCTTGGATAATAAACGATTATCTTGATACAGGAATTATAATAATAACTATATTTATTATTTCCTCTAGGGCATAATTCCAACAGTTTTGGTTATAGTGACGTAAGCCCCCTCCAACACCTTGTGATGCTAGTGTGTTGCTTCGAATGAATCGAACAATTGCTAGAGATCAATTGAAAATACTCTCAGATAATTGACCCACTTATGTATTTAGCCATCGCTACGAAACCTGACATCTCTTTTGTTGTTAGCAAACTGAGTTGTTTTATCTCAAATCTAGGAGATGATCATTGGAAAACTCTAGAAAGAGTTATGCACTATTTGAAGGGCACTATAGGTTATGGAATTCACTACACTCGGTACCCAAAGGTACTTGAAGGGTATAGTGACACAAACAGGATCTCTGATGCTGATGAGATAAAGGCCACGAGCGGATATGTATTCACTCATGGTGGTGGCGCTATTTCCTGGAAGTATTGCAAGCAGGCCATCTTAACGAGGTCAACAATTGAAGCAGAACTCACAACACTAGATACAACTACGATCGAAGCAGATTGGTTTCGTCGGCTCTTGAATGACTTATCGGTTGTTGAGAAACATGTGTCGGGTGTTCTTATGAACTGCGACAATCAAACTGTGATCGCCAATGTGATTAGTTCAAAGGATAACATGAAGTCATCAAGACATGTTCAGAGAATGTTAAAATATATTAGGAAAATGAGAAACTCCGAAGTTATTGCATTGGATTATATCCAAAAATCTAAAAATATGGCAGATCCTTTTACTAAGGGTTTATCATGTAATGTGATAGATAATGCATCGAATGAGATGGGTATGTGATCCACAATATTAGTTGTTCACATTGGTAACCTATTTTCAGTGATCGGAGATCCCGTGAATTAGATGTGGAAGACAAGGTGTTGGTCAACTGAGAGGAGAGTATCCTTACTATGAATAATACCACTCCATGAAGCTGCAATACTTTCCTAATGTGCATGGCAGGTTCATATATATCTTCATGTGTTCTAAGTGGCTTATTTAAGTAGAGATGTTGTCCTGCAGAACATCTTTTGAAGAACACGCCTATATGAGTCTGATTGTTAACGTCGCAATCTATGAGAGTAGGGTGATGTTTAGTAAACTCATGAAAGGCCTCAGAGTATGACACATAAGCTCCACCCGCGGGGAAGTCCCACGGTAGCCTAGTATCGGTCAAGGCTTTGTGTGAAGCTAGATTCGTAGAAAACTTGCAGTTCAAGGCATAGTCCACTGTTCAAGTTGCTTACCAGTATAGCATAGAGTTCTAGGTGGAAGTTCAACTTAACAGACTCCACTGTAGTACCGGTATATAAATAGTGTTTCGAAACCAAAGGCAAATTTTGTGTGCCTGTGGGATCTAATGGGGGATTGCTGGCATTTAATCCATATATGGCCCAACCCAATAACCAGTTTCAGAATTCATGATAAATCTGAGAGGCCCACTAAGCCCATTTATGCGAGGCAAAAGGTGAGACTAAAGTTTAGTCTCATGTTGCTAGTTTGATAGGAGTTGGACCTCCTTATAAGGGAGGATGTTTCTTCACATGTATGAGCATGAGAACAAGAGAGACATACATGCGCGCTCCTACGCCGCCGCCCGCCTCGTCACGCCGCGCCGCGCCGCGGGTTGCGGGAATGAACCGAGCCGATGACTAAATAATGGAGATTAAATACAAACATTGCATCCTTCGGTTGCTGCCTGTTCGTTTCGTCTCCCTCTTTTCCTTCACCTCCCATCGCTGCTTGTTCGCCTCGTTCTCGTGTGCCTATAAAAGAGAGGTCGCTCATCTCCAAAAAGATACATTAGGACATTATCTTCTTCACGCCATCGAGTTCCAATCTGTGAGTTGCTGCTAGGTTCTTCCATATCCCGGCTTGCAGCGTGCACCGTAGGTTGGGGTAGTAGGCCTCCAAAACCCTGCCACTTTGAGTCATGTATGAGAGAAGGGTGATAAGGTTCTTGGGAAGCGCTCTGCACGACAAGTGGCTTCTTCATCACGGACGTCATAGACGCTGACGACCTCTTCCTAGACGACGACTTCTTCCCCGACGTCAACAATCTCTTTGACAACATGGTCGGCGACTACGTCAACGCCAATCTCCCTGTTGCTCCTGCAACTCAGCACGTGTTCGTGTTCTTTTTGTTTCAGTTTCTGCCGCAACCTTTTGTTCTAGATATGTTTCGTTCCTACTTATCATTTCACATGCTACTTGCATACTCTCAACATGATTGCATGACTTGTTTTATAATTGATATGGTAGTCGTGATTTATCTATTATTTCCGTTAGTAAAATCAGATGATAAGTCGTTCATATATCCAACACTAACAGCATGTGCTGTATGCCTGTATGTTTACGAATTGTGAAACCCTGACATGTGCTACGTTTAAAACACAATGACAGTTTTAGCATTTCTGTCACGCACACTGCATTCGCCTTGGCACCAACCCATTCTCTAGAAGCACTCGTCGGTTAGCCTAGCGTGCATGGAGAGTGGGGGGAGATCGTCTGCTCAAGCAAAGAATATCCCTGGTGAGGTGAGCGAAGCACGGACGAAAAAATATTTGACTTGGCGCTCGCATTGATTCCATGGGTGGATCCCATGCGATCCGCAAGTTGCTGCGTGGTACGGCGAGAGAAAGAAAGAAAAGCTTCCCCGCACGGGAGAAAGCGAGGAGGCAACCACCGGACGAATAAACGGGGTCAGTCCCTCTCTCTCGCTTTGACGATTTCTCTCTCCTCTCGTGATCGCTCGAGATACGTAAGCCGTCGTACTCAGGCCGCGGATCGTCTCTCCGACTGTTCATTTTGGCCCGTCCGGCAATGGCGATGCTCCAACTGACGCCCTGCTCATCTTCGGACACCTGGACGAGCTTGCAGCAGGCCATGTAGGCGCCCAAGTCATGGGCCATGGCTGACCAGTGCCACGCCCTGTTCAGTGCTCGCCGACGGGGAAAATGCCATAATTGTGGTGCTGCTTGTTGTTAGCTGGGTGTTTGTTTCCAGGGACTTATTGATTTTGGGACTTAAAAAAGTCCCTATAAGTCCCACCTAAACCAAACACAAGGGACTTATTGAGACTTATTATGGTGATTTGGAACTTATCAAATAAGACTCTCTAGTAGGAGCTTATTGGGACTTATTGCTGGTTAGGCCCGCGGAAAAAGTCTCCCGCATCGATCCAGTGGCCGCCGCCCTACCCCTCGTCGCTCGCACCGCCCTACCCCTCGCCGGTCGCCGCCCCAATCGCTGCCGGCCCACCGGCCCGTCGCCGCACGGTCCGTCGCCGCCCCGCCCCGTCGCCGCCCGGTCGAACAAGTGTTATGAACAATTGTTATTTCGGTTGTCACTATTTTGCAATTCATTTGTATGAGCAAGGGTTATGTGAACAAAGTGTATTTTATTAGGTGCAACATGGACTTATAAGTCCCTGTAAACAAACAGGTAGGGACTCGGGACTTATAAGTCCCTGTAAACAAACAGGTAAGGACTTATGACTTATAAGTTGGGACTTTAAAAAGTCCTAGAACTTATGAAACAAACAGAGCATGAGACTAGCAGGAGCTGCTCGTCATAAACGAGCAGGAGGACGGCGCCACGCCGACGGCCTGACGAACGATTAGCCACGTTCGGAACGATGAAATCCTGCTGAAATGCCAATGTTTCCAAGCGTGATTTCTCTCTCGCTCTTTCTCCACAAAGCAGTGGGGCCATGCACGAATGGACTCGTGGCTCGTTTCGCCGACACGGTGGGCCACGGCGGCCATAAAGCTTAAATAAGACCTGACCTGACAGGGCCGAGAGGAAACCCTTTCTTCCGTTTCGAAAATTAAATTAAAAAATCGGGGCGACCAAACGAGCGCAACGCTTGTGCGCCAATTCGTTTGTTTATTTATTCGTTCGTAGGGGGAGATATGGATGGATGGTGACGCGGCACCAAGAGCGTTAAAGCCTATGATTAGGATACAATACAAGGGAGGCAGGGAAGCCCGGCAACGTGATGTTATGAATAGTAGGAGTAGCCGAGCCGAGCAGAGGCAAGCAGCGGCAGAGACTTGTTACTTCACAGCGCCTCAAAGCGACTCCATCTCTTTCCCCTCACGTCTCCTCGTCCCACTCCCACACAAGATAGCTTGGCGTTGCTATTTCATCTCCCGGCTGATCAGTGCAGGAGCACGAGCAGCCGGGGGAGAGAGCTGAGGGTCTCGTCGTTCATGGGGTGGCTGCGGTCGCTCATGGCGCCCATCAAGAAGCTCTGGATTCGCGTGCATTCCGCGCAGAAGAAGAGTATGTTCCTTGGTCTCTCTCTCTCTCTCTGCACTTTGTTTCTCTCAGATTGCTCTTGTTTGCGAATTCAGATTCTGATTCTGCGTGATCGGAGTCGTGTGCTGGACTGATGATGGTTGTTGTGTGGTGGTAACAGAGAGAGGGATCTACATCCTGTACGAGGACGTCAAGTCGTGCCCGTGTGAGGACGTGCAGATCCTCTGGTCAATCCTCGTCGAGTCCCACCCGCCGCCGACGCTGCGGCTGAAGCAGTGATTGACCGACCGGCCGGTCCCTGCCGCCGTCCGTCGATCGAGCACGGCGCTCCGACGTACCGACGGCTTCCCGGCGGCAACCGATCCGAGCCCAGCCCACATGCTTCGGCAGACTGTCGGTGTAGTGTACATAAAGATTAAAGATGATAGAAAGAGTAGTAGGTGTTCCCTCGGTCTCTCCCTTGTGAGCCACGGAAATGGCGTGCATGGCCGGTGAGCTCCCCTCTCGCTCGCATGTGTCCTTCACCGACACTGCGATCCTGTGAAGCAAGGTTTTTTAACTTTTTTTCTCTTCTTTCTTCTTTTCCTTTTTGGAAAAAAGTGAGAGTCACGTGTAGGGCTCGGTTGGTGGTCCGGGTCAATGGCCGCGCGTGCCTGTATTTATCTTGTACTCCGTATATGAATATACACAAGAGAGGATACAGGAGAGGAGGCTGTATGCACCAGTGATGATGATGGTGTTGTTGAGAAAAAAGAATGCTGAGTGTAGTGCATTGAAAGATGGCCTGATTGATCGTGTTTGACGACCGCGCCACACGTAGTACGTGCGTGTGGGGGTCGGGGATGGGTGAGCGCGCGCACGGGTGGCGTGGTTAATGCCGGGGCCGGACCGGGGATCGTTTTCGTCGGCCCGTGCGGTTGCAGGTTCATTGGTCGACGTCGGGGTGGTTGGTTTGGTTCCGAGGGGCCGTCTGCCGCCGCTTCGCCGTCATCATCGGGATGGGTTCGCCGTGTCCGCTGCTTCGAGCTGAGACTGGTAGGAGCACAGCCCGATCATCCCGTCAGGATCCTGCGCAGGAGTCACGAGTGTCTATCATCCTGAGTGTGTAGTGTCTTTCGGAAACACGTAATCGGAAATACTAAGAGCATCTTTCACGGTCGCGCTATATAAACACCGCGCTGTAAAAAACGAAATTATAACGCGCGCAACCGGTTCGGGCGCTTCAACGAAGACGCAAAACACGCGCGCTATAAACGGTCTAACACGCGGGGCAAAACGGCATCACGCGTTCCAAAATTCATGCGTCCGCTACCGCGCGCTGGACAATCGAGCGCTCGAGTTGCCACTCCGCTCCCACCCAGCGCCGTCATCGTCGAAATCGCCTGATGGGCAGCCACGCCGACATCCCCCTCACCCCCTCCTACACGCGCAATCTCTCCGCCGCCGCCGCCGTCGCTGCACACGTCGGCGCAAACCCTAGCACAACGAGCTTAGGGATCGTCTCCGCCGGAGCTCCTCCAAGCGCCGGTCTCATGCGCAGACTTTTCATGGCGCCACGGGCGACGCTGGTGGGTGGCGGCGCGCCGGCACCCGCCGCGAACCATGCTCCCTTCTCGAAGCTTCCAAATGCGCCGGCGGTGAAGAAGACCTACAAGAAGGTGTCCGGAAAGAAGAACAAGGCGGCGGTTGGCTCCACTAGGCCGCAGATGAAGAAACTTGCACGTCGCCTATCGAAGCGCCGACGAGCTCATTTCTACCACCAGCGGCAAATGTGCACAACATGTTCGATGGAATGCCCACAAGGTATTTTTTTCACCCACTTTTTTTCGTTGTTGTTTTTTACATGAATAGATACATATGGATAGCTTATATTTGTTTGTTGTATATACTTTGTAGTTTAAATGATGAGACATACATGACTATTATGGGTGTTGGCTCCAACAATTGGTCTCAAACCAATTATGTGCATTTAGATGATCATGACTTTGAGGTGAACGAGGATGGTTAAGGTATCGTCGATGCACCGAAAGGAAGAGCAGACAACTACACCACGGATGAAGACATCTTGCTATGCAATACATGGTCGCAAGTGTCTAGGGATTCCATGGTTGGAGGGGACCAAAGTAGAGATGCATAATGGATCCGGATGAAGGAGCACTTTGATTTATACAACAAAAGTGGAATTGAGCGCATCGAAAGATATCTTCAGTCCCGATGGTCGATAATCAACACAGATTGTCAAAAGTGGGCGACCACAGTTAAGGCGGTTGACACGCTTAACCCAAGTGGCACTAATGACCAAGATAGGGTAAGTGCCATTTCTTTCATATTTCTTCCATGTTCGTGCTTCTGCCTCGGTGCTTGTGAATAACTTGTTCTTTTGTTTGTAGCTTAATATTGCACAAAAGTTATTTAAAGGATAGGACAAGAAGACCAAGAAAGGAAAGATCAAGAAAGGGAGACCATTTACCTTGCCCCGTTTCTATGATGAGTTGAAGGATGATGATAAATGTAAGCCCCGTGAAGGTGTCGATGAGGAGAGCAACAAACGCAAGCGAACTACTGATTTCGATGATGATGAGGAAGAGTCATCAAGTGATGGCGGCAAGAGAAGCCCTACACCAAACTCGGTTGCCTACTCCAAGCCAAATAGACCAAGTGGAGGCAATAAAGAAGGAAAATAAAAGAAAAAGAGGAAAGGAGGTGATGAGCTCAAAAATGCTATGGAAGCTATTGTGAACGCAAGAAAGTAAGCGAATGAGGTGAGGAAGATGGCAAGGAAGCAAGATGCGGCGGCCGAGGAGAGGAGGTTGGAGACCGAGGAGAGAAAGGTGGCGGCCGAGGAGAGGAAGGTGGCATTGAAGGAGAACAAATTGGCCATGGAGGAGTGCACTAGATTGTTGGAATGGGAGAAGTACTTGTTCTTCATCATGGACACATCTACCCTCGACGAGCAACAAAAGGAGTACGTCGTGCCCGAGAAGAAGTCCTGATCCAAAAATGAGGCATGACCATTAGAGGCATGGGAGCTGCCATGGGAGGCATGGGTGGCTTCGGAGCTACCATGGGCGACATAGGAGGCATGGGTGGCTTCGGAGCTACCATGGGGGGGGCATGGGAGGCATCATTTATCCGTCTCTCATGGGAGGCATGGGAGCACCTCCGGGTGGACATATGTCTTCCGGTGTGCCTCCTCACATACCTTCGCATGAAGCCATTGAAGATATTGCCAACACCTACCGAGCTCCACATGATGATGCGGCGCGCGTCAATGAAGACGAGGAGGAGGAAGAATTGTCTTCGGATGAGGATGAAGAAACAAAGGAAGAGGAGGACGAAGATGAGGATGAGGCATGATTGTTGTGTGAACTTTTTTTATGTCATGATGAACTTGGTTGGATGATTTTGCACTTGGTTGGATGATGTGGCATGATTGTTGATGTGCTGTGGAATTGAACTATGCTATGTCCTTTTATTTATGTTTGAAATATCCATAAAAAGACATGGATATCTATATGAAGATAAACAAAGCGCAAGTGCTGGCTGCTCGCGCGTGCTGAGTTTTAGCGCGCCCGCTGGAGTCGGCGCACTCCGGCGCGTTAAAAGTTCTTATTTCGACGCTGCATAGTATTTTTAGCGGGCGCGGCGGTTTGGCGCCCGTTGGAGATGCTGTAAGAGCATCTACAACAGGACTTATAAATATGAAACCTTTGTTCAATAAAAAAACTCCGATATTCATGATTTGGCCTCCCGAGGAAGAAAAAGATGAAAGCAAATATGCTCCCTTGGTGATTTTGATAATTCATGACAACATACATTGTCTCTTGGACTAACACTTCTACCTAGATATTTCAGGATTAGTCCATGAAGAGCTATGGTTTAAGGTTTATGTGGAGATACCCCTGGATGCAAGAAAGGAATAATATTGGCTCAGAATTCAAGCTAGAAGACTCTTCATTTTATATTTGTGAGAAATCACTTTTGAGTCCATAGGAAAGCGAAATACAATTAAAAGGGGGTGAGGTAGTAAAATGAACTAATTGCTCAAATGCTCAAAGTTCTGTTGCTCATATTTGCAACTCGAAGCAAGAACTGCGGAATAAACAAAGGTTGGCAAAGGATGAAGTGACGATGCGCGTGGGAAATGGTTCCAAGGTTGATGCAATCGCCATCGGCACAGTTTCACTTCAGTTACCATCTGGATTAGTTATGAACTTAAATAATTGTTATTTAGTGCCTGCGTTAAGCATGGACATTATATCTGGATCTTGTTTATTGCGAGGCGGTTACTCATTTGAGTCAGAGAAAAATGGTTGTTCTATTTCTATGAGTAATAAATTTTATGGTCATCCACCCAATGTGAGAGGGTTGTTCATATTGAATCTTGATAGCAATGATACACATATACATAACATTCAGACCAAAATATGTAGAGTTAACAATGATAGCGCCATGTTTTTGTGGCACTACCGCTTAGGTCATATTGGTGTAAAGCGCATGAAGAAACTCCATTCCGATGGACTTTTGGAGTCACTTGACTTTGAATCACTTGACACGTGCGAACCATGCCTCATGGGCAAGATGACTAAGACTCCGTTCTCCGGAACAATGGAGCGTGCAAGTGACTTGTTGGAAACCATACATACCGATGTGTGCGGTCCGATGAGTGTGGAGGCACGCGGCTGATATCGTTATTTTCTCACCTTCACTAGCGATTTGAGTAGGTATGGATATATCTACTTGATGAAGCACAAGTTTGAAACGTTTGAGAAGTTCAAGTAATTTCAGAGTGAAGTTGAAAATCATCGTAACAAGAAGATCAAGTTCCTACGGTATGATCGTGGGGGTGAATATCTCAGTTTCGAGTGTGGTGCTCACTTAAGACAATGTGGAATTGTTTCACAATTGAAACCGCATGGAACACCACATCGTAATGGTGTGTCCAAACGTCGTAATCGTACTTTGTTAGAAATGGTGCGATCTATGATGTCTCTTACCGATTTGCCGTTATCGTTTTGGGGTTATGCATTAGAGACAACTACATTCACTTTAAATAGGGCACCATCAAAATCTGTTGAGACAACATCATACGAACTGTGGTATGGAAAAAGTACGATATTGTTGTTTCTTAAAGTTTGGGATGTGATGCTTATGTCAAAAAGCTTCAGCCTGAAAAGCTGGAACCCAAAGCAGAAAAGTGCGTCTTCATAGGTTACCCAAAAGAGACAGTTGGGTACACCTTCTATCTCAAATCCGAGGGCAAAGTATTTGTTGCTAATAACAGAGCTTTTCTTGAGAAGGAGTTTCTCCCGAAAGAATTGAGTGGGAGGAAGATAGAACTTGATGAGGTTGTCGAACCTCTAGTCCCTCTAGATGGTTGCGCAGGGCAAGGGGAAACCCCTGTCATTGTGACGCCGGTTGAGGAGGAAGTTGATGATGATGATCATGAAACTTCGGATCAAGTTCCTATCACACCTCAAAGGTTGACAAGATCACGTACTACTCCTGAGTGGTACGATAATCCTGTTTTATCAATTATGTTGTCGGACAACAATGAACCTGCAAATTATGAAGAAGCAATGGTGGGCCCGGATTCCAAAAAATGGTTGGAGGCCATGAAGTCTGAGATAGGATCTATGTATGAAAACAAAGTGTGGATTTTGGAAGTATTACCTGAAGGTCGCAAGGCTATTCAGAACAAATGGATCTTTAAGAAGAAGACGGACGCTGACGGTAATGTGACCATTTATAAAGCTTGACTTGTGGCAAAGGGTTTTTCACAAGTTCAAGGAGTTGATTATGATGAGACATTCTCACCGGTAGCGATGCTTAAGTCCGTCCGAATCATGTTAGCAATAGCTGCATTTTTCGATTATGAAATCTGGCAGATGGATGTCAAAACTGCGTTCCTTAACGGTTTTCTTAAGGAAGAGTTGTATATGATGCAACCCGAAGGTTTTTTCGATCCAAAGAATGCTAACAAAGTATGCAAACTCCAGCGATCAATTTATGGACTAGTGCAAGCATCTCGGAGTTGGAACAAGCGCTTTGATGAGGTGATCAAAGCATTTGGGTTTATACAAGTGGTTGAAGAGTCTTGTATTTACAAGAAAGTGAGTGGGAGCTCTATGGCGTTTCTAATATTATATGTGGATGACATATTGCTGATTGGAAACAACGTGGAGTTTTTTGAGAGCGTAAAGGATTACTTGAATAAAAGTTTCTCTATGAAGGACCTACGAGAAATTGCTTACATTCTAGGCATTAAGATCTATAGGGATAGATCGAGACGCGTGATAGGACTTTCACAAAGCACATACCTTGATAAAGTTTTGAAGAATTTCAAAATGGAACAGTCCAAGAAGGGGTTGTTGCGAGTGTTACAAGGTATAAAATTGAGTAAGACTCAGTGCCCAACAACTGTGGAAGATAGAGAACAAATGAGTTCCGTCCCCTATGCTTCAGCCATAGTTTCTAGCATGTATGCAATGCTATGCACTAGACCAGACGTCAGCTTGGGCATAAGTATGGCAGGCAGGTTTCAAAGTAAACCAGGAGTGGATCACTGGACGGCGGTGAGGAATATTCTGAAGTACCTAAAAAGGACTATGGAAATGTTTCTCGTTTATGGAGGTGATGAAGAGCTTGTCGTAAAGGGTTACGTCGACGCAAGCTTTGACACTGATCTGGATGACTCTAAGTCTCAAACCGGATACGTATTTATTCTTAATGGTGGTGCGGTTAGCTGGTGGAGTTCCAAGCAAAGCATCGTAGAAGATTCTACATGTGAAGCGGAGTACATGGCTGCCTCGGAAGCAGCTAAGGAGGGTGTCTGGATGAAGCAGTTCATGATGGATCTTGGAGTTGTGCCAAGCGCATTAAATCCAATAACTCTGTTCTGTGACAACACCGGTGCCATTGCTTTAGCAAAGGAACCAAGGTTTCACAAGAAGACCAGGCACATCAAACGACGCTTCAACCTCATCCACGACTATGTCGAAGGAGAGGACGTGAATATTTTCAAACTGCACACGGATCTGAATGTAGCAGACCCGCTGACTAAACCTCTTCCACGGGCAAAACATGATCAACACCAGAACTGTATGGGTGTTAGATTTATTACAATGTAAATCGCATGACGATGTGAGGACTAGATTATTGACTCTAGTTCAAGTGGGAGACTAATGGAAATATGCCCTATAGGCAATGATAAATAGTTATTATTATATTTCCTGTTACAAGATAATCGTTTATTATCCATGCTATAATTGTATTGAATGAAAACATAGATACATGTGTGTATATATAGACAAAACAATGTCACTAGCAAGCCTCTAGTTGGCTAGCCAGTTAATCAAGGATAGTCAAGGTTTTCTGGCTATGTACAAGTGTTGTCACTTGATAACTGGATCACATCATTAGGATAATCATGTGATGGACTAGACCCAAACTATGAACGTAGCGTATTGATCGTGTCATTTTATTGCTATTGTTTTTTGCGTGTCAAGTATTTATTCCTATGACCATGAGATCATATAACTCACTGGCACCGGAGGAATACCTTGTGTGTATCAAACATCGCAACGTAACTGGGTGACTATAAAGGTGCTCTACAGGTATCTCCGAAGGTGTCCGTGGAGTTAGTATGGATCGAGACTCGGATTTGTCACTCCGTGTGACGAAGAGGTATCTCGGGGCCCACTTGGTAATACAACATCACACACAAGCCTTGCAAGCAATGTGACAAAGTGTAAGTCATGGGATCTTGTATTATAGAATGAGTAAAGAGACTTGCCGGTAACGAGATTGAAATAGGTATGCGGATACCGACGATCGAATCTCGGGCAAGTAACATACCGAAGGACAAAGGGAATGACATACGGGATTATATGAATCCTTGGCACTAAGGTGCAACTGATAAGATCTTCGGAGAATATGTAGGATCCAATATGGGCATCCAGGTCCTGCTATTGGATATTGACCGAGGAGTGTCTCGGGTCATGTCTACATAGTTCTCGAACCCGCATGGTCCGCACACTTAAGGTTCGATGATGTTTTTGTATAGTTGAGTTATATGTGTGGTTACCGAATGTTGTTTGGAGTCCCGGATGAGATCACAAACGTCACGAGGGTTTCCGGAATGGTCTGGAGATGAAGATTGATATGTAGGATGGTTTCATTTGACCACCGAAAAGTTTCGGGCATTACCGGGAGTGACGAATGGGTTCCGGGTGTTTAGGAGGAGGGGCCCACCCACCCGGGAGTGAGCCCAAAGCCCTAGGGTGGCACACCAAGTCCTTAGTGGGCTGGTGGAGTCAGCCCAAGAGGGATATGGCACCACATGTAAAAATACCAAAGGAAAAGAAGAAGAAAAAGGAAAGAGGGAGGTGGGAAGGAAGAGGAGGACTCCTCCTTCCCAAACCAAATTAGAGGAGGAGTCCTCCTCCTCCCTGGCGGCCGGTGCACCCTTGGGGCCCTTGTGCCCCAAGGCTAGCCCCTCCCCTCCTCCTATATATATTGGTGGTTTAGGGCTTTTTGAGACACAACTTTCCCACGTGCAACTCTAGCCTATTCCACATAGTTTTACCTCTAGATCGGATTTCTGCGGAGCTCAGGCGGAGCCCTGCAAGAGTATATCATCACCACTACCGGAGCTCCATCACGCTGCCGAAGAACTTATCTACTTCTCCATCTTGTTTGCTAGATCAAGAAGGCCGAGATCATCGTCGAGCTGTACGTGTGCTGAACGCGGAGATGCCGTCCGTTCGGCGCTAGATCGAAACCGTTCGTGGGGCGGATCGTGGGACGATGGTGATTTGAATCATGAAGCTGTACCACTACATCAACCACGTTTCTTAACGCTTCCGGCTGAGCGATCTACAAGGGTACGTAGATCTAATCTCCTCTCGTAGATGGACATCACCATGATAGGTCTTCGTGTGCGTAGGAAATTTTTGTTTCCCATGCAACGTTCCCCAACAGTTTTTGCACGGTATGCTTGTGATATGATATGGCCAATAACGTGATTTTATATATTGGATGTATGAGATGATCATGTTGTAATAGTTAATATCGACTTGTACGTCGATGCTACGACAACCAGCAGGAGCCATAGGGTTGTCTTTAAACTAACGTTTGGGTTTGCACATGCATTTACTATATTGCTAGGTCGTAGATTTAGTAGTAATAGCATAGATAGCATGACAACCTCGATGGAGGCATGATGATGGAGATCATGGTGTGGCGCCAGTGACAAGAAGATCATGTCGGTGCTTTGGTGATGGAGATCAAGAAGCACAAGATGATGGCCATATCATGTCACTTATGAATTGGATGTGATGTTAATCCTTTTATGCACCTTATTTTGCTTAGAACGACGGTAGAATTATAAGGTGATCTCTCACTAAAATTTCATGATGAAATTGTGTTCTCCCGACTGTGCACCGTTGCGACAGTAAGTCGTTTCGAGACACCATGTGATGATCGGGTGTGATAGACTCAACAATCACATACAACGGGTGCAAAACAGTTGCACACGCGGAAAGCACGGGTTAATCTTGACGAGCCTAGCATGTGCAGACATGGCCTTGGAACACATGAGACCAAAAGGTCGAGCATGAATCGTATAGTTGCTATGATTAGCATAGAGATGCTTAGCACTGAAACTATTCTCAACTCACGTGATGATCAGACTTGAGTTAGTGAATTTGGATCATGTACCACTCAATTGACTAGAGAGATGTACTTTTTGAGTGGGAGTTTATCAGTAATTTGATGAGTTAAACTCTAATTATCTTAAACATAGTCTAAGTCCACTTTGCAATATTTGTGTTGTAGATCAATAGCTCATGCAGTAGCAACCCTGAATTTTAATACGTTCCTAGAGAAAGCTAAGTTGAAATATGATGGAAGCAACTTTGTAGACTGGGCTCATAATCTAAAGCTGCTCCTGCATGCTGGGAAGAAGGATTATGTCCTTAATGCTGCACTAGGAGATGAACAACCCGCTACGTCTAGCCAAGATGTTTTGAAATCCTAGTTAACACGTAAGGAGGACTACTAAGTAGTTTAATGTGCAGTCTTGTATGGCTTGGAACCGGGACTTCAACGTCGCTTTGAGCGTCATGGAGCATATGAGATGTTCCAGGAGTTGAAGTTTATCTTTTAGAAGAACGCCCGGATCGAGAGGTATGAGATCTCCGATAAATTCTATGCGTGCAAGATGGAGGAGAATTCGTCTGTCAGTGAACATGTGCTCAAAATGTCTGGGGTACTCAAACCGTCTAGCTGAACTAGGGATTGAACTCCCGCAAGAGGCCATCACTGACAAAATTCTTCAATCACTGGCACCTAGCTATAAGAGCTTTGTGTTGAACTATAACATGCAAGGAATGAACAAGTCACCCGGCGAGTTATTCGCGATGCTGAAAGTCGCAGAGCTAGAACCCCGCAAAGAGCATCAAGTGTTGATGGTCAATAAGACCACTGGTTTCAAGAGAAACGGCAAAGGAAAAAAGGGTAACTGCAAGAAGAGCGGCAAGACTGTTGCCAATCCGACAAAGAAACCCAAGGCCGGACCTAAGCCTGAAACAGAGTGTTATTATTGCAAGGGAATGGGTCACTAGAAGCGCAATTGCCCCAAATATTTGGTTGATAAGAAGGCGGCCAAGGAAAAATAACGTATATTTTGATGGGGAACGTCGCATGGGAAACAAAAATTTTCCTACGCGCACGAAGACCTATCATGGTGATGTCCATCTACGAGAGGGGATGAGTGATCTACGTACCCTTGTAGACCGTACAGCAGAAGCGTTAGAGAACGCGGTTGATGTAGTGGAACGTCCTCACGTCCCTCGATCCGCCCCGCGAACAATCCCGCGATCAGTCCCACGATCTAGTACCGAACGGACGGCACCTCCGCGTTCAGCACACGTACAGCTCGACGATGATCTCGGCCTTCTTGATCCAGCAAGAGATACGGAGAGGTAGAAGAGTTCTCCGGCAGCGTGACGGCGCTCCGGAGGTTGGTGATGAACTTGTCTCAGCAGGGCTCCGCCCGAGCTCCGCAGAAACTCGATCTAGAGGAAAAACCGTGGAGGTATGAGGTCGGGCTGCCGTGGAAAAGTCGTCTCAAATCAGCCCTAAAACCTCCGTATATATAGGTGGGAGGGAGGGGGCCTTGCCTTGGGGTCCAAGGACCCTCAAGGGGGTCGGCCGAGCCAAGGGGGAGGACTCTCCCCCCCAAACCGAGTTGGACTAGGTTTGGTGGGAGGGAGTCCCCCTTCCTTCCCACCTCCTCCTTTTTTTTTTCTTTCTCTCTTGATTTTCTTCTCCTTGGCGCATAAGGCACTTGTGGGCTGTCCCACCAGCCCACTAAGGGCTGGTGTGTCTCCCCCAAGGCCTATCGGCTTCCCCGGGGTGGGTTGCCCCCCCCCCCCCCGATGAACTCCCGGAACCCATTCGTCATTCCCGGTACATTCCCGGTAACTCCGAAAACCTTCCGGTAATCAAATGAGGTCATCCTATATATCAATCTTCGTTTCCGGACCATTCCGGAAACCCTCGTGACGTCCGTGATCTCATCCGGGACTCCGAACAACATTCGGTAACCAACCATATAACTCAAATACGCATAAAACAACGTCGAACCTTAAGTGTGCAGACCCTGCGGGTTCGAGAACTATGTAGACATGACCCGAGAGACTCCTCGGTCAATATCCAATAGCGGGACCTGGATGCCCATATTGGATCCTACATATTCTACGAAGATCTTATCGTTTGAACCTCAGTGCCAAGGATTCGTATAATCCCGTATGTCATTCCCTTTGTCCTTCGGTATGTTACTTGCCCAAGATTCGATCGTCAGTATCCGCATACCTATTTCAATCTCGTTTACCGGCAAGTCTCTTTACTCGTTCCGTAATACAAGATCCCGCAACTTACACTAAGTTACATTGCTTGCAAGGCTTGTGTGTGATGTTGTATTACCGAGTGGGCCCCGAGATACCTCTCCGTCACACGGAGTGGCAAATCCCAGTCTTGATCCATACTAACTCAACTAACACCTTCGGAGATACCTGTAGAGCATCTTTATAGTCACCCAGTTACGTTGCGACGTTTGATACACACAAAGCATTCCTCCGGTGTCAGTGAGTTATATGATCTCATGGTCATAGGAATAAATACTTGACACGCAGAAAACAGTAGCAACAAAATGACACGATCAACATGCTACGTCTATTAGTTTGGGTCTAGTCCATCACGTGATTCTCCCAATGACGTGATCCAGTTATCAAGCAACAGCACCTTGTTCATAATCAGAAGACACTGACTATCATTGACCAACTGGCTAGCCAACTAGAGGCATGCTAGGGACGGTGTTTTGTCTATGTATCCACACATGTAAATGAGTCTTCATTCAATACAATTATAGCATGGATAATAAACTATTATCTTGATACAGGAATTATAATAATAACCATATTTATTATTGCCTCTAGGGCATAATTCCAACATATTTGATATACATGTTCTTTATGTGTACTTAACCAACTCTCGTAGTAGTGCCTGGGTATTTGATACCGGTTCTGTTGCTCATATTTGCAACTCAAAGCAGGAATTGCGGAATAAACGAAGGCTGGAGACGGATGAAGTGACGATGCACATGGGAAATGGTTCCAAGGTTGATGCAATCGCCTTCGGCACAGTCTCACTTTAGTTACCATCAGGATTAGTTATGAACTTAAATAATTGTTATTTAGTGCCTGCGTTAAGCATGAACATTATATCTGGATCTTGTTTATTGCGAGACGGTTACTCGTTGAAGTCAGAGAATAATGGTTGTTCTATTTCTATGAGTAATATATTTTATGTTGATGCACCCAATGTAAGAGGATTGTTCATACTGAACCTTGATAACGATGATACACATATACATAACATTGAGACCAAAATATGTAGAGTTAACAATGATAGCGCCATGTTTTTGTGGCACTACCGCTTAGGTCATATTGGTGTAAAGCGCATGAAGAAACTCCATTCCGATGGGCTTTTGGAGTCACTTGATTTTGAATCACTTGACACGTGCGAACCATGCCTCATGGGCAAGATGAATAAGACTTCGTTTTCCAGAACAATGGAGCATGCAAGTGACTTATTGGAAATCATACATACCGATGTGTGCGGTCCGATGAGTGTGGAGGTGCGCGGCGGATATCGTTATTTTCTCACCTTCACTGACGATTTGAGTAGGTATGGATATATATACTTGATGAAGCACAAGTCTGAAACATTTGAGAAGTTCAAGCAATTTCAGAGTGAAGTTAAAAATCATCGTCACAAGAAGATCAAGTTCCTACGTTCTGATCGTGGGGGTGAATATCTGAGTTTCCTGTTTGGTTCTCACTTAAGACAATGTGGAAACATTTCACAGTTGACACCGCCTGGAACACCACAGCGTAATGGTGTGTCCGAACGTCCTAATCGTACTTTGTTAGAAATGGTGCGATCTATGATGTCTCTTACCGATTTGCCGTTATCGTTTTGGGGTTATGCATTAGAGACAACTGCATTCACTTTAAATAGGGCACCATCAAAATTCGTTGAGACGACACCATACGAGTTGTGGTATGGCAAAAGACCAAAGTTGTCGTTTCTTAAAGTTTGGGGATGTGATGCTTATGTCAAAAAGCTTCAGCCTGAAAATCTGGAACCCAAAGCGGAAAAGTGCGTCTTCATATGTTACCCAAAGGAGACAGTTGGGTACACCTTCTATCTCAAATCCAAGGGCAAAGTGTTTGTTTCTAAGAACGGAGCTTTTCTTGAGAAGGAGTTTCTCTCGAAAGAATTGAGTGGGAGGAAGATAGAACTTGATGAGGTTGTTGAACCTCTAATCCCTATAGATGGTGGCGCAAGGCAGAGGGAAACCTCTGTCGAAGCGACGCCAGTTGAGGAGGAAGTTAATGACGATGATCATGAAACTTCGGATCAAGTTCCTATCGGACCTCGCAGGTCAATAAGATCACGTACTACTCGTGAGTGGTACGGTAATCCTGTCTTATCAATCATGTTGTTAGACAACAATTAACCTCCGAATTATGAAGAAGAAATGGTGGGCCCATATTCCAACAAATGGCTGGAAGCCATGAAGTCTGAGATAGGATCTATGTATCAAAACTAAGTGTGGACTTTGGAAGTATTACCTAAAGGCCGCAAGGCTATTCAGAACAAATGGATCTTTAAGAAAAAGAGAGACACGGACGATAATGTGACCGTTTATAAAGCTCGACTTGTGGAAAAGGGTTTTTCACAAGTTCAAGGAGTTGACTACGATGAGACATTCTCACTGGTAGCGATGCTTAAGTCCGTCTGAATCAAATTAGCAATAGCTGCATTTTTCGATTATGAAATCTGGCAGATGGATGACAAAACGGCGTTCCTTAATGGCTTTCTTAAGGAAGAGTTGTATATGATGCAACCCAAAGGTTTTGTCGATCCAAAGAACGCTAACAAAGTATGCAAGCTCCAGCGATCCATTTATGGACTTGTGCAAGCATCTCGGAGTTGGAATAAGCGCTTTGATGAGGTGATCAAAGCATTTGGGTTTATACAAGTGGTTGGAGAATCTTGTATTTACAAGAAAGTGAGTGGGAGCTCTGTGGCGTTTCTAATATTATATGTGGATGACATATTGCTTATTGGAAACAACGTGGAGTTTTTGGAGAGCGTAAAGGATTACTTGAATAAAAGTTTCTCTATGAAGGACCTAGGAGAAGCTTCTTACATTATGGGCATTAAGATCTATAGGGATAGATCGAGACGCTTGATAGGACTTTCAAAAACCACATACCTTGATAAAGTTTTGAAGAAGTTCAAAATGGAACAGTCCAAGAAGGGGTTCTTGCAAGTGTTACAAGGTATAAAATTGAGTAAGACTTAGTGCCTAGCAACTGCGGAAGATAGAGAACAAATGAGTTCCGTCCCCTATGCTTCAGCCATAGTTTCTAGCATGTATGCAATTCTATGCACTAGACCAGACGTCAGCTTGGGCATAAGTAGGGCAGGTAGGTTGCAAAGTAATCTCGGAGTGGATCACTGGACGACGGTCAAGAATATTGTGAAGTACCCGAAAAGGACTAAGGAAATGTTTCTCGTTTATGGGTTGACGAAGAGCTTGTCGTAAAGGTTTACGTCGACGCAAGCTTTGACACTGATCTGGATGACTCTAAGTCTCAAACCGGATACGTATTTATTCTTAATGGGGGTGCAGTAAGCTGGTGGAGTTCCAAGCGAAGCGTCGTAGCAGATTCTACATGTGAAGCGGAGTACATGACTGCCTCGGAGGCAGTTAAAGAGGGTGTCTGGATGAGCCAGTTCATGACGGTTCTTGGAGTTGTGCCGAGCGCACTAAATCCAATAACTCTGTTCTGTGACAACACTGGTGCCATTGCTTTAGCTAAGGAACCAAGGTTTCACAAGAAGACCACACACATCAAACGAGGCTTCAACCTCATCCGCGATTACGTCGAAGGAGAGGACGTAAATATTTGCAAAGTGTACACAATTCTGAATGTAGCAGATCCGCTGACTAAACCTATTCCACGGGCAAAACATGATCAACACCAGAACTGTATGGGTGTTAGATTTATTACAATGTAAATTGCATGGCGATGTGAGGAATAGATTATTGACTCTAGTGCAAGTGGGAGACTGTTGGAAATATGCCCTAGAGGCAATGATAAAATAGTTATTATTATATTTCCTGTTTCAATATAATCATTTATTATCCATGGTATAATTGTATTGAATGAAAACATAGATACATGTGAGGATACATAGACAAAACAATGTCCCTAGCAAGCCTCTTGTTGGCTAGCCAGTTGATCAAGGATGGTTAAGGTTTTCTGACCATATGCAAGTGTTGTCACTTAATAACTGGATCACATCATTAGGAGAATCATGTGATGGACTAGACCCGAACTATAAACGTAGCATGACGTGTCATTTTGTTGCTATTGTTTTCTGCGTGTCAAGTATTTATTCCTATGACCATGATATCATATAACTCACTGACACCGAAGGAATACCTTGTGTGTATCAAACGTCACAACGTAACTGGGTGACCATAAAGGTGCTCTACAGGTATCTCTGAAGGTGTCTGTTGAGTTAGTATGTGTCAAGGCTGGGATTTGTCACTCTATGTGACGGAGAGGTATCTTGGGGCCCACTTGGTAATACAACATCACAAACAATCCTTGCAAGCAATGTGACTAAGTGTAAGTCACGTGATCTTGTATTGCGGAACAAGTAAAGAGACTTGCCGATAAGGAGATTGAAATAGGTATGCGAATACTGACGATCGAATCTCGGGCAAGTAACATACCGAAGGACGAAGGGAATGACATACGGGATTATATGAATCCTTGGCACTGAGGTTCAATCGATAAGATCTTCGGAGAATATGTAGGATCCAATATGGGCATCCAGGTCACGGTATTGGATATTGACCGAGGAGTGTCTCGGGTCATGTATACATAGTTCTCGAACCCGCAGGGTCTACACACTTAAGGTTTGATGATGTTTTAGTATAGTTGAGTTATATGTGTGGTTACCGAATGTTGTTCGGAGTCCCAGATGAGATCACGGATGTCACGAGGGTTTCCGGAATGGTCCGGAAATGAAGATTGATATATATGATGGTTTCATTTGGTCACTGGAACGTTTCGGACATTTCCGGCAATGTACCGGGAGTGATGAATGGGTTCCGGGTATTCACCGGGAGGGGCCCACCCACCCGGGAGTGAGCCCAGTGACCCTAGGGTGGCGCACCAGCCTTTAGTGGGCTGGTGAGGCCAGCCAATAGGGCCATGGCGCCACAAGGGAAAAATACCAAAGGAAAGAAAAAAAGGAAAGAGGGAGATGGGAAGGAAGGAGTGGACTCCTTCCCCCAAACCGAATTGGGGTGGGAGTCCACCTCCTCCCTTCGGCCGGTGCACCTTGGGGCTCCTTGATCCCCAAGGCTAGCCCCTCCCCTCCTCCTATATATACTGGTGATTTTAGGGCTTTTGAGACACAACTTTTCCACGTGCAACTCAAACCTATACCACGTAGTTTTACCTCTAGATCGGATTTCTGCGGAGCTCGGGCGGAGCCCTGCAGGAGTAGATCATCACCACCACCGGAGTGTCGTCACGCTGTCGGAGAACTCATCTACTTCTGCGTCTCTCTTGCTGGATCATGAAGTCTGAGATCGTTATCGAGCTGTACGTGTGCTGAACGTGGAGGTGCCGTCCGTTCGGCGCTAGATCGGAACGGATCGTGGGACGACGGTGATTCGAATTACGAAGCTGTGCCACTACATCAACCACGTTTCTTAACGCTTCCCGCTTAGCGATCTACAAGGGTACATAGATCTAATCTCCTCTCATAGATGAACATCACCATGATAGGTCTTCGTGTGCGTAGGATTTTTTTTCCCATGCAACTTTCCCCAACATCGTGTACCTCGAAGGTATGTAACTTTTGGAGACAACTCCAAAGGTAAGGTACTTGGTCTCGGTAAGGTGGTCGTATCTCATGACAGTTCCATTCAGAATGTCTTGCTAGTTGAATCTCTTGGGTACAATCTACTTTCCGTATCTAGACTAGCAGATTTCGGTTTTGATGTGCTATTTACGAAAGTTGAATGCCAAGTGCTTCGTGGCGACAATCATAACATCATCTTTACTGGATTCCGTAGAGGTGATCTACACATTGTTGATTTCTCTAAGATATACAAACCTCGTACATGCCTTATTGCAAAATCTTCTAAAGGTTGGTTATGGCATAGAAGGCTTGGACATGTTGGTATGCGTAATCTTGACAAGCTTATCAAAGGTGATCATATTCTTGATGTTAAAGATGTTATCTTTGACAAATATAGACTTTGTAGTGCTTGTCAAGTAGGAAATAGGCTGGAGGAAGTCATCTCGTGAAGAACATCATGACCACAAGAAGACCCCTCGAGTTGCTTCACATGGATCCCTTTGGTCCCAATGCTTACAAGAGCCTCGGTTGAAATTCTTACGGTCTAGTTAATGTTGATGATTTTTTCCAGATTTACGTGGGTGTTCTTTCTCAATGATAAGTTGCAGGTACGAATGATATTCAAGAACTTTGCTCGGAAAGTTCAAAACCAGTTTGAATTGAAGATCAAGAAGGTTCGTAGAGACAATGGAACGGAGTTCAAGAACACTAATGTGGATACTCTTGACGAAGAAGGTATCTTACATGAGTTCGCGGCGACGTACACACCTCAAAAAATGGAGTTGTTGGCAGGAAGAACCGGACGCTCATAGAGATGGCGAGAACGATGCTTGACGAATACAAGACTCCAAGACACTCTTGGGCAGAAGCCGTGGAAACAGCTTGCCATGCCATGAACCGATTCTACCTGCACAAGCTTCTCGGTAAAACGACATACGAGCTACTCACCACTAACAAACCCCAAGTTGGATACTTTCGAGTATTCGGATCTAAGTGTTATATTCTTGATAAGCATCGTCGGCCTAAATCTGCACCTAAATCTTATGAAGGTTTCCTTCTTGGTTATGGATCAAACTCTCACGCTTACGTGTCTACAACAACTTCATTAAAAAAGTTGAAGAGACGGTAGATGTGAAGTTTGATGAGACTAACGATTCGCAAGTCGAACAATTGCCAATTGACATAGGATATAAGGAACCTTCACAAGCTATCAAAGAATTGTCCATTGGCAAAATTCGTCCCATGGAGGTGAAGGAAAGCACTTCATCAATTCAAGTGGAAGCTCCTACTTCGCATCAAGGCGAACCGCAAATGACATGGATGTTTGAAATATGCCCTAGAGGCAATGATAAAATAGTTATTATTATATTTCCTGTTTCAAGATAATCGTTTATTATTCATGCTATAATTGTATTGAATGAAAGCATAGATACATGTGTGTATACATAGACAAAACAATGTCCCTAGTAAGCCTCTAGTTGGCTAGCCAGTTCATCAAGGATGGTTAAGGTTTTCTGACCATATGCAAGTGTTGTCACTTGATAACTATATCACATCATTAGGAGAATGATGTGATGGACAAGACCCAAATTATAAACGTAGCATGTGATCGTGTCATTTTGTTGCTATTGTTTCCTGCGTGTCAAGTATTCATTCCTATGACCATGAGATCATGTAACTCAATGACACCGGAGGAATACCTTGTGTGTATCAAACGTCACAACGTTACTGGGTGACTATAAAGTTGCTCTACAGGTATCTCTAAAGGTGTCCGTTGAGTTAGCATGGATCAAGACTGGGATTTGTCACTCCGTGTGACAGAGAGGTATCTCGGGGCCCACTCGGTAATACAACATCACATACAAGCCTTGCAAGCAACGTGACTCAAGTGTAAGTCACAGGATCTTGTATTACGGCACGAGTAAAGAGACTTGCGGGTAACGAGATTGAAATAGGTATAGAGATACCGACGATCAAATCTCGGGCACATAACATACCGAAGGACAAAGGGAGTGTTATACAGGATTATATGAATCCTTGGCAGAGAACTTCAACTGATAAGATCTTCGTAGAATATGTAGGATCCAATATGGACATCCAGGTCTTGCTATTGGATATTGACCGAGGAGTGTCTCGGGTCATGTCTTGATAGTTCTCGAACCCGCAGGGTCTGCACACTTAAGGTTCAGTGACATTTTAGTATAGTTGAGTTATATGTGTTGGTGACCGAAGGTTGTTCGGAGTCCTGGATGAGATCACGGACGTCACGAGGGTTTTTGGAATGGTTCGGAAACGAAGATTCATATATAGGATGGTTTCATTTGGTCACCGGAAAGATTTCTGGCATTACCGGTAGTGTACGGGGAGTGACGAATGGGTTCCGGATATTCACCGGGAGGGGCCCACCCACCCGGGAGTGAGCCTAGTAGCCCTAGGGTGGCGCACCAGCCCTTAGTGGGATGGTGAGGCTAGCCCAAGTGGGCTATGGCGCCACAAGGAGATAAAACCAAAAGAAAGAAAAAAGGAAAGAGGGAGGTCGGAAGGAAGGAGTGGACTCCTTCCCCCCAAACCGAATTGGGGTGGGAGTCCACCTCCTCCTCTCGGCCGGCTCCCTTGGGGCTGCCTTGAGACCCAAGGCTAGCCCCTCCCCAACTCCTATATATATTGGTGGTTTTAGGGCTTTTGAGACACAACTTTTCCACGTGCAACTCAAACCTACACCACGTAGTTCTTCCTCTAGATTAGATTTCTGCGGAGCTCGGGCGGAGCCTTGCACGAATAGATCATCACCAACACCGGAGCGCCGTCATGCTGCCGGAGAACTCATCTGCTTCCCCATATCTCTTGCTGGATCAAGTAGGCGGAGATCTTCATCGAGCTGTACGTGTGCTGAACGCGGAGGTGCCGTCCATTCGGTACTAGATCAAGACGGATCGTGGGATGCCGGTGATTTGAATCACGAAGTTGTACAACTACATCAACCGCATTTCTTAACGCTTACCGCTTAGCGATCTACAAGGGTATGTGGATCCGATATCCCTCTGGTAGATGAACATCACCATGATAGGTCTTCGTGTGCGTAGGAAATTTTTTGTTTCCCATGCAACATTTCCCAACAATGGAAGCATCCGCAAGCGCTACACAACATGATGAAGAAGAGGAAGAGAAGCAACATGATGATCCACCTCAACCTTCCTCACCACCACCTCAAGGAGAAGATGATGCCAACGACAATGCTCAAGATGATGATGATGAATAAGAAGCTCCTCCATCAAACAAGAAGAAGCTGTCAAGAGTTAGAGCAAGAGTGGACGGAGATCATCCGCTGAAACAAATCTACAACGACATAAACAACGGGAGAATCACTCACTCTAAAACTCGAGTAGCTGACTTTTGTGAGCATTATTCTTTCATATCTAGCATTGAATCCTTGAAGGTAGAAGAATCTCTCCAACATCCAGATTGGGTGAATGCCATGCATGAAGAGCTACACAACTTCGAGAGGAACTAACTTTGGACACTTGTTGAAAAACCAGAAGGCGAGCAGAATATCTTTGGAACAAGATGGGTGTTTCAGAACAAGCAAGACGAAGACGGACAAGTTGTACGCAACAAAGCACGTCTCGTAGCCCAAGGATACACGCAAGTCGAAGGTATAGACTACGGTGAGACTTATGCTCCTGTTGCAAGACTTGAAGCCATTCATATTCTTCTATCTTATGACAATCAACATGATATAACTCTCTACTACATGGATATTAAAAGTGCCTTTCTCAATGGAGAAACTGAAGAGGAAGTTTATGTTAAACAACCTCCTGGCTTTGTGAACCCTAAGAAACTTTATCATGTTTACAAACTTCGTAAAGCTTTATATGGTCTGAAACAAGCACCTAGAGCTTGGTACAAATGCCTAACGAAGTTTCTCATTGAAAAGGGTTTTGAGATTGGCAAAATTGATGCAACCTTATTCACTAAAAGAGTAAATGCCAAACTATTTGTTTGTCAAATATATGTGGATGATGTTATCTTTGGATCTACTAATCCACATTTTAGTGAAAAGTTTGGAAAGCTGATGTCAGAGAAGTACGAGATGTCCATGATGAGTGAACTGAAGTTCTTCCTTGGATTGCAAATCAAACAATCGAGAGAAAGTACGTTCATATCTCAAACCAAGTACACCAAGGACTTGATCAAGAAGTTCAACATGCAAGAATGCAAAGGTATGAGAACCCCCATGCCTACTAGTGGACATCTTGACCTCACTAAGGATGATGCACCCGTTGATCAAAAGGTTTATCGATCAATGATTGGATCATTGTTATATCTATGTGCCTATCGTCCTGATACCATGCTAAGTGTTTGCATGTGTGCCCGCTATCAAGCAGCGCCTAAAGAGTGTCATCTATTGGTTGCGAAAAGGATAGTGAGATAGCTTATACATACACCAAACTTTGGCATATGGTATCCCGAGGGATCTTATTTTGATCTTGTTGTCTACTCCGACTCGGACTATGCTGGAGACAAGGTTGATAGAAAATCCACCTCGGGTACATGTCAATTTCTTGGGAGATCTCTTGTCTCTTGGACATCCAAGAAACAAAACTCGGTATCCTTATCAACTGCCGAAGCTGAAGACATTGCGGCTGGATCATGTTGTGCTCAATTACTATGGATGTCTCAAACGCTTAAGGATTATGGCTTCCATGTTAGAAAAGTCCCATTGTTGTGTGACAATGAAAGTGCTATTAAGATTGCATATAATCCCGTGCAACATTCTAGAACCAAACACATCCAAGTGCGACATCACTTCATTCGTGATCATGTTGCCAAAGGAGATATTGATCTCAGGCATTTTCGTACTCACAAAGAACTGGCTGATATTTTCACCAAACCACTTGATGACAAAGTGTTATGTCATTTGAGGAGTGAGTTGAACATCATTGATGCTTCAAAATTGAGCTAGACTCAATCGGATGCATGCAAGGGCATGAGCTTGACTGACTATTTCTTGATGCCATTGATTTGACCATCTTATGTCTTGGAAACTATGCTCCCTTGTATTGTATCTAACCTTTTGTAGGTACTTGGAAGAAACACACACCATAAGATTGCAACCAACTCCAATCAAAAGCAATCTTGACATGGCCAAGTATCAACAACCTTTTCTTCGGAGATGAAGGAAGAAGACAACAAAGTCATATCCTTGACAATACTATGATAATAAATTTCACTCTTGTCATTTGGATATATTATGTTCTTCCTTGCGTGACTAACCATTGTAGGTGAAAAGTTAACCAAAACAACATGGATAGCTCCCAACTCAAGATGATCTTCATCAACCTTGATCATCCACAACAAGTTCACCTACATGCTACGTCATCAGCATCACTCGAAGGTATGTACTCATATCCTTGATAAAGCTCTACACCAATTCTTGGAGTAAAGCAACTCAAGTGATATGAAGAAATTGAAATGCTTAATAGAAAAATGGTAACCCCATTTCGCGCTTAACAATGAGTATGACCTATGATTAAGCATCCTTGCTTGACTCCTCAAGTCAAATACTCTAATATAGGTGACCTAGTCACCGCCCCACATCTAGATGGAGAATATCGTATGGTTCACATTTGATCTTTCACATTCTCAGAACCATACCTCTCTCATCTACATGTGTGTATTTACAAAAAAACTATTTCTTTCTATTCTTCTTACTTTTGTTTAATTGTTTCAATAGAAATATTTTTCTTTCGGACTTTTTGAAACAATTCTTTCGAACAACTTATTTTAATTTAAAGAGTTGATTATCATTGCAACTCGGTTTCTACCGAATCATTATGCCTCGGTGACTTCAATTATTTTCTGACTTTGTTGCTTTGATAATTTTCTTCCAGACTTTTGTCTTAGTGGGAGACAACTTCTCTGGGGGACAAAAATATCAGTGATCCCACAAAATATAAGAGGGAGAATCATCAAGGATCCCTAACTTAGGGGGATATAATTCAAGGACCTCTTATCCATACCTAAGGGGGAGAACATTCGATGAACCCTTCAAGCTATCTAAGGGGGAGAAAATACAAATTCAAGGAACCCTTACAAAAGAGAGAAGTATCTAGGATCCCTTTCTCTAAATGAGCCCTTACCCTCTAACCTTTCTTTTTGGTAATTATGCCAAAGGGGGAGAAATATCATCAAAGCTTCCATTCAATGAACCTATTTATAGGGGAGACATATCATTAAGAAGCTTATAAAAAAGAGGGAGAAACAACACTAAGGGGAGATACTTGTATCAAACCTCACACATTAAGGGGGAGAGAGATAAACATGGCTTTATTGGTTTTGAACTTATTTTCCCTGCCTACTCCCAATATCTACATGCTATGGTTCATGGGGAGAGGAAACTTTACATATTCACTTTAAGGGAAAAATATCTTGTTCTTTGGAGACATATTCTTTCATCAAAGATTATCTTCAATATGTCTTCAATTTCTTGGTTCTTTTGAAATTCTTTGCATCTTTATAATAGGGTACTCTTGTGTTATCTAACATTTGTTTTCTCAAGTGTACTCCTATGTCAAGACGCTCAAGATCCTCAAGGTAAGTATATGCATCATATCCTTGTTCATGGTGACCTCTTGTTTCTTGCATATATTGTTTGCAAGAGCGAGTCTTGAACATGGAAGTCTTTCATTCACATATGTTTGATGCATATAGCCAAGATCCATATGACTTGTCTTGTCCTTCTACCTTGTATGTGCCCATGCACTCCAAAGAAACCGTCCTTTAAGGGGATTGCACACATTTAGAGGGAGCTTGTACTAGTCATATTTCCTTCATAGCTGTCATATCCTTATGATTATCCTTATTTGAAGCTTTGACTGTATGTTTTCATCAGTTACCAAAAAGGGGGAGATTGAAAGCACATATGCTCCCTTGGTGATTTTGATAATTCATGACAACATACATTGTCTCTTGGACTAACACTTCTACCTAGATATTTCAGGATTAGTCCATGAAGAGCTATGGCTTAAGGTTTATGTGGAGATACCCCTGGATGCAAGAAAGAATTATATTGGCTCAGGCTTCAAGCTATAAGACTCTTCATTTTATATTTGTGAGAAATCTCTTTTGAGTCCATAGGAAAGCCAATACTATTAAAAGGGGGTGAGGTAGTAAAATGAACTAATTGCTCAATTGCTCAAAGTTAGCCACCAATCTTCACATTCAAAAATTCGGTGTCACCAACATTTCCATATCGGACCCACCAAGTTTGACCTGAGACAAAAACCCTAGCCATTCCCACCAAATCGGTGCAACCGAAACTGCATCAGTGCTACCGAGTTTGGGTGACCAACATTCTGCTGCCGAGATACACAAAATCGGAATTTCCGAGTTTGAGTATCACTGCCATCGAGTTTGGTCATCTGACCGTTAGTCACCTTTTCGGTGCCACCGAGTTCTATATATCAGTCTCACCGATATTCGGAACTTCACACCTTTAGTACTAGTCGGTACCACCGAGTTTCCGACTTCAGTGTCACCGAGTTTTCTCTTTTGTTTGTAATCGTTGTATTTTGGCTGCTGCCTATATATACCCCTTCACCCACCTCTCATTCGTGGGAGAAGCACTCAGAACACATACTTCATTTCCAGATCCATTTTCTGAGACAGAGGCACCTACTCATGTGTTGAGACCAAAATATTCCTGTACAATCATTTCAAACTTCATCTCTAGCCTCCCCAAACTGCTTTCCACCAAATCAACCTCTCCTACCCATGCATATTCTGTGAGAGAGTGATTTGTGTTGAGGAGACTATCTTTAGAAGCACAAGAGCAAGGAGTTCATTGATCTACCACATCTATTACCTTTTGGAGGGTGGTGCCTCCTGGATTGGTTAGGTGTCGCTTGGGAGCCTCCTACTTCGTGTTGTGGAGTTGAATCAAGATGTTTGTAAGGGCAAGGAGATCGCCTAGTTCGTGAAGATCTACCGTGAGTAAGGCTACTCCTCCGTGGACGGAAGCTGTGGTGGGATAGACAAGGCCGCTTCTTTGTGGACCCTCCGTGGGTGGATCCCTCCATCGACTCTCGCACCCGTTACCCTCCATGGGTTGAAGTCTCCACTAACATGGACGTACGATAAGCCACCTAGCGGAACCATGCCAAAAATCGTCGTGTCAACGTCATGCGTTTGATCTCCCTAAATTACTCCTCCGCATTACACTTGCAGGTTTTACTTTCCGCTGCTATACTCTTAGAACTTCTTGTGTCAGGTGCCTAGACTTGTTATAACTGCTAGATTTCTGCCCCCTAGAAATTAGGTTAGGCTAGAAGTTTTATCATGACAAGTAGTCTATTCACCCCCCCTCTAGACACATCTTCTATCGATTCCTGACAATAGGTGGCGACGGTTCCGTATCGTGAAACGCGATGAAACTTCCTCTTCGATTTGTTTTTTGAAAATAGAAATTTATAGCATTGGAATTATGGTCAACGAAGCCAAGTGTGCCCCACTAGACACCAGACATTAGTAGGGGGTCCTCGCGTGCCCTGATGTCTAGTGGGAGCCCGTGGCCTACCCTCTGGTGGGTATTGGTTCTAGTATTTTTTATATATTCTAGAAAAAATCTTCAAAAAGTTTCGTTACATTCTGAGAACTTTTATTTCTGCACAAAAACAACAACATGGTAGTTCTGCTGAAAACATCGTCAGTACGGGTTAGTTTCATTCAAATCATGTAAATTAGAGTCCAAAAACAAAAAAAAGCGTTAGGAAAAGTAGATACAATGAAGACGTATTAGTATGTTATGCTCCTCTCTATGCAGGCTCTATTTTGTCATGCAAACTTTGTTGCTACCCTGATGTGCATGCATAGTGTAGCTACTCTTCTATTTAGTTATTCTTTGCGTTGTTATTCTTCCGAACACTTGCTTATTTGAAAAATTCGTTAAAATTTCCCAATCACCCCCTCTAGTCGATAGCTGGCACTTTCAATTAGTATTAGAGTAGGGTGCTCTCTTGTTCTGTGTGATTTTGGATTAACCATCTCGAGTTTTTGTTATGTTGACCATATGTATGATGAAAGTCTGTGCTATGTGTCTAGTCTTTGACTGCATCGACTAACCTTATTGGAAGAATAAGATGTGCATGCATATTAAAGCTATTGGAAGAATAAGGCTTTCATCCTCATGATCCCAACAACATGAATCCACGAGAAGAAGTGGACAATCAACTTAATGCATCTGCATTGTTCATTCTGCAAGCCGCCATGCCTCCCGAAGAACTTGCACATTTGTGCCCTTTCACCATCGCCAAAGATGCACAGGCGCAAATTAACTCCTTATACAATGGCAGCTTGAGCATTCAACGATGCAACTTTGAGGTGGTTCTTGACGAAACTGATGAGTTTTTGATGAATGAAGTGAAGATCCCGTTGAGCTTTACCGGAGAGTGAACTCCCTCACCATCTCACTCCGAGACCATGGGATCAAGAACACAGCTGAAAATTGGGTCAAACCCAAGTTCCTCAAGGCCATCATGCCATTTAACAAAGGCATGGCCTGTGTGATCCGTCAAAGACCGGACTTCCATGCCTTGAATTCAAGTGATGTTTTGGATTAGTTTGTTGCTATGAACATCTTGAAAAAGACACCGGCAAAGCTCTAGTTCATGTCCAATGGTCAAAGAAGTCCAACCTTGCTTTGAAGGCCAAGGCAATCTCATAAGAGAAAGAAGAAGAGTGTTGCCGAGAAGACACCAAATATGCTTACCATGAGCACATGGCTCTTGGTCAAGGCAATTTTGGGGCAACAAGAGAAACTCCAGGCCCAACTTCTCCAAAAACAACTCAAGTTCCTCCAAGGGCAAGCAACGAGTAAGGACGTGCTACAATTGTGGCAATGTAAGTCATTTTGTTGTATATTGCCCCTATGAGAAGCGTGAAGACAATGGGCGCAAGATTGTTTGCAAGGACAAGTCCAAGTCCTTCCCCAACAAGAACAACTTCACAAAGAGGGTGCCTCAAAAGGGGTTGGCGGTACAAGAAGAGTACAACTCCGACGATGATGATGAAGCTAGTGGTGAAGGGATTGCAACGGCCTCCGTGGCCATTGCCACATCTTCCCGAACCACAGTATCACTCTTTGATTCCCGCAACGAGGACCTCATTCCCATCTTAAGTGCCTAATGGCCAAGTCCACAAACAAGGTAACCTCCAACCCTAAAACCACTATCACCACTACTCCCTCTTTGGCTGATTGTGTGCATGAACAAGAGGAGGTAAAGATGGATGAGAATGCCTTTGACAAGTTCATGGTGTGGCACCCCGGCTCAGAGGAAACCGGAACGCCCCGTATTCCAGCCCAAGGACGAGTCTTCTGGAATACGGAACGATTGTCACATAACAAATCAGCTCTTTATTACTATGGAAACGATTACAAGGATACATGGATTACATCGCCTTGTCGATACTACACCTGCCTACGGTAAATCCTATGCTAGCAGCAGAACAGCTACCGATGTGATGAACTCCACTCCGCAGGGACTCTGGCTGGAACGCGCATCCTAGCTCGCAACTCGGAATCCTTGGCAAGCAGACAATCAAGGCATGACCCGCAAACTGGCATGATAAGCCAGGTGAGTACTTTGAATGTACTCGCAAGCTCACAACAAACATCAGCATTAAGACAACATCATAACAATCAAGATTAAATAAAGGGTTGTTATTGCTAAATGAATAACAGAGAACTAACTATATCAGACTACTCTCACCGCACTCGGGTGATACCAACTCATGTGATCTTACCAAGATCCTCTAGCGAGTATCCACGGGAGGGATACCAAGACTTATCACTGGCACGATGCCCAACTGTAACACCGGCACGATGCCCAACTGTAACACCGGCACGATGCCCAACTATAACATCATCATGATGCCCAACTGTTACACCAGCACGATGCCCAACTGTTACACTGGCACGATGCCCAACTGTTACCATACTCAGACGAGTTCTTCCATCATTACTATCATAGATACGGTTGATCATCTACTGAGGTCTGGTCGGGCTGTCCAATACCATGGACTCGGCTATTCGAATAGGTTTGACACTCTGCAGAGGTTGCACACTTTACCCACACTCTGGAGCACTGACCTCGTGATCCCATTCGGGTGGACCAGCATTGCTCCAACGAAACTTGCCTGAATCGTGATCCTCTCATCGTACCACCGACAACCACTCCCTTCCTCGGAGTCCTGCCCGGGGTGGCCATGTGCCCTCATGGCACATGTGTCCGCATGACACCTGCCACCGTCGTGGCCAAACAAACTGTCCCAAACGGGGACATGCGCACAAAACAACTCAACTGGCTCACAGGGTTATCACCGCCTACCGGGCCAAGGTATCGCGCGTGCATAACCCTCCCTCTTTGGTGGTACCGGTGAGAGCGATCACGCGAACATCTCAAGTTAAGGCCGTCCCATATCGGCTAGAGGTGGTTGTGCGGATGGGCCCGGACAGGTGACTCTGATCAACCAACTAGGTATCTTATCTCCGAATAATTTGTCACAGCTGACACCCGAGGTCATAGCAATCTGATAAGCTATAGCCATTACTGTTGATCCATGTTAACAAAGTAATCATAGACATTAATCTCAACCTCATGTTATCGACTAGTGTGTAAGACACTAGTCACTAACGATCCCGTACTCATGTCAGTAATAATTTATTCAATAGGGCATACTGACATTCCAGACTATCAACAGATATATTTGTTTTTAAAGTAGTTAATGAAACTATGATATTTCCATGCAATCAAGAAAATGAAAGTTGTGGCTTGCCTGGGATGAAGAAACCACGGGGAAGAAGCGTGAGAAACTCGCGGAAGGTATTGCCGAAAACAGTTCTCTCTCGGAGGAGAGGCTGTGTACGGCAAGGGAAACATGGTCATTTCCACTATGTGATCACATAGTGAAAATGATACCATATTGACGGGCTCGGCGAGACGAAGGCGTGGGCTTTGGAATCACTGGAATCGGAGTCACGGATAAAAAGATATAAAGGTTTTGGTGGTAGGGACTAATCTGCAAAATAAATATTCACATACGGGTCCCTAAGTGGATAAGGCAGAAATCACTTTTGAGAGAATACACTTTCGGAGAAGTGAAAGCGTATTTATGCCCAAAGAACAACGGAATACGCTTCCATAAGGGGAAAGCGCATTTTACGAAAAGGCGCTTCCACTTAAAATCCCGTGGGCCGAGGGTTGACTTCTCTCTCTCCCTATGACAGGCGGGTCCCGCCTTCTCTCTCTCTTCCACTGACGCACGGGCCCTGTCCCATCTCTCTCTCTCCTCCTCTTGCCTTCGTCTACCTCCCGACAGGGCAACAGGGGCGGCCGGCCGCGGCAGATGCCGGCGAGGCAAGGTTCGGCGGGCTCGGCTGATGACCCACAAGTATAGGGGATCAATCGTAGTCCTTTCGATAAGTAAGAGTGTCGAACCCAACGAGGAGGAGAAGGCTCTAATAAACGGTTTTCAGCAAGGTAATAACTGCAAGCACTGAAAGTAGCGGTAACAAGTGATGGTGTAGTGAGGTGAAACGCAGCAAGCGAAAAGTAACAAGTAACAGGTAGTAGCAACGGTGCAACAAGTGGCCCAATCCCTTTTGTAGCAAGGGAAAAGCCTGAACAAAGTCTTATAAGAGGAAAAACACTCCCGAGGACACACAAGAATTTCTGTCATGCTAGTTTCATCAAGTTCACATGATTCGCGTTCGTTACTTTGATAGTTTGATATGTGGGTGGACAGGCGCTTGGGTAGTGCCCTTACTTGGACAAGCATCCCACTTATGATTAAACCCTCTCGCAAGTATCCACAACTACGAAAGAAGAATTAAGACAACGTCTAGCCATAGCATTAAACTAGTGGATCCAAATCAGCCCCTTACGAAGCAACGCATAGACTGGGGTTTAAGCTTCTGTCACTCCAGCAACCCATCATCTACTTACTACTCCCGATGCCTTCCTCTAGGCCCAAATATGGTGAAGTGTTATGTAGTCGACGTTCACATAACACCACTAGAGGAAAAACAACATACAACATATCAAAACACCGAACGAATACCAAATTCACATGACTATTATTAGCATGACTTATCCCATGTCCTCAGGAACAAAAGTAACTACTCACAATGCGTAATCATAATCATGATCAGAGGTGTAATGAATAGCATCAAGGATCTGAACATAAACTCTTCCACCAAGTAATCCAACTAGCATCAACTACAAAGAGTAATCAACACTACTAGCAACCTTACAAGTACCAATCGGAGTCGCGAGACGGAGATTGGTTACAAGGGATGAACTAGGGATTGGAGAGGAGATGGTGCTGATGAAGATGTTGATGGAGATGCCTCCCCTCCGACGAGAGGAGTGTTTGTGATGACGATGGCAATGATTTGCCCCTCCGGGAGGGAAGTTTCCCCGGCAGGATCGTCCTGTCGGAGCTCTAGATTGGATCTGCTCAAGTTCCGCCTCATGGCGGCGGAGAATCCACGAAAAAGCTCCACCCTGATTTTTTTCCGGATGAAACCCTTCATATAGCAAAAGAGGGGGCCAGTGGGCCGCCAGGGTGCCCACAAGCCATGTTGTCACGGCCAGGGGGGTAGGCCGCGACAACCAGGCTTGTGGGCCCTTGGTTGCTCCCCTGTGACACTTCTTTCGCCTAGTATTTTTTTATAAAATCCAAAAAAATCCACATTGACTTTCAGGGCGTTTGGAGTTGGGCAGAATAGAGGACTCAGAGTTGTTCCTTTTCGAGTCCAGAATTCCAGCTGCCGGTATTCTCCCTCTTCAAATAAACCTTGCAAAATAAGAGAGAGAAGGCATAAGTAAGGTTCCACAAAGTATAATAACAGTCCATAAAGCGATAAATATCAACATGAAAGCATGATGCAAAATGGACGTATCAACTCCCCCAAGCTTAGACCTCGCTTGTCTTCAAGCGAAAACCAAGACCCAAAACATGTCCACATGTTTAGGGATGAAGGTGTCGATAAAACATAATACGGACATGAGGGCATCATGATCACACATAGAACAACAATACATCATAGAGATTCTTATGGGAAAGTAACAATTCCTTCACAAAGCAAAGTATGAAACAAAAACCTTATCGAGAAGTAGCCAACAACCATCCATAGTCATTGAAGCAATTGCAATTTATCATAACATCGGAAAGAGTCAAATAAGAGCTTGTAAGGCAAATCCACATACTCAATCATCTCTTTTGTTTTCCACAATTGTTACAACTCATGCGGTACTCATTGTATCGAAGTTTCAGTTGGACACAGAGAAAGATAGGGGCTTATAATTTGCCTCCCAACCATTTACCTCAAGGGTAAAGTCAACTATAATAAAGCATAAGTACTTAGCTCCAAGTTGATATAAGAATATAGATCTTTCCCAAGGATATGACGTTCACCAAGAAAAAGGCTAAATAAGTAATTGGTGAAGATCACCATGACTCTTACAAGGGCAAAAAGTAAAGGTACAAGATAGGCCCTTCGCAGAGGGAAGCAGAGGTTGTCATGCGCTTTTGAGGTTTGGATGCGTGTCCTCTTAGTGCGGAGGAACGCCACTTTATATTGCCTCCTGTGATAAATAACTTTATTATGCAGTCTATCGCTTTTATGTCTTCCTCATCACAGGTTCGTACAAAGCTTATTTTCCACACGCTAATAGATCATACATATTAGATAGCAATTTTTATTGCTTGCACCGATGACAACTTACTTGAGGGATCTTATTCAATCCATAGGTAGGTATGGTGGACACTCATGGCAAAACTGGGTTGAAGGTTTATGGATGCACAAGTAGTATCTCTACTTGGTGCGGGAGTTTTGGCTAATATGAGGTGGAAGCAATCGTCACATGCTAAGGGATCTCTAATCATACAATATTGTTTGGAACCAAGCAAACACAATTCATTATGTTGTCTTCCTTGTCCAACATCTACTTCTAGGCATGTAATAGTTTGGTGAGTGCTCACAATTATAGAAAGTGTCTAAGATGATATATTTATATGTGAACCTCTCTTTCCTTATTACTTCTTATTAATTGCAACAATGACTGAGGTCTATGTTGGTCTACTCTCAACAAGTTTCAATCATCATACTTGTTATATGTGAAGCTATCACTTTCCATAAGATTATCTCATGATCTTTCATGCTATCGTTCTTTTTATACTTTTGATCACGGCACAAAAGAAAGCCCATGACTAAGATACTCTTTATTATATAGCTCGCAAGCTCGAATACATAGGGGGAGACACAAGGCAAAAGACTCAAAGTAAACACTAAAGACTTATTCCACTAAGATAAGAAATAAAAACTGAAAAGGAAAGAACTAAAACAAAGGTAAAAGCAAAACATATAAAGGTGATACGATACCAGGGGAACTCCCCCAAGCTTGGGAAAAGCCAAGGGGATTGCCCATACCAATGCTTAGTTGTCTTCATTTGGTGGTGATGGTGGTGTTGTTGTTGAAGTAGTCCGATCCTCCGTTTTCCAAGGCATAGGTGCTCCATCATGGCAGGATGAACGAGTCACCGGAATCCTCAAATCTGCAGCCAACCGTATTGATTTAAATCTATACTCATACTCACGGTTTTGGTTCTGCAGGTCATAGATCAGGCCCTGGAGTTGATCAACCCTGTCATAGAGCCAGGAGAGGTGCTTCCCAATGTCAATGGCATCCATCTTGTGATTGTTGGTGAACTCCGTGATCATCATGTGGTTGGCGTTGAGTCCACGCTCCACCATCCCTTTGCACTTGTAGACTTGTTGCTCCATTGCTTCGAGCCTCGTCTCCATGCTTCCGGTCTTCTTAGGCCCCTCAACATCACGGATGTGCAACATCCCCTCGCTCATCTTGATAGATTGGGGGTGCTGCAACACTTCCGTGAGGTAAGGATTGATGACCTTCTCGAAGATCTTGTCCTTAGGAACTTTTGGGGAAGTCATGACGATCTAGATCTGCAGCAGAAACAGGCTCGAAACGAAAACAGAGGAAAACTGCGTGATATGGAGATCAAAACCCTCAGGCGTAAATATAATGATTTTTTCTGGACGAGAAGGAGTGCTCCGCAAGAAAACAGAGTCCGGGAGGCGCACGAGCTGCCCATAAGCCCTGTTGCCGCGGCCAGGGGGGAGTCCGCGACAACCAAGCTTGTGGCCGCCTCGTGCGCTCTCCGGACTCCTTTTTATTTTTCTAATTTTCCATAAATTCCTAAACGGAGAAAAATTCCTATTGGAAAAGTTTCAGAGTCCAATTACTAACCGAAACAGATACCTCTTGGTTTTCAGGGTGTGAAACAGGCTGATAAACATCCCTTATGTACTCCTCTGGAGTTATGATATTGATGATATTGGTCTCAACATTTATGGGAGTACCAGAGATATAATGCTTGATTGTTTGCCCGTTACCACTCTAGGAAAATTACCTTCCGTGTTATTGATTTTGATGGCACCGGAACGATATACTTCCTCGACAACGTAGGGACCTTCCCATTTAGAGAGAAGCTTGCCTGCGAAGAATCTTAAACGAGAATTGTATAGTAGGACATAATCACCTACATTGAACTCTCGTTTTTGTATTCTTTTGTCGTGCCATCTCTTAACCTTTTCCTTGAACAACTTGGCATTCTCATATGCCTGGGCCCTCCATTCATCTAATGAACTGATATCAAACAACCGCTTCTCACCGGCAAGTTTGAAATCAAAGTTGAGCTCTTTGATTGCCCAATAAGTGTTGTGTTCCAGCTCAAGAGGTAAATGACAGGCCTTACCGTAAACCATTTTATACGGCGATATGCCCATGGGATTCTTATAAGCAGTCCTATAAGCCCATAGTGCATCGTAAAGTTTGCTAGACCAATTCTTTCGAGATCTATTGACAGTCTTTTGTAAGATCAATTTGATCTCCCTATTACTCAACTCCACTTGACCACTAGACTGAGGATGATAAGGAGATGCAACTCTATGGTTGACATCATACTTAGGGAGCATCTTGCGGAAAACACCATGAATGAAGTGTGAACCGCCATTTGTCATCAGGTATCTAGGGACTCCAATTCTTGGGAAAATGACTTCTTTAAGCATATTAATAGAGGTGTGGGGATCATCATTTTTAGTGGGGATAGCCTCTACCCACTTAGTGAGATAATCCACATCAACTAAGATGTGAGTATACCCATTGGAACTCGGGAAGGGTCCCATATAATCAAAGCCCCAGACATCAAACGGTTCAATGACTAGTGAATAGTTCATAGGCATTTCCTAACGCTTACTGATATTCCCTATTCTTTGGCATTCTTCACAAGACAAGACAAACGTACGGGCATCCTTGAAGAGAGTGGGCAGATAGAAACCTGATTGCAATACCTTATGAGCAGTTCTGTTTCCAGCATGGTGTCCTCCGTAGGCCTCGGAATGACACTTCTGCAGGATCTGTCCCTGTTCATGTTCAGGCACACAACGTCTAATAACACTATCTACTTCTTCCTTATAAAGGTGAGGATCATCCCAGAAGTAGTGTCTCAAATTAAAGAAGAATTTCTTCTTTTGCTGGTAGGTGAAACTTGTTGGGGAACGTCGCATGGGAAACAAAAATTTTCCTACGCGCACGAAGACCTATCATGGTGATGCCCATCTACGAGAGGGGATGAGTGATCTACGTACCCTTGTAGATCGTACAGCAGAAGCGTTAGAGAACACGGTTGATGTAGTGGAACGTCCTCACGTCCCTCGATCCGCCCCGCGAACAATCCCGTGATCAGTCCCACGATCTAGTACCGAACGGACGGCACCTCCGCGTTCAGCACACGTACAACTCGACGATGATCTCGGCCTTCTTGATCCAGCAAGAGAGACGGAGAGGTAGAAGAGTTCTCCGGCAGCGTGACGGCGCTCCGGAGGTTGGTGATGATCTCGTCTCAGCAGGGCTCCGCCCGAGCTCCGCAGAAACGCGATCTAGAGGAAAAACGATGGAGGTATGTGGTCGGGCAGCCGCGAGAAAGTCGTCTCAAATCTGCCCTAAAAGCCCCATATATATAGGAGGAGGGAGGGGGACCTTGCCTTGGGGTCCAAGGGACTCCCAAGGGGTCGGCCGAGCCAAGGGGGGGAGGACTCCCCCCCCAAACCGAGTTGGACTTGGTTTGGTGGGAGGAGTCCCCCGCCCTTCCCACTTCTTCCCTCCTTTTTTTTTCTTTTCCTTTGATTTCCTTCTCTTGGCGCATAGGCGCCTTTGGGGCTGTCCCACCAGCCCACCAAGGGCTGGTGTGTCTCCCCAAAGCCTCTGGGCTTCCCCGGGGTGGGTTGCCCCCCCGGTGAACTCCCGAAACCCATTCGTCATTCCCGGTACATTCCCGGTAACTCCGAAAACCTTCCGGTAATCAAATGAGGTCATCCTATATATCAATCTTCGTTTCCGGACCATTCCGGAAACCCTCGTGACGTCCGTGATCTCATCTGGGACTCCGAACAACATTCGGTAACCAACCATATAACTCAAATACGCATAAAACAACGTCGAACCTTAAGTGTGCAGACCCTGCGGGTTCGAGAACTATGTAGACATGACCCGAGAGACCCCTCGGTCAATATCCAATAGCGGGACCTGGATGCCCATATTGGATCCTACATATTCTACGAAGATCTTATCGTTTGAACCTCAGTGCCAAGGATTCCTATAATCCCGTATGTCATTCCCTTTGTCCTTCGGTATGTTACTTGCCCGAGATTCGATCGTCAGTATCCGTATACCTATTTCAATCTCGTTTACCGGCAAGTCTCTTTACTCGTTCCGTAATACAAGATCACGCAACTTACACTAAGTTACATTGCTTGCAAGGCTTGTGTGTGATGTTGTATTACCGAGTGGGCCCCGAGATACCTCTTCGTCACACGGAGTGACAAATCCCAGTCTTGATCCATAATAACTCAACTAACACCTTCGGAGATACCTGTAGAGCATCTTTATAGTCACCCAGTTACGTTGCGACGTTTGATACACACAAAGCATTCCTCCGGTGTCAGTGAGTTATATGATCTCATGGTCATAGGAATAAATACTTGACACGCAGAAAACAGTAGCAACAAAATGACACGATGAACATGCTACGTCTATTAGTTTGGGTCTAGTCCATCACGTGATTCTCCCAATGACGTGATCCAGTCATCAAGCAACAACACCTTGTTCATAATCAGAAGACACTGACTATCATCGATCAACTGGCTAGCCAACTAGAGGCATGCTAGGGACGGTGTTTTGTCTATGTATCCACACATGTAAATGAGTCTTCATTCAATACAATTATAGCATGGATAATAAACTATTATCTTGATACAGGAATTATAATAATAACTATACATTTATTATTGCCTCTAGGGCATAATTCCAACAGTCTCCCACTTGCACTAGAGTCAATTATCTAGCCCTCACATCACCATGTGAATTACATTGTAATAAATCTAACACCCATACAGTTCTGGTGTCGATCATGTTTTGGCCGTGGAAGAGGTTTAGTCAGCGGGTCTGCTACATTCAGATCCGTGTGCACTTTGCTTATATTTACGTCCTCCTCCTCGACGTAGTCGCGGATGAGGTTGAAGCGTCGTTTGATGTGTCTGGTCTTCTTGTGAAACCTTGGTTCCTTTGCTAAGGCAATGGCACCAGTGTTGTCACAGAACAAGGTTATTGGATCCAGTGCACTTGGCACCACACCAAGATCCGTCATGAACTGCTTCATCCAGACACCCTCCTTAGCCGCCTCCGAGGCAGCCATGTACTCCGCTTCACATGTAGAATCTGCTACGACGCTTTGCTTGGAACTGCACCAGCTTACTACACCCCCATTAAGAATAAATACGTATCCGGTTTGCGACTTAGAGTCGTCCGGATCTGTGTCAAAGCTTGCATCGACGTAACCTTTTACGGCGAGCTCTTCGTCACCTCCATACACGAGAAACATCTCCTTAGTCCTTTTCAGGTACTTCAGGATATTCTTGACCGCTGTCCAGTGATCCACTCCTGGATTACTCTGGAACCTACTTGCCATACTTATGGCCAGGCTAACATCCGGTCTAGTGCACAGCATCGCATACATGATAGAACCTATGGCTGAAGCATAGGGGACGGAGCGCATATGCTCTCTATCTTCATCAGTTGCTGGGCACTGAGTCTTACTCAATCTCGTACCTTGTAACACTGGCAAGAACCCTTTCTTGGACTGTTCCATTTTGAACCTCTTCAAAACTTTATCAAGGTATGTGCTTTGTGAAAGTCCTATGAGGCGTTTTGATCTATCCCTATAGATCTTAATGCCTAGAATGTAAGCAGCTTCTCCTAGGTCCTTCATAGAGATACTTTTATTCAAGTAACCTTTTATGCTCTCCAAAAGCTCTACGTTGTTTCCAATCAGTAATATGTCATCCACATATAATATTAGAAACGCCACAGAGCTCCCACTCACTTTCTTGTAAATACAAGATTCTCCAACCACTTGTATAAACCCAAATGCTTTGATCACCTCATCAAAACGTTTGTTCCAACTCCGAGATGTTTGCACCAGTCCATAAATGGATCGCTGGAGCTTGCACACCTTGTCAGCATTTTCAGGATCGACAAAACCTTCGGGTTGCATCATATACAACTCTTCCTTAAGGAAACCGTTAAGGAACGCCGTTTTGACATCCATCTGCCAGATTTCATAATCGAAAAATGCAGCTATTGCTAACATGATTCTGACGGACTTAAGCATCGCTACGGGAGAGAAAGTCTCATCATAGTCAATTCCTGGAACTTGTGAAAAAACCCTTTGCCACAAGTCGAGCTTTATAAACGGTCACATTACCGTCAGCGTCCGTCTTCTTCTTAAAGATCCATTTGTGCTGAATAGCCTTGCGGCCCTCAGGTAGTATCTCCAAAGTCCACACTTTGTTCTCATACATGGATCCTATCTCGGATTTCATGGCTTCTAGCCATTTGTTGGAATCTGGGCCCACCATTGCTTCTTCATAATTTGCAGGTTCATTGTTGTGTAACAACATGATTGATAAGACGGGATTACCGTACCACTCTGGAGCAGCGCGTGATCTCGTCGACCTGCGTGGTTCAACAAAAACTTGAACTGGAGTTTCATGATCATCATCATTAACTTCCTCCTCAACCGGCATCGCAACGATAGAGGTTTCCCCTTGCCCTGCGCCACCATCCAGAGGGATGAGAGGTTCGACAACCTCGTCAAGTTCTATCTTCCTCCCACTCAATTCTCTCGAGAGAAACTCCTTCTCGAGAAAAGTTCCGTTCTTAGCAACAAACACTTTGCCCTCGGATTTGAGATAGAAGGTGTACCCAACTGTCTCTTTTGGGTAACCTATGAAGACGCAATTTTCCGCTTTGGGTTCCAGCTTTTCAGGCTGAAGCTCTTTGACATAAGCATCACATCCCCAAACTTTAAGAAACGACAACTTTGGCCTTTTGCCATACCACAGTTCGTATGGTGTCGTCTCAACGGATTTCGATGGTGCCCTATTTAAAGTGAATGCAGCTGTTTCTAATGCATAACCCCAAAATGATAACGGCAAATCAGTAAGAGACATCATAGATCGCACCATCTCTAACAAAGTACGATTACGACGTTCGGACACACCATTACGCTGTGGTGTTCCAGGCGGTGTTAACTGCGAAACAATTCCACATTGTCTTAAGTGAGCACCAAACTCGAAACTCAGATATTCACCCCCACGATCAGACTGTAGGAACTTGATCTTCTTGTTACGATGATTTTCCACTTCACTCTGAAATTGCTTGAACTTTTCAAATGTTTCAGACTTGTGCTTCATCAAGTAGACATAACCATATCTACTTAAATCGTCAGTGAAGGTGAGGAAATAACGATATCCGCCGCGTGCCTCCATGCTCATTGGGCCACACACATCGGTATGTATGATTTCCAACAAGTCACTTGCACGCTCCATTGTTCCGGAGAATGGAGTTTTAGTCAACTTACCCATGAGGCATGGTTCGCACGTGTCAAGTGAATCAAAGTCAAGTGACTCCAAAAGTCCATCAGCATGGAGTTTCTTCATGCGCTTTACACCAATATGACCTAAACGGCAGTGCCATAAAAATATGGCGCTATCATTGTTAACTCTAACTCTTTTGGTCTCAATGTTATGTATATGCGTATTGCTATCAAGATTCAATATGAACAATCCTCTCACATTCGGTGCATGACCATAAAAGATGTTACTCATAGAAATAGAACAACCATTATTCTCAGACTTAAAAGAGTAACCGTCTCGCAATAAACAAGATCCAGATATAATGTTCATGCTCAACGCAGGCACTAAATAACAATGATTTAAGTTCATCACTAATCCCAATGGTAGCTGAAGTGACACTGTGCCGACGGCGATTGCATCAACCTTGGAACTGTTTCCTACGCGCATCGTCACTTCGTCTTTCGCCAGCCTTCGTCTATTCCGCAGTTCCTGCTTCGAGTTGCAAATGTGAGCAACAGAACCGGTATCAAATACCCAGGCACTACTACGAGAGCCGGTTAAGTACACATCAATAACATCTATATCAAATATACCTGATTTCTCTTTACCCGCCTTCTTATCTGCCAGATACTTGGGGCAATTGCGCTTCCAGTGACCCATACCCTTGCAATAGAAGCACTCTGTTTCAGGCTTAGGTCCAGCCTTGGGTTTCTTCGGCGGATTGGCAACAGGCTTGCCGCTCTTCTTCGAATTGCCCTTCTTGCCTTTGCCGTTTCTCTTGAAACTAGTGGTCTTGCTCACCATCAACACTTGATGCTCTTTACGGAGTTCAGACTCTGCGACTTTCAGCATCGCAAACAACTCGCCGGGAGACTTGTTCATCCCTTGCATGTTGTAGTTCAACACAAAGCCTTTATAGCTTGGCGGCAGTGATTGAAGGATTCTGTCAGTGATAGCTTCTTGCGGGAGTTCAATCCCCAGTTCAGCTAGACGGTTTGAGTACCCAGACACTTTGAGCACATGTTCACTGACAGATGAGTTTTCCTCCATCATGCAAGCATAGAATTTATCGGAGGTCTCATACCTCTCGATCCGGGCGTTCTTCTGAAAGATAAACTCCAACTCCTGGAACATCTCAAATGCTCCATGACGCTCAAAGCGACGTTGAAGTCCCGGTTCTAAGCCATACAAGACTGCACATTGAACTATTGAGTAGTCCTCCTTACGAGCTAACCAAGCGTTCTTAACATCCTGATCAGCCGTAGCGGGTGGTTCATCTCCTAGCGCAGCATTAAGGACATAATCCTTCTTCCCAGCTTGTAAGATTAGCTTAAGATTACGAGCCCAGTCTACAAAGTTGCTTCCATCATCTTTCAACTTAGCTTTCTCTAGGAACGTATTAAAATTCAGGATGACTGTCGCGTGAGCCATGATCTACAACACAAATATATTCAAAGTGGACTTAGACTATGTTCAAGATAATTAGAGTTCAACTTAATCAAATTATATGCTAAACTCCCACTCAAAAAGTACATCTCTCTAGTCATTTGAGTGGTTCATGATCCACTTACACTATCCCAAGTCCGATCATCACGTGAGTCGAGAGTAGTTTCAGTGGTAAGCATCCCCATGCTAATCATATCAACTATATGATTCATGATCGACCTTTCGGTCTCATGTATTCCGAGGCCATGTCTGCACATGCTAGGCTCGTCAAGCTTAACCCGAGTGTTCCGCGTGCGCAACTGTTTTGCACCCGTTGTATGTGAACGTTGAGTCTATCACACCCGATCATCACGTGGTGTCTCGAAACGACGAACTGTAGCAACGGTGCACAGTCGGGGAGAACACAATTTCGTCTTGAAATTTTAGTGAGAGATCACCTCATAATGCTACCATCGTTCTAAGCAAAATAAGGTGCATAAAAGGATTAACATCACATGCAATTCATAAGTGACATGATATGGCCATCATCACGTGCTTCTTGATCTCCATCACCAAAGCACCGACACGATCTTCTTGTCACCGGCGCCACACCATGATCATCCATCAACGTGTCGCCATCGGGGTTGTCGTGCTACTTATGCTATTACTACTAAAGCTACATCCTAGCAAAATAGTAAACGCATCTGCAAGCACAAACGTTAGTATAAAGACAACCCTATGGCTCCTGCCGGTTGCCGTACCATCGACGTGCAAGTCGATATTTCTATTACAACATGATCATCTCATACATCCAATATATCACATCACATCGTTGGCCATATCACATCACAATCATACCCTGCAAAAACAAGTTAGACGTCCTCTAATTTTGTTGTTGCATGTTTTACGTGGTGACCAAGGGTATCTCGTAGGATCGCATCTTACTTACGCAAACACCACAAGGGAGATCTATGAGTTGCTATTTAACCTCATCCAAGGACCTCGTCGGTCAAATCCGATTCAACTAAAGTTGGAGAAACCGTCACTTGCGAGTCATCTTTGAGCAAAGGGGGGTACTCGTAACGATGAAACCAGTCTCTCGTAAGCGTACGAGTAATGTCGGTCCAAGCCGCTTCAATCCAACAATACCGCGGAATCAAGAAAAGACTAAGGAGGGCACCAAAACGCACATCACCGCCCACAAAAACTTTTGTGTTCTACTCGAGAAGACATCTACGCATGAACCTAGCTCATGATGCCACTGTTGGGGAACGTCGCATGGGAAAAAAAAATTTCCTACGTGCACGAAGACCTATCATGGTGATGCCCATCTACGAGAGGGGATGAGTGATCTACGTACCCTTGTAGATCGTACAGCAGAAGCGTTAGAGAACGCGGTTGATGTAGTGGAACGTCCTCACGTCCCTCGATCAGCCCCGCGAACAATCCCGCGATCAGTCCCACGATCTAGTACCGAACGGACGGCACCTCCGCGTTCAGCACACGTACAGCTCGACGATGATCTCGGCCTTCTTGATCCAGCAAGAGAGACGGAGAGGTAGAAGAGTTCTCCGACAGCGTGACGGCGCTCCGGAGGTTGGTGATGATCTCGTCTCAGCAGGGCTCCGCCCGAGCTCCGCAGAAACGCGATCTAGAGGAAAAACTATGGAGGTATGTGGTCGGGCAGCCGTGAGAAAGTCGTCTCAAATCTGCCCTAAAAGCCCCATATATATAGGAGGAGGGAGGGGGACCTTGCCTTGGGGTCCAAGGGACCCCCAAGGGGTCGGCCGAGCCAAGGGGGGGAGGACTCCCCCCCCCAAACCGAGTTGGACTTGGTTTGGTGGGAGGAGTCCCCCTCCCTTCCCACTTCTTCCCTCCTTTTTTTTTCTTTTCCTTTGATTTCCTTCTCTTGGCGCATAGGCCCCTTTGGGGCTGTCCCACCAGCCCACTAAGGGCTGGTGTGTCTCCCCAAAGCCTATGGGCTTCCCCGGGGTGGGTTGCCCCCCCGGTGAACTCCCGGAACCCATTCATCATTCCCGGTACATTCCAACAAAACTGGGTGGTATGTACTTGGCTACGACATAATTTGCGTGATCAGCATACCACGGTGCACTATGTGAAGTGCGGATGACATTCAACTGCTCATCAGGAAAGCTGTCATCAATAGGTCGTGGGTCATCAAGGACATTCTCTAGCCTAGACAAGTTATTTCCTACAGGGTTATCAGCACCCTTTCGGTCAACAACGTGCAAATTAAATTCCTGTAGCAGGAGAACCCATCTTATTAGCCTAGGCTTAGCGTCCTTGTTCTTCATGAGGTACTTAATAGCAGCATGATCAGAGTGAATAGTGACTTTGGAGTCAACTATATAAGATCTAAACTTTTCGCATGCAAACACGACTGCTAAAAACTCATTCTCCGTAGTGGCATAGTTTCTTTGGGCACTTTCTAGAGTTTTACTAGCGTAGTGAATGACATTCAACTTCTTGTCAACTCTTTGTCCTAGAACAGCACCAACAACATAATCACTAGCATCGCATATGATTTCAAAGGGCAAGTTCCAGTCAGGTGGTTGAACAATAGGTGCGGTTATCAAGGCCTTCTTAAGTATTTCGAAAGCTTCCTCACAATCCTCATCAAAAACAAAAGGAACATCCTTCTGCAAGAGGTTGGTAAGAGGCCTAGAAATCTTAGAGAAGTCTTTAATGAACCTCCTATAGAAACCAGCATGACCTAGGATACTTCTTATACCTCTGATATCTGTGGGGCAAGGCATTTTCTCAACTGCATCAACCTTATCCTTATCAACTTCAATGCCTCTCTCAGAGATTTTGTGTCCTAAGACGATGCCTTCATTAACCATGAAGTGGCACTTCTCCCAGTTCAAGACGAGGTTGGTATCTTTGCTTCTCTGTAGGACTCGATCAAGGTTGCTGAGGCAATTGTCAAAGGAAGAACCGTAGACGGAGAAATCATCCATGAAAACCTCAACAATCTTTTCACAAAAGTCAAAGAATATAGCCATCATACATCTTAGAAAGGTGGCAGGTGCATTGCACAAGCCAAAAGGCATACGTCTATAAGCAAAGGTACCGAAGGGGCATGTGAAGGTGGTTTTCTCTTGATCAGATTGTGCAATAGGTATTTTCCAGAAACCTGAATAACTGTCTAGAAAGCAGAAGTGTGTGTGTTTAGATAGCCTTTCTAGCATCTGGTCGATAAACGACAAAGGATAATGGTCCTTCCTGGTTACCTTGTTCAGTTTCCGAAAGTCTATCACCATCCTATAGCGAGTAATAATCCTCTGCGGGATTAGTTCATCCTTATCATTAGGAACGATGGTGATACCTCCCTTCGTAGGTACACAATGTACTGGACTTACCCAATCACTATGAGCAACAAGATAGATGATTCCTGCTTCCAGAAGCTTCAATATTTCTTTTCTCACGACCTCTTTCATCCTCGGATTTAGCCTCTGTTGATGATCAGCAACTGGCTTAGAATCAGGATTGGTTTTACTCTTGTGCTGACATAGAGTGGGGCTATTACCTTTTAAATCATGAAGAGTATATCCAATAGCAGCACAGTGCTTCCTCAAAGTTTTTAATAACTTCTTCTCTTCGTGATTCGAGAGGTGAGCACTGATAGTAACAGGATATATCTCCTTCTCATCAGGATAGGCATACTTAAGAGTATCTGGTAACTGTTTTAGCTCGAACACAGGATCACCCTTTGGTGGGGGAGGATCCCCAAGCAGTTCAACAGGCAGATTATCCTTGAGAATAGGATATTGTTCTAAGACAATTTTATCTATCTCATCTCTTTCCTCCATATGCATATCATTTTCATGCTCAAGCAGATATTGCTCTAAAGGATCCGTAGGAGGTACGACAATAGAGGCAAGATCAATGATTTCATCTCTACCAGATGACTCTTTTTCATGGGGTTGTCTTCCAAACATGGAAAAGTTAAATTCAGGAGACACACCCCCGAAACTAACAGTGACAGTCTATTTAATGCAATCAATGTGAGCATTGACGGTGTTGAGAAAGGGTCTACCAAATATGATGGGACAAAAGCTATCTTGTGCAGTAGCAAGGACGAGGAAATCAGTAGGATACTTCGTCTTACCACACATGACTTCTACATCTCTCACAATTTCCACAGGGCAGATAGTGTCTCTATTAGCTAGTGTAATAGTGACATCAATGGGTTCTAACTCAGGAGGTGCAATCTCATCTTTGATTTCATCATATAGGGAACGAGGTATTGCACTAACACTAGCACCCATATCACATAAACCATGGTAACAGTGATCTCCAATCTTGACAGAAACAACGGGCAGGCCAACTACATGTCTGTATTTCGCGTGAGGTTTAGCTATTCTAGCGGAGTCCTCACAGAATTTGATAACATGCCCATCTATGTCTTCGGCTAAGTGATCTTTGATAATAGCAACACTAGGTTCAACTCTAATTTTCTCAGGGGGTGCAAGTGGTCTAATGTAACCCCTACGTATCACAGTTGGAGCTTTAGAATAATCCTTTTTCCTAGCAGGGTATGGTGGTTTCTCAGCGTAGGCACAAGGAATACTAGGATCACTAAAGGCAATGACTCTCTCCTCAACTAGATTGGGTTTAACTATGTTGATTTCTACAGGAGGATGATACTTAAACCACTTCTCTTTGGGAAGATTAACATGAGCAGCAAAAGATTCACATACAGAAGCTACTATCTGAGAGTCAAGGCCATACTTAGCGCTAAAATCTCTAGAAGTGTTTGTTTCAACAAAAGATTTAACGCAATCAAACTGGAAATTCATACCTGACTCCTTACCTTCTTCCAGCTCCCAATCTTCAGAGTTACGTTTGATTCTTTCCAATAAATTCCACTTGTGATCAATATCCTTCTTCATAAAAGAACCGGTACAAGAAGTGTCAAGCATGGTACGATCTTCATGGGAAAGCCGAGCATAAAAGTTTTGAGTGATAATTTCTCTCGAGAGCTCATGATTGGGGCATGAATATAGAATTGATTTAAGCCTCCCCCAAGCTTGAGCTATGATTTCCCTGTCACGAGGCCAAAAGTTATTAATATAATTCCGATCACGATGTACTAAATGCATAGGATAAAACTTTTGATGAAATTCCAATTTCAACCGATTGTAGTCCAATGATCCAGTATCATCACATAGCCTATACCATGTCAACGCCTTATCCTTCAAAGATAAAGGAAAGAATTTCTCTTTACCTCATCCTCGGGCAAACCTGCAAGCTTAAATAAACCACAAACTTAATCTACATAGATTAGATGCAAGTCTGGATGTGAAGATTCATCTCGTGTAAAAGGATTAGCCAGCAGTTTCTCAAGTATACCCGAAGGAATTTCATGGAAGATATTTTCAGTAGGTACCTCAGGTTGAGGAACAACTCCTCGTGTTTCCGTTCGTGGTGAAGATAGCCCGAACAAACTCCTTAAAGGAACAGTATCCATAGTGACAAGTGACAATAAATTTCAGCACACTATATAAATGTTTCCTTACCAAGTTCCACTTACCAAAGGCGCTTCCCTCCCCGGCAACGGCGCCAGAAAGGAGTCTTGATGACCCAAAATTATAGGGGATCAATCATAGTCCTTTCAATAAGTAAGAGTGTCGAACCCAACGAGGAGGAGAAGGCTCTGATAAACGGTTTTCAGCAAGGTAATAACTGCAAGCACTGAAAGTAGCGGTAACAAGTGATGGTGTAGTGAGGTGAAACGTAGCAAGAGAAAAGTAACAAGTAACAAGTAGTAGCAACGGTGCAGCAAGTGGCCCAATCCCTTTTGTAGCAAGGGACAAGCCTGAACAAAGTCTTATAAGAAGAAAAACGCTCCCGAGGACACACGGGAGTTTCTATCATGCTAGTTTCATCATGTTCATATGATTCACGCTCGTTACTTTGATAGTTTGATATGTGGGTGGACCGGCGCTTGGGTACTGCCCTTACTTGGAAAAGCATCCCACTTATGATTAACTCCTCTCGCAAGTATCCGCAACTACGAAAAAAGAATTAAGACAACGTCTAACCATAACATTAAACTAGTGGATCCAAATCAGCCCCTTACGAAGCAACGCATAGACTGGGGTTTGATAATAGCTTCTGTCACTCTAGCAACCCATCATCTACTTACTACTCCCCAATGCCTTCCTCTAGGCCCAAATATGGTGAAGTGTTATGTAGTCGAGGTTCACATAACACCACTAGAGGAAAAACAACATACAACATATCAAAATACCGAACAAATACCAAATTCACATGACTATTATTAGCATGACTAATCTCATGTCCTCAGGAACAAAAGTAACTACTCACAAAGCATAATCATAATCATGATCAGAGGTGTAATGAATAGCATGAAGGATCTGAACATAAACTCTTCCACCAAGTAATCCAACTAGCATCAACTACAAAGAGTAATCAACACTACTAGCAACCTTACAAGTACCAATCGGAGTCGCGAGACGGAGATTGGTTACAAGGGATGAACTAGGGATTGGGGAGGAGATGGTGCTGATGAAGATGTTGATGGAGATGCCTCCCCTCCGACGAGAGGAGTGTTGGTGATGACGATGGCGACGATTTCCCCCTTCGGGAGGGAAGTTTCCCCGGCAGGATCGTCCTGCCGGAGCTCTAGATTGGATCTGCTCAAGTTCCGCCTCGTGGCGACGGAGAATCCACGAAGAAGCTCCACCCCAATTTTTTTCCGGATGAAACCCTTCATATAGCAAAAAAGGGGGGCTAGTGGGCCGCCAGGGTGCCCACAAGCCCTGTTGCCGCGGCCAGGGGGGTAGACCGCGGCAACCAGGCTTGTGGGCCCCTGGTTGCTCCCCTCTGACACTTCTTTCGCCCAGTATTTTTTATAGAATCCAAAAAAAATCCACGTTGATTTTCAGGGTGTTTGGAGTTGCGCAGAATAGAGGACTCAGACTTGCTCCTTTTCCAGTCCAGAATTCCAGCTGCCGGTATTCTCCCTCTTCAAATAAACCTTGCAAAATTAGAGAGAAAAGGCATAAGTAAGGTTCGACAAAGTATAATAACAGTCCATAAAGCAATAAATATCAACATGAAAGCATGATGCAAAATGGACGTATCATCGGCCAGCTGCGGGGATGGGCTCGGGGCTTCATCCAGCGCCCGTGGGTGGTCGAGGCGGAGGCGGGGCCGCACCGAGGCGGCCAGGGAGGTGGGGACAGAGGCTGGCAGCCATGGAAGCAGAGAGCGGCGAGGAGAGGTGCCGGGGCTCGGCTAGGAGGTTGGGGAGGGGCCTAGGAGGGAGAGGAGGCTGCCTGACCGCTCAAGGGGCTCCGAGGCGGCCTTTAAATGGGCGCCCGACGGAGAGAAGATGGGCTCGGCCACCGTGGCGACCTTATCTACACCCTGGTGCTCTACAGCGGCGGGGCTGGCAGCTTGCGGAGTCTAGAAGACTCACGGAGGAGCATGAGAGGCCAGCTGAGCTTCAGGAGAGCTGGAGGGAGATAGACGACATGGCGGTCACTGGTGGAATAGGGCGAAGCTCGTCGCGGCGCGACGAGGAAGAATCCGGAGGGGGAGAAGGGTCCAGGAGGAAGAGGACTACGAGGGGAAGCTATTGGACATGGCTAGGGCTCGAGGGAGGGTAGGAACTGCCAAGGCCAAGGGCTCCACGGCACAGAGCGTGCGTTTGACATGCATAAGTGTGGTCACCACGTGCACTGGTGCACATGGTGCACTGTGGCATGCAGCACCATGTCTAGCAGGGAGTCCTTCCAAGAAGGGGTCCTACTGAGGTGATAGACCACCATTAGACACGAAGACATGATGGGAAACTTCACTGGAAGTTGGCCGTAGCAAACTTGACCTGATCACTTTGGTCAATAGAGAAGGGATAAGATAGAAAGCTCATGTCTGGGAGGCCGAGGGTAGGAAGGACTACAATCCTGTGAAGTTTGAGGAGCAGAGGATCAAGATTTAATATAGTTGTTTTGCAACTGGCTAATCTGGTCCAGAATAGGAATGTTGATGTGGCACTCACATACATGCTTGGATTGGGCTCAAACTTGGAGGATATGAATATTTTGGGCATGAGAAGACGCCGTATAAAATTCATGCCATCTTGATAAGCCCGAGTGTCACTTCCTTCATACAGTTTCTCTCTGGACAGAAACTTAGAAGAATTACTGGAATTAATTGGCTATATAAAATGGGCTAAAACTTGGTTTAGCAAGGTTTTATAGCTAGGAGAATGTCCTAGTAAAATATCAGAATTTATGGAGCAATATAAAATATAGTTGCTTCACAAATCCAAATAATAACCAGAGACAGATATTTGAAGTTATGGTCACATGGTTGAAGGTGTGATGCTCAAATTTGGTGGAGAGGCATTATTTGAGCATATTGAGATTATGGCAAAGTTGCAACTCATTTGAACACTCCTAGCTAGCACTTGCTTCACGAAGCTTCTTCTGGATCAGAAACTTTGGAAATTTGCCAAGAAATATTTACTAGCTAGATTGAGTTGAATTTTGGCATGAGGCAATGATATCGCTAGGAAAGAGTGCCCACAAATTTTGAGAGCAATCAAGCGAATAAAAAGGGTACTTGCTTTACAACTTGACAGATAGGGCAGAATGAGAAAAAGGGATTTTTGGGAATTATTTCTGAACATGACAAGGAAATATTTTGTCATATCTGAGGGAGATATGACCCAATAGATTTATGAGAATTATTTGGGAATTTTTGGAGAGATGTAAATGGGGGTTGCTTCACAACACAAGGCAAACATGATTATTCCTTTAAAAGAAAAAGGAATATTCCCATGGAAAAGAATCTTGGTATTGGTTCAAGATGGAAATGGCTAGGTCTTGGGGTGGTTCGAAGGTTGGCGAGCCACTAAGGAAAAGAAATCAAGGGTAATCCCTTTAGGTTTCAAAACTATCAAACCACAGAAAAGCAAATCCAGATGAAAATCAAAGAAAAAGAAATGGGCAAAATCCAGGTTGTTACACAAAGGAGCATTTATTTGCTCTCTTGGAGCAACTTGGTAAGGCCAATAATACCATTGGATCTCATGAATAGACCATCACCATGATGGAAGGACATAGTCACGACTATGCCAATGAAATTGTGGATATTTCTCATGCTCTTGAAGAAGAGCAAGGTCTTCGCTTGGATATCGAGGAGTCACACAACGTTGACCTTGCTAGAGTGAAGAATGATCGTGATCATGCTCAAGTTCGTGCTCATGTGCTTAAGACCGAGAATGTTGAGCTTGGGGTTGGCCATGATAGACTCAAATAGGAGTTTGAGTTGCTTGACATGGATCACAAGGCCTTCAAAAGTTCTCACGCCACCCTCAAGGCGTCCCATGATCAACTCCAAGCAAAAGTAACTAAGGAGATTGTTGCATTTCCTCCATTTGTGTTAATTGATAATGTTCATGCCTCTAACCCTTGTTGTGAGAATGTGCACCTTGTGGAGGAAAATTCCAAGTTGAAGCAGCAACTTGATAGGGGTCGTGTGACTTGTATACAATGCAAGAAGAACCACAATGACCTTTTGAGAAATCAAAAGGAAGTTGTGGCGAAGGAGGGACTTGGGTTCGCACCCAAGTCAAAGAAAAAGAAAACCAAGAATAAAGGCAACACCAAGCAAATTATCCCTCTCAAAGGAACTTATGTAAAGAGGGAGAGGGTGCTCCTTAGGATAAGAAGAACAAGGTGTTGGCTGGTGATGCCAAGAGGGGCATTATCACTCAGCCGAACAAAGTCGACAATTTTAACCCTTCTTATGTTTTTTGTCGTGCTACTGATGGGCATGTTTATGCCAAATTTGTTGCTTCTCCTTATGAGTACATTGAATGGTCTATTTGAGTTCCTAAGAACCTTGTTACTAATATCAAAGGACCCACTAAAGAATGCGTACCTAAACCAAGAATTGATCTTATGTAAGAATTTTTTTCTGGTGGAGGTTCATGGTTGCCTGATAGTGGAGCGAAAAATCATATGACTGGACGCAAGACTTGGTGGTGAAATTTCAAACTAGATAATATATGGCCACTCATGTCCAATTTGGTGATGCATCAATGTCAAAGGTATTGAGTATTGGCAAGGTGGTGACCTCTCCGGATTTAACCATTGAGAAAGTCATGCTTGTTGAGACCATTGCATACGATTTACTTTCCTTTCGGCAACTTGCACTCATGGGCTTTTCTACTTTCTTTTATCTTAATATCATGCCGCTTTTGTGGAGTAATAATCTTAAGTAGCCTATGTTCGATATGTTGAGAACGACTCTATGTGGTTGACTTCTCGGAGAAGCCCACTAAGACCGCAACATGTCTAATGGCTAAAGTTGATGTGGGATGGCTTTAGCATCTTCGTCTATCTCACATTAATATGATATCTTTGCAAAATCTCCTCAATGGGGACCATGTCCCTTCACTAACAAATGTTTGTTTTCCAAGGATCGTGCTTGTAGTGATTGTGTCGAAGGAAAGCTTCATGAGATGGCTCATCGTTCCACGACTAATATCTATTCAAAGAGGCCCTTTGAGCTCCTTCAGCTGGATCTCTTTGGTCCTCCATCATTTAGTAGTCTTGGAGAAAAAAATATGGCTTGGTGATTGTGGATGATCATTATTCAAGATGTACATGGGTATACTTCTTCAAGAGGAAGAGTGAGACCCAACAAACCATCATTGACTTTGCAAATGAAGCTCAATGTCGAAATCATGAAAATATATTGTTGATTATAAGTGACAACAACTACGAGTGCAAGACCTACACCTTGGATGAGTTTCTTAGTGATGAGGGGTTCAAGCACCAATATTCTGCACCATATAACCCTCAACAAAACGGTGTTGCAGATAGGAAGAAATCGGACGTTGATGGACACTTCAAGGACCATGATGGCGGAATTCATTTTTTTTAATAAATTTTGGGCTGAAGCCATCAACACCGCATGTCATGCAACCAAGCGTCTCTACCTCTACAAAGACTTGAAGGAGACTTCATATGAAATTCTTACCGAGAACAATCCCAACCTCAAGTACTTTCGGGTGTTTGGTTATAAGTGTTTCATTCTCAAGAAAGGAGATCGTTTGTCTAAATTTGAAAGGAGCTCAAGAGGGCATATTTGTTGGTTATGCTACAAACTCTCATGCTTATTGTGTCCTCAACAAGTCCAATGGACTCATTGAGGAGATGTGTAACATGGAGTTTGATGAAAATAATGGATCCAAAGTATAGTGAAGTCCTATTTGTGATAAAGGTGATGACATTCCTCCCCAAGCCATAAGGATAATGGGCCTGGGACACTTCCAACCCATTGAGGAACACCTTGTGGCCAGCGGAGAATGACAATGTTCTATGCAAGTAGAACCATGACCGACAGTTGACCAACACGCTTCTGAAGAACAAAGTGAAGCCCTTAGCCTAATAAAAAAGTTCAAGGGCAAGATCAACCTCATGATGATGGTGGTGCACCATGTGATACCCAAGATCACGTTCATGACTCCGAGCAAGCTCATGATCAAGATCAATCTCAAGATCAAGAGAAACCTCAAGATGACGCTCAAGACAAAGCTCCTCAAATTCCTGTTAAAGAGCTATTGGACGTTGTGTCGCCAAGATTTCTCCCACTATACAACGTCAACAACATGTTATGATGAATGTGCTTGGAACTTAGAGAAAGGGATAACCTCTTCTAGACAATTAGAAAACTTTGGTGAGCATCACATGCTTTTATATTGAACCCCTAAAGGTACAAGAGGCACTCAAGGACATGGATTGGCTTGAAGGCATGCATTATGAACTCAACAACTTTGAGCGCAACAAGGTGTGGAAATTGGTGCCAAGTTGAAAGGAGAACCATAATGTCATTAGAACCAAATGGATCATCAAGAACAAGCAAGATGCGTACGGTGTTGTAATTTGAAACTAGGAAAGATTGGTAGCTCAAGGCTACTCACAAATCGAGGGTATCGACTACGAAGAAACCTTTGCTCCCGTTGCTCGCCTTGAATCTATTTGCATGTTTCTTGCATTTACATCTCATCATAATTTCAAGTTACAACAATTGGATGTGAAGAGTGCATTTCTCAATGGTCCTCTTGATGAGTTGTTCATGTCAAACAACCCTCGGGGTTCGAGGTGTTGGAGAACGTTGCATGGGAAACAAAAATTTTCCTACGCACACGAAGACCTATCATGGTGATGTCTATCTAGGATAGGAGATTAGATCTACGTACCCTTTTAGATCGCTCAGCAAGAAGCGTTAATAAACATGGTTGATGTAGTGGTATTGCTTCATGATTCAAATCACTGTCGTCCCATGATCCGTCCCACGAACAGTTCCGATCTAGCGTCGAACGTACGACACCTCCGCGTTCAGCGTACGTACAGCTCGATGACGATCTCAACCTTCTTGATCCAGCAAGCAAGACAGAGAGCTAGATGAGTTCTACGGCAGTGTGACGGTGCTCCGGTGGTGGTGATGATCTAGTCCTGCAGGGCTCCGCCCGAGCTCCGCAGAAATCCGATCTAGAGGTAAAACTATGTGGAATAGGCTAGAGTTGCACGTGGCAAAGTTGTGTCTCAAAAATCCCTAAACCACCAATACATATAGGAGGAGGGGAGGGGCTAGACTTGGGGAAAAAGGTCCCCAAGGGAGCGTCGTCTGCTAGGGAGGAGGAGGACTCCTCCTCCAATTCGGTTTGGGAAAGAGGAGTCCTCCTCTTCCTTCCAACCTCCCTCTTTCCTTTTTTTTCTTCTTTTCCTTTGGTATTTTTACATGTGGCGTCATAGCCCTCTTGGGCTGACTCCAACAGCCCACTAAGGACTTGGTGCGCCACCCTAGGGACTTGGGCTCACTCCCGGGTGGGTGGGCCCCTCCCGGTAAACATGTAGAACCCATTCGTCACTCCCGGTACACTACGAGAATTGCCCGAAACTTTTCGGTGACCAAACGAAAACATCCTATATATCAATCTTCGTTTCCGGACCAATTCGGAAACCCTCGTGATGTCCGTGATATCATCCGGGACTCCGAACAACATTCGGTAACCACACATATAACTCAACTATACTAAACCATCATCGAACCTTAAGTGTGCAGACCCTGCGGGTTCGAGAACTATGTAGACATGACCCGAGACACTCCTCGGTCAATATTCAATAGCGGGACCTGGATGCGCATATTGGATCCTACATATTCTCCGAAGATCTCATCGCTTGAACCTCGGTGTCAAGAATTCATATAATCCCGTATGTCATTCTGTTTGTCCTTCGGTATGTTACTTGCCCGAGATTCGATCGTCGGTATCCGCATACCTATTTCAATCTCGTTACCGCCAAGTCTCTTTACTTGTTCCATAATACAAGATCCCGTGACTTACACTTAGTCACATTGCTTGCAAGGCTTGTGTGTGATGTTGTATTATCGAGTGGGCCTCGAGATACCTCTCTGTCACACGGAGTGACAAATCCCAGTCTTGATCCATACTAACTCAACGGACACCTTCGGAGATACCTGTAGAGCACCTTTATAGTCACCCAGTTACGTTGCGATGTTTGATACACACAAGGTATTCCTACGGTGCCAGTGAGTTATATGATCTCATGGTCATGGGAATAAATAATTTACACACACAAAACAATAGCAATAAAATGACACGATCACTATGCTACGTTCATAGTTTGGGTCTAGTCCATCGCATGATTCTCCTAATGATGTGATCCAGGTATCAAGCGACAACACTTGCACGTAGTCATAAAACCTTGACTATCCTTGATCAACTGGCTAGCCGGCTTGCTAGGGACATTGTTTTGTCTATGTATCCACACATGTATCTATGTTTTCATTCAATACAATTATAGCATGGATAATAAACGATTATTTTGTAACAGGAAATATAATAATAACTATTTATCATTGCCTGTAGGGCATGTTTCCAACACGAGGATCCTTAGTTCACAAATCATGTGTACAAGATCGATAAGGCACTCCATGGCCTTAAACAAGTCCAGGTGCGTGGTATGAGCACCTTGCCGAGTTGTTCTAATATAGTGAGTTCAAAATTGCAAAAATTGTTCCCACTCTTTTTTTACTAAGAGGGTTAAATGGAATTTGTTCATATGCCAAGTATATGTTGATGATATTATCTTTGGTTCTCCTAACGAAGCATTCAATGATGAGTTTGCCACACTCATGACCAAGAACTTTGAGTTGTCCATGATGGACGAGTTGAAGTTCTTACTTGGATTTAAAGTCAAGCAACTTAGAGAAGCAGCCTTCATGAACCAAGCTTAATACACTCAAAATATTCAAGTTAGATGATGTCAAGCCAACCAAAATTCCTATGAAAGTCAAATGCCAACTTGACATTGATCCCAATTGTAAAGCAGTGGATCAAAATGTATATTGCTCGATGATTGGATCCTTGCTTTATCTTTGTGCATCTAGATCAAATATCATGTTAAGTGTGGGAATGTGTGCATGCTTTCAAGACGCACCTATGGAAAGCCACTTTGTGGCGGTCAAGCAAATCTTTCGATATTTGGCTCATACCCTAAACTTTAGCTTATGGCACCCAAAAGGAGCAAGCTTTGATATCATGGGATACTCGGAATTAGATTGGGCAGGATACCATGTGGATAAGAAGTCAAGTTTCGGAGGGTATCAATTCCTTGGCCGCTCATGGGTGAGTTGATCTTCAAAAGAAAAAAAATTGTGTTTCTCTCTCTATCACTAAGTCCAAGTAAGTAGCTGCCACAAGTTCCTGTGCACAGTTGCTATGGATGAGGAATACTTCAAAGGATTATGGTGTCACTTGTGACAAAGTGCCTCTTCTATGTGACAATGAAAGTGTAATCAAGATCTCCTACACTCTGGTTCAACATTGTAAGATGAGGCATACTGAGATTCATCATCATTTCATCCGGGAGCATATCAAACATATCAAACACTCATGAGCAACTAGCATATACTTCCATGAAGCCATTGGATGAAGTAATATTTCGCAAGTTAAGGCATGAGCTAAATATCATTGATTTGAGAAATGTGGCTTGAGGCAATGCACATCCCACCACACTCATCATTTTATCTTCTTCTAAATATAGGAATGGACATAGGGGGATGTTGTTCTCTCAATGAACTCTCCCTCCCTCTATTATGTGGAAATAAACCAAATCTTTCACATTAGACATTTTTATGTTACTTCTACTTCAAAGACGAGTTCTGGTCATGTGCCCAGGATTAAAATATTTGTGTTGCCATACCAATTGAATCAAACATAGGTGGCTTTGTCCATTGCCCCCTGCTTGTGAGGGTGTGTTTTCCATTGAATTTATTTGTTTGTATCTAGACTTAAGGTCTTATTAAGATTTGGATCACTCCATGATTTCTCTTCGTTTTTCTTTCGTTTCATTGCAGAGTGGTGTGATGACCCAGAAGTATAGGGGGTCAATCATATTCCTTTCAATGAGTAAGAGTGTCGAACCCAATGAGGAGGAGAAGGAAATGACAACCGGTTTTTAGCAAGGTAATTTCTACAAGCACTAAAATATTTGTAACAAGTGGTTTGATAGCAAGATAATTGTAACAAGTGACAAGTACCAGTAGTAACAATAGGTCAATCAATGTATCCCAATCCTTTTGTGGAAATGGACAGACCAAAACAGGTTCTTATAATAGGCAAAGCATTCTTGAGGGCACACGGGAATTTCATCTAGTCACTTTAGTCATGTTGGGTTAATTCGTGTTCAGTATTTTGATAATTTGATATGTGGGTGGACCGGTGCTGGGGTGATGTTCTTACTTGAAAAAACCTACCACTTATGATTAACCCTCCCGCAAGCATCTTCAACTACAAGAAAAGTATTAAGAATAAACTCTACCCACAACATTAAATGTAGGGATCCAAATCAGCCCCTTACGAAGTAGTGCATAGACTCGGGTTTAAGTTTATGTCACTCTTGCAACCCACCCTCAAATTGCTCTTCCACAATGCATTCCCTTAGGCCCAAAATATGGTGGTGTGTTATGTAGTCGACGTTCACATAACACCACTAAGGGAATCACAATATTTATATCATCAAAATATCAAACGGTTATCAACTTGACATGACTACTTGCAACATGATTTCTCCCGTGGTCTCAGGAACAAAAGTAACTACTCACAAGTGATAAACATGTTCATGATCAGAGAGGTATTATATAGCATAATGAATCTGAACATATGATCTTCCATCAAATAAACCATAAAGCATCAACTACAAGACATAATTAACACTACTAGACACACCCGAGGTACGGATTTGAGGTTCTGGTACAAGACTGAGTACAAGAGATGAACTAGGATTTTGAGAGGAGATGGTGCTGGTGAAGATGTTGATGGAGATTGGCCTCCCCAAGATGAGAGGGTTGTTGGTGATGACGATGGCCTCAATTTCCACCTCCGAGAGGGAAGTTTCTCCGGTGGAATCGCTCCGCCGGAGGACAAAAGTGTTCCTGCCTAGGTTCCGCCTCAAGACGGTGGCTCTTCATCCGAAAAATCCTCTCCTGAAATTGTTTAGGTCGAAGGAGAATTTATACCAGAAGATGGGTGCCACAGGTGGGCCATGTGGCCCACTAGACATGAGGCCATGCCAAGGGTGCCTGGCGCCCCCTAGTGTCTAGTGGCTGCGTGGTGGCCCCCCTATGACACTTCATCGTTCCAGTATTTTTTATTTATTATAAAATAAATCTCCATAAATTTGCAGCTCAATTGGAGATGTGCAGAATAGGTATCTCTGACGTAGCCTTTTCAGGTCCAGAATTCCATGTGTCGGTATTCTCCCACTTGATGTAAACCTTGCCTATCATGAGAGAAAAGGCATTAGAATAACTCCACCAAGTGGTAAAATTCATAAAAACACTATTAATAACAACAACAAAACATGATGCAAAATGGGCGTATCAACTCCCCCAAGCTTAGACCTCGCTTGTCCTCAAGCAAAAGCTGATAACAAAAATCATGACCACATACTTTGAGAGAGAGGTGTCGATAAAAACAAAATACGGACATAGAAGCACCATGATTATTATTATAGCCATCAAATAAAGTTTATAAAATACTTCATCACAACATTTTCATCATATAACTTTTATCATAAAGGCTTCTTATAAACAAGTAGAAATTCATCCCAACATTGAAGTATGAGGTATAAACTCTATTGGAAACTAAACAAACTATGTTCTCAATCAACTTTGCAATAATTCATCATATTTTCAGGAAGGGTCACATATTGAAGCTTTTAAGCAAGTCTACATACTCAACAATCATTTAGTTTTCTATGATTTCTAACACTCACCGCATACATATGAACAAAAGGTTTCAACCGGACACAAAGAAAGATACGGGCTTATAGTGTTTCCTCCTAACGTATTCACCTCAAGGTCGATGTCAACAATAATAACTCATGGCCACCCACATTCAGCTGGATATATATGTTTAGATATTTCCCCACCACATGATGCTTGCCAAAGATAAGATAAAGGAAGTAGAGGAAAATACTTTGACACTTGCACAAAATTAAATACATAAAGGTAAAAGATAGGCCCTTCGCAGAGGGAAACAGAGGTTGTCATATGCTTTTTGGTTGTATGCTAAATCTCTTAGTGCAAAGGAACGTTACGTTATATTGCCCCTTGTGATGGCAACCTGATGACGAGATGATGTATATACTTCTCGCACCTCGTAGTTTACCCCAAGTGGAAGATTGAGATGTAGTCAACAACAAGTTTTCCCTCACACGGAGACTGTGAGGTTTATCAAACCTGGAGGAATCCTAGGATCAACAAGTAGGTGTCTTCCACCCTGGAGCTAGCAGAAGACGTGGACCTGCACACACAACAAATAACTTTGCTCCCAACGAGTACAAAGAGGTTGTCAATCTCTCCGACCTTGTAGTTTGCAAAGGATAAAAACACAAGCAGGAAAGTAATAGTGATTGCAACGGAAAAGTAAATGAAAGCGGTAAATAGTGGAGGTGGAAACAATGATGATGATACGGACCAGAGTCACATGATGTTCACTAGTGATGTTTCTCTCCCAAAATACGATAAACAACTATGCTTGGGTAAACAAATCACAGTTGGGCAATTGACCGAATTATGAACGCACCGCAGTGCTAATTATGCTACTTGATAGTTAGAGGTTCAATAGTAATGGGCAGTACGCCAACACAAGTAGACCGTTTATTCATCAGCATCTACTTACTGATCATTCACCTTGAGATATCTATCCAGAACATCTCTCCGGTATTAAGTTGCGAGCGCCACCCAAAGTGTAAACTCAAAGCAACGGGCAACCGCATTAACGAACTATGTGTAAGGTAAACAATCCTTGCAACCGTTGTCACAAGCACCGTCATTTTCTCCCTTGTGGCAACAACACAACCCCTAGTCTCATGTTTATGTCACTCAAGCTAGACATCGAGGGACATGAACCCACAATCATGCATAACGCTCCCTCTTGGAGTTACAATCTACTACTCAGCCAAAGCAATAAATAGCAACGGAGAACATGCATGAATCACTAAGGAAGATAATATAAAAGGGTAATTGATAAGTCTCCGTCGTATCTACTTTTCTGAACTCTTTTGCCCTTGTTTTGGACTCTAATTTGCATGATTTGAATGGAACTAACCCAGACTAACGCTGTTTTCAGCAGAATTGCCATGCTGTTGTTTTTGTGCAGAAAACAAAGTTCTCGGAATGACCTGAAAATTTACGAAATGAAAAATACCTGGGAAAGATCCACCGGAGGAGTTGAGCCAGTGGGCCACAAGCCCACGGGGCGTGGGCACCCCCCTAGCCGCACCATGAGGGCTTGTGGGGCCCACGAGGCTCCACCGCCTCCAATCTCAGCTCTATATATTCCGTTTCGCCCAAAAAAAATCAGAGAGAAGGATTCATCGCGTTTTACGATACGGAGGCGCCGCCACCTCCTGTTCTTCATCTGGAGGGCAGATGTGGAGTCCGTTTTGGGCTCCGGAGAGGGGAAATCGTCGCCATCGCCATCATCAAACTTCCTCCATCGCCAATTCCATGATGCTCTTCACCGTTCGTGAGTAATCTCATCGTAGGCTTGCTGGACGGTGATGAGTTGGATGAGATCTATCATGTAATCGAGTTAGTTTTGACGGGGATTGATCCCTAGTATCCACTATGTTCTGAGAATGATGTTGCTACTACTTTGCCATGCTTAATGCTTGTCACTAGGGCCCGAGTGCCATGATTTCAGATCTGAACCTATTATGTTGTCGCCAATATATGTGTGTTTTAGATCCTACCTTGCAAGTTGTAGTCACCTACTATGTGTTATGACCCGGTGTTACAGCATATATCTCCATATGTGGTTTTGGTAATTGATGACAATTCCTATGGACTAATGGTTGCCTTAAGTTATATTTATAGGATTTGTCCATAGGCACTTCTTGAAGTCCATCTGTTGGGTTCGAGGAGTTTATATGATGACCAAGATGGTATTCAAGGTATTATCCAAAGAATGGTCATAGAGACACTAGGTTGATCAAGATCTCAGACAAAGAGTAAATCAAGATGATCAACACACAAAGCGTATAAAATGTACCGAGAGGGATCAAGTGATTCCATGGTATGGTAAGCATTGTCCATTACGTGTTTGTGTACTAACCCATTGTCTTTGTGAGAGTCCTATGTGGGGGTTAGGTGTGCTTCCATGGGCTTGCGTCAAAAGGAAGATCTCATACAACCCATGAAGGATGACGTCAAGTGGTGATCGTCATCAAGATTGTGGTGTGCAAGTTCAAGTGGATCAACACGAATATATCATTGAAACTATTGTTAATGATCATGTGTTGATAAGGACAAGGTCATGTGCTAACAAGGACAAGATCAAGATAAGCATTCCTGAGCACCACATGCTTGATTCTTGTGGATGTTCACATGGTGGACAAATGAAGATGAATACATAAGCTAGGCTTTCCACATTGTGTATGGGAGAGCTGCTTGAAGACTTCATCATGTCTTGCTTTCAACTTGAGCTAAGAAGGAACAACAACATCAAGCTCAAGTCAAAGGGCTAACTCAAAGGTATCAGTTCCTTTGACGTTAGTGGTGCGGTGTGATGATCAGCGAATAAAAGTATACACTCAAGTATGGATCATTAGTACCCCTTTTATGATTCTTGAGTCTTTAGGGATCCCGCACTATTAAGAGGGGACCACAGGTTTTGCGATGAACTTGCTCAAACTACATCTCTACTTTTCTGCTCATACCACATCTCCACTACTCTGCTGTTATCTGAAAACAGAACCAATGCCTCGGACATCCGGCTTCCTCCGGATGTCCGAGGGACGGACGCCCGACCACTTCGGAAATCCGGAACCTTATACTAGAGAAATCCATAGTCAAATAACTCGGACTTCAGGCTCTCTCCGGACGTCCGAGGGCCGGACGTCCGGCTTTCTCCGGACGTCCGAGGCCCGGACGTCCGGCTCTCTCCAGACGTCCGACCCCCTTCGGAAAACTGGAACCTTGCACCAGAAGAATTTTGAGTCAAATAACTCGGACTTCCGGCCTCCTCCTGACGTCCGAGGGCCGGACGTCCGGCTCTCTCCGGACGTCCAAGGTCCGGACATCTGGCTTCCTCCGGACGTCCGGTCCCTCTTCGACTACACAATAGTTCCTGATATATATACATCCCTCGGACGACCGACCCCTGTCGGACGTCCGACCCCTTGTGGGAGTCCGGACATCCGAGAACTGCCGGACGTCCGACCACTGTCAGACTTAAGTGACCCCAACGGTCACTTTCCCTTCTCCACTATAAATACCCCCTCCCACTTCGTGAGAGGGGGCCTAACACAGCCATATCCTCATAAGAACACATTTCTACCTCACACACATTTGCTCACACCAAATCTTAGATCCGAAGAGCATTTGTGAGCCCCTTTGAGAGTTGTTCCAATCAAAAGATAGATCGTCTCCCTCTCCTCCTCTCAACCCAAGCTATTTGAGATTTGAGCAAGTTTTGAGCATTCCCCGTGATCTTGTTACTCTTGGAGGTTGGAGACTCCTAGGCGGTAGGAGTTCTTCGGAGAGGAATCAACCCGTGTGATTTCCCCCGGAATAGTTTGTGAGGGTTTGGAAGCCACCTCAAAGGCTTACCACTAGTGGTTGAGAAACGCCTTCGTGGTGTTATCTCAAAGGGAGAATAGGGTGATCCTTCGTGGCGTTGGTGTGCCTTCGTGGTAACATCCAGCTCTCTAACGGTTACTAGCTTCTCTCCAAGGAAGTGAACATCGGGATGCATCTATCCTTAACCCTAACTCCTTACCTGTGGTTTACTTGTGTTACTTGAGCATACATACATTGCATATTGTTTGTGCTCATTATATTGTGTTGGCTATTTCTTTGTACAAGTTTAATCGTTCAAGCATACCCTCTATATCCACACGTTCACACTTGCAGCTTTTGTATATCGTGTGCTATAGTGTGATCTAGTATCTTGTGTCGTTCACCTACTTGTCGTGTGATATAGCTCAAGTAAGTTTGTGTAACTTACTTGTGCTTGTTAGTAACCATGTTGTGTCCAACTTGGTAGATCGTGTTGTTGGTGCATGTTGCGGTGCCTATTGCATTTAGGATTTGCGCTTGAAAAGTATCCTCTTAGTTTATTTCCGCATTAGGTTTAAGCCAAATCCGAAGAAGTTTTTAAATAGCCTATTCACCCCCCTCTAGGCATCATCGTGGTCCTTTCTATTGGTATCAGAGGAAGTTCTCTCTTTATTTAGGTTTCATGACCTAGAGAGTATCGATGTCGACTATTGGATTAGTGCACAATGACAACTTTGACTTTGATGGCACAAATTATACCCTATGGAGAATTCGTATGCTTCATCACTTTCGGGCCATGGGCCCAAATACTTTACGAATTGTTCTTGGAGGGATTGCCGACAAAAAGGATGATGCATCTTCATCTCCTAATGAAATGTATCTTGATTATGAGGCTTTTCTTGCCATTCATCGAACCATAAGTCCTGAAGTGTTTAAGTCTATCTCGACTTGCAAGTCAGCTCATGAAGTTTTGGACTAAACTTGAAGATATATATGGTGGGTCCAATCTTGATGAAGACGATATTATGATGAAGGAGTTGGTGCATGAGCACTTCACTCTTTTCGATCTTAAAGAGTACACCACTACTTCCATATACGATTGCTTGCACACCTCAGCATGTTCAATCTCACAAGGTAATGACATGGTGAGTGAAGAAATATATGTTGATGAAAATGTCATAGCCTCTATGGACACGAGCATATCTAGCACCACACATAGTGTAAATTATTGTGCTGATAGGTCATGCATTTCACCTAAAGATCCCCCGACAAATGTCTGTGGTGATATGCCTGCTTTCCCGTGTCCTCTTGATCAAAATATCTTGTTTCTCCCTAGTTGCTCTATGACTAATCATTTAGGGGAAATCAAGAAATATGAAGTACCTTTGACTAATGAAGAATCTGATTCACCAAAAGAATCATCATCAACTCCTCCAGTTCACATGTGCCTCATGGCAAGAGGTAATAATGAGGTATCATCTTCCCTGTGGAATAACGATGATATTTGCGATGATGATGATGATGATGACTTGACTGAAAATATCTATGTGATCAGTAAAGTTCTTCATAAAGCTAAAAATAACGCTCTTCAAAGATTCCAAGATGTTCTAGCTTACTTTGAAATTTGTAATGATTCACTTAATCATGAACAAGCTAAAAGTGAACAACTTGAACATGAACTTGAGAAGAGTCATCAAGCATGTAGAGACTTAAGATCCTCAAAAGGAGAGATTCAAGTTGCTCATGATAAACTTAAAAATGATTTTGAGGTCCTTCTACTTGAATGCAATAATGTCAAGGGAGAGCTCATCAAAACCTCTAAGATCTATGAGGAGCTTCAATCTACTCATGAGGAGTCTCTATTTGCTACTTACACCTATCATATTGTTGATGATACTTGTACATCTAACTCTACCTCATTTGAAGTATCAACATTGAAGGAGAATATTGAGCTACTTGCTCAACTTGATTTACTAACTAGCACTTATGGGAAGTTGGAAGAAAACCATGTAATGCTCACAAGCTCTCATGCCGATCTTCTAATATCCTATAATGTGCAAAAGTTAGCTCATGAGGCTATCATCACCAAGGTAACATCAAGTGAGCCTCATGTGGACAATGGCAGGACTTCTACTCAAAGTACTATATTTCCATGTGCTAGTCCTTGGAATTCGTCTACTCATAATGTTGCTACCTCGTGTGATGAATTACTTTCCTTGCCTTGTTGCTCTAACATTGAAGCTTACACTTCCTCTAGTACTTGCATTGATACTAACCGTGCAGAGGAAATCGAAGAGCTCAAGGCCCAAGTCACTTCTTTGAAGAAAGACTTGGAACAGTGTCATGAAGGGATGTCCACACTCAACAACGTCCTGTGTGAGCAAACATCTCCGAATGACAAAAATGATGTTCGAGTAAACTCAAACAAGAACAAGAGGGGCCAAGAACAAGTCAAGAATTCGGCCAAAATCATTTGCTTCAAGTGCAAAGTTAAAGGGCGCCATGTTAGATCTTGCCCTCTGAAGACAAAGTCTCAAAGTCACAAGCAACAAGGGAAGCGTCCACAAACTCAATCACACATTCAGCTACAAGTTGAAGGAAGGCCTCTTCCCAATAAGACCCAAGCCAACACTCCCCGAGGTGAGAAATCAACTGGGAAGAAAGCAAAGGGTAGATGTTGCTACTTATGTCGTGAGAAGGGTCACGTCGCTTCGTCTTGCACAAGAGGTAACTTATCCAACCCAATCACTATTGATGATATCTATTCCCTTGGGAAGGATAAGGTTGGCAATGTGTTTGCCAAGTTTGTTGGTACTCAAAATGGTGTCAAGAAAAGAACCATTTGGGTTGCCAAGCCTATTGTGATTAACCTCTTAGGACCCAACGTAGTTGGGGACCAACAAGCTCAAACTTGATCAATAGGTGACTATGGAGGACATTAGAGACTTGGATACATAATTAAGAATTAAGGGGTATTCACCATTCATATGATCTCAAGCCAAGTCATTTGGATTATCGAGTTTCTATCTTATATCCAATGTGGCTCCTTACGGTAACTTATACTTAAACTGTTTACATTGTTAGGTGCTTGCCCCTTTGCATGTTGTGGTTTTGTACCTTGCATGCGTTTGTATATGTTGTGCTTCCAACTTGCTTATCTTGAGTAATCGAGTATGTGTATGTTGGTTTGCATATCATGTACATGTGAGTCTTGTATCGAGACTTTTTGCATCTTGTTTGTATTTTGTTGGCTCTTGTGAGAGATTAATGGATTATCCCATTGTGGGGGAGTGATGTGCTTTGCACACCTCAATCCTCTAAATGTGTATACATGGGGAACACCACTTAGTTTTGATATTTCAAGATTATCTAGTTTCTATGTGGTATGTCTTACTCATGAGAAATTTAAATTCTATATGGTCCATTAAGTATCTCTTGTTGGTTTTAATTTGCCACTTGTTAATATTGTTGGTTTATCACATTTTGGGGGAGTGATATGCTATGTGCATATTACAAACCTAGAAAATGTGTACATTTGAGGTGTTGCCACTTAGTGTTGATATTATAAATTATCTTGTTCCTAGGTGGCATGTTAGCTCTACAAGTGTCATTTGCTTGCGTTTTATGGGTAAAGATGATCTTGGATATATTTGCGATCTACCAATGATTATCACTTCCAAAATACTTCTTGTCCTTGACAATTGGTATTCCCATCATGTGATAGGAATTGCTAGTCGTCTTTACATTGGATTTTGTGTTTTGTTTGTCTTCCTTGCCTCTTATGGATCTATTTTAACATGTCTAGTGTTTTTATATATATAGAGAAAGTGATGATCCCATCGTGTGCATTTTGTATTTAAATGCAAATTCTATATAATGCACGTCCCTTGGGGGAGCTATCCTATTTTATTTAGAACACTCTCTTTATTCACCCATCATAAAATCTTTTGATCCCCATCAAGTGTGTGTTGATGGGAGGCAAGTCTTGCTCTTTATGATGCTTTGTGCCATCAGGAAAATTTGTCGAGGGCTTGGTTTGTTGGAACCTATCTCTCTTTTGGAAATTAGATACCTCGTGTTTGTTTTCCTTCAATTGGTTTCTTGCTTCCTTTTATTTGGCATGTGTCAATGGATATCTCATTCCTTGAGGTATCTTTTAATTGATATCCTTCAAGTGATAGTTCTTTTTTGTTTAGCATCTTATTATCACTTGATACTTTGTCTTTTGGTGACTTATCAACTTTGTGTTGAGTTGATTCTTGAGAGTCTTGAGCATGCATATCTACTATATACAACTTCTTTTGCTTGCTTTCCTTCTTTGACCCAATATATAGGGGAAACTTCACCTTGTCATAAATTGGCTAAAGTGTGCATGAAATTCAAATTCATATCTATATGCACATATGTATGTGGAGTTTGTCCTATGTATTGCTGGTTTTCTAACTCTTTTGTCCCAATGAGTTTGGGCACCATTTTGTTTGTTTTGCTGTTCCAGGAACAACTGGAGATGCATTGGATGCTCGGCTCACCTATAAGGAAGGTGTTGAGACCATGTGATTATTGGAGCCAAGTTAGGATGATCAAAGAACAACTATCTACTACATCAATCCAATGTTGTCTGGTAACAAGTATCCACTTCATGCATTCTTTTCTTGCAAAGGCCCCAACCTGTCTTTTCTTTTCCAGGTTGCATCATGGCATGAATCTCTTGATTCGTTCTTGTAGTACTTGTTTGCTTTCTCAAAGCATCCGAACGATGATGTCTTACTACTAGTTGGGATGTCTTTGATGTTCGTATGTTGGAAGTTCATATTGTACAATAAGAAAATATTAGGCCATGTGCTATGCTTCCAAGCAAAAGATCTCATTGATATATTTATGACTTCCTTTTGGATATCTAGTTTGTTCCTTCTTGTAACCATTTCGTGTGTACATCCTTCTTTGTGGATATATATCATCATGATTGTCTTCTACTTAGAATCTTTTACACATGAGAGAAGTTACATCTCAAATTGATATCATCTTTTCTTTCACGTCCATCATTACATTTCCTTTTTCAGTTTTTGGTGGCTTCGTGAAAGGATTTGTTGTGAGTGCGTATCTTATTTTCCTACATCTTGATGCACTCTTTGGCCGTGAAGATTATTTTTCCTCATGCTTGTCTTGATGAGGGTTTTGCCATTTCAATTAGTATCCCTCCTCTTGACAAGGTTCTTACTTCCTATCTTAACAATGGGTTGTCACAAGCGTTGGTTCTTATTTTTTTATTAGTAAGCTTGTGAACCCATTTTCTAGTATGTGTGTGTGGGAATGATATGTCTTGCACTTTGTATCTCATTTCATCAAGACTATGTTGATGAGTAATGCTCATCCTTATCTTAGTCTTCTCAAGTGCTTTGCCATGACTCACACACATTACTTTGGTTGAGCCTATTCTTAAGTTGCTTCTTTTACATGTTCCTCAACCATTTGTTTTGTGCAATTGATATGCTTATTGTCTCATCTATCTTCTTGCACTCGTTGTGTGTTTTTATTAATTTTGGGGGAGCAACGATCCTATTTTGTGCACCTGTATCAAATACGAAAATCTCGTATTAGTGCACAAATCATGGGGAGCTTGTCTAGTTTTTGATAAAACACTCTGTTGCCTTTATCATAATATGTTTTATTCATGTGGTTCGAAGGACCATATGATTGTTTGTTCCATCTGGAATCTTTTCATTGCTTGCCTATATTTTTGTATGTCTTTGTGGCATACGATCGTTTTATTTGCAATCTTTGGGTCCTCAATATAGTTTGTTTTCCTCCAACTACTTATTATTGTATTTGTGTATTTCTCTGCACTCATTTGCTGAGAAGTACACACTTTTTGGAGGACCACCTACTATACTGGCTTTCTAAACTTTTCATCCATTTTGGAAATCGATGGCAATGGGGAGAAGTTTAGAGAGTTTGCTTTGGATATGTTTAGAGGGTTTTGCTTTTATTGCGTAAGCATTTACATCTTGCACGCATGCATTATTACCTTGTATGTGTGCGCTTGGTTATGCTTATTTCCTTATATAAACTCTCTTGAAGTGGTTGTCTTCAATTACCAAAATGGGGGAGATTGTTAGAGCATATATCTCCATATGTGGTTTTGGTAATTGATGAAAATTCCTATGGACTAATGGTTGCCTTAAGTTATATTTATAGGATTTGTCGATAGGCACTTATTGAAGTCCATCTGTTGGGTTCAAGGAGTTTATATGATGACCAAGATGGTATTCAAGGTATTATCCAAAGAATGGTCATAGAGACACTAGGTTGATCAAGATCTCAGACAAAGAGTAAATCAAGATGATCAACACACAAAGCGTATAAGATGTACCGAGAGGGATCAAGTGATCCCATGGTATGGTAAGCATTGTCCATTATGTGTTTGTGTACTAACCCATGGTCTTTGTGAGAGTCCTATGTGGGTGTTAGGTGTGCTTCCATGGGCTTGCGTCAAAAGGAAGATCTCATACAACCCATGAAGGATGACGTCAAGTGGTGATCGTCATCAAGATTGTGGTGTGCAAGTTCAAGTGGATCAGCATGAATATATCATTGAAACTATTGTTAATGATCATGTGTTGATAAGGACAAGCTCATGTTCTAACAAGGACAAGATCAAGATAAGCATTCCTAAGCACTACATGCTTGATTCTTGTGGATGTTCACATGGTGGACAAATGAAGATGAATACATAAGCTAGGCTTTCCACATTGTGTATGGGAGAGCTGCTTGAAGACTTCATCATGTCTTGCTTTCAACTTGAGACAAGAAGGCACAACAACATCAAGCTCAAGTGAAAGGGCTAACTCAAAGGTATCAGTTTCTTTGACGTTAGTGGTGCGGTGTGATGATCAGCGAATAAAAGTATAAACTCAAGTATGGATCATTAGTACCCCTTTTATGATTCTTGAGTCTTTAGGTATCCTGCACTATTAAGAGGGGACCACAGGTTTTGCGATGAACTTGCTCAAACTACATCTCTACTTTTCTGCTCATACCACATCTCCACTGCTCTGCTGTTATCTGAAAACAGAACCAATGCCTCGGACATCCGGCTTCCTCCGGACGTCCGAGGGACGGACGCCCGACCACTTCGGAAATCCGGAACCTTATACTAGAGAAATCCATAGTCAAATAACTCGGACTTCCGGCTCTCTCCGGACGTCCGAGGGCCGGACGTCCGGCTTTGTCCGGACGTCCGAGGCCCGGACGTCCGACCCCCTTCGGAAAACCGGAACCTTGCACCAGAAGAAATTTGAGTCAAATAACTCGGACTTCCGGCCTCCTCCTAACGTCCGAGGGCCGGACGTCCGGCTCTCTCCGGACGTCCGAGGGCCGGACATCCGGCTTCCTCCGGACGTCCGGTCCCTGTTCGACTACAGAGTGGTTCCTGATATATATACATCCCTCGGACGACCGACCTTTGTCGGACGTCCGACCCCTTGTGGGAGTCCGGACATCCGAGAACTGCCGGACGTCCGACCACTTTCAGACTTAAGTGACCCCAACGGTCACTTTCCCTTCTCCACCATAAATACCCCCTCCCACTTCGTGAGAGGGTGCCCAACACAGCCATATCCTCATAAGAACACATTTCTACCTCACACACATTTGCTCACACCAAATATTAGATCCCAAGAGCATTTGTGAGCCCCTTTGAGAGTTGTTCCAATCAAAAGATAGATCGTCTCCCTCCTCCTCTCAACCCAAGCTATTTGAGATTTGAGCAAGTTTTGAGCATTCCCCGTGATCTTGTTACTCTTGGAGGTTGGAGACTCCTAGGCGGTAGGAGTTCTTCGGAGAGGAATCAATCCGTGTGATTTCCTGTCGGGACCCCGATCCTAAGCCATTGGAATCCAGCCTGTAACACATCGCATCCCTTTGCGGTCTCACGCACGGTTAACCCCACGGCTGCAGCCTTACCTTAGCCGAGACCGTTTGCGCCTTTTGACTCACGTATGCAATTGTCTCGCTAGCATTCCAATGACAAAGAACCCGGATCGACATGTCTAGTCATAAACCAGAGTGGTAGTACCGCACAAGGACAGGCATACATGACCCAGCAAAGCAGGTGTCGGTCACCAGCGAATGTAGACGAGTCGTAGCAAGCTACAAAGACTCCATTACATCACGTGACATTTCCCCAAAGGGGACAAACACAACAGCTAAGAAGGACACACGCCGGTCAACCAATGTGTCCGGAGCAGTAGCTAGCTACCATGGCTCATTGGATCACAAAAGGGCATTTCCCTGTAAGGAGTGCTACTAAAGTTTACGACTAGGTAACCCCATACATATCAAGTACGGCACACGTACGCATAGCATACCGATATGTATAGATACATCGATGGCATCACAACATAACCATAAACATACAAGCTTTATTTAAGAGGCTCGGAAGAGCCACACACATAATATTACACAGAAAAGGTCTCACCACCAATCATAGCAGTCATTCAGTTACAAGCCAGCGGAAGTGTTTAAAACTGTCTGAGTACAGACAGGTGAAAATAGAAGGCACATGGCCTGACTATGCTATAGACCCAACCTAGGGCCAGACCGTAGCTGGGACACCAGCTACTCGTCGTCGTCGATGTCTATGTAGAACCCTCCATTAGTGTCATTAGCAACCTCTGCAACATTTATTAAGAAAACATGAGTACGGAGGTACTCAACAAGACTTTTAGGATAACTAACTACTCATGAAGTGTATCAATAAGGATTTGTGGGGTTTCATGCGGAAAGCCAGCATTTGACTCGTGGCTAGACAACTTGCATTTTTAAATAATTTTGACAACTTGATTCCTCGCACACGAGTCCACTAACACCACAACAATACTCCATCGTGGAATCATTCCGTCTCCATACGGAAATGCCGTCCACGACACTCACGCTTATCTTGACAATTTTATGAGTAGCCATTGAAGTTATCTATGAACAACATATGTCTCCAAGTAGTCCATATCTGCGGACGCGGCTATTCGAATAGATTATAACCCTGCAGGGGTGTACTTCGTCACACACGCTCTCGCCACTTATCGCCATGTGCACGTCATGCACCTCGGCAACCTTCAAGCAGAAGCCCAGCGAGGGAGTCGGCCACGACCGTTAACCACACTAGTACCTAGTCCAGGTTTATCGCCTATCTGAGAGTAACCCGTACGGAAGTCCGGCCGAGGTTTCCGCCACGGCCTCAAACGATGTGCGCAGGGTTCCCAAGCCCACCATCCGGGTGCCACTTGGTACACCGTGCCACTGCCTACCGCATCACAGCCCACCTCTCAGGTCAACGCTATGGACGGCCTCCAGCATGACTATAAACACGAGAAACTACTTGCAACTCCTGGACCGAGTATTAAGCAATTAATAAGTCGAGATGGTCAATTAAGTATCCCAACGTGTGGTAGTATCTAGTCTTGGATTACACGGAAGTCAGTTCCTAAGAACGGTTCCAATGAAACAACCCGCCATGTACTCCTACACAGCCTTTCACCGGTACCTTTACCAAATCAGGTTCAACACACAACCTTTGCTTACCGAACACATTCTCACAATTCTGTTCATCTCCCAGATGACAAACCATACACAACTCTAAGCATAGCATGCGTACCAGGATAAGGCACATCATGGCTCAAGCATCTACCAGGTATGCTAGGTTGCAAGGTTCAGCTATTTACTGTGACAAGGACATGTCATGCAAAGGAAGTGGGTTCAACTAACGTGGCAAAAGCAGTTGAAGCATTTGATCCTAATGCAATAAGTAAGTGCAGGAGTGAGAATATGGGATTTATCGGGATGATCAAAATGGTTGCTTGCCTTGTTGCTCAGAGGAGGGACAATATCCGTTAGTCGGATATTCGGTGGAATCCGGAGGAGCGGAGCCTACCGAAAGGAATGACAACAATCAATAACAAACATATGCAATCAAGATGATGCATGAGCATGGCATGAGGATGCAAGGTGGTATTTTATTATAGTTAACATTTAGTAGGTTTGAAGTTGATTTGAATCAAATTCAAATATCACTTCAAACGAGGTATTCTCGAATAGCATTTTAATTGATTCTACCTGATGCTCAGATCAACTTTCTTTTAACATGCATGGAATGACATGTTAGGTTGCTGGTTTGTAATTTGGACAGTGTTTGATCATATCATTTGTAGTGAAATTTAAATATTTTCCAAATTCCATCTCCAAAGTATTTATGAAACTTAACTTATTCATTAATCTATATGTTTGGGTTCTGTAACATTTTCAAACATGTTTGAAAACGACATATTCAGATTCCTTGGATTTTTCTGATACTTTTTCATATATAAATTATTTTCATTGGAGTTACAGATTAATTTCTATGATTTTTAGAAGTTTTGTCATTTTTCTGGAATTCTTTTAAAATCACAAAACTCTTTACTGCACCACCATGACATTAGCAGGTCCAACTAGCCGTTGAAAGTCAAACCTGACCAGTGGGACCCACTGGTTAGTGACTCTGGTCAGTTTTAGATTAGAATTAATCTTAATTAGCTAATTAACCTCACTAGACCCACATGTCAGTGACTTATGAGATTATTTGATTTTATTTTATTATTCCAGATTATCCAGAGGCTGGCCCCACACGTCAGTGGCTCATGCCAGCTGAGATCCACCGGAGCGAGGTCTTCCTCGCCGGCGGGGAGCCTCCGGCGACCACCAGTACGGTGTAGGGCATCGGAAACTTGCCTCCGACGACCAAACTCACGGCAGAGACCACGGGGAGAACGGCCACTCGACGGCGCGCACGATGGGACAAACCCCAGTGGCTGGGGTGGCCGGAATCAACGCCGGCGACGAGCTTGGTGGCGACCAAGTTCGGCCATCGTCGAAACCATCGATCACAGGGTCAAATCGCGCGGGGCTGGGCTCCTAAAGCATCTACGTGACATCCTGAAGCTGCTGGTGGCCTCAGACGGACCAACCCTTCACCGGAGGGCTACCGGCGACGAGCTGCAGCGGGGGTCCTTGTCGGGCTCCGGTGGAACTAGGCCTAGAAGAGGGGATCGACGGGGAAAACTTAGGGGAAAGTTGCGCAAGCTCACGAGGAGTGCAGAGGAGGGCTTAGACGGCTCGGGGAAGCACTGAGGGCGACGAATCGAGCAGAGCTTGCCGGCGGCCGAAGGTTGAAGACGACGGTGCCGTGGGCGTTGTAGGGCTCGGGGAGGCTTCGGCTTCTGCAGGGAGGACCAGCTCGTCGAGGCGGAGCTAATGGCACACTCGGGAGGAAGATCCTGTGGCTAGGGGCACGGGCAGCTCGAGCTCGAGCTCCTGTCAACGGCGGCAGTGGAGATCGGAAGAACCGAGAGGAGAGGGGGAAGAAGGAGCACGGGAATGGATAGCTACGTGCTCGGGGAGGTTATCCCCGTGCTTGCCAGCGCGAAGCGGCGGCCAGGCAGGCAGAGAGCTGCGTGGAGGCGCGCGGCGTCGCGGCGGCCACCTCCTGCTCCTACTGGCGAGGAGGAAGACGACAGCGCGTCTCGGCCTGGGCTGAGGTGAGCGACGGTAATTCCTTCCTCTTTTTTTTTGTTTTGTTTCTGTTTTGCTAACTAATTGATTTACTATTTATTTCAGCTCCAAAATAGTTTGTAAAAACTATTTTGAACACACCAGAATATTTGTTGGAATATATCCAACCATTCGTGGAGTTTTCAACAGTTTTGAAAACTTAAAGTTTTTGAACTCAAATTTTAAACATTAAACCAGTAGCTTTTAGCATTTATTTAAAATGCCAAAAGTGTTATGAAAATGGTTTTCTTCATTGCTTATTTGCTTCCATGATTTATCAGAAAAGTTGAACTTTTCTTGAGGCCATTTTGAGTTCATTGATTTGAACAAGTTTATAATTCCTTTGAATTTGAGAAGTGGCTAGGGTTTTGGAGTGTTCCATCACAACTTGCTTGTTCTTGTTGCAATTCTCTTGGATGCAATGCAAAGAAGATATGAGCACAGTGCTAAACCTTGGTTAGGGTTCCAGGGATGTGACAACTCACCCCCACTCAAAAGAATCTCGTCCTGAGATTTAGAAGTCGTCGGGAATAACGCAAGATACTCAAGTCTGAGACGATCCTCTCTTTCCCAAGTTGCCTCCTTTTCAGAATGATTTGACCATTGAACTTTAAGAAACTTGAGGTTTCGACGTCGAGTAGTACGCTCAGCTTGGTCGAGAATACGAACAAGGTATTCTCGATAAGAAAGGTTATCTTGGAGATCAAGCGTTTCGTGGTCCACTTCACCGATAGGATCAGAAAAGCAACGCCTGAGTTGCGAGACGTGGAAGACATCATGAACCTTGGAAAGATGCGGAGGAAGTTCCAACTGGTAGGCAACTTCTCCTCGTTTGGCAAGAATGCGAAAATGACCAATGTAATGAGGAGCCAACTTGCCCTTGATACCGAATCGATGGGTACCCTTCAAAGGTGTAACCCGAAGGTAAGCCTTCTCGTCAACTTCAAAGGTCACAGCCTTATGATGATGATCATATTGGCTCTTTTGACGAGACTGGGCTGTTTTCAACTTTTTACGAATAATGCGAACCAGCTCTTCCGCATCCTGGATCATATCCGGGCCAAAGAGTTACCTCTCTCCGGTTTCTGACCAATTAAGAGGTGTTCGACATCTTCGTCCATAGAGAACTTCAAAAGGAGCTTTGCCCAAGCTTGATTGATAACTATTGTTATAAGCGAATTTGGCGAATGGACGACACTTCTCCCAATTCATTCCGAATAATATAACACAGGCTTGGAGCATATCTTCTAGGATTTGATTCACTCTTTCTACTTGACCACTTTACTGGGGATGGAAAGCAGTGCTAAAAGATAAGTGAGTCCCCATGGCATTCTGAAAACTTTCCCAGAAGCGAGAAGTAAAGATACTCCCACGGTCCGAGTTAATCTCCAGGGGAACACCATGAAGAGACACTATTCGAGAGATATATAACTCTGCTAGCTGGCTAGCTGTTATACTCTCATGAACGGGAAGAAAATGAGCTACTTTGGAAAGACGGTCAATGACCACAAAGATATCATTATTTCCTTTCTTGGTCTTGGGAAATCCGGTAATGAAATCCATGCTAACTTTATCCCATTTCCATTCAGGAATAGCTAGAGGTTGAAGGGTTCCAGCAGGCCTTTGATGTTCTGCCTTAACTCGACGACAAACGTCGCAGTTAGCAACGAACTCAGCAATTTCTCTCTTCATCCTAGTCCACTAGAACCTCTGGTGTAAGTCCTGATACATCTTAGTACTACCGGGATGAATGGTGAGAGGAGAATCATGAGCCTCCTTGAGGATCAATTGCCACAGACGTTTTCTCTTAGGAACCACTAAACGGTTCTGAAAGAACACAACACCTTTCTCATTGATGGAGAAATCTCTAGCGTTACCGCTAGCAATATTCTCCTTGATCCGGGATATACCCTTATCATATGCCTGCACGGCTATGATTTGATACCTAAGAGTAGGCTTCGCCACCAGGGTAGAAAGGAATCCTTGAGGAACAATATGAAGATTCAACTTCCGAAATTCCTCATAGAGATGTGGTTGACCTTGTTGTAGCATCAAATTGTTACAATAAGATTTACGACTTAGTGCATCAGCCATAACATTGGCCTTCCCCGGGGTGTAAGTTATCCCTAAGTCGTAATCCGAGATCAACTCAACCCACCGTCTTTGCCTGAGATTCAAATCCGGCTGGGTGAAGATATATTTCACACTTTGGTGATCAGTGAATATTTCGCAACGATTACCCATAAGGTAATGTCGCTAGGTTTTTAGTGCATGGACCACAGCTGCAAGCTCAAGGTCATGTGTGGGATAATTATCCTCATGTGGACGCAACTGTCGAGATGCGTATGCGATCACATGACGATCTTGCATGAGAATGCAACCTAATCCTTGTCGCGAGGCGTCGCAATAGATAACAAAGTCCTTCGAAAAATCTGGTGGTGGCAACACAGGTGCGGAAGTCAGGCGTCTTTTCAGTTCCTAAAAACTATGCTCACACTGTGGTGTCCACTGGAACTTTTTATCCTTCTTGAGGAGTTCAGTTAGAGGCTTTGCAACCTTGGAGAAATTCTCGACAAAGCGGCGACAATAGCTCGCTAGACCAAGAAAACTCCTAACTTGCTTAACTGGTTCAGGTTGAGTCCAATCAAGGACAGCTTGAACTCTCTCGGGATTGATAGCAATACCCTTACCAGAGATTACGTGACCTAGATAGGTCACTTCTGGTAACCAAAATTCACATTTTGAAAATTTGGCATAAAGGCGATGCTCTCGAAGTTTCATCAATACCAGCCTTAGATGCTCGGCATGTTCTTGTTCGTTCTTCGAGTAGATGAGAATATCATCGAGGTATACCACGACGAATTTATCCAAATACTCCATGAAGATTGAATTCATCAGACGAGAGAAAGTGGCTGGGGCATTGGTTAAACCGAAGGACATAACGGTGTACACGTATTGGCCATAACGAGTAACAAAAGCCGTTTTTGGAATGTCCCCGTTCTTGATCTTGATTTGATGGTATCCCAACCTCAAATCCATTTTGGAGAAGACTGAGGACCTAGTGAGCTGATCGTACAGATCGTTGATCCTGGGGAGCGGATACTTGTTCTTTATGGTGACCAGATTAACTGGTCGGTAATCTACAACCATCCGATCCGTTCCGTCTTTCTTCTTGACGAAGAGGACGGGGCAAGCCCAAGGAGAAGAGCTAGGACGAATGAAACCTTTATTCAAGGCCTCATCTAGTTGCTTCTTAAGTTCGGCTAGCTCCAGGGGTGCCATCTTATATGGTCTTCTGGCTATTGGAACAGTTCCCGGAACAAGATCTATCACAAACTCTACATCTTTGTCAGGTGGAATTCCTGGCAGTTCCTCTGGAAAAACATCCGGGAAGTCACGGACTACCGGAATGTCTTCAAGTTCCGGAAGAGGGTTGGCATTTAGGGAATAGAGTTGGCATTGGGCAACTTGAGTAGAGACATTGACTATCTCACCCGAGGGATGGGTAAGCTGAACATTTCTAGAATGAATATCAATCTTGGCATAGTGAACTGACATCCAGTCCATACCCAAGATGATATTAATATCCGAAGATTTCAAGGCTATCAATGAGGCTAGGAAAACTAGCTTGTCTACTAGAATTTCATTGTCATAGGTTATCCTAGAGGTTTGCCATTTACTACCAGGAGTTTGGACAACCAATGGGATTGACATATCACAAAAAGACATGTTATGCAACTGCGCATAACTTTCTGAAATGAAGGAATGAGAAGACCCAGTGTCAAAGAGAACAGACGTTGGGTGATGAATAACAAGAAGCGTACCCAGTATGACGTCGGGATCCTCTGCAGCTTCTTCTGCTGAGACATAGTTCACACGGCCACGTGCAGGAGTTGGCTTCACATAGTAAGCTTTGCCCGACTTGCCTTGCCCGACGGACTTTCCGGGTTGCTTGGCAACCCCATTTTGAGGACACTCACGGGAATAGTGCCCTGGTTCTCCACACTTGTAGCATATCACTTGGTTGGCACGTGGTGCAGCATTGCTAGCTGGACCACCATAAGTTTTTGCTGGAAAGTTGGTCTGATTCGTTTGAGGCGCCACGTAGGATGGCCTCGGAGTGTATCTTGGCGGTAGAGAATTGTTCGGAACCCACAGCCTTCGTTTTGGAAACGCGGAACCAGATGACGAGCCAAAGTCACGAGAGTGCTTCCTTGTGGCTTCAAAGTCGGTATGGCCAGTCTCGGCACTGATCGCCTTGTTGACCAGGGCTTGGAAACTTGCACACTCGTGGAGGCGCAGATCACGACGAAGCTCTGGGCTCAGACCCTTACGGAATCTTGCTTGCTTCTTGGCGTCAGTAGACACCTCCTCTGTTGCCTAGCGGGCGAGGTTACCGAACTCGCGGCTATAGGCATCCACGGTCAACTTGCCCTGGGTGAAAGCACAGAACTCCTCTCTCTTTCTGTCCATCAGGCCCTCTGGAATATGGTGCAGACGGAAGGCTGCACTGAAGTCTGCCCATGTGGCTGCTGGTTCAGCAGGACGCATAGCTTGAAAGTTCTCCCACCACAGATTGGCGGGTCCTTCCAGGAAATACGCCGCAAAGGTCAGCTTGTCGGCCTCAGAAACATTCGCAGAGCGAATCTTGCGTGAGATGCTGCACAGCCAGTCATCAGCGTCGAGGGGATCGACGGAGTGATGGAACTTTGGAGGATTCAGCTTCACGAGGTCATTGAGGGACACTGCAGCATTCCTAGGCTGACGAGCCGTATTCTGCTCAATACGCTCTAACAGTTGGTTGGTCTCCCGTTTGTTCCTCTGTGCCTCAAGCATAACTTCCGCCAGAGAGGGCGGGTGAGGCAGGTCTTCCTGCGACGCTTGACTACCCTCGCCTTGCTCATGAGCAGGGGCACGGTTCAACCTGGTGAACACCATCCTGACAAACAAACTCACAGCTTAGACCAATATCATATCAGTACTAGCTATGGATTAAGAATGTACTGAACACACGGAATGCGGAAATGAATATCCGAACAACATGGTAACAGGCAACTGCTATATATACACCATGGTTCATACACACCCTTACATAGTTCAGTACAACCTTAATTGAAGAGCAAACTACTGAAATTATGAAACTACTCATCAGAGGCTTACAAGATTCCTATACATTATTTATCTAGGCCTCCGGAATTCATTTCACATCACAGGCATACTTCACAAGTCACGCAGGACTGTGAACGTACGGCTACTACCATACTATCCTTCCGCTCACAGCTCAGGCATCCGCATAGAACATCTCATAGAGATTACCTCCATGGCCTGGAAGCTCAACCTGCGGATCAGGAAACACTCTGGCCTGAGATCCCTGGGATCCATAAGGACACGGATGTGGCCTTGGTCCCTTGACTGGTGGTAGTAGGGCTCCCCGAAGAGGGGTGACTCCTCCTATAGCTGGCCGGTCAACGTGGACCGGAAGATGGGTCCTAACAGGGTTCAGCATCTCCATATCTCCGTACCCTGTCTGGACTACCGGTGCCAGCTGCGTCAAAGCCGTCCATAGACGGGCATGGGTAGCATAAAGCTCCATGCGGAGAGCACGAGCATCCCTGTCTCTGTTCTCTAGCATCTCAACAGTGGACTGCAGTAGTGGATCCTCCATAGAATAATCAAAATAGACTCCGCTGAGGTATCGCTCTTCACCAGGCTGAGAGGCAGGAACATAGCAGAACTCTGAATTCTGCAGCAGTGCATGTCTTGCCCTCATAATGGTCAGCATTGAATAGGCAGCATCTTGTACTGCCATCTCAACAGTGACTCCCAACCCATAGGACCAATGGATTGGCTCCTCAGTTCCAGGGTAGTCTGGAAATACCCTAACAGTGCAGATATACTAGCTCTGGTTGAAATCTCGGTACTGTTCCTCCACTGTGTACTTAGGGTACCAGCGGTAACCGCACACCGACATCACCCTGACCAGCATGGCCGTATGACCCGGCACATCAATGCACCTGGTCAGACGTACCACCTGATGAGAAGGACGGCCAGGCATCTGAAAATAGAGAGTAATGCAAAAGCATTGGAGCTCTGAATGCAAAATTGGGCAGCATAACGGCTGTAAATGCTCAAAAACAATTTTTGAGACAACCCAAAAATGGAATAGAGTAACCACTCAACTATCAAGTTCAATTCTCTGATCATCAAACTTACTTCCTTTTTCCTAGGAATGAAAGAAACCCAAATATCTCTTGACCCGTAGTCCTATAATCTACCGATCAGAAACACGAGCCTAGAAGAAGATGAGTAACCTAGTCCTTAATTCCCGTAGAAAAGACGAGGATGACCAGAATAGAATAACTTGAGAAGAGAACAAGAGTCTTACGTTCCCTTCCACAAACAATTCCCTTATATATAACAAAAGCTATTCTAGACTCAACTTCGACCAGTTTGGCTTAATAATCCTACAGTCAGTCAGGCTCTGATACCAACGCTGTCGGGACCCCGATCCTAAGCCATAGGAATCCAGCATGTAACACATCGCATCCCTTTGCGGTCTCACGCACAGATAACCCCATGGCTGCAGCCTTACCTTAGCCGGGACCGTTTGCGCCTTTTGACTCACGTATGCAATTGTGTCGCTAGCATTCCAATGACAAAGAACCCGGATCGACATGTCTAGTCATAAACCAGAGTGGCAGTACCGCACAAGGACATGCATACATGACCCAGCAAAGCAGGTGTCGGTCACCAGCGAATGTAGACGAGTCGTAGCAAGCTACAAGGACTCCATTACATCATCTGACATTTCCCCAAAGGGGACAGACACAGTAGCTAAGAAGGACACACGCCGGTCAACCAATGTGTCCGGAGCAGTAGCGAGCTACCATGGCTCGTTGGATCACAAAGGGGCATTTACCTGTAAGGAGTGCTACTAAAGTTTACGTCTAGGTAATCGAACCCCATACATATCAAGTACGACACACGTACGCATATCATACCGATATGTATAGATACATCGATGGGATCACAACATAACCATAAACATACAAGCTTTATTTAAGAGGCTCGGAAGAGCCACACACATAATATTACACAGAAAAGGTCTCACGAACCATCATAGCAGTCATTCAGTTACAAGCCAGCGGAAGTGTTTAAAACTGTCTGAGTACAGACAGGTGAAAATAGAAGGCACATGGCCTGACTATACTACAGACCCAACCTAGGGCCAGATCGTAGCTTGGACACCAGCTACTCGTCGTCGTCGATGTCTATGTAGAACCCTCCATTAGTGTCATTAGCAACCTCTGCAACATTTATTAAGAAAACATGAGTACGGAGGTACTCAACAAGACTTTTAGGATAACTAACTACTCATGAAGTGTATCAATAAGGATTTGTGGGGTTTCATGCGGAAAGCCAGCATTTGACTCGTGGCTAGACAACTTGCATTTTTAAATAATTTTGACAACTTGATTCCTCGCACACGAGTCCACTAACACCACAACAATACTCCATCGTGGAATCATTCCGTCTCCATACGGAAATGTCGTCCACGACACTCACGCTTATCTTGACAATTTTATGAGTAGCCATTGAAGTTATCTATGAACAACATATGTCTCCAAGTAGTCCATATCCGCGGACGCGGCTATTCGAATAGATTCTAACCCTGCAGGGGTGTACTTCGTCACACACGCTCTCACCACTTATCACCATGTGCACGTCATGCACCTCGGCAACCTTCAAGCGGAAGCTCAGCGAGGGAGTCGGCCACGACCGTTAACCACACTAGTACCTAGTCCAGGTTTATCGCCTACCTGAGAGTAACCCGTACGGAAGTCCGGCCGAGGTTTCCGCCATGGCCTCAAACGATGTGCGCAGGGTTCCCAAGCCCACCATCCGGGTGCCACTTGGTACACCGTGCCATTGCCTACCGCATCACAGCCCACCTCTCAGGTCAGTGCTATGCACGGCCTCCGGCATGACTATAAACACCAGAAACTACTTGCAACTCCCGGACCGAGTACTAAGCGATTAATGAGTCGAGAGGGTCAATTAAGTGTCCCAACGTTTGGTAGTATCTATTCTTGGATTACATACATGGAACTCTGTTCCTAAGGACGGTTCCAGTGAAGAAACCCGCCATGTACTCCTACACAGCCTTTCACCGGTACCTTTACCAAATCAGGTTCAACACACGGCCTTTGCTTACCGAACACATTCTCACAACTCTGTTCATCTCCTAGATGACAGACCATACACAACTCTAAGCATAGCATGCATAGCAGGATAAGGCACATCATGGCTCAAGCATCTACCAGGTATGCTAGGTTGCAAGGTTCAGCTATTTAGTGTGACAAGGATAGGTCATGCAAAGGAAGTGGGTTCAACTAACGTGACAAAAGCAGTTGAAGCATTTGATCCTAATGCAATAAGTAAGTGCAGGAGCGAGAACATGGGATTTATCGGGATGATCAAAATGGTTGCTTGCCTTGTTGCTCAGAGGAGGGACAATATCCGTCAGTCGGATATTCGGTGGAATCCGGAGGAGCGGAGCCTACCGAAAGGAATGACAACAATCAATAACAAACATATGCAATCAAGATGATGCATGAGCATGGCATGAGGATGCAAGGTGGTATTTTATTATAGTTAACATTTAGTAGGTTTGAAGTTGATTTGAATCAAATTCAAATATCACTTCAAACGAGGTATTCTCGAATAGCATTTTAATTGATTCGACCTGATGCTCAGATCAACTTGCTTTTAACATGCATGGAATGACATGTTAGGTTGTTGGTTTGTAATTTGGACAGTGTTTGATCATATCATTTGTAGTGAAATTTAAATATTTTCCAAATTCCATCTCCAAAGTATTTATGAAAGTTAACTTATTCATTAATCTATATGTTTGGGTTCAGTAACATTTTCGAACATGTTTGAAAATGACATATTCAGATTCCTTGGATTTTTTTGATACTTTTTCATATATAAATTATTTTCATTGGAGTTACAGATTAATTTCTATGATTTTTAAAATTTTTGGCATTTTTATGGAATTCTTTTAAAATCACAAAACTCTTTACTGCATCAGCATGACATCAGCAGGTCCAACTGGCCGTTGAATGTCAAACCTGACAAGTGGGACCCACTGGTCAGTGACTCTGGTTAGTTTTAGATTAGAATTAATCTTAATTAGCTAATTAACCTCATTGGACCCACATGTCAGTGACTTATTAGATTATTTGATTTTATTTTTATTATTCCAGATTATCCAGAGGCTGGCCCCACACGTCAGTGGCTCAGGCCAGTTGAGATCCACCGGCGGCGAGGTCGTCCTCGCCGGCGGGGAGCCTCCGGCGACCACCAGTACGGTGGAGGGCATCGGAAACTTGCCTCCGACGACCAAACTCATGGCAGAGACCACGGGGAGAACGGCCACTCGACGGCGTGCACGATGGGACAAACCCCAGGTGCTGGGGTGGCTGGAATCGACGCCGGCGACGAGCTTGGCGGCGACCAAGTTCGGCCCTCGTCGAAACCATCGATCATAGGGTCAAATCGCGCGGGGTTGGGCTCCTAAAGCATCTACGTGACGTCCTGAAGCTGCTAGTGGCCTCGGACGGACCAACCCTTCACCGGAGGGCTACCGGCGACGAGCTGCAGCGGGGGTCCTTGTCGGGCTCCGGTGGAACTAGGACTAGAGGAGGGGATCGATGGGGAAAACTTAGGGGAAAGCAGTGCAAGCTCACGAGGAGTGCAAAGGAGGGCTTAGACGGCTCGGGGAAGCACTGAGGGCGACGAATCGAGCAGAGCTCGCCGGTGGCCAAAGGTTGAAGACGACGGTGTCGTGGGTGTTGCACGGCTCAGGGAGGCTTCGGCTTCTGCAGGGAGGACCAGCTCGTCGAGGCGGAGCTAATGACACACTCGGGAGGAAGATCCTGTGGCTAGGGGCACGGCAGCTCGAGCTCGAGCTCCTGTCAATGGCGGCAGTGGGGATTGGAAGAACCGATAGGAGAGGGGGTAGAAGGAGCACGGGAATGGATAGCTACGTGCTCGGGGAGGTTATCCCCGTGCTTGGCAGCGCGAAGCGGCGGCCAGGCAGGCAGAGAGCTGCGTGGAGGCGCGCGGCGTCGCGGCGGCCACCTCCTGCTCCTACTCGCGAGGAGGAAGACGACAGCGCGTCTTGGCCTGGGCTGAGGTGAGCGACAGGTAATTCCTTCCTCTTTTTGTTTCTGTTTTGCTAACTAATTGATTTACTATTTATTTCAGCTCTGAACACACCAGAATATTTGTTGGAATATATCCAACCATTCCTGGAGTTTTCAACATTTTTGAAAACTTAAAGTTTTTGAACTCAAATTTTAAACATGAAACCAGTAGCTTTTTGCATTTATTTAAAATGCCAAAAGTGTTATGAAAATGGTTTTCTCCATTGCTTATTTGCTTCCATGATTTATCAGAAAAGTTGAACTTTTCTTGAGGCCATTTTGAGTTCATTGATTTGAACAAGTTTATAATTCCTTTGAATTTGAGAAGTGGCTAGGGTTTTTGAGTGTTCCTTCACCACTTGCTTGTTCTTGTTGCAATTCTCTTGGATGCAATGCAAAGAAGATATGAGCACAATGCTAAACCTTGGTTAGGGTTCCAGGGATGTGACATTTCCCCCAAAAAAGTTTGTGAGGGTTTGGAAGCCACCTCAAAGGCTTACCACTAGTGGTTGAGAAACGCCTTCGTGGTGTTATCTCAAAGGGAGAAAAGGGTGAGCCTTCGTGGCGTTGGTGTGCCTTGGTGGTAACATCCACCTCTCTAACGGTGACTAGCTTCCCTCCAAGGAAGTGAACATCGGGATACATCTTTGTCTCAGTGACCTTGGTTATCCTTAACCCTAACTCCTTACTTGTGGTTTGCTTGTGTTACTTGAGAATACATACATTGCATATTGTTTGTGCTCATTATATTGTGTTGGCTATTTCTTTGTACAAGATTAATCGTTCAAGCATACCCTCTATATCCACACGTTCACACTTGCAGCTTTTGATATATCGTGTGCTATAGTGTGATCTAGTATTTTCTGTCGTTCACCTACTTGTCGTGTGATATAGCTCAAGTAAGTTTGTGTAACTTACTTGTGCTTGTTAGTAACCGTGTTGTGTCCATCTTGGTAGATCGTGTTGTTGGTGCAAGTTGCGGTGCCTATTGCATTTAGGATTTGCGCTTGAAAAGTATCCTCTTAGTTTATTTCCGCATTAGGTTTAAGCCAAATCCGAAGAAGTTTTTAAATAGCCTATTCACCCCCACTAGGCGTCATCGTGGTCCTTTCGGCCGGCAACCCCGGAGTGACAATAGCCGGAACCACTCCCGGAGATGACCATAGTATGAGGAGTTCATGTATTCACCAAGTGTTAATGCGTTGGTACGGTTCTTTATTAAAAGGAGAACCTTAATATCACGTAGTTTCCATTAGGACTCCGCTACACGGGAGGGATGGACAATAGATGTCATGCAAGTTCTTTTCCCTAAGCACGTATGACTACATACGGAATGCATGCCTACATTAGATTGACGAACGAGAGCTAGTTACTTATCTCTCTGTGTTATAGATGTTACATGATGAATCACATCCGGCATAATCATCCATCACCGATCCAATGCATACGAGTCTTTTACTACCGGTCCTTGCTAGGTTAGTTTGCTGCTACTGCTGTTACTTTCTACTGCTGTCACTACTGCTGTTACTTGCTACTGCTGTCACTAATGTTGTTACTTGTTACTTTGTTGTTACCTGCTGCAAGACTTTTCTAGCGCCATTGATACAACAAGTCAGGAATAGTCTGCCGTCAACAGACCTTTTTCTGGCACCGTTGCTATCATACCACTTTGCTACTGATACTTTGCTTGCAGATACTAATCTTTAAGGTGTGGTTGACTTGACAACTCAGCTGCTAATACTTGAGAATATTCTTTCGCTTCCCCTTGAGTCGAATCAATAAATTTTGGTTGAATACTCTACCCTCGAAAACTGTTGCGATCCCCTATACTTGAGGGTCATCAAGACATTTTTCTCTCGCCGTTGTCGGGGAAGCACAACTATATTCTCTCAGTCACATGGGATTGACGTCTGCTGTTCGCTATGAGGAATCCGATAGATCCGAGAACCAAAGTCTTGCCTTCCACTACGAGGACAGGTAAGGAACTGCCATCTAGCTCTACACTTGATTCACCTTAAGTTATGAGTAAGTTTGCGACATCACCTCCTGCTAGAAATCTTGATATGTCGCCTGTGCTTGATGATGCTACTTCTGCTGCCCATGATGCTTATAATGATGCTATGCTTGATACTATGCCTGATGATGCTATGCTTGATACTATGCCTGATGATGCTATGCTTGATACTATGCCTGATGATGCTATCCTTGATACTATGCCTGATGATGCTATGCTTTATACTGCTTTGCCACTAGGTGCATTCCTTGATGCACAAATTGCAAGAGTTGCTGCTAGATGTGATGATACTTCTGAAACTGCTGATGCCATTGAAGTAGAACCTGCTATTTTGCCTGCTAGAACTAGTGTCTGATATGCCTGATATGCATTATGTTATGGAGGGAGAGATAGCTGAGGATTTTCTTGCGTGTAAGGATAGCTATGATGTTGAGAAACTACTGCGCAAGTGGAGAGAAAAATCTCTGAACGCTAGGATGAAATACGACCCGAAGTTTGCCACTTCGCCTATCTTTGTGACCGATAAGGATTATGAATTCTCTGTCGACCCTGAGTTAATCACTCTGGTCGAATCTGATCCTTTTCACGGTTATGAGTCTAAAACGGTTGTAGCCCATCTTACCAAAATGCACGATATAGCCACCCTATTTACTAGTGTGGAAAAGATCTGCCACTACTATATCCTCAAGCTGTTTCCTTTTCTCGCTGAAGGATGATGCTAAGACTTGGTTCACTTCTCTTGCTCCTGGTTGTGTGCGTAGCCCCCAGGATATGGTCTACTACTTCTCTAAAAAATATTTCCTTGCCCATAAGAAGCAAGCTGCCTTGCAGGAAATATACAACTTTGCTCAAGCTGAAGAAGAGAGTCTCCCACAAGCTTGGGGAGGCTCATCCAGCTACTAAATGCTTTGCCTGATCACCCTCTTGAGAAGAATGAAATACTTGATATCTTCTATAATGGACTTACTGATGCTTCCAAAGACCACTTAGATAGTTGTGCCGGTTGTGTTTTTAGGGAACGAACCATAGAACAAGTTGAGATCCTATTGAATAACATCTTGTGCAATGAGAATGCTCGGACTATTCCCGAACCACCTCCTAAGCCAACTCCGAAGAAAAGAGGTATTCTATTCCTCAGTCCTGAATATATGCAAGAAGCCAAGAAATCTATGCGAGAGAAAGGCATTAAATCTGAAGATGTCAAAAATCTACCACCTATCGAAGAGATCCATGGTCTTGATAACCTGATACAGGTAGTAGAAGTAAATTCTCTACATAGGTTTGATGAGAGTGATATTCCTTTTGATAAACCTGCTAGCTTATGCATGGATGAATTTGATAACTTCGTTGCCAAACAACAAAGTTTCAATGATTATGTTAGCAGAAAATTGGAACAAAATGCTCGTATGCTTAGTCATTTAAGTGCTTGTGTGGACAGGAATGTCAATGATCTTAAGATTCTGAGTAAGCATGCCTCTATGGTTACTACTCAGGTAGAACAAGTACTTAAAGCTCAGAATGACTTGCTTAACGAGTTGAATGACAATTCTGTCAGAGTCGTTACTAGAGGCGGTAGAATGACCCAGGAACCTCTGTATCCTGAGGGTCATCCGAAGAGGATTGAACAAGATTCTCAAGGAGTTAGCACTGATGCACCTAGTCATCCTAGAAAGAAGAAGAAAGATGATAGGGATTTGCACGCTATTAACCTTGTTGCTACTACACCTGAGAGTCCAAACGATGTCTCTATCTCTGATGTTGAAACGCAATCTGGTGATGAACATGAGCCTAATGATAATATCAATAGTGATGTTCATGTTGAGGCTCAACCTAGCAATGATAAGGATGTGGAGATTGAACCTGTTGATCTTGATAACCCACAGCCCAAGAATAAGAGATACGATAAGAATGACTTCGCTGCTAGGAAGCATGGTAAAGAAAGGGAACCATGGGTTCAGAAACACATGCCCTTTCCTCCCAAATCATCCAAGAAACAGGATGATGAGGATTTTGAGCCATTTGTTGAAATGACCAGACCTGTATTTCTGCAATGCGTTTGACAGATATGCTCAAAATGTCTCTGTATTCTAAGTACATGAAAGATATTGTGACTAATAAGAGGAGGATACCTGAGGTTGAGATTTCCACCATGCTTGCTAACTATACCTTCAAGGGTGGAACTCCTAAGAAACTAGGTGATCCCGGTGTGCCCACTATACCATGCTCCATTAAAGGTAACTACGTTAGAACTGCTTTATGCGTCCTTGGAGCCGGTGTTAGTGTTATGCCTCTCTCTCTTTATCGTAGGCTTGAACTTGATAAGTTGACACCCACTAAAATCTCTCTGCAAATGGCCGACAAATCAACTGCTTTCCCTATCGGCATTTGCGAGGATGTGCCTGTTGTGATTGCTAATGTCACTATCTTAACAGACTTCGTTATCTTGGATATTCCTGAGGACATTGCCATGGCGGTCATCCTCAGAAGACCCTTTTTAAACACTGCAGGGGCTGTTATAGATTGCAACAAAGGCAATGTCACTTTCCATGTCAACGGTAATGAGCATACGGTGCACTTTCCGAAGAAACAATATCGAGTACATTGCATCAATGCTATCGAAAAAACTTCATCGATTCTTATTGGGAGCTTTGAATGCCCTATTCCTCGTGTTAAGATGAAGTATGATTTTCTTGTTGGGGAAATACACATCCCAATTGAGGTGACCTAGTGACTATTCAGAAATTCTCCGTTCTCTTTTGTGATTCGAAAAAGTTTGTCAAAGAGACTTGATCAACCTCAGTGACGGATTTATTTCAATGACCATGAGATGGATGAATCGAGGAGTTACAAACCTCTGTCCCAAGCTTTCACCTTCAGTTGCTTAGAAGAGAAATGATAGGTTTAGTTTAGTTTTCCCTATTTTCTGTTTTAGCATCCGGTAGAAAAGTACCCCGAAAATAAAAGTTCTTCGAACGTCCTGAAAATCAAGTATGATTTTTCTGGAATTTTTGAAAAATTCTGAGACGAAGAGCTTGTCTGGGGGCTGTAGCTGTGGGCCACAAGCCCAGGGGGCACGGGCACCCCCCTGGCCGCACCACCCAGGCTTGTGGGGCCCACAGGCACCCCCTCCACTCATTCTTGCTCCCATGTGGTTCTCCTACCTCCAGAAAAAATCGTTTCGCAGCTCAAACCCGTGTTCTTGCTCCTCTTGCTGGGATTTTCGATCTCTATGCTCAAAGCACCGTTCTCTGAACTGTTTTGGGGAAATTACTCCTTGTTAAGTGACTCCTCCATTGGTCCAATTAGTTTTTGCTCTAGTGCCTTATACTCCGCGTATTTTTGCTGCCTTGGTGACCATGTTCTTGAGCTTTTGCTGATTTTAGCTGGTCCCAAGTAGTTTTGATGTGTAATATGGCCTCTAGGCACTTGTTGGAGTAGTTGCTACAAGTTTAGTTGAGCCTTGTTCACCTTTCCTTAGAATCATTGAAAATTTCAGAAAAGGAAGATGTTCAGGAGAAACTATCATGGTGGTTCCTCAAGCAAGAGAGGTAACCGTCTTGCGATTCGGGAGCCCGATCCTTACCAACCAAGCGATGCGCAGGTACAACCATGTGAATGGTCTTTTGATGAATTTATGATTGAGGCAGGTTTCAAAGATGAGTTTGATGCACTTGTTCACAACGTCAGACTCGAAGAATTCATCTCTGATAAATGCGAACAGTATGTTGCTCTCACTGCCTCTTTTGTTCGTAGATTCAAATTTTCAGTTGGCCGTGACACATTGGTACTGTTTGATCTCTATGACAAATCGTACACCAGGGATTTAGAGGATTTTAATAGAATTTGCAAAATACCTATTTGGGGTAGCCTCAATCATCCTCCTAAATCTTCGGTTAGAGATTTTTGCTCTGGTATTACTGTTGGAGAAACTACAGACATTACGCAAGCTACCATGGGGAGTATTCATTTTCCTGCCTTGCATTACTTTGCCCTATTCATAGGCAGACGCATTAATGGCAAGATTGAGCATTGTCACCTCTGCGCACCCGACCTTAGTATCCTTAAGAGCACAGTGACGGGTGACAAGAGTTTCAACATGGGAGCTATAATAGCAAGGAGGCTGAATAAGAATGCTAATGAAGGGGATTTCTTTGGTGGGATCTATGCCACCCGCATAGCAAATTTCTTGGAGTACCCATCCGCGAAGGAGATCCCCCGCTCCATACAGCTTTCCTTGACCGCGTCGCTTTGACACGCTACCATTTCGTTGAGAGGGATGACGAATCCCTACTATACCGTTTGATATTTAACCGACATCGTGTTTTCCATGTTACCCTTCCTGCTCATGCCTTCTTTGACTTTCATGTAAAACGGAGATATTACATAACCAGAGGAGAGGCAGAGGAGTATGAGAGGGAGGCAAAGGCTGCTCGTCTCCGTGAGGCAGCTACTCAGGCAGTGGCTGCAGCGCTCCCGTATAACCCCCATTATGATTTATGGTTTCGCCAGGACCATCCTTGGGAGTAGACCAACTTGGGCCAAAAGCCTAAGCTTGGGGGAGTACGTGTTATCACGGACTTTACATTCTTGCTTATGCTTTCACTTTGTTCGTCGGTGTTCACACTTTCCCACTGTATCATCCATGCTAGTTTATTTTCTTTTTCTCGTTTTCTTTTCTTCTGTCTGTCTAGTTTGAGAAAACCCAAAAAGATTTTCTTGTTCTTCTTTTGCTTGTTGGGAGCTTTCCCGTGTAAATAGTTTTCTTTTTATTTGGGTCAAGGTAGAAGACCATGGTTACAATGTTTAGTGGCTCTTGGATGCATACCTATTCAGCTTTCAAAAGAGCCATATTACTTTGCCTTCTCCTTTGTGTTTGTGTGCAGATTCCAGCGTAGTCCAATGCACGATCACTCATATTATTGTTCACATCGTTTGGTCGTGCAAGTGAAAGGCAATAATGACGATATAGATGAAATGACTGAGCGCCTGGAAAAGCTGGTATGAACTCGATCTATTTTGTTTTTCTAAATATGACTAGCTCATCGTGCCTGATTCAGCTTTGTTGTGATAGAAACATGTTTGGAATGACAACTTAGAGATCATAGTTGCTTATGCCATGCTTATTTAGCTAGGAGCTTATAATAGTTTGTCTTGGATGCCCACATGAATTTTGAGATGAATGTGTTCTAGTATGATAGGATGGTATCCTCCTTTGAATGTTTCAAGTGGCTTGACTTGGCGCATGTTTACGCATGTAGTTGAAAAAAAATCAACATAGCCTCTATGATGTTCATGTTCATGGTGATTTATGTCCTACTCATGCTTGCACTCAATGTTAGTTAATCTCAATGCATTTTGATGACTGTTGTCGCTCTCTAGTTGGTCGCTTCCCAGTCTTTTGCTAGCCTTCAGTTGTACTAAGCGGGAATACTGCTTGTGCATTCACTTCCATCAAGCCAAAGTTGTGCCATATGAGCCCACCATATACCTACCTATATGCGGTATCTACCTACCGTTCCAAGTAAATTTGCATGTGCCACTCTCTAAACCTTCAAGAAATAATCTGTTTTGTGTGCTCGAACCGCTCATGTGGTGACAGGGGGCTATCAGTATCTTCCATGCTTGGCGTGTTATCCTCGATATGTGTTTATTCACTATCATTCATGAGAAAGGGGCCGACAATTGGAATTCCGAGTTCCATGCTCAAATCGAAAAGATAATTGTAAACAAAACTCCCCGAGGATTGATGTTGGTATGGACGGTACCCGAGGATTCGGCTAGCCGTGGAGTGTAATTGATTAGTGGTGGGGGAGTCAAAACTTTACTTTTCTGTTTGGGAACTGCCTATAGCATGTGTAGCGTGGAAGATGGTGAGAACTCTTAGTCATTGCGTTGACAAATAAAGCATGCCACCCAAAATTATTATCTCTGTTTTCAAAGCTTGAGCTTTGGGACCTCTGCAAATCAATACTTCCCTCTGCGAAGGGCCTGTCTATTTGTGTTCCTGTCGAGTCATCCTCCTCTTATAAAAGCACCAATTAGAGAGCACCTCTGTCGTTTTTATGCTTTGCTTTTAACTGTGTTGAGTATGACTGATGACTGGATCTTCTTTGCCATGAATTACAATGTTTAATCAGCCCTTGGTCTTTGAAGGTGGTCTGCATTTATGTTTTGCGGTCTCAGAAAGAGCTAGCGAGATACCATCTGTTCGTACTGCTTCATGATTGTTTTGATTGAAGTGTTGACATTTCAAACTTATTATTATTTGCTCGCTAGTTGATTATGCCATTGATATGAGTTTACCGTGTGATGTCATTTGCTTATGTGGTTTGCTTGTGATCTTGCTGAAAGTCTGGTTATGAGTTAGACATAATTGCAACAACAAGATCAAACAGAGTTCGTCAAAGTTTTTCTTTTGTCTCTTTCAGTTTGTCAACTGAATTGCTTGAGGACAAGCAAGGCTTTAAGCTTGGGGGAGTTGATACGTATCTGTCGTATCTACTTTTCCGAACACTTTTGCCCTTGTTTTGGACTCTCATTTGCATGACTTGATTGGAAATAACCCGGACTAACGTTGTTTTCAGCAGAATTGCCATGGTGTTGTTTTTGTGCAGAAATATAAGTTCTCGGAATGAGCTGAAAATTTACGGAGAATTTTTCTGGAATTAATGAAAAATACCTGCGCAAAGATCCACCGGAGGAGGTGAGCCAGTGGGCCACAAGCCGAGGGGGCGCGACCACCCCCCTAGCTGCGCCATGAGGGCTTGTGGGGCCCACGAGGCTCCACTGCCTCCAATCTCAGCTCTGTATATTCTGTTTCTCCCGGAAAAAATCAGCGAGAAGGATTCATCGCGTTTTACGATACAGAGGCGCCGCCACCTCCTGTTCTTCATCTGGAGGGCAGATCTGGAGTCCGTTCTGGGCTCCGAAGAGGGGAAATCATCGCCATCGTCATCATCAACCTTCCTCCATCGCCAATTCCATGATGCTCTTCACTGTTCATGAGTAATCTCATCGTAGGCTTGCTGGACGGTGATGAGTTGGATGAGATCTATCATGTAATCGAGTTAGTTTTGACGGGGATTGATCCCTAGTATCCACTATGTTCTGAGATTGATGTTGCTACTACTTTGTCATGCTTAATGCTTGTCACTTGGGCCCGAGTGCCATGATTTCAGATCTGAACCTATTATGTTGTCGCCAATATATGTGTGTTTTAGATCCTATCTTGCAAGTTGTAGTCACCTACTATTTGTTATGACCCGGCAACCCCGGAGTGACAATAGCCGGAACCACTCCCAGAGATGACCATTGTATGAGGAGTTCATGTATTCACCAAGTGTTAATGCGTTGGTCCGGTTCTTTATTAAAAGGAGAACCTTAATATCCCGTAGTTTCCATTAGGACCCCGCTGCCACGGGAGGGATGGATAATAGATGTCATGCAAGTTCTTTTCCCTAAGCATGTATGACTACATACGGAATACATGCCTACATTAGATTGACGAACGGGAGCTAGTTACTTATCTCTCCGTGTTATAGCTGTTACAAGATGAATCACATCCAGCATAATCATCCATCACCGATCCAATGCTTACGAGTCTTTTACTACTAGTCCTTGCTATGTTACTTTGCCGCTAATGCTGTTACTTGCTACAGTTGTCACTACTACTGTTACTTGTTACTTTGCTGTTACCTGCTGCAAGCCTTTTCTGGCGCCATTGATACAACAAGTCAGGAATAGTCTACCGTTAACAGACCTTTTTCTGGCACCATTGCTATCATACCACTTTGCTACTGATACTTTGCTTGCAGATACTAATCTTTTAGGTGTGGTTGAATTGACAACTCAGCTGCTAATACTTGAGAATATTCTTTCGCTTCCCCTTGAGTCAAATCAATAAATTTGGGTTGAATACTCTACCCTCGAAAACTGTTGCGATCCCCTATACTTGAGGGTCATCAGTAATCAAATATATAACTCATAACAATCTGAACATAATCTCATAATCCATCGGATCCCAACAAACCGAGCATAGCAATTGCAAGAGAATTACATAGATGCCGTGATCATGTAGGGAAACTCACAAGGACTAACCATTGAAGCACAAGATTGGAGAGAAGACATCACATAGCTACTAGTCATGGACCCATGGTCCAAGGAGGACTACTCACGGCATGTCCGGGAAGCGTCCATAGCGGTGGAGAAGCTCCCAGAGGTCAATCCTCCCTCCGACAGGGTGCCGGGAAGAGGTCTCCTAACGTTCTCGATCTCGGAAGCGCTGCGGCGGCGGAACGAGGAAGAAATTTGCGATTCTAGAAATTGTCCAAGGGTTTCCTCTCGAAGGACTAAATATAGGCCAAAGGAGGGCACCGGAGGAGGTGGAGCCCACCTAGGTGGCCTCCTGGCGCAGCCGAGGGCCTGGCCGCGCGAGCAGGTCACCTGGGTAGCCCCTGGCCCCCTGTGGCCCATCTTCGGTGATCTGGAAGCTTTTGTTTTGCTGATTTTTTATATATTTTTCCTGGAATTTTTCGGGCTTCGCAAAATAGGATAAAAGCCCCTTCAAAATAGACATCAGCACACATATATTGACACTGGGTGCACTAAGTTAATAGGTTAGTCCAAATATGTGTAAAATGATATAAAAGTGTAGCAAAACATATAACAATGTCACCCAAAAAATCATGGAACAAACAGAAATTATAGATACGTTTGGGACGTATCAACATCCCCAATCTTAATTTCTGCTCGTCCTCGAGTTGATAAATGATAACACAATAATGTCTATGGTGGCATGCTAGCACACATATAAGAACTTCAAAGTAAAGCAAGTGAGATATGCAATTCAAGTCAAGATAATAACAAGCAAGAGCCTATATCTAGTATTGAGTTCAGCAAAGTAAGAACATAAAGGTGCAAGAGCTCTCACCGTTCGTGACTCAAATGTCTCCGAATGGTGTTTGCGTGCAAGAAGCGGGAGATGGGTCGAGATCATAAAATATATTTTTAATTGAGAACTCAATCTACTAAAATTTCAGACATGGTCTCCTTCGAAATCTTATTTTGACTCATCCCCACACCACTAGTCAGGCACAAGTCAAAATGATCCTCTCCCTTTTGACTTTGAGCACTCATACAATGGATGAGCGTAAGGAAGATATGTTGGCACTTACGATGGCAAATAGAATAATGATCGGGGAAGGAAGACAAAAAGGTATGAAAGGCTCACAACAATGAGGACAACCATAGGCGAGATAAAGCCAAATGATAGATATGATGTGAGGAGTAGGGATTGCCATGTAACGGATGCACATATGAGCTAAAGTAAACTCTACAATGGAACTGTTGGGGGTGCATCCAACATGTATGCTCGCGAAGACCTAGAGCTCATTTGAGGAGCCTCGTCATTGGAATATGCAAACCAAGTTCTATAGTGTAAGGGTCCCCACATAGTTATGCATGAGTGATAATCTCTATGTAGTACCAATATAGAAATGGAGTATGAGTGTGGATCTTCAAATGGAATAGTAGTGTTGCCCCCTTCTCTCTTTTTATTTCTTTTTCTTTTTCTCTCTATTTTTTATTTTTTGTGGCCTCTTTGCCTCTTTCTTTTTATCTCTCATTTGTCCTCTCTGGGATCTTTTGTTTGTCCTCTTTGGGATTTTTTCCTCACTTAAGGACAACACTCTATGTTTTACATGAATAAAAAGAAGATCATCACACTTTATAACAAGTACTGAACATAAAGACAAGTGAAAACTATCAGGATGCATGCAAATGTATGCCTCTTCCAGTGTAGCAGGATATGCAATGATACTAGCGCGTCATATAGCAATAATTGGAGCAAGTCCCTACTATCATGCGGCTCTACGATCAAGCAAAATCATGTATGACATGAAGATCAAGTCATGATATGATGGATGTTGCATGGCAATGTATCTCAGAAAGGCTATGGAAATGCCTTAATAGGTAGGTATGGTGGCTGTTTTGACCAAAGACATAGTGAGGCTTATGTATGACAGAACGTATCATGTCATGGGTTTGGATGCACCGGCGAAGTTTGCACCAACTCTAAATGTGAGAAAGGGCAATGCACGGTACCGAAGAGGCTAGCAAAATATGGATGGTGGAAGTGCCAACAATCGAATACTCACATTAGTCCAAAGAGCTCATACACTTATTATCGGTAACTCTCTATCTAGTTAGGAAATTCACAAAGAGACAAGTATCCCGAGGAGGAGTGTTTGGGGGTTTGGTTATCCTTGCGCTTCCTAGACTCTTGGTAACGTGAGGGTACTCTATATATTCCAACCCCTCTAGAGGTTAGCGATAAATTTAGTAGCTAGAGTTCTCAACTAATTTTTAGTTTTTGAAAAACACACGGATTTCCCAAAATACGACACCTATCACTAATTGTCTCAAGCTCTTGGCACCAATAGTCCAAACATTACTCAAATCAATACCTCAAAACTATTGCAAGTTACTACTATACTTAAATAGCAACCTCAATTACCTACTCATGTAAGACACACAACTCAGTGCAATGAGCCAACTCTCTAAAGAAGATAAGCATGATAACTCAAGAGAGTTCCAAAAGCAACCTAAATAAAAGCTCTTAAAAATATAAGCATGAAAACTAAGAGCTAAGCATGACAACAACTATGGAAAGATAGAGAACACACATAAAAGATAAGCATGAAAACCTATGTTGTGTTCTAGAGTGGAATGGAGCGTGTCTCTCTCCCAAACAAGGTAGGCTGGGTTCCGACTTGTTATGAACAGCAAGAAAAACTAAAACAAACTAAAAAGTAAATAGCGGGACGCTCCAAGCATAGCACATAACATATGAAGTGATAAAAATATAGCATGGAGATGGACGAACTGATGATTGTTGATAGAGAAGGGGATGCATAGGGGCATCCCCAAACTTAGATGCTTGAGTCTCCTTGAATATTTCTTGGGGTGCATGGGGGCATCCCCAAGCTTGAGCGCTTGACACTCATGTATCTTCTTTCATCATCTCACATCGCATACTTGAAAACTCCCTTCATACCAAAATCATCATAAGCAGATTAGAGTGGTTAGTACCCTTAATAACATAATTCATTACCTGCTGGAAATAAAGATTTTCATGAAAATATACTGCTTATCTTGATTGCCAAGAGGTTTTTGCAACTAAAAAGTAAGCTTAGGATTTGCAAAACAATGGAAACGCAAAACATGGCAGAATCTGTGAAAAACAGAACAATAGGTAGTCAATAATTTATTCGTGGCACTTCTGCAACTCAAATAAAAAACTCAGAACATATGCGAGACAGGAAATTATGTAAAGCATGTTGTCAAAAACATTCAGATCAAAAAGATGATCTGGTGATTTTTGGCGAATTGTTTCGTTAAGCAGACAAAATCTGTTTCTGGACCACATGTCACAACTTTAGAACTTTCTTGCAATCGGAGGCTATAACTTGGCACAAAGCTTAAAAATTAAAGATACAATGATGTCGCTACAGTAGTAACAAGCATCAAGACCACTAAAACAAAAAGTAAAAACAAATTGGGTTGCCTCCCAACAAGCGCATTTTTTGATGCCTTTGAGCTAGGCATAATGCAAGAAGGAGGATCAAGATTCTCCGAGATCATCGGAATTATAAAAACCTTCAAGTTCATCTTATTTGTTCTAGGGAACGGGTACGTACCTTTCGCTTTCCCACGTAAGCGTATGTGTCCTTTACCTATATCAATGAAGCCTCTCATGGCTCAGAGGAAGTCCCTTCGAAGCACTATATTCCCTTTGTTGGGCTTCATGATGAAGAAATTAACCGTTGCATTCCTTTTAGAGAATGTAACCTGGACATCTTTTACCTTTCCCTGGATTTCAGAAATATCACCATTTGCATGTTCATGATAAGATGAAAAATTGTCCATGTATAACCAGAGAGAATCATAAACAACTTTTGGCATTGTAGAAACCATGGATCCAATATCAGAATAAGCAATGAAGTCTTGGTTAGAGATGCTAATTCTAAGAAAAGGTTCCCAGTCATCATCTATTTTCAGAATCTGTTCCTTATCAAACAAGGGTTTCTCTCTTTCTCTTAAGTCTAGAGCATCTACTTTCCTTTCAATAGTAGAAAGTCTATCTATAATAGTGTCATAACCATGATTATAAACAAGATTATGTTGGAAATATGCCCTAGAGGCAATAATAAATTATTTATTATTATATTTCTTTGTTCATGATAATCGTTTATTATCCATGCTATAATTGTATTGATTGGAAACACAAATACATGTGTGGATACATAGACAAAACACTGTCCCTAGTAAGCCTCTAGTTGACTAGCTCGTTGATCAAAGATGGTTAAGGTTTCCTAACCATAGACAAGTGTTGTCACTTGATTACTGGATCACGTCATTAGGAGAATGATGTGATGGTCAAGACCCAAACTATAAATGTAGTGTATGATCGTGTCAGTTTATTGCTACTGTTTTCTGCATGTCAATGTACATGTTCCTATGACCATGAGATCATGCAACTCCCGGACACCGGAGTAATACCTTGTGGGTTATCAAACATCACAACGTACCTGGGTGACTATAAAAGTGCTCTACAGGTATCTCCTTAGGTGTCTGTTGGGTTGGCATGGATCAAGACTAGGATTTGTCACTCCGTCTGATGGAGAGGTATCTCGGGGCCCACTCGGTAATACAACATCACAAAAAGCCTTGCAAGCAATGTGACTAATGAGTTAGTTACGAGATCTTGTATTACAGAAAGAGTAAAGAGACTTGCCGATAATGAGATTGAACTAGGTATGGTGAAACCAACGATCGAATCTCGGGCAAGTTACATCCCGAATGACAAAGGGAATAGTATACGGGATTATATGAATCCTTGACATAGAGGTTCAACCAATAGAGATCTTCGTAAAATATGTAGGAGCCAATATGGACATCCAGGTCCCACTATTGGTTATTGACCAGAGAGTGTTTCAGGTCATGTCTGCATAGTTCTCGAACCCGCAGGGTCTGCACACTTAAGGTTGGGTGACGTTTCGCTATAGTTGAGTTATATGTGTTGGTGACTGGAGTTTTGTTCGGAGTCCCGGATGAGATCCCGGATGTCACGAGGAGTTCCGGAATGGTCCAGAAACGAAGATTGATATATAGGAAGTTGGTGCTTGGATTCCGGAAGGTTTTCGGGCATTGCTGGCAGTGTACTGGGCGCGACGAATGGGTTCCGAGGACCCACTGGGAGGGCCCACCATGCCCCAAGGGGTCCACGTGGGTTTATTGGATTCCCAATAAGGTTTAATGGGCTGACAAAGTCATCCAAGGAAAGCCCATGAGGAAAAAGTGGAATCCAAAAGAGGTGGAAAATAAGGAAGGAGTTCTAATCCAAGTGGGATTGGAGGAGGACTCCTCCCTTCCCCACTTCGGCCGACCCAAGGAGGTCTTCCTTGGTGCGCCAAGGCTGCCCCTCCACTCCCCCTATATATACTAGAGGTTTAGGACTTTTGAGACACAACTTTTCTACGTGCTGCCCTCTCCTCTAGATCATAGTTCGTCCTCTAGGTCATAGTTCTTCCTCTAGATCGGTTTTCTCCGAAGCTCGAGCGGATCCCTGCAGGAATAGATCATCACCATCACCGGTGCACCGTTACGCTACCGGAGAACTCATCTTCTTCCCGTCTTTCTTGCTAGATCAAGAAGGCGGAGATCGTCATCGAGCTGTACGTGTGTGGAACGCGGAGGTGCCGTCCGTTCGGCACTTGATCGGGATGGATCACGATACGGTTCGTCGGACGGATCATGGGACGGATCGTGAAGACATACCACTACATCAATCGCGTTTATTAACGCTTCCGCTTAGAGATCTACAAGGGTATGTGGATCCGATCTCCCTCTCATAAATGAACATCACCATGATAGGTCTTCGTGTGCGCAGGAATTTTTTTCTTTCCCATGCAATGTTCTCCAAAAGTGGCATCATGAGCTAGGTTCATGCGTAGATGTAATCTCGGGTAGAACAAAAAAGTTTTTGTGGGTGTTGATGTTCGATTTTCTGCCCTCCTTAGTCTTTTATCGATTTGACGGTATTGTTGGATTGAAGCGGCCCAACATTACTCGTACGCTTACGAGAGACCGATTTCATCGACTAACATGAAACTTGTTGCATAAAGATGACTGGCGGGTGCATGTTTCTTCAACTTTAGTTGAATTGGATTTGACTGAGGCGGTCCTTGGAGAGAGGTTAAATAGCAATTTGCACATCTCCGTTGTGGTTTTACGTAAGTAAGATGCGATCATACTACATACCCATAACAGCCACGTAAAACATGCAACAACAAATTAGAGGACATCTAACTTGTTTTTGCAGGGTATGCTTGTGATGTGATATGGCCAAAGACATGATGTGATATATTGGATGTATGAGATGATCATGTTGTAATAGTTAAATATTTACTTGCACGTCGATGCTACGGCAACCGACAGGAGCCATAGGGTTGTCTTTAAACTAACGTTTGTGTTTGCAGATGCGTTTACTATATTGCTAGGTTGTAGCTTTAGTAGTAATAGCGTAGATAGCACGACAACCTTGATGGCGGCACGATGATGGAGATCATGATGATGGAGATCACGGTGTGGCGCCAGTGACGATGAAGATCATGTTGGTGCTTTGGTGATGGAGATCAAGAAGCACAAGATCATGGCCATATCATGTCACTTATGAATTGCATGTGATGTTAATCCTTTTATGCATCTTATCTTGCTTAGAACGACGGTAGCATTATAAGGTGATCCCTCATTAAAATTTCAAGATCAAATTGATCATAAAGAAACAAGATTGGAGAGAAGACATCACATAGGTACAGGTCAATCCTCCATCCGGCAGGGTTCCGGGAAGAGGTCTCCTCACGCTCCCGATCTTGGAAGCGCTGCGGCGGCGGAACGATGAAGAAATTCGCGATTCTGGATGTTGTCCAAGGGTTTCCTCTCGGAGGACTAAACATAGGCCAAAGGAGGGCACCGGAGGAGGTGGGGCCCACCTAGGCGGCCTCCTGGCGCGACCTAGGGCCTGGCCGTGCCAGCAGGTCGCCTAGGTCGCCCCTGCCCCCCTCTGGCCCATCTTCGGTGATCTGGAAGCTTCTGTTCCACTGATGATTTATATATTTTTCCTGGAATTTTTCAGGCTTCGGAAAATTGGGTAAAAGCCCGTGCAAAATAGACATCCGCAGAGAGAAACTGGCACTGGGTGCACTGAGTTAATAGGTAGTCCAAATATGTGTAAAATGATATAGAAGTGTAGCTAAACATATAACAATGTCACCCAAAAGATCATGGAACAAGCAGAAATTATAAATACGTTTGCGACGTATCACAACCTTTATTATGCAGTTTGTCGCTTTTATTATCGCCATCACAAGTTTGTAGAATGCTTAATTTCCCTTATTCTAAATTATCAAACATGTTTGGAAGCATTTTTTATTGCTTTGTGCACCGAGGACAACTTACTTGAAGGATCTTACTCCATCCATAGGTAGGTATGGTGGACTCTTGAAACGTAGGTTTGGGTTTAAGGTTTTGGATGCACAAGTAGTATCTCTACTCAGTGCAGAGTATTTGTCTAGCACAGGTATTAGGCAAGCACCACATGTTAAAGGTTCTACAAAATATAACTTCTATGTGAATGTGAACAAGCATAAACCATTACGTTGTCTTCCTTGTTCAATGTCAACAGTTTTGGCATATTATACTTAATGGGGACTCACAATCATAAAATATGTCAAAGATAGTGTATTTGCATGTAAATCTTCTCTTCCCTTATTAATTCTTTCAAGTGTTGCATCACCGACCAATGCTATGTTTGTCACCCTTCAACAAATTTTACCACTTATACTTTTCCTTATGTGATGTCACTACTTACTTTAAGATTGGCATATGACCTTTTTCATTATTTTCTTTTATTTTGATTGCAGCAAGAAAGTAAAGAAGCAAAACTCAAACTAAACTTTATTATACAACTCTCTCTCGATTACATAGATAGATAGATAGATCGCGAAACTAGCACTCAAAAAAAAGAATGAACTAAAATTTTATTTGACTAGATCACGGAATAACTAAAGATCAAACTAGGATGGATAAATATAAAGAAGGGTGGTGGTGATACGATACAGGAATGCCTCCCCCAAGCTTGGCACAAGCCAAGGGGAGTGCCCATATAGTTGAACTCAAGTCTCCTTCTTTGGTGATGAAGATGAAGGTGGTGGTGGTGTAGATGATGAGTGTTAGAGCATATTTCTCCATATGTGGTTTTGGTAATTGATGACAATCCCTATGGACTAATGGTTGCCTTACTTTATATTTGTAGGATTTGTCCATAGGCACTTCTTGAAGTCCATTTGTTGGTTTCAAGGAGTTTATACGATGACCAAGGGTGTATTCAGGGTTTTATCCAAAGATTGATCATAAAGACACAAGGTTGATCAAGACCAAGTCAAAGAATAAATCAAGTTGATCAACACACAAAGCGTACAAGATGTACCAAGAAGGATTAAGTGATCCGATGATATGGGAAGCATTGTCCATTATGCTTTGTGTACTAACCCATGGCCTTCATGAGAGTTCTATGTAGGGTTAGGTGTGTTTCCATGGGTTTGCGTCAAGAGGAAGATCTCATTCAACCCATGGAATATTGTGGTGTGCAACTTCAAGCGGAGCATCACGAAGATATCATGCTTGAAGCTTGTCATCTACTGTGTTCGCAATGGACTTGTGAAGATGTGATGAAGAGTGGCTCACCCATATTGGAGTATGGGGGAGCAATTTTCAAGTCTTCATCGAGCCAGCGCAATCAAGAAAGGTGGTCCATTTTGAGGAAGTCAAGATAATCATCATCTAGCTCAAGTGGACTAGGTGCAAGGTATAGGTTTGACCTTTATTGGTTTTTCTATTTTAGTATAGATTATCGTACTGTCAAGGGGGGGGGGCTCTCAAGTAAGTAGCTTGATCGTACCGTTCTTTAAGAGCTCAAACCATTTGCATCCTTGCATCATCTTTCTTGGTTCTTATTTGGTGGTTCTCTTTGTGAGTTTTAGAGCTTATGGTCATCTTTATGACAAGATCGAGTTCATCGAAAATGGAATTCATGTGCAGCTTCTATGATGTTTTCAATGTTGGAGTTTTTTCCGGTTCTTCATTCCTAGAGGTTTCACATTTATATATCATTGGCATTTTTCTACTACCTCTTATTTCTATAACCATTCGTTGTTTGGATAGTACTTGTCGTCTGCTATTCAACAAGCTTGAGTTTGCTCAATTCGGAGGTCCTATGCGAAAGTTATGGTTGTTTTTGTCTTACCTGTTTTTCACTAACACGTTGTACCGCCCCTAAGAGAGGTTGTACCACTCGACCGGTACAACGGTGTTTGGAGCGGTTGTACCGCTCCAAAATTGGTCAGTAGATTGTGCCGGCCATGTACCGCTCTACCACTGAACTAGGTTCTCTTTTGGAGTGGTTCTTGGGCAGTTGTGGGCCGGTTATTGATGACGAGTTTATGGATATACTTCTCGCCCCTCGTTGGATACCCCAAGTGGAAGGTGGAGATGTAGTTGATACGTCCCAAACGTATCTATAATTTCTGCTTGTTCCATCATCTTTTGGGTGACATTGTTATATGTTTTGCTACACTTTTATATCATTTTACACATATTTGGACTAACCTACTAACTCAACGCACCCAGTGTCAGTTTATGTGTGTTGATATCTATTTTCACGGTCTTTTACCCAATTTTACGAAGCCCTAAAAAATCTAGAAAAATATATAAAAAAATCAGCGAAACAGAAGCTTCAGGATCACCGAAGGGGGCCACAGGAGGGCCACGGGCCTCCCAGGCGGCCTGCTGGCGCGGCCAGGGCCCAGGCCGCGCCAGGAGGTCACCTGGGTGGGCCCCACCTCCTCCGGTGCCTTCCTTCGGCCTACACTTAGACTTCCGTGAGGAAACCCTCGCAGACTTTCTGGAATCGCAAATTTCTCCATCGTTCCGCCGCCGCAACGCTTCCAATATCGGGAGTGTTAGGAGACCTCTTCCCAGCACCCTGATGGAGGGAGGATTGACCTCCGGTAGATTCTCCACCGCCATGGACGCCTCCCGGATGTGTCGTGAGTAGTTTCCCTTGGACCATGAGTCCATGACCAGTAGCTATGTGATGTCTTCTCTCCAATCTTGTGCTTCAATGGTTAGTCCTTCTGAGCTGCCCTACATGATCAAGGCATCTATGTAATCCTCTTGCTTTTGCTATGCTCGGTTTGTTGGTATCCGATGAATTATGAGATTATGTTAAGATTGTTATGAGTTATATATTTGATTATCCTTTTATATTATGTTCCTTAGTGATTCTTGCATGTTGTCCGTTGCTTTTTATTGCTTTGGCCAAGTAGTAGATCGTAACTCCAAGAGGGATCGTTATGCATGATTGTGGGTTTGGGCCCCTCGATGTCTAGCTTGAGTGACAGAAACATGAGACTAGGGGATGTGCATGTTGCCACCAGGGAGAAAACGACGGTGCTTGTGACCAAGGTTTCAAGGATTGTTTACCTTACGTATAGTAGGTTAATGTAGTTGTACGTTACTTTGAGTTTACACTTTGGGTGGGGCTCGCAACTTTATACCAGAGAGATGTTCTGGATAGATATCCCAAGGTGGATGATTAGTAAGTAGATGCTGATGAATAAATGGTCTACTTGTCTTGGCGTATTGCCCATTACTATTGAACCTCATATTATCAAGGAGCATAATTAGCATTCCTGTGCGATCATAATTTTGTCAATTGCCCAAGTGTGATTTGTTTACCCTAGCATAGCTGTTTATTGTCTTTCGGGAGAGAGACATCACTGGTGAACATCATGTGACTCCGATACATATCACCACCATTGCTTACACCTCCACCACTTACTGCTTTTATTTACTTTTCCGTTGCAATCACTATTACCTTCCCGCTTGTGTTTTGATCCTTTGCAAACTACAAGGCCGGAGAGATTGACAACCTCTTTGTACTCGTTGGGAGCAAAGTTATTTGTTGTGTGTGCATGTCCACTTCTTCTGCTAGAGCCAGGGTGGAAGACACCTACTTGTTGAGCCTAGGAGTCCTACTGGTTCGATAAACCTTACAGTCTCCATGTAAGGGAAATTTGTTGCTGACTACATCTCCACCTTCCACTTGGGGTCCAACGAGGGGCGAGAAGTATATACATCACCTCGTCATCAAGCAAATTTCTGGTGCCATTGCGGGGACTCCACTCTTCAAGATAGGGGAGTTGCACACTATCTTTTACCTTTGCTTTTTAGTCTTGTTAGTTTGCTTTTCAGTTTTTGCTTTAGAGTCTTATACCAAAAAACCACAAAAAAACTAGTTACTTAGCTCTTGCTCGTTGTCGCTGCTATGGGTTCCACTGAGAACACCAAGTTGTGTGACTTCACTAGTCACAACAACAATGACTTTATCTGCACTCCTATTGCTGCTCCTGCCACTGAGGCCACGTCCTATGAGATTAAACCTGCTTTGCTGAACCTGGTTATGAAAGATCAATTCTCCGGTGCTGGAGATGATGTTGCTTTGCACTTGAACAATTTTTTTGAGCTTTGTGATATGCAAAAATATAAAGAAGTAGATGGTGATATTGTTAAACTTAAGCTTTCTTCCTTTCTCCTTGAGAGGAGGAGCTAAAGTGTGGCTTCAATCTTTGCCTAGGAATAGCATAGATTCTTGGGATGAGTGCAAATATGCTTTTATTGGGAAGTATTACCCACCTGCTAAGATTATCCAGTTGAGCAGTAACATTATGAATTTTAGGCAATTGGATAATGAACATGTTTCTCAAGCTTGGGAACGTATGAAATCTCTTGTTAAGAATTGCCCTACTCATGATTTGACTACTTGGCTGGTTATCCAAACTTTCTATGCAGGATTGAACTTTACCTCGCGGAATCTGTTAGACTCGGCCGCGGGAGGAACCTTTATGACAACTACACTTGGTGCTACCACAAAGCTATTGGATGAGATGATTACAAATTATTCTCAATGGCACACCGAGAGAGCTCCAACAGGTAGGAAGGTAAACTCTGTTGAGGAGATTTCCTCCCTTAATGATAAGGTTGACATGATCATGACTATACGTACTAAGCAAGCTCCTATTGATCCTCATGATGTTCCTTTAAATTCTTTGGTTTCTCAAGAAAGAGAGCAAGTGGATGTTAATTTTATTTCTAGGAACAACTTTAACAACAATGCTTATAGGAGTAATTTTGGTATTAATCCTAGACCGTTCCCATCCAACAACTATGGGAACAGTAACAATTATCCTAGCACCAAAAACTCCACTTTTGAATTAGAGAGCATGCTTAAGGATTTTATCACTTCTCATAAAGCCTTCAACAAGAGCGTAGAAGAGAAACTAGAGAAATTAGATAGTCTCTCTTTGAAGGTGGACAACATAGCTCATGATGTAGAGATGCTTAAAATTAGAACTTGCCCACTTGAGGGAAGGAACACCGCACCCATGAATGCTATCCAAGTCCAAATTAATGAGAACATAAGAATGCTAGCCAAACTTAAAGAGAGATGGGCTAGAGAAAAGTTAGAGGAAGAGAGAATTAAGAGCCTTCCAACATACACTACCATTGCTACTATACAAGTTGTTGAGGATAGCAAAACTTTTAGCACCCATCTCACTCCTAGTCTCAATGGACCTATTAATGGTGATGCTAATACCTCAATTATAGGAAAAGAAGGTCCTATGAATTTAGGGACTACCAAAATAATGAGCCTATATGACATTACTACCACTTTAATTAACGGTAGTAACCTTGATTTTGACAATTGTAGTCTCTCTCAAGTTATCACCTTTTTGCAAGGAATGGCTAAAGACCCCCACACTAGTACACTCAATATTGCCTTCACCGAGCATATTACCAATGCTCTTATCAAAGCTAGGGAGGATAAGCTCAAGCTAGATACTTCTATTCCTAGGAAGCTAGAATATGGTTGGGATCCTATGGTCAAAATTAAATTGAATAATATCTCTTGCTTTGCTTTGTGTGGTGTTGGAGCTAGTGCCTCCGTCATGCCCAAAAGAATGTATGATATGCTTGATTGGAAACCTTATGATCCATGTTCTTTTGGTGTTCGTCTTGTTTATTCTTCCATAAAGAAACCTTTAGGAAGAATTGATGATGTGCTTATTATTGCCAATGATAATTGTGTGCCCGTTGATTTTCTTAATATGGACATTGAATGTGATCCTTCATGTCGAATTATTTTGGGACGTCCTTTTCTCCACACCGTATGTGCTATCATTGACATGAAAAAGGGAATTATTAAATTCCAATTTCCTCCTAAAAAGGGAATGGAACACTTCCCTACAAAAGAAGATTAAGTTACCTTATGAGTCCGTTACACGGGCAAGTTATTCTTTTGGAGTGTATAACACTTGATCTTCTTGCATTAATGCTAGCTCAAAGGCATAAAAGAAAACGCTTGTTGGGAGGCAACCCAATATGTTTTTACTCTCTATTTTAGCTGTCTTGATGTTTGTTACTACTGTAGAAACATCATTGTATCTTTTATTTTTAAGCTTTGTGCCAAGTTATAGCCTCAAATTGCAAGAAAGTTCAAAAGTTGTGACATGCTGTCCAGCAACAGATTATGTCTGCTTGATGGAAAAATTCGCCAAACATCACCAGATCATAATTTTGATCTGATTTTTTTTGGAAAAAATGCTATATATAATTGTCTTTCTGGCATCTGTTTTGAGGTTTTTTATTTGAGTTGGAGAAGTACCCCGAATAATTTATTTACTACCTGTTGTTCTGTTTTTCTTAGATTCTGCCATGTTTTGCGTTTCCATTGTTTTGCGAATCCTAAGCTTGCTTTTTATTTGAAAAAACCCTTTGGAATTCATGAGAAGCAGTAGCTTTTCATGAAAATATTTATTTCCAGAATGTATTGAATTATTTTATTAAGGGAACTAACCACTCTAATCAGGTTATGATGAGTTTTGTATGAAGGGAGTTTTCAAGTATTGCGATGGGAGAGATGATAAAAGAAGATAAAGGAGTGTCAAACGCTCAAGCTTGGGGATTCCCCCATGCATCCCAAGAAATATTCAAGGAGACTCAACCGTCTAAGCTTGGGGATGCCCCCGTGCATCCCCTTCTCTATCAACAGTCACTAGGTCGTCCATCTCCATGCTATATTTTTATCACTTCATATGATATGTGCTATGCTGGGAGCGTCCCGCTATTTGATTTTTAGTTTGTTTTAGTTTTGCTTGCTGATCATAACAAGTCGAAAACTAGCCTACCTTGTTTGGGAGAGAGACACACTCCATTCCATTCTAGAACACGACATAGCTTTTCATGCTTATCTTTTTTATGTGTTCTTCATCTTTTCGTAGCTACTGTCATGCTTAGCTCTTAGTTTTCATGCTTATATTTTTAAGAGCTTTTATTAAGATCAATTTCGGAACTCTCTTGAGTTATCATGCTTATCTTTTTTAGAGAGTTGGCTTGTTGCACTGAGTTGTGTGTCTTCATGAGTAGGTAACTGAGGTTGCTATTTAAGTATAGTAGTAACTTGCAATAGTTTTGAGGTATTGATTTGAGTAATGTTTGGACTATTGGTGCCAAGAGCTTGAGACTATTAGTGATAAGTGTCATATTTTGGGAAATCCGTGTGTTTGTCAAAAACTAAAAATTAGTTGAGAACTCTAGCTACTAAATTGATCGCTAAACTCTGGAGGGGTTGGAATATATAGAGTACCCTCATGTTACCATGAGTCGAGGATGCGCAAGGATAACCAAACCCCCAAAACTCCTCCTCGGGGTACTTGTCTCTTTGTGAATTTCGTAACTAGATAGAGAGTTACCGATTATAAGTGTATGAGTTCTTCGGACTAATGTTAGTACTCGATTGTTGGCACTTCCACCATCCATATTTTGCTAGCCTCTTCGGTACCGTGCATTGCCCTTTCTTACATTGAGAGTTGGTGCAAACTCCGCCGGTGCATCCAAACCCATGACATGATACGCTCTGTCATACATAATCCTCGTTATATCTTTCCTCAAAACAACCACTATACCTACCTACTAAGGCATTTCCATAGCCTTTCCGAGATACATTGCCATGCAACATCCACCATCTCATGACTTGATCTTCATGTCATACATGTTTTTGCTTGTTCATAGAGTCGCATAATAGTTGGGCCTTGCCCTTATTACTGCTACATGACGCGCTAGTATCATTGCATATCCTGCTACACTGGCAGAGGCATACATTTGCATACATCATGATAGTTTCACTTGTATTTATGTTGAATACTTCTTATAAAGTGTGATGAATTTTGTTTCTGTTTATGTAAAACATAGAGTGTTGCCCTTAAGTGAGGAAAAGATCCCAAAGAGGACAAAACAAAAGAGGACAAAGAGGACAAATGAGAGATAAAAAAGAGCCAAAGAGGCCAAAAAATAATAAAAAATAGAAAAATAAAAATAAAAAAGAAATAAAAAGAGAGAAAGGGCAACACTACTATTCCTTTGAAAGATCCACACTCGTACTCCATTACTATATTGGTACTACATAGAGATTATCATTCATGCATAACTATGTGGGGACCCTTACACTATATAACTTGGTTTGCATATTCCAATGATGAGCCTCCTCAAATGAGCTCTAGGTCTTCATGAGCAAACAAGTTGGATGCACCCCCACTAGTTCCATTGGAGAGCTTCCCTTAGCTCATATGTGCATCCGATACATGGCAATCCCTACTCCTCACATCATATCTATCATTTGGCTTTCTCTCGCCTATGGTTGTCCTCATTGATGTGAGCCTTTCACACCTTTTTGTCTTCCTTCCCCATCATTATTCTATTTTCCATCCTAAGTGCCAACATATCTTGCTTACGCTTGTAAGTGCATCTAGTGCCCCTTAGTGATTTTGGTGGTTTGAAGACTTATAGGTTAAGTATCTAATGTGTTTATAAGTGTACACAGGATCTATAAGTCATTGAGGAGTTTGAGATATTTGAATAATATCGACCCCTAAAAATGTATATCTTCAGTTGAAGAAATTGGTCTGAAGCTGAAGAAATGAATCGCGAGGAATCTGCGATGAAATTGATATTCCTCATGAAGATACTGATATTGAGAAGACTGGTGGTTCCTGAAGAAAATCATTCTGAAGAAATTGAAGCATGAAGATTTACGTTTTCTGTTTTACTTTCTTCGCATTTGATGAATAGGAACACCGTACTGTTAAAGGGGGTCAAAGTCACACTATGGAATGGATTTCCTCATGATGATCAACCCAAGCCTACTCCTACCAAAAGCCTCAAGTGAGGAATATGAGTGACATGAGGACTCTCACAGTTGAGGGTCCCGAACATTTCGATAACCGTGCCAAGTCACTGGTCTTATCCACTCCAACGGTCATATTATTTAAGGGCATTAGTGTCAAATCATGTCGGGATGCTCCGAGGCTATAAATAGCCACCCCCACAACCACTAGCTGGTTGGCTGCTCCGTTAGAAACTGACACTTGTCATAAGAGCAACCCAAATTCCTCAAAGCCTTCGAGCGTAATTCATCAGTGAGGAAATACACCACCCATCGAAACTACAAACCAAACCTAGTGATTGAGCATCACTGAAGAAGTTGTTCCTGTGCGGGACTGAAGCCTTTTACCTTTGAGGACTGTGCATCCTCCAGACGGTTAGGCGTCATGGTCTAGAGCAATCCAGCAGTCAATTGTGGATCACCGGGTGACCAAGTTTGTGAGGGTTTGGAAGTCTGCCCTGAAGACTTACCACGAGTGTTGGGCGAGGACTGTGTGTCCTTAGCTCAAGGAGAATACGGTAGGGACTGTGTGTCCCGGGACTGGGTGTCCTTTGGTTTCAATACCAAGCCGCTCCAAACCAGATGTACAACTGTCACAACAGTTGGAACTGGGTCATCAACGACTGTCTTCTCTGAGAATCGGGTTCTAATTCCTCAACTCTTTACTTTCTCTGTATTATGTGTTGATGACTTTCACTGTGACTATTTGAAGAATTTGCTGAAGACTTTCTCTGAATTTCCTCAACCCCAAATTCTTCACAATAGTTAATCATCATCTGTATTCTGTGTGCCTGCTTACTGTGCAATCTGTTTTCACATTCTTCACTCTGAAATACTGCTGGTGTGAACGTTTGCACGTCTGATCCTTTACTGTTTCCGCTGTAAGTTAGTCATCAGTGAGGAATTTCCTCAAAAGGAATTTCCTCAATGATGAAATTCTAAAAATCTCCTATTCACCCCCCTCTAGTCGATATAACGCACTTTCAATTGGTATCAGAGCAAGGTACTCCCATGTTCTGTGTGATTTTTGTTTAACCACCTGGAGTTTTAGTTATGTCGACTACAGGCATGTTTAAGGTGACTGCAACATGTCCTACCTACGAAGGGAAGAACTTTCCCTTCTGGAAGAACAAAATGCAAATGCATCTACAAGCTATTGATAATGATCTCTGGTATATTGTGGAAAATGGCGTCCCCATCATTTCTGCCAGTGTCACTGCAGCTGATGTGAAGAAATTCAAGCAACTTGATTCTCAAGCGAAGAACATCATCTCTGGCCATCTGAGCCCTGGCCAGTTTGGAAGAGTAAGTTCTTTGGGCTCTGCAACACTGATCTGGAAAAGACTGTGCAAGGTAAACGAAGGAGTATCAAACCAGCGTGACTCTCGTGTTGATATTCTTCGCAATCTCTTCAATCGCTTCAAGAGACATGACAATGAATGCTGCCAAGACACCTTTGATCGCCTCACTGACATATCAAATGAGCTGCAAGCACTGGGAGCTCGAGACATCACTGATCACGAAGTTGTGAAGAAACTGCTGAGATCTTTGGATTCTTAATTTGACACTCTAGTTCTAATGATTCAAGAAAGACCAGACTACAAGATGCTGGATCCAGCTGATATCCTTGAAAGGCTAAATACTCATGAATTCCAGCTAGAAGAAAAGAGAGATCTATACGGACAAAGCTATTCCAGACCACGTGCACTGAAGGCTAGAGCAATTTCCTCATCTGAAGAAGAAGACACAGATGACAGCAGTTGTGACCCTGAAGAATTTGGACAGGAGCTTGCAATGCTTGTGAGGAAATTCCAGAGATTTACACGACGAGGTCAGTTAGGTAAATCATCAAGAAGAGACATGAGGAAATCAGAATCTGCATCTGAGGACTACAAGAAACGAACCTGTCACAAGTGCAAGAAATCAGGTCATTACATTGCTGATTGTCCCCGCTGGGGAAAGGAATCAAAGAAGAAGAAATACAAGGATGACAGTTCTGATGACTTGAAGAAGAAGAAGAAATCTTCAAAATCCTCATCTTCAAAGCCCTCATCGCACAAGAAGACTAGTTTCATAAAGGCTCGGGCACTTATTGGCAAGGAAATGGACTCCGAGGCAGAATCAGAAGAATGTGATGAAGAAGAGGGTTCTGATGAAGACTCAGAATCCGGACAGGCTAGTCTTGCACTAGCAACCACCTTCGTCAGCAAGTCAATCTTCAATCTTGAAGAAAACGATTGCACCATCCATACTGATGACTATGCTGATGACATCGCTCCAAACTATTGCTTCATGGCAAAAGGTTCAAAGGTATCAAATAATGCCTCCTCCTCTGATTCAAGTGACTGTGAACATAATGATTATAAGAAACCCAGTTACAGTAAACTTGCTATCATTGCCACTAAACAACAAACTGCTCTGGAAAAGCTTCAAAAACTACTAGACAAAAGTGATGATCCGTTGAATGATGAAATGAACCTTAATCAAATCCTCACTGATGACATGAAATTCTTCATTCTAGATTTGATAATCTTCAGGATCGTTATGATACACTCCTCGCTGATCATGAGAAGCTTTCCTACGTATTTCTTCAAAGGAAGCTTGACCTTGAGAAGCTGAGGATGTCTCATGATGATCTTCGTATGGAAAATGGTTCATTACTAGCTCAACAGATCAGCGCTAGTCAAGTTGAATTTATTCCTCCATGTCTTAAATGCATTGAACACAAAACTGCTAATTCCTCACCAGAATCAGCAAATGCTACCATTGCTACAAATTCTTCAACTGCACCTGTTGTGTCTATTTCCTCACTTGAGGAACACACAAATGTTACTGATGAAAATGCAGGGTTGAAGGAATTGTACGTGACAGGCATGTACAAAAGTCTCAAAGGACATCAAACCCTTTGTGATGTGCTCAAAAAGCAGATCTTGAACAGGAACCCGAGGAAAGATGGAATTGCCTTTGAGAGGAAATTAAATGCTGATGGATCTTATTGGAAACCTGAGCAGTATCCCAAAACCTCATGGGTTGCTGCTACTGGGCCTCCTTTTGATCCATCTAATCTAACTGGCTTCTCATGTGAATTATCCTATTCCTCGAATGAATCATTTGATTCCAACTATAAACTGTTCAAAAATCAATCTGGTGAAGTATTTGCTCGATATGTTGGAACTAACTGCAGGAATGGCCCTCCTCTGAGGAAAATCTGGGTTCCCAAAAGTTGTGTTGAAAATCTTCAGGTGAATGTCCTCATGACACCACCACTGAAGAATCTGAACCCTAGATCAAATTTCTCAGGAGGACCAAAGTCTTCAAGAGGATCAAAGTCCTCAACTGGTCAAAACTATGCTCGTACCCATGCTTATGCATCTAACATGCAAGGAAACTACAAGGAATATGAATATGAGCGTTACTCCTCAAATCATTATGTTCATAAATCCTCAAACCAGTTCTTTGCATATCCATATGAGTACTTTAATCCCCCTACTGTTAAGAGAAGTGCATTAGCTTCAATGCCACCTTTCTCATATGGTGCTCGCACGATGATGAACGCTTTGCCACCCCTTCAGATGTGGGTGGTGAAGAAATCAAACTAATCACTTCTGCAGGTCAGGTCTCCAGATGAAAATCATCATTTGAAGAATTTGCTGGAGACCTGAGGAAATGCTTGATAGGACGCAAGCTAATAATTGATGAAATAGAAATATTTCACACGTCCTTACATTTATGTTATGATGAAATTACTGATGAAATTAGTATCATATTCTTCAAATCTGAAGCATATGAGATGGTAAGCTGTACTTCTTCATCTGCAGGATGACAAACCCAAAAATACTGAGTGGGTTCTCGATAGTGGCTGCACACATCACATGACTGGTGATAAAAGCTTACTGATGAATATGCCACTAACTCCATCACCTCTGAAGCAAATCACATATGATGACAAAGGTAAAAGCAAGGTATTGGGACTTGGCAAAGTAGTTATTTCCAAGGATAGGCATATGGACAAAGTGATGCTTGTTGAATCCCTTGGTTTTAACCTCATGTCAGTCTCGATGCTTTGTGATCTTGATATGATTGTTATCTTTGGTATATATAGATGTGTAGTCATCATGGAATCTGACAGATCCAAAGTCTTCGAAGGTGTAAGAAGAGTGGATTTGTACATTATTGATTTCTCTACAGGTCCTCAACCAGCCACTTGCTTACTAGCAAAAACCTCAGAAGGATGGCTGTGTCACCGAAGACTAGGTCATGCAGGCATGAGGAATTTGCACACGCTTGCAAAGAAGAAGCATGTCATCGGCATCGAATCAGTCAAATTCCTCAAGGATCATCTCTGCGGTGCTTGTGAATCTGGGAAAATGACCAGATCCAAGCATCCCTCTAAAACCATCATGACCACTACACGTCCATTCGAATTGCTTCATATGGATTTATTTGGACCTACTCACTATGCCACACTAACCAATGCAGCATCTTTATATGGCTTCGTCATAGTTGATGATTATTCCAGATATACTTGGGTGCATATCATAGTGTATAAAACTGAAGTGCAGGAAATCTTCAAACGATTTTCTTCAAGGGCCTCGACGAACTTTGGCATCAAGATCAAACACATCAGAAGTGATAATGGAACCGAGTTCAAAAACACTGGTCTTGATGATTATCTTGATGAACTTGGTATTACTCATGAATTGTCTACTCCTTATACTCCTCAGCAGAATGGTGTCGTCGAAAGGAAGAACAGGACTCTGGTTGAAATGGCAAGAACTATGCTTGAAGAATATCAGACTCCTCGTCGCTTTTGGCCTAAAGCAATCAACACGGCATGCCATATAATCAACAGGGTATATCTTCACAAATTCCTCAAGAAAACCTCATATGAACTCCTCACTGACAAGAAACCCAATGTAAGTTATTTCAAAGTCTTCGGTGCAAAATGCTGGATTAGAGATCCTCACCATAGCTCAAAATTTGCACCTAAGGCACATGAAGGTTTTATGCTCGGGTATGGAAAGGACTCGCACACCTACAGAGTCTTCAACAACTATCAGAACAAAGTTGTTGAGACTGTAGATGTGCGGTTCGATGAAACTAATGGCTCGCAAAGAGAGCAATTGCCTTCTGATCCAGATAAGCTGTCTCCTGAGGAAGCGATAAAGCTTAAGCCTACTGAAGACATTGTCCCCACTGAGGAAATTGGTGAAGAAACGATCCCGATCACCGATAAAAACCAAGAAGATGCTCCTGAGGAAATTGCAACAGCACCACTTCCTCAGCCCAGACAAAATCTTCAACCAGCTCATCCGAGGATTGCAAACGAAGTAGAACTTGACAAAATCCTCAACGACATCAACGCGCCAGGTCTTCTCACTCGCTCAAAAGCTTCACACTTAGTTAACTTTTGTGGGCATTTTTCCTTTGTATCCATCACAGAACCCTCAAAAGTAGCTGAGGCTTTTCTGGAACCGGAGTGTATCCAAGCTATGCAAGACGAACTTCTTCAATTCAAGCTGAATGATGTATGGGAGCTCGTCAAACGACCAGATCCTCGCAAGCACAACATCATCGGCACCAAGTTGATTTTCCGAAACAAGCAAGATGAGGACGATCAAGTGGTGAGGAACAAGGGACGACTTGTAGCCCAAGGCTACACCCAGGTTGAAGGAATAGATTTCAATGAAACTTTTGCACCTGTTGCTAGACTTGAAGCTATTCGAATACTACTTGCTTATGCTAATCATCATAACATCACCTTATATCAAATGGATGTGAAAAGTGCATTCCTCAATGGTAAGCTCGAGGAAGAAGTATATGTTGCTCAGCCCCCAGGTTTTGAGGATCCAAAGAATCCAGACAAAGTCTTCAGACTCAAAAAGGCTCTGTATGGTATCAAGCAAGCCCCTCGGGCATGGTATGATACATTGAAGGAATTCCTCATGAAGAAAGGCTTCAAACCTGGTTCACTCGATCCAACTCTTTTCACAAAATCCTATGATAATGAGCTGTTTGTATGTCAAATATATGTTGATGATATCATATTTGGCTGTACTGACAAAAGATACAGTGATGAATTTGCCTACATGATGAGTGAAGAATATCAGATGTCCATGATGGGGGAGCTGAAATTCTTCTTAGGTCTTCAAATTTGTCAATAAAGCAATGGAATCTTCATTTCACAGGAGAAATACCTCAAGGATGTTCTGAGGAAATTCGACATGCACGAATGCAAAGGTGCCAAGACTCCAATGCCTACCAACGGCCACCTCGACACTGATGAAAATGGTAAAGATTTCGATCAACAGGTATATCGTTCTATGATTGGCTCCTTATTGTATCTATGTGCATCTAGGCCAGATATAATGCTTAGTGTTTGCATGTGTGCACGTTTTCAAGCAAAACCGAAGGAAACACACCATAAGGTTGTGAAACATATTCTTCGATACTTAGCTCACACACCAACACTAGGATTATGGTATCCCAAGGGCTCCAATCTTCATCTGGTAGGGTATTCTGATTCTGACTATGCTGGTGACCGTGTGGATCGCAAGTCAACTTCTGGCACATGCCATTTCCTCGGAAGATCACTAGTTTGCTGGTCCTCAAAGAAGCAGAACTGCGTATCACTCTCCACTGCCGAAGCTGAGTACATTGCTGCTGGTTCTTGTTGTGCTCAATTGCTGTGGATGAAGCAAACCCTCAAGGACTACGGCATCAACATGAAGAATGTGCCTCTCTACTGTGACAATGAGAGTGCTATCAAGATTGCATACAACCCAGTACAACACTCGAAGACCAAGCACATCCAGATTCGTCATCATTTTCTTCGGGACCATGTCCTCAAGGGCAATATCCTCATCGACCATGTGAAGACTGATGATCAATTGGCAGATATCTTCAGTAAGCCCTTGGATGAGAAAAGGTTTTGCAAGTTGCGGTGTGAGCTAAATATCTTAGAGTCTTCAAATGTTTTGTAAAAACATGCACACATCCTAACACTTATGCAAAGTTGATGACTTAGATGTGCAACACATGATGAAACGATTTTCTTCAACTGATGAAGAAAGTCACTCTGAATGTGAAGAAATTAACGAAGAAATTGATTCTTAGGGCCCTACGACAATTGTACGCGGCGTCTGTAATCAACATTCTTATATGGTGGGTAACGCCACCGCCCAATGTGAAATTCCTCAAGTTCATTTTCTTCAAATGATCAATTTCCTCACAATGCATTTTTTTTAAAGTTGTTCTTCATTGTGATGATCTATTACAAAATCCTCAAAAACACTTGATGACTTTCATTTGCCTAGGTTTACTGTGATTTCTAGTCCTCAACAACATTCACTTATTGCTATTTCTTCAAGTTGATGTTTCTGCTAAGTGAATGTGATCGGACCCTACTTTCCCTCTATGCTATACTTATCCAGTCTATTCAATTCTTCATATGCGTTCTACTTGAAACTTTGTTCAAAATCATCACTGCATCCTTGTCAGCTGATGATTTTGTAACAAAAATCCTCAAATCTTCAAAAATTGTTTTCTTTAAACGTACAGTAACTGAACCCCCACTTCCCACGATCGGATAACCACGATCTCCACTATCTCCACCGCATCGTACGGGAGCTACACGTGTCCTGCGGAGACGTAGAGGCAGGGGCTATTTGGTCCGAAACTTTCGCGCCAAACAGTAACTTTCGGGCTATAAATATGTCCTTATCCCCCTCGGTATCCTCTTCTTCGCCTCATTGCTCTCCTGCCACAGCACGCTCCACCGAACCCTAGCGCCACCGCTGGTAGTCTTGTCGCTGGTGAGGAAGAGCTTCACTGCCTCGACCTTTTCGTCGCCAGAATCACGCCGGAGTCGGACCATCTTCGTCCGCCGCCGCCGTAGACGTCCTCTGCCGCCAAGTTAGGGTGCATTGGACACTCGAACGAAGAGCCTCTCCAACACTACTTTCAGTGTTCTTCGTACGCACCTTCCAGGGTAAATATATCCCATTTTTACAGTAGATTAGATCTGAAATTTTACATCTACTATGTGAAATCTGTTTTTCCTCAAGATATGATGCGCACATGATTCCTCAAACACCACCTATCGCCGCAATCATTGATGAACTAGCTAAGCATCTAAGATTTTCACGAGATTCCTCAATTGTGCGAATTTTCGGATCTGTACAACTCTGGAACCCAAGAACAGTATGCTTAGGCAAATTCCTCAACCACTGGTTATATTCCTCAAACTGTCAAACTTTTTCATTTTCTTCAAATCTGAGAACGCATATGACCTCTCCAAATTCCTCGCAACTATACTCTGTTCACAGGTACACACATGTCAGCTGATGAATCTCTCGGTTCTCATCACATTAACTCATTTGCAGCGTTTCTGGAAGAAACTCTTCAAGGCTCTTCAGAATCCTCAAGAGTTCAAAATCATCAGCAAAGTCCTCAACTGAAGAAAATGGAGGAAGAAAGAAAATAGAAAGGAGGAAAGAAACTGGAGCAGAACACAGCTGCTTATATCCCTGAGGACATATACTTGGACTATTGTACGCCTGATGAACATGAGACAATGGCCAAGAGAAAGATAAGGTTGCAGAAGATTGAACGCCGATGGGCGAAGGAATGGAAGGAGTATAGGTTCGTGACTCCCAAATATGCGAAGAAATTCGCGTTGAAGCCTCCTGGCAGAAGGGCCCCACTTGAGGATCATCAAGTAGCTCATCCATCAAGCCTCAAGACCATTGATGACTATCCAGATGAAAAGGAAAAGCTACTGGCCAAGCTCAAGTAGCAAGCAGAAGCTGCGGTGAGGAAATTTAATGAATCCTCAGCTGCTGCCTCCGGTGCTGCTAATTCCTCAGCGTCATAAACCTCAGGCTCAGAAATTCCTCACACGCAGTCTGTGCCATCAAAGCAAAGGGCTCCAAAGCCTCAAGAGAAGTCTGCTCAGGCTTCTGTCACAAAACCCTCAGCTCCAAAACCCTCAGCTCCAAAACCCTCAACTCCAAAACCCTCAGTACCAAAACCCTCATTACCAAAACCTTCAACACCAAAACCATCAGCACCAAAACCCTCTGCGCCAATCTCCTCAGCACCAAAATCCTCGGCTCCACCTCCAAAGCCTCAAGAAAAACCAGTACAGAAGCATGTCGTGAAGCCTACGACCGCCAGCTCCAGCTCCTCACTCCCAGCTGCAACTTGCTCGGAGACAAAGTCTTCAACACCACTTGTGAAGACTTTGGCAACTACTGAACGTGCACCTCTGCCCAGCCCCAACAAAATCATCGCAGTCCCGTCTGCATTAGAGGGAAGTGATGAATATGATGATGAAACCCTGCAAGCCATCATCAGGAACAAGCAAGAAAGGGTAGCACAAGCATCAGGCAGTGCTATTCCTCTCGCCATGGACCCCAAGGTCCTCCTAGACTACATCAATATATGGTATGAGGACCCAAACACTCCCATTGATGATTTGAAACTTCCTCCTGGCATCAGTCACATGGTGGCCACCTTCATAAATGAAGCCAAGTGGAAAGAACAGCAGGCCAGGTAGGCAAAGGTTGCAAGGGCCAAAAAGGAGAAATTCCTCAGGCAAAATCTCCTCAAGCTGACTCCTGATGCACTCGTGTCAACCCAGGCAGAGCTGCAAGTATTGACTGACAAGTATGACAAGCTGTCAGATCGCAAAAGCATCAAGCGCAATTTCATCAAGCTAGTCACTAGTGTTGTTGATGACTACAACAAGAGAAAAGCACCACCAGCACCAACTCCTCGGCCCCTGGTTGAGCAGCCAGCAGATGCATCTCCTGATGAGGAGGAAACTCCTCAAGCTGAGGAAGAACACCAGGAGCGCCGTGTTGATGAACCGGCCATTGAAGAAATCATCACGGAAAATGCAACTAATGAAATAGCAACCACTGATGAGACTGCTCCTGATCCAACTGCTTCATCAAAGCAGGCTGATGACTCTGTTCCAGCTGGTTCCTCACTACCAGCTGAAGAATCTGCAGAAAGAACACCTTCACCACAAGCTTCAAAGGTGAAGAAGATAATTCCGTCTGCAACAGACGTGAAGAAAACAAGGGCTGCTGAAAAGGAAGCAAAGAAGAGAAAAGCCTCCTCAGCAGTGGAAGAGACAGAGGCAAAGTGCCACAAAGAAACTGAAGAATCTGCCCCTCTGGACCCGGTGCCTCTAAATGTCGCACCTTCATATGAAATGGTCGTCATTGATGACCCAGCTACAAGGGCAGATGAGGAAATGAAGGATGTCGCCTCTGAGGAACACACTGATGAGGAAATCCAGATTGATGACAGTCCTCAACCTCTTATTCCTCAGACCGAGACTGCTCAAGCATCAGCTGCACCAGCTGATGAAACTGCTTCTGCCACAAAGCCAGCTGAAGAAAAATAAGCTGAGGAAAATGTACATTCTGAGCAGACTCCTCAAGATGAGGAACAGGCTGACCCAACTCCTCAAAATGAGAAAGAAGCAGAAATTCCTCAGCCTGAAGCTCAGCCAGAGAAAGCAGCATCTCCCCAGCAAGAAGTACCAGTTGATCAAATTCCTCAACTTGAGGAAAATGCTGAAGAAAATGTACCTGCCCAAGACAATGAATTCATTGTGCTCAACCCAGAGACTGCCATGGTTGTCTCCTCCCCCATTCCTCAGTAAAATCTCAAGCCAGTTCAGCGCCAGCCATTCTCCAAGCATCCAAAGTTTCAGAAAGAAGATTTCTTTGAAGAATGCATGTATTTCATTGGAGAGAACCCTTATGACAAGCCTCAAATGAGGCATATGAAGTTTTGGACAAGGAATCAGATGAACTACTATGCCTCTGTGCTCTATGGACGAAACAAGATATTCCGGCACAGGCATATTCCTCATGTTGAGCTTGAAGCAATACCCTGCCTGGAACCAGTCCTCAATGTACTCCACGATGCAGGTTTGCTCCCTATGTGCTCAGACATATCAGACTGGAATAGTGAGCTTATTCTTCAGTTCTATGCCACTCTGCACATATCTGGCAACGCTGATGACATCAACACTTGGGTGTTTGACTGGATGTCCCAAAATACTCACTATAAAGCCCCTGCCTCTGAACTCCTCAGAGAACTGCCCGTACCAATTCCTTCAGATGGGGCAGTGAAGCTTTATGGTGAGCGTGAGCTGCCAAATTGAATGATGGAAGTCCTCATGAAGCCTTTGGCTGCAGGAAAACCCTCAAGAACCACATTCCTCGTCCATGAGCTCAAGTACACACCCCGGTCTGTCTACAGAATCCTCTGCAGTGTGCTCGCGCCAATCAAAGGCCATGACGATGAAGAAGATGTTGTAGGCCTCATGAAGAATATCCTGTTCAACATCATTCACGGTATTCCTATCAATATCCATGATTTCTTCTTGAGGACTTTGGCCGACAATGCCATGTGCCCCTATGATCACAAGATTTATGTCCCGTGGATCATGAGATTCATCAGGACAAGGACAGGCATCAACTTTCATGCTGATTGTCAAAACCATGTTGGGTATATGCCTCCTATCCGGGTCAACAAGAAGACTTTTGAGCCCATTGAAGGAAAAGGGAAATTTGTGATTGAAGAAGGCAGCAGGCCCCTTGATGGCCAGTTCAGAGAGCCAGAAGCATATTCTTCATGGGACGATACTGAGACTCGTCCAGCAAGCCCTGTTCCTCCTCGCGTGCTGAACACCAGAGAGCTCCTCCTCAGTCTTCACCAGAAGGTGGATCACAACCACAAATGGGTCAAACGCCAGTTTGGTGCCATTATGAAAACCCTCACTGAAACTCAGAACGCTGTGAAGCTTAATCATCACTATCTGCATGAGGTTTTCGATCGCACCTGGGCTACACTTGCACATCTGAAGACCCAGACTGAGCTTGAAGAAATGAACTTTGAGCAGGACTTTGACTGGTCGTGGCCTCCCAAGAGGAAGTTCAGGCCCATTCTAGTGCCAGACCTTGAAGACGGCTCCTTTTCTTCATTTCGCACCGCTGAATCCGATGAGGAACAACTCGACACAGCAACCGGCCCCAGGAAGAAGACTACCCCCAAGAAGCGTCACGGCTCTTCATCAACCGCCAAGCAATGAAGTCTTCACGGGCATTAGTCCTCAGTTTGTCCCTTTTTGTCACTTGATGACAAAGGGGGAGAAACTCGAGAGTTAGTCTTCAAGCGGGATATTTTTGGGGCTTATGAACTATATTTAAGTTACAAACTCTTGGCTCTTCTGAAGTTTTTATGTAATGAGTTGTAACTTAAGCCCGATGATACTCTCACGCTTTTGAACGTTTTTTCCTTCGCATGCTTATTCCTCAAGTTTTTAATGCACGCATGCTGGAATTCGTCAGATACCATTTGCCATCATGCATCTTCATTTTCTTCATATGATATGTTATATGTATGCATGATTTACAAGACTCAGGGGGAGATCTCCATGATATAAATCATCAATGTGCATCTGCTATAAAAGCAAAATCCTCAAGGTATGCACATCTTCAGGGGGAGTCTCTCTGAATCTTGTTTTCAAATTCCTCAAATGAGTATTTACACTTCATATTTTTGATCCCTGTTGAAGACTTAACCTAATTGTCATCAACCACCAAAAAGGGGGAGATTGTAAGTGCATCTAGTGCCCCTTAGTGATTTTGGTGGTTTGAAGACTTATAGGTTAAGTATCTAATGTGTTTATAAGTGTACACAGGATCTATAAGTCATTGAGGAGTTTGAGATATTTGAAGAATATCGACCCCTAAAAATGTATATCTTTAGTTGAAGAAATTGGTCTGAAGCTGAAGAAATTAATCGTGAGGAATCTGCGATGAAACTGATATTCCTCATGAAGATACTGATATTGAGAAGACCGGTGGTTCCTGAAGAAAATCATTCTGAAGAAATTGAAGCGTGAAGATTTACATTTTCTGTTTTACTTTCTTCGCATTTGATGAATAGGAACACCGTACTGTTAAAGGGGGTCAAAGTAACACTATGGAATGGATTTCCTCAGGATGCTCAACCCAAGCCTACTCCTACCAAAAGCCTCAAGTGAGGAATATGAGTGACATGAGGACTCTCACAATTGAGGGTCCCGACCGTTTCGATAACCATGCCAAGTCACTGGTCTTATCCACTCCAACGGTCATATTATTTAAGGGCATTAGTGTCAAATCATGTCGGCATGCTCCCAGGCTATAAATAGCCACCCCCCACAACCACTAGCTAGTTGGCTGCTCCGATAGAAACTGACACTTGTCATAAGAGCAACCCAAATTCCTCAGAGCCTTCGAGAGTAATTCATCAGTGAGGAAATACACCACCCATCGAAACTACAAACCAAACCTAGTGATTCAGCATCACTGAAGACATTGTTCCTGTGTGGGACTGAAGCCTTTTACCTTTGAGGACTGTGCATCCTCCAGACGGTTAGGCGTCATGGTCTAGAGCAATCCAGCAGTCAATTGTGGATCGCCGGGTGACCAAGTTTGTGAGGGTTTGGAAGTCTGCCCTAAAGACTTACCACGAGTGTTGGGCGAGGACTGTGTGTCCTTAGCTCAAGGAGAATACGGTAGGGACTGTGTGTCCCGGGACTGGGTGTCCTTTGGTTTCAATACCAAGCCGCTCCAAACCAGATGTACAACTGTCACAGCAGTTGGAACTGGGTCATCAACAACTGTCTTCTCTGAGAATCGGGTTCTAATTCCTCAACTCTTTACTTTCTGTGTATTACGTGTTGATGACTTTCACTGTGACTGTTTGAAGAATTTGCTGAAGACTTTCTCTGAATTTCCTCAACCCCAAATTCTTCACAATAGTTAATCATCATTTGTATTCTGCATGCCTGCTTACTTTGCAATCTGTTTTCACATTCTTCACTCTGAAATAATGTTGGTGTGAACTTTTGCACGTCTGATCCTTTATTGTTTCCGCTGTAAGTTAGTCATCAGTGAGGAATTTCCTCAAAAGGAATTTCCTCAATGATGAAATTCTAAAAATCTTTTATTCACCCCCCCCCTCTAGTGGATATAACGCACTTTCAACGCTCATCCATTGCATGAGTGCTCAAAATCTAAAGGGAGAGGATCATTTTGATTTGTGCCTGACTAGTGGTCTCGGGATGAGTCAAAATAAGATTCCGAAGGAGACTAAGTGTGAGGTTTAGTAGATTGAGTTCTCAATTAAAAAATATATTTTATCTCTGAACCCATCTCTCACTTCTTGCATGCAAACACCATTTGGATACATTCGAGTGAGGGACAGTGAGAGCTCTTGCACCTTTATGTTCTTACTTTCCTAAATTCAATACTAGATATAAACTCTTGCTTGTTATTGTCTTGACTTGAATTGCATATATTACTTGCTTTACTTTGAAGTTCTTATATGTCTGTTACCATGTCACCACAGAAATTATTGTGTTATCATTTATCTATTCGAGGACGAGCATAAATTAAGCTTGGGGATGTTGATACGTCCCAAACGCATTTATAATTTCTGCTTGTTCCATGATCTTTTGGGTGACATTGTTATATGTTTTGTTACAGTTTTATACCATTTTACACATACTTGGACTAACCTACTAACTCAGTGCACCCAGTGCCAGTTTGTGTCTGCTGATGTCTATTTTGCTGGGTCGTTTACCCAATTTTCCGAAGCCTGAAAAAATCCAAAAAATATATATAAAAAATTGGCGAAACAAAAGCTTCTGGGTCACCGAAGGAGGGCCAGAGGGGGGTCAGGGGCCTCCCAAGCGGCCTACTGGCGCGGCCAGGCCCTAGGCCGTGCCAGGAGGTCGTTTGGGTGGGTCCCACCTCCTCCGGGGCCATCCATTGGCCTATATTTAGAGTCCCAAGAGGAAACCCTCGAAGACTTTCTGGAATCGCGATTTCTCCATCGTTCCGCCACCACAACCCTTCCAAGATCGGGAGCGTCAGGAGACCTTTGGTCGGCACCCTGCCGGATGGAGGATTGACCTACTGGAGCTTCTCCACCGGCATGGACTCTTCCCGGACGTGTCGTGAGTAGTCCTCCTTGGACCATGAGTCCATGACCAGTAGCTATGTTATGTCTTGTGTCCAATCTTGTGCTACAATGGTTAGTCCTTGTGAGCTGCCCTACATGATCAAGGCATCTATGTAATTCTCTTGCTATTGCTATGCTTGGTTTGTTGGGATCCTATGGATTATGAGATTATGTTCAGATTGTTATGAGTTATATATTTGATTATCCTTTTATATTATTTTCCTTAGTGATTCATGCATGTTCTCCGTTGCTTTTTATTGCTTTGGCCAAGTAGTAGATTGTAACTCCAAGAGGGTGCGTTATGCATGATTGTGGATTCGGGCCCCTCAATGTCTAGCTTGAGTGACAGAAACATGATACTAGGGGATGTGCTTGTTGCCACCAGGGAGAAAAAAAATGTTGCTTGTGACCGCGGTTACAAGGATTGTTTACCTTACGCATAGTTCATTAATGAAGTTCTCCATTGCTTTGAGTTTACACTTTGGGTGGGGCTCGGAACTTAATACGGAGAGATGTTCTGGATAGATATCTCAAGGTGGATGATTAGGAAGTAGATTCTTATGAATAAACAGTCTACTTGTCTTGGCGTACTGCCCATTACTATTGAACCTCTAACTATCAAGGAGCATAATTAGCATTGTGGCGCGATCATAATTCTGTCAATTTCCCAACTGTGATTTGTTTACCCTAGCATAGTTGTTTATCGTCTTTTGGGAGAAATACATCACTAGTGAATATCATGTGACTCCGGTCCATATCACCACCATTACTTACACCTCCACCATTTACCGCTTTCATTTACTTTCCGTTGCAATCACTATTACCTCCCCGCTTGTGTTTTGATCCTTTGCAAACTACAAGGCTAGAGAGATTGACAACCTCTGTCTACTCGTTGGGAGCAAAGTTATTTGTTGTGTGTGCAGGTCCACGTCTTCTGCTAGCGTCAGGGTGGAAGACACCTACTTGTTGATCCTAGGAGCCCTTCTGGTTCGATAAACCTTACAGTTTCCGTGTAAGGGAAATTTGCTGCTGACTACATCTCCACCTTCCACTTGGGGTCCAACAAGGGGAGAGAAGTATATACATCACCTCGTCATCAGTAGTCAGCAACAAATTTCTCTCACATGGAAACTGTAAGGTTTATCGAACCAGAAGGACTCCTAGGATCAACAAGTAGGTGTCTTCCACCCTGATGCTAGCAGAAGACGTGGACCTGGACACACAACAAATAACTTTTCTCCCGACGAGTACAGAGGTCTCCTGGCACTCTTGATCTTGGAAGCGCTGCGGCGGCGAAACAATGGAGAAATTCGCGATTCCAGAAAGTCTGCGAGGGTTTCCTCCTAGGACTCTAAATCTAGGCCAATGGAGGGCACCGGAGGAGGTGGGCCCCACCCAGGCGACCTCCTAGCGCGGCCTAGGGCCTGGCCACGCCAGCAGGCCGCCTGAGAGGACCCTGGCCCCCCTCTGGCCCTCCTTCGGTGACCCAGAAGCTTCTGTTTCGCTGATTTTTTATATATATTTTCTGGATTTTTTCGGGCTTCGGAAAATTGGGTAAAAGCCCCTGCAAAATAGACATAAGCAGACAGAAACTGGCACTGGGTGCACTGAGTTAGTAGGTTAGTCCAAATATCTGTAAAATGATATAAAAGTGTAGAAAAACATATAACAATGTCACCCAAAAGATCATGGAACAAGCAGAAATTATAGATACGTTTGGGACGTATCAACATCCCCAAGCTTAATTTCTTCTCGTCCTCGAGTAGATAAATGATAACACAATAATTTGTGTGGTGTCATGCTAACACACATATAAGAACTTCAAAGTAAAGCAAGTAAGATATGCAATTCAAGTCAAGACAATAACAAGCTAGATTTTATATGTAGTATTGAATTTAGCAAAGTAAGAACATAAAGGTGCAAGAGCTCTCGCTGTCCGTGACTCGAATGTCTCCAAATGGTGTTTGTGTGCAAGAAGTGAGAGATGGGTTCAGAGATAAAATATATTTTTAATTGAGAACTCAATCCACTAAACCTCACACTTAGTCTCCTTTGTAATCTTATTTTGACTCATCTTAGACCACTAGTCAGGCACAAATCAAAATGATCCTCTCCCTTTCGATTTTGAGCACTCATGCAATGGATGAGCGTAAGCAAGATATGTTGGCACTTAGGATGGAAAATATAATAATGATGGGGAAGGAAGACAAAAAGGTGTGAAAGGCTCACATCAATGAGGACAACCATAGGCGAGAGAAAGCCAAATGATAGATATGATGTGAGGAGTAGGGATTGCCATGTAACGGATGCACATATGAGCTAAGGTAAGATCTCCAATGGAACTAGTGGGGGTGCATCCAACTTGTTTACTCATGAAGACCTAGAGCTCATTTGAGGAGGCTCATCATTGGAATATGCAAACCAAGTTATATAGTGTAAGGGTCCCCACATAGTTATGCATGAATGATAATCTCTATGTACTACAAATATAGTAATGGAGCACGAGTGTGGATCTTTCAAAGGAATAGTAGTGTTGCCCTTTCTCTCTTTTTATTTATTTTTTCTTTTTATTTTTCTATTTATTATTATTATTATTGTGGCCTCTTTGGCTCTTTGTTTTTATCTCTCATTTGTCTCTTTGGGATCTTTTGTTTTGTCCTCTTTGGGACCTTTTCCTCACTTAAGGGCAACACTCTATGTTTTACATAAATAGAAAGAAAAATCATCACACTTTATAAGAAGTACTCAACGTAAAGACAAGTGAAAACTATCATGATGTATGCAAATGTATGCATGTGCGAGTGTAGCAGGATATGCAATGATGCTAGCGCGTCATGTAGCAGTAATAAGGGCAAGGCCCAACTATCATGCGGCTCTATGATCAAGCAAAAACATGTATGACATGAAGGTCAAGTCATGAGATCCTGGATGTTGCATGGTAATGTATCTCGGAAAGGCTATTGAAATGCCTTAGTAGGTAGGTTTAGTGGCTGTTTTGAGGAAAGATGTAATGAGGCTTATGTGTGACAGAGCGTACTATGTCATGGGTTTGGATGCACCGGCGGAGTTTGCACCAACTCTCAATCTGAGAAAGGGCAATGCACGGTACCGAAGAGCCTAGCAAAATATGGATGGTGGAAGTGCCAACAATTGAATACTAACATTAGTCCGAAGAACTCATACACTTATTATCCGTAAATCTATCTAGTTACGAATTTCACAAAGAGACAAGTACCCCGAGGAGGAGTGTTTGGGGGTTTGGTTATCCTTGCGCATCCTCAGCTCATGGTAACGTCAGGTTACTCTATATATTCCAACCCCTCGAGAGGTTAGCGATCAATTTAGTAGCTAGAGTTCTCAACTAATTTTTAGTTTTTGAAAAACACACGGATTTCCCAAAATACGACACCTATCACTAATAGGCTCAAGCTCTTGGCACCAATAGTCCAAACATTACTCAAGTCAATACCTCAAAACTATTGCAAGTTACTACTATACTTAAATAGCAACCTCAGTTACCTACTCATGCAAGACACACAACTCAGTGCAACGAGCCAACTCTCTAAACAAGATAATCATGATAACTCAAGAGAGTTCCGAAAGCAACCTAAATAAAAGCTCTTAAAACGATAAGCATGAAAACTAAGAGCTAAGCATCACATTACCTATAGAAAGGTAGAGAACACACAAAAAAGATAAGCATGAAAACCTATGTTGTGTTCTAGAGTGGAATGGAGTGTATTTCTATCCCAAACAAGTCAGGATAGGTTCCAACTTGTTATGAACAGCAAGAAAAACTAAAACAAACTAAAAAGTAAAGAGTGGGACACTCCAAGCATAGCACATAACATATGAACTGATAAAAATATAGCATGGGGATGGACGAACTGATGATTGTTGATAGAGAAGGGGATGCACGGGGGCATCCCCAAGCTTAGACGCTCCTTTGAATATTTCTTGGGGTGCATGGGTGCATCCCCAAGCTTGAGAGCTTGACACTCATGTATCTTCTTTCATCATCTCTGATCGCATACTTGAAAACTCCCTTCATACGAAACTCATAATAAGCTGATTAGAGTGGTTAGTACCCTTAATAAAATAATTCATTACCTGCTGGAAATAAATATTTTCATGAAAAGATAATATTTATCATGATTGACAAAAGGTTTTTGCAAATAAAAAGTAATCTTAGGATTTGCAAAACAATGAAAACGCAAAACATGGCAGAATCGGTGAAAAACAGAACAACAGGTAGTAAATAATTGTTTCGGGGTACTTATGCAACTCAAATAAAAAAACTCAGAACAGATGACAGAAAGGAAATTATATAGATCATGCTTTAAAAAAATTCAGATCAAAAATATGATGTGATGATTTTTGGCAAATTTTTTCGTGAGGCAGACAGAATCTGTTTCTAGACATCATGTCACAATTTTTGAACTTTCTTGCAATTGGAGGCTATAAATTGGCACAAAGCTTGAAAATAAAGATACAATGATGTTGATACAGTAGTAACAAGCATCAAGACCACTGAAAGTGAAAGTAAAAAACTCAAAGTAAAGATAACAAGGGTTGTCTCCCTAGAGCTCTTTCTTTATAGCATAAAGATAGGCTTAAGATTTTAATGATGCTCTCGTAGGAATAAGAGTTCTAGAACAAAAGAGAGCATCAAGAAGAAAATAACAAACACATTTAAGTCTAACATGTTTCCTATGCATAGGAATATTGCAATAGAATAATTCATTGAAGCACAAAGCAATAAGCATAGGAAGGCAAAACAAGTGCAGCATCAACACCTTGAACATAAAGAGAGGAAACTTGATATTACTGAAATATCTATAAGCGTATGTTCCCTTATCATAATAATTTTCAGCGGGAACATGAATAAAATCAACAACATAAGTATCACATAGAGCATTGTTACCATGATCCACATGGACTTCATGAAGAGGATAAAACTTGGAGTAAAAGAGAGACTGAATCTCTTCCCAATCCCGTAGGTGAGAATCATCTAGTAGCCTATACCATTCCAGTGATTTTCTTTTCAGTGACAAGGCAAATAATTACCTCATGACTCCATCTCTTGTAAAACCTGTAATATTAAACAACTCACAAAGTTCTGTAAGTTTCAACAAATGAATACTAGGATTGACTGTTCCATCTCCTGCATAACAATCATTCCTAAATATTTCAATTATCCCAAGTGGTATTTTGAATGGGATACATTCAGTAGGTGGAGGAGACTTCTCTACCACGGGTGTGGTAAAGTGGCCTTCCGCAAGCAGCAAACTAAGAGCGCAGTTTTCCATAAGCCTAACTAGTGGAGTCACACAACTTAGTGTTCTCAGTGGAACCCATAACAGCAGCAACAAGCAAGAACAAAGAAACTATTTTTTTTGTGGTTTTTGTTATAAGACTCTGAAGCAAAAACTAGAAATCAAACTAAAAAGACTAAAAAGAAAAAGTAAAAGATAGCGTGCAACTCCCCTATCTTGAAGACTGGAGTCCTCGGCAACAGCGCCAGAAATTCGCTTGATGACAAGTTGATGGATATACTTCTCGCCCCTCGTTGGATACCCCAAGTGGAAGGTGCAGATGTACTCAACAGCAAGTTTCCCTCACATGGAAACTGTCAGGTTTATCGAACCAGAAGGACTCCTAGGATCAACAAGTAGGTGTCTTCCACCCTGGCGCTAGCAGAATACGTGGACCTGCACACACAACAAATAACTTTGCTCCTAATGAGTACACAGAGGTTGTCAATCTCTCCAGCCTTGTAGTTTGCAAACGTTCAAAACACAAGCGGGAAGGTAATAGTGATTGCAACGGAAAAGTAAATGAAAGCGGTAAATGATGGAGGTATAAACAATGATGGTGATATGGACCGGAGTCAAATGATTTTCACTAGTGATGTCTCTCTCCCAAAAGATGATAAATAGCTATACAAGGGTAAACAAATCAAAATTGGGCAATTGACAGAATTATGATCGCATCGCAATGCTAATTATGCTCCTTGATAGTTAGAGGTCCAATAGTAACGGGCAGTACGCCAAGACAAGTAGAGCGTTTATTCATCAGCATCTACTTACTAATCATCCACCTTGAGATATCTATCCAGAACATCTCTTCGGTATTAAGTTGCGAGCCCCACCCAAAGTGTAAACTCAAAGCAATGGACAACTGCATTAACGAACTATGAGTAAGGTAAACAATCCTTGTAACTGTGGCCATAAGCACCGTTGTTTTGTCCCTGGTGGCAACAAGCACATCCCCTAGTCTCATGTTTCTGTCACTCAAGCTAGACATCGAGGGGCCCGAACCCACAATCATGCATAACGCCCCCTCTTGGAGTTACAATCTACTACTTGGCCAAAGCAATAAAAAGCAACGGAGAACATGCATGAATAACTAAGGAACATAATATAAAAGTACAATCAAATATATAACTCATAACAATATGAACATAATCTCATAATCCATCGGATCGCAACAAACGGAGCATAGCAATAGCAAGAGAATTACATAGATGCCTTGATCATGTAGGGCAGCTCACAAGGAGTAACCATTGAAGCACAAGATTGGAGAGAAGACATCACATAGCTACTGGTCATGGACTCATGATCCAAGGAGGACTACTCACGGCACGTCCGGGAAGCGTCCATGGCGGTGGAGAAGCTCCCAGAGCTCAATCATCCCTTCGGCAGGGTGCCAGGAAGAGGTCTCTTGACGCTCCTGATCTTGGAAGCGTTGCGGCGACGGAACGATGGAGAAATTCGCGATTCAAGAAAGTCTGCAAGGGTTTCCTCTCGGGACTCTAAGTATAGGCCAGAGGAGGGCACCGGAGGAGGTGGGACCCACCAGGTGACCTCCTGACGCGGCCTAAGGCCTGGCCGCGCCAGCAGGCCACCTGGGAGGCCCCTGGTCCCCCTCTGGCCCTCCTTCAGTGGTCTAGAATCTTATGTTTCGCTGATTTTTATAGATTTTTCTGGATTTTTTGGGCTTCGGAAAATTGGGTAAAAGCCCTGGGAAATAGACATCAGCACACAGAAACTGGCACTAGGTGCACTGAGTTAGTAGGTTAGTCCAAATATGTGTAAAATGATATAAAAGTGTAGCAAAACATATAACAATGTCACCCAAAATATCATGGAACAAGCAGAAATTATAGATACGTTTGGGACGTATTGGTTGTACCGCTATATTACATTTACCGGTTATACCACCCACATCACCGGACGTACCACCCCTATGTTATTCTGCACATAACGGGTAGATTTGTGGGAACCTATTTAAGGGGGTATTCTTCCCCAATGGTTCCCCAACTCTAGAGCTCGTTTTTGCCCCCCCCCCCATTGTTGACCTGCTTAGAGCTTGCTAACTCTCAATCCCTCCAATGATTCTTGCTCCTTTTCTAGGGAAAAGAGAGAGGAGATCTAGATCCACATTTCCACTAATAACTTTCTCCTCTATGTGAGGGGAACCCCTTGGATCTAGTTCTTGGAGTTCTTCGTGTTCTTCTTTGTTCTTCCTCTCATTTTCCACCATAGCATTACTTGTTGTGGTGGGATTTGGGAGAGAAGGACATGGGCACTCCGTGTGCGCTTGTCATTGCATTTGGTGCATAGGTTTGAGTTCTCCACGGTGATACGTGGAAGTAAAGTTTGAGAAGCTTATTACTCTTGGGTGCTTGGTACCTTAGAGCTTGTTCTTCTTGAGTGTTTTGGCATCCTAGAATCTTGGTGGTACCTGAGATATCAATCATTGTGGTTTAAAGCTCTGGGCAAGCGTCGGGGTCTCCAATTAGGATGTGGAGATTTCCCGAGCATTTGAGGTTAGCTCAAATCCATATTCCATTGTGGCGAAGCTTTGTGGTGTTGTTGGGAGCCTCCAATTAAGTTGTGGAGATTGCCCTAACCTTGTTTGTACGGGTTCGGTGACCGCCCTCAAGGGTCCCTTAGTGGAATCATGACATCTTGCATCGTGTGAGGGCGTGAAGATATTAAGGTGGACTTAGTGGCATCTTGGGGAGCATTGTGCCTCCACACAAATCCAAATGGAGATTATCATCCGCGAGGGTGTAAACTTCGGGATACATCATCGTCTCCTCATGCCTCAGTTATCTATTACCCGAGCCCTTTACTTATGCACTTTACTTTGTCATAGCCATATTGTTTCTTGTTATATATCTTGCTATCACATAGTTGTTTATCTTTCTTAGCATAAGTTCTTGGTGCACATAGGTGAGCCTAGTTGTTTTAGGTTTTGTGCTTGACAAATTAAACATTAGTTTTATTCCGCATTTGTTCAAGCCTAAACCGTAATTATTTTAAAGCACCTATTCACCCCACCTATAGGCGACATCCACGTCCTTTCAGTGAGGTCGCGTGTGTCCTCCAGCTTCCATGGCAGTGGTCCACCATTATAAGAAGAGGCACGAGTCTCCAGGGTCCTGCAACTGGCAGCTAAACTCATACCTTTAAACCTTGATTCATACCCAAAGATTTGGTTTTTGAAGATCGAAGACTTAGCCTTGCATAAAATTGATTTGATCATTGAGGGTGAAGACGATATCCTCCAAGGGCCTGCCATCCACCTTTAGATCACCGGTAATTTTCGTGATCATGGTGTGGTTGGCACTGAGTCCACGCTCCACCATGCCTTGGCACCTGAAGACCTCCTACTCCATCGCCTCGATCCTAGCTTCCACGATTCCCATCTTCTTTGGCCCTTGAACATCCTGGATGTGAAGCACCCCATCACACATCTCAATGGTTTGAGGGTGATTCAACACCTCTAGTAAGTAGGGGTTGATGACCTTCTCAAAGAACTTGTCCTTGGGAGGAGCTTGATGAGGCCATGGTAATCTAGATCTGTCAAAAAAACAAGAACACATGATTTCTCCATGCTACTAGGGTCAAATCATTGGGAGATACATATAGAGAGAATTTTTATACAAGGGAATACGTGTTCCACAAGGAAATGGAGCCAAGAAGGTACCCGAGGGGCCCACTAGACATCAGGCCACGCCAGGGGGGCCTAGAGCGCCCTTGTGTCTGGTGGACACCTCAGTTGCTTCCCCTGTGTTTCTTAGTTTCCTAAATTTTCTAAAATTCAAGACTTCTAGAAAATATTTCTGCGGATTTTTCTGAGTCTGTTTACTTACCGTATCACATACCTCTTCCTTTTAAAGGTTCTAGAGTGTCCTGGAAGGTCCCCTTAATGTGCTCCTTCAGTGTCATGGTTTGGATAATATTTGTTTGAACATTAATTGGGGTACCTGAGATGTTGTGCTTTATTCTTTGTCCATCGACCACCTCCGGTCTAGTGCATTCAGGATTATTGATCTTAATAGCTCCAAACTGATAAACTTCTTCGATGATATATGGTCCTTCCCATTTGGATAGAAGTTTTCGTGCAAAGAATCTAAGACGAGAATTGTACAATAGAACATATTCACCAACTTTGAATTCTCACTTTTGGATTCTCTTGTCATGACATCTTTTAACGTTTTCTTTGAATAGTTTGGCATTTTCATAAGCTTGGGTTCTCCATTCATCTAATGAGCTAATATCAAATAACCTCTTTCCACCAGCAAGTTTGAAATCATAGTTGATTTCTTTAATTGCCCAATAAGCTTTATGTTCTAACTCAATAGGTAAATGACATGCTTTCCCATAAACCATTTTATAAGGAGACATTCCCATAGGATTTTTTACAAGTTGTTCTATAGACCCACAATGCATCACCTAATTTCTTAGACCAGTTCTTTCAGGATCTATTGACAGTATTTTGCAATATTAATTTTATTTATCTATTGGTTAATTCTACTTGACCACTAGAATGAGGATGATAGGGAGATGCGATTCTATGGTTAACATCATTTCTAGCAAGCAGCTTATGAAAAGAACCATGAATAAAATGTAAACCACCATCAGTCATTAAATATCTAGGGACTCCAAAACATGGGAAAATAACTTCCTTAAACATCTTAATAGAGGTGCTATGATCAACACTATTGGTTGGAATAGCCTCTACCCATTTAGTGACATAATCAACAACAACCAAAATACGTGTATACCCATTAGAGGAAGGAAAAGGTCCCATATAATCAAATCCACAAACATCAAATGGTTTGATAACAAGTGAATAATTCATAGGCATTTCTTGGCGTTTACAAATATTACCAATTCTTTGACACTCATCACAAGAGAGGACAAACTTATGAGCATCTTTGAAAAGAGTAGGCCAATAAAATCGAGACTTAATACCTTGTGTGTAGTCCTCCATAAGCCTCAGAGTGACACTCCCGAAGGATTTGTTCTTGTTCATGCTCAGGTATACAAAGTCTAATAATACCATCTACTCCCTCTTTATAAAGATGTGGGTCATCCCAAAAGTAATGTCTTAAATGAAAGAAGATTTTTTTCTTTTGCTGATATGTGAAAATAGTTGGTATGTATTTAGCAACAATGTAATTAGCATAATCAGCAAACCACACTGTGCTATGAGAAACATTGACCACAGTTAGTTGTTCATCAGGAAAGCTATCATAAATAGGTAGTGAGTCACCAAGTACATTTTCTAACCTAGACAAGTTAGCCGCTATGGGGTTCTCAGCTCCTTTCCTATCAATGATATGCAAATCAAATTCTTGTAGAAAGAAAACCCACCTAATAAGTCTAGGCTTAGCATATTTATTTTCCATAAGATATTTAATATCATCATGATGAGTGTGAAAAATTACTTTAGAATCAACAATGTAAGATCTGAATTTATCAATAGCAAATACAACTGCTAAGAATTCTAATTTAGTGGTAGCATAACTTCTCTAGGCACTGTCTAGAGATTTACTAGCATAATGAATGGCATTTAGTTTCTTATCGACTCTTTGTCCTAGAACATCACCAACAACATAATCACTAGCATCACACATAATTTCAAAAGGCAAGTTCCAATCAATTGGTTGAACAATAGGTGCAGAAGTTAAGGCTTTCTTAAGTGTTTCAAAGGATTCTACACATTCATCATTAAAAACAAACGGAACATTCTTTTGTAATAAATTAGTAAAAGACCTAGAAATCTTAGAGAAGTCTTTAATAAACCTCCTATAGAAACCGGCATGACCAAGGAAACTATGGATACGTTTAATATCTTTTGGGCATGGTATCTTCTTAATTGCATCAAATTTAGCTTTTTCCACCTCAATAACCCGTTCAGAAATTTTATGACCCAAGACAATACCTTCATTCACCATAAAGTGTCACTTCTCCCAATTCAAGACAAGGTTAGTTTGCTCACATCTCTATAAAACTCGATCAAGGTTGCTTAAGCAATCATCAAAAGAAGTTCCATAAATGGAGAAATCATCCATGAAGACCTGAACAATCTTTTCACAAAAAACAGAGAATATAGCATTCATACATCTCTGAAAGGTAGCAGGTGCATTGCATAATACAAAATGCATACGTCTATAAGCATAGGTTCCAAAAGGACAAGTAAAGGTGGTTTTTTCTTAATCAGGTTGAGACACACGTATTTGAGAGAAAACAGAATAGCCATCTAGAAAGCAAAAATGTGTGTGCTTCCGTAATCTTTCTAGAATTTGGTCTATGAACAGTACATGATAATGATATTTTCTAGTAGCTTTGTTTAATTTTCTAAAATCAATTACCATTCTACAGCCAGTCACAGTTATTTGTGGAACGAGTTCATTTTTATTATTAGGAACAACAGTAATACCTCCTTTCTTAGAGACACAATGAATGGGACATACCCATCTACTATCATCTATGGGATAAATTATACCTGCTTCTAGAAGATTTAATATTTCATTTCTCACCACTTCTTTCATTTTGGGATTCAGTCTTCGTTGGTGATCAACAACGAGTTTAGCTTCTAGTTCCATATTAATCTTGTGCTAGCAGAGAGTGGGACTAATGCCCTTAAGATTATCAAGAGTATACCCAATAGCAGCTCAGTGCTTCCTTCAAGTTTTTAATAATCTTTCTTATTCATGTTGTGTAAGGTTAGCACTGATAATAACAAGATATATATTCTTTTCATCAAGATAAGCATATTTCAAAGTGTCACGTAATTTCTTTAATTCAAACGCAAGGTCACCCTTGGGTGGAGGAGGACCTCCTAGAGTTTCGACATGCAAATTGTGTTTAAGGATAGGTTTTTGCTCAAAGAACATATTATATATTTCATTTCTTTCATGCATATGCATATGATTTTCATGGTCTAGCAAATATTGTTCTAATGGATCCATGGGAGGAATGGAAATGGAAGCAAGACCAATTAATTCACCTTTACTAGGCAATTCTTTGTCATGGGGTTGTTTTCTAAACTAGGAGAAATGAAACTCATGAGATGTACCTCCAAAATTAGCACTGGCAGTCTCCTTTTTGCAATCTATTTGAGCATTGGCAGTGTTCAAGAAGGGTCTACCAAATATTATGGGACAAAAATTATCATGTGGTGAACCAAGTACTAGAAAATTAGTAGGGTATTTTACTTTCCCACACAAGACTTCAACATCTCTAACAATCCCAAGTGGTGTGATGGTGTCTCTATTGGCAAGTTTAATAGTAACATATATGTCTTCTATCTCAGCGGGTGCTCTCTCATGCATAATTTCTTGATATAAGGTAAAAGGATAACTCTGACACTAGGACCCATATCACATAAACCATGCTATCAATGATCTCCTATTTTGACTGAAACAACACACATGCCAACAAGAGGTCTATTCTTGTCTTTAGTATCAGGTTTGGCAATTTTAGCAGCTTCATTACAGAAATAAATAACATGCCCATCAATATTGTCTACCAAGAGATCTTTAACGATAGCGGTACTAGGTTCTACCTTGATTTTCTCAGGGGGTTTGGTTGTTCTAACATAACTTTCATTAGCCGCGGTTAAGCTTTAGCATGTTGCTCTATCGTAATAGGGAAAGGTGGTTTCTCAATGTAAGATGTAGTCACAACTGGGTGAACATTGTAAATAATAGTTTCAGATTCAACTTTAATTGGTTCTTCAATTTTTTCTTTAATAGGTGGATGATATTTAAACCATTTTCTCTAGGGAAATCAACATGACTATCGGTGCACTAAAGACTGGGGTCCCTAGTACCCCAAACTTGTGCACGGGCGTGGAGAGCCCCTGCCGGCAGGGCATGACAGGACCCAGTCAAGATGCAAACCCAAGATTATCAAGGCCTCGGCAAGCCTGCCTTGCTGGGAAGATGACCAAGGCCGCGCCCAGTTGGTGGGAGTGATGAACTAGCGAAGTACAAGACCCCAGCAAGCTCCCTTGTCGGGATGACGACTAAAGCCCCCGGCAAGATCCCTTGCCGGGACGAAGACTCAAGGCCCCGGCAAGCTCCTTGCTAGGATGACGGGCCTGGCCACTGGTGGGAAACCTCCCTTGCCACAGTGCCACCGCACCCAAGTGCCAGCGCATTCCGCATGCGCCAGTGCAGCGTCCAAGTGTTGAAACACCTGGATACGTGCCTGCACCTGCACAGCGTTAGATGGATAAGCACCGCCCTAGGTTCACTGTAACTCCTCTGAACCTACCATTGAGCATTTTAGGCGACCCCTTTGCCTATAAAAGGAGGCCCTTAGCTCATTTCGAAGGGGTTAGACTGTTTGGACATCAACCCATATGACAGTCATTGTAACAATCAATAACGAAATGCTTAATATAACCACACAAGCACGACATAGGGTTTTACGCATAAGCGGCCCGAACCTGGGTAAAAAGGCTTGTCGGGTGCTGATTGTTAGCTCTGCTCTCACGTCACCTCTCCCCGCCCTACGATCACAAGGGTTTTATGTTGATTCCCATAGGTGTCGACCTCGCATCGCCGACATCTTTGGCGCGCCAGGTTGGGGGGAAGGTTGCGTTAACCTGACCTAGCCATCAGTGCACCACCTCATCTACATCACCATGGCCCCCAAGAAAAGGGGAGCTCCGGCGACCAACGCTCCCGCGCCCAGCCCTCCGGCCCCGGCGGGGGTAGGAGGAGGTACGAGCGTGGGACAAGGAGATGGAGGCCCCGAGCTTCCGCAACATTGTGGAGAACAAAACCGGGCAAGTGGAGTCGCACGCAACCACAGACATCATCCACGCCCTGGTGTGTCGAAGGACACAGCCGCGTGACCAACCGACGGCGCGGCCACGTCCAAGGATGCGTCGCGCCTTTCAAGGCGCCCATGCAAACACACGCTTCACGACCCTCTTAGGCCAGACAGGACGGATCGCCCTAGGAGGGCGGCGATCCGCCCCCACCTAAGGGGACCCCTGGACCCCGTTCTCGGGGCACGCCGAGCAGGCGTACTCGCTCTGGTATGGCGCAGGCTGGTGAGCCACCGTGTGACGAACAGGGTGCTTCTTCTAACACAATTAGGAGTAAGAGCCCCTCGAGGTCCTCGCACATCTCGCCGCCACCCACGCGGGCGGAAGCCCTGAAGCGAGCCCATCTGCTCCTAGATTTCCCTCCAACGGCGGACAAGCGAGAGGAGTGGAGAGCCACAATGCAAAGCCTCCTCATAGTCGCCAATGGAGACCAGCCACAGCAGGCGGGGACGTCAAAACGACCCCCCAGCAAGCACGCTCAAGACCATACTAAGAAGACTGGGGCTCCCACGCCACAGTGCACTATCCTCCACGGCGACGGCAACAGGTCATCGTCTCTGACGACTCGACCGGGTCTTCCGACCCCCGCCACCGTTGTGACCAGCAAGACATCCTCCATGAACGACGCGGGGAAGACGCTCGCACCCTCATCGAGCAACGATGCGAGACGCACCGTCAATCGGATATGCGCGCTGGAACCACTGTTGGGATGCCAGCTTCAGGGTACCCTGGCGACCTACCCTATGAGGTGGTCTATCCAGCGTTTACCCGCTAGTTACGGCGAGTCTAGTGGACCAATCTCCCGTATTTTCAAGCCCGAGATTCCGGAAAAGTACGATGGGAAGACCCACCCGTCGGAGTTACTCAGCATCTACACCATCACGATGCAGGCTGCCGGGGGACGAGACAAGAAGATATTAGCCAACTACTTTCCGTTGGTGCTTAAGCCGAACGTCAGGTCATGGTTGATGCATCTCCTCAAGAACCCCATTTCCTCCTGGAAAGAATTGTGCCAGGACTTTGTTGGCAACTTCACTGGCGGCCACAGAGCTCCTGGTCAGGAAAGCGACTTGCACATCATCCCCCAAAAGGAGGGTGAATCCCTACGCAAGTACATCCAGAGGTTCAGCCGCATCTAGCACAACATCTCGGACATTCACCCAACTACCATCATCAGCGCGTTCCACCAGAACGTGCGCAATCGAAAGATGCACGAAGAGCTGGCGATGAACAAAGTCCGCAAGGTCGCCGAGCTTTACGCTCTGGCGGACAGATGCGCACGTGCAGAAGAAGGGAGGAGGCTTCTCGGTGAGAACGCCAGTGTTGAAGCCGACTCCAAAGACGAAGACGTCAACGTCCCCACCAAGAGGGGAAGGCGGCGTAACAAGAAGCGAAACGGCAAGACCGTGTTTGCCGTCGAGGCGACCGGCGATGCCGACTCCGCCAAGAAGGGGAAAGACGAGACCTCCGGCAAGGACGCTTCCAGTGTGGCTCCTTCTAGGCCTTGGCGGCCGCCGACAAACCGGATGGCTCCGGTGCCCAGTACTGCAAGATCCACCGCACCAAGGGCCACGACCTCCGGCACTGTCGGCAGGTCGAACAGCTTGCCGAGAAGCAAAGAGCCGAGTATCAAAGAGGCGACAAGGAGAAGGCCCGGCAAGGTGGCGAAGGGTCAGGAGGGAAGAAGGGCGCCCAAGGGGTCGCCCCGGCAAGTTCAAAGGCAAGAAAGCAAGGCCCGCACAGCCGCGGGAGAAGATGGAGGAGGGTGATGATGAAGACTGCCCCGACGACGACTCCAGTGACCACAAATTCTAGAGGGCAACGGACATGATGTGCCTTGAAGGAGGCGCCTCGCTGCATTCTTCCCACCGCCAGCTCAAGAAGTGGGCACGTGAAGTGATTGCAGCGGAGCCCTCCATCAGTGTCCACAAGACCCTGAAATGGTCGTAGACACCGATCATTTTCGACTCTGAGGACCACCCAGACCGCGTCACTGCGGTCGCGTGCTTGCCGTTGTTGGTATTACCAATGATCCGCAACCTCAGGGTGATGAAAATGTTGGTAGACGGAGGGGCTGGCCTGAATCTCATCTCCCCTGATGTGATCCGAAAGCTGCAGATCCCCAAGGAAGACCTTGAGGACACAGGCGCGTTCCAAGGGATCAACTCTGGGAAGATCCAGCCTAAGGGAAAGATCACGTTGCCGGTAACTTTCGGCAGTGATCAGAACTACCGAACTGGAAAGGTCGTCTTCGACGTCGCCGACAACCCGTTCGTGTACAATGGAATCCTGGGGCGCCCTGTGTTGGCCAAATTCATGGCGGCCTCGCACTACGCCTACGGTACCTTGAAGATGCCTAGACCGGTCGGCATCATCGTCATCCGCGCTGACAAGAAGGATGCACTCTTGTGCACCGACCGCCTCTACCGGGAGGCCGTGGCGGCGCCCACCGCCAAGGCCCCTTCCGCCACTACGAAGATCCCGGGAGAGAAGAAGGCCGGCAAGAGGACCTCCAACGTCGACCCCGGCAAGCACACCTCGTCAGTATGTTGTGCTGCCGGCAAGGGCGTGCCTGAGAGCTCCACCACGCAGAGCAAAAAGTCCAGGGCCGCTCCACTTGAGACCAAGAAGGTGCCAGCCAAGGAAGACGGCTCGGGTGGGACTTTCACCATCAGTTCCACCCTCGACAGGAAATAGGAAAGCGCGCTCATCACCTTCCTATGGGCAAATCTTGATGTGTTTGCTTGGCAACCGTCAGATATCCCTGGCGTTCCCACGAAGGTGATTGAGAACCACCTCGCCGTCTGTCCACACGAGCGGACGGTTAAGCAGAAGGTGAGAAAACAGGCTCTAGAGAGGCAAGAGTTTATTGCCGAGGAGATCAAGAAGCTAAAATCAGCAGGCCTAGTCAGAGGGGTCTTCCATCCCACATGGTTGGCCAATCTAGTCGTTGTGCGCAAGGCGAACGGGAAGTGGTGGCTTTGTATTGACTTCACCGACATCAATAAGGCATGTCCCAAGGATCCCTTCCCCTTGCCGCGCATCGACCAGATTGTTGACTCCACTACGGGCTGTGATCTGTTGTCCTTCCTCGACACCTACTCCGGTTATCACCAGATTTACATGGCCGAGGAAGATGAAGAAAAGACCGCGTTCATCACCCCATGTGGCACGTACTGCTTTGTGCGGATGCTTTTCGGGTTAAATAACGCTGGTTTGACTTTCGCAAGGGTGATCAAAATTGGTTTTGAACCCCAACTCCATAGAAATCTGGAAGCCTATATGGATTACATAGTGGTCAAAACCAAGGATAGGTCGACCCTTGTGCAAGACATGGAAGAAACGTTCTCCAACCTGCACAAAATCAACCTCAAGCTCAACCCCGAGAAATGTGTCTTCGGTGTCCCATCCAGCAAGCTTCTCGGGTTCTTCGTGTCCCAACGTGGGATCGAAGCCAATCCCGACCAGATCAAGGCCATGGAACAGATTGAGGCACAGAAGCGCCTCAAGGATGTGCAACGCCTAGCCTGCTGCATAGCTGCCCTAAGCCAGTTCATCTCCAAGTCCGTTGAGCGCGCCCTGCCCTTCCTCAAAATCATTAAGAAGGTGGGGCCAATGAAGCGGACTCCTGAGGCAGAAGTGGCACTACAAGATTTGAAGAAGTACCTCTCCTCTGCACCCGTGTTGGTGGCCCCTAGACCCCAAGAGCCACTGCTCCTGTATCTAGCGACAACTAACCAGGTGACCAGTGTTGCCTTAGTGGCGCAGAGGGAGGAGGATGGTAGAGCCCCGGAAAAGGAGTGGCCGCTCAATGAGGATGCGTACGACGGCGAACAAGGGCCCCCTACGGAATCGGGGGGGCGACCAAGAGAAATCCTCGCCAACCGGCGGGCCTGTGCAAAAGAAGAAGTTGGTGCAACACCCGGTCTATTTCGTCAGCTCCCTCCTACAAGGGGCCAGAACGAGATATTTCGGAGTGCAGAAATTGCTTTTTGGCCTCCTCATGGCCTCAAGAAAGTTGCGCCACTACTTCCAAGCACATGAGATTACCGTCGTCACTCGCTTCCCACTGCAAAGGGTTTTGCGAAACCCCGATGCAACTGGCATGATAGTAGAGTGGGTGTTGGAGTTGTCCAGCTTCGGCCTCAAGTTCAAGAGCACCTCGACCAAAGAGAGCACGGCCTTGGCGGATTTCACTGTACACTGGACCCCGACACCATACGAGGAAATACCAGAATCAACCCTCCCGGGCAAGGAATCAGATCAAGAATGGGTCATGTACTTTGATGGGGCGTTCTCCCTCTAGGGCACCAGGGCTGGCGTGCTGCTAGTCGCGCCTACTGGAGAGCATCTCAAGTATGTTATCCAGATGTATTTCCCCGGGGAGAAGTCAACCAACAACACCGTAGAGTATGAAGGGCTGCTTGCCGGACTCAGGATCGCGACAGATCTTGGAATTCGGAAGCTCATCATCAGAGGTGACTCCCAGTTGGTCATCCGGCAAGCCAACAAAGACTATCAGAGCCTGTAGTTGGAGGCTTACGTGGAGGAGGTGAGAAAGTTGGAGGAACGCTTTGACGGTCTACAGATGGAGCATGTACCCCGTGTCGAAAACACCATCGTAGATGATCTGTCAAAGCGTGCAATACTTAAACTTCCTATGGAACGAGGAACTTTCGTGCTACGACTGACTCACCCTCTGTGGCACCATCAACCAAGCCAGACAAAAGGAAGAATCATAACTCCGGCAAGTACTTCCCAGCAGATCTGCCAAGGAGCCCCGGCAAGAACCTCGTCACGGAAGAAGTTGTTGGACCAGAAGCAAAACCTGCCCGGGGGGATCCCACCCTGGCAGAAGACATGCCACTAGTCCTTGTTGTCGAGCCCCACGCTCCGGCATGGGCGTAGCACATAGTCCGATACCTCCACACTGGGGAATTGCCCGAAGAACCCGAAGAAGCAGAAAAAGTAGCCCGCCAGTCAAGCATGTACCAATTCGTAGATAATGCCCTCTACAGAAGATGACTGAGCAGCGTGAAGCTAAAGTGCATTCCCTAGGAGGAAGGACTGGAGCTGTTGGTCGAAATACACAGAGGAATATGTGGATCCCACATAGGGTCGAGGGCCCTTGCCGGCAAGGTGTTCCGGGAAGGTTTCTTCTGGCCCACAGCCCTCCAGGATGCAACTGCACTAGTAACTAAGTATGAAGCGTGCCAGTTCCATTCAAGAAAGCTTCATCAACCATCGGAAGCTCTCCAAATGATCCCTCTCTCATGGCCATTCTCGGTCTGGGGGCTCGATATTCTCGGGACCTTCCCCCGCGCCACCGGGGGCTTTGAGTACTTGTACGTCACAATCAACAAGTTCACAAAGTGGCCAAAAGTGGAGCCAGTGAGAAAAGTGACAGTGCAATCAGCCGTCAAGTTCTTCAAGGGGATAGTTTCTCGCTTGGGCGTCCCTAATAGGGTCATTACCGACAACGTCACCCAGTTCATGAGCCGCATCTTCATGCAATACGCCTAGGACCTCGTCATCAAAATATGCTTTGCTTATGTCGCTCACCCAAGGAGCAATGGTCAAGCCGAAAGAGCAAATGCGAGGTACTGCGCGGGCTCAAGACCAGGACTTTTGACAAGTTGCGCAAGCATGGAAAGCACTAGATTGATGAACTGTCGGCGGTTCTTTGGTCGATCAGAACGACACCAAATCGAGCCACCCGCCAGACACCCTTCTCCCTGGTCTACAGGGCAGAAGTAGTTCTTCCCACGGAACTCATTTATGGGTCACCTCGGGTGCTCGCTTATGATGAGCTTGAGCAAGAGCAATTGCATCGAGACGACGTGGTGCTCCTCGAAGAAAGCCGGATTCAGGCAGCTGTGCGAGCCTCTCGCTATCAGCAAGCCTTGCACCGCTATCACGGCCGCAAGGTACGATCTAGCAGTCTTGAGGAAGGCGACCTTGTTCTTCGGTACGTTCAGTCAGCCAAGAATACAAACAAGTTGACGCTGAAGTGGGAAGGCCTATATCGGGTAGTGCGAGTCACCAGGCCCGGCGCTGTCCGCCTAGAGACCGAAGATGGCTTACTAGTGACCAACTCCTGGAACATTGAGCATCTTCGAAAGTTCTACCCATCTGGAGAGGTTGCGGGGCTGACCAGCGACCATCTTTTGTACAAGTCTTTCCGAAGTTGCATGTAATCCTTTGTACAAAGCCAGGCGAAGACCCTGAGCGCGGTCAAATAAAGCATAGCGTTCCACATCATCATATAGATTCTCATGATAGAAAACATGCATGCATCTATGATTTTGTGCAATGCATAAACTAACAAGGGGACCATAGCCCCGACAAATATTTTCCCTTTTTTCTTTCTCTTGAAAGACAGGTACAACCCCGCGCACAAGTTTGTCGGGGGGGAAGATAGTAGGGACACCCACAACAGTAGCAAGAGCCAAGATAATCCACTTGAGGCCGAAAAAAGTAAACGCAGTCGGCAGATAACTTGCAAACACTTTGAGTAAGTCGTTGGGTAAGTACATCCCTCTCCTCCCTAAACATCCTCGATTATCTCACGTGGAAAAACCTGTGCGCTGGGGATCACTGTCATAAGCCTTCCAGACGTCGTATCGAAGCGTGCTCAACAACCGAGGTGGCTTGTCTGGCACACCCCTTTTGTAAAAAGTGTGCTCGACGACCCATGGCAAGGCCCGGAAGGGAGCTAAACACCCTGTCGGTAGTGACCACTCCGGCAAGGTATCGCCCCCCAAGGTGCTCGCGACAAGGCCGATCGCGCCAACGATTCCCCGACAAACACACAAAGGCGGACCACTATATAAAAAAAGAGAGAGAGAAAGGGACTGTGAAGGAAGAGAAGCACTGCGTTCTCAAGCGAAGCACTGAGTATACTACAAATAACAAGAATTTTGTTTAAGGCACAAATTACAGTAACAAGGGGCACGGGGGCTAGTCCCGACGTGAACCTTGCACACTCTTAACTCGGTCTACCGTGTCGACGATAGACATGACCTTCTCCTCAAAAGGCTTGGGGTCCACGTCCTTCGGCAGGCGTACCATGGAGAGGTTGAGATCGGGTTCCTGTACGCCAGCTTGGTGAGCACATTGAGGAGGATGTTCCGGCACAGCCGTCAGGCCTCGCTCGCCAGCCACGTCGCCTCGCTGATCTGGAGATGCTTCAGGGCGTTGGTCAGACTCGAAGAACAAAGCCAAATTGACGCTCAGAGGAACCCCTGGAAAAGGAGAATATCCAGGGCCTTGGAGATCCATGGTGGCTAGCTGATCGGCAATAGTGGACGCATCGTTAACAAGGGGCTCCTCCACAACTTGACGGTCTCCACGTATCGGTTGTGGTTGGCGGAGGCGGCATTGAGCTGTTCCACCGCAATCTGGAGCCTCCGAGTCAAATCCTCCTCCCAGACCGCGCCCTCCTTAAGTGCCTCTTCCATAGGAGCCAATTTGTTTTGCAGGGCGACAAGGGAGGCGTTGGCGCTACGAAGCTGGGCGGCCTTGTCAGCCGCAGCAGCCTCAGCATCCCTCAAGCTGGCAAGGGCCTTGTCCCTCACAGAAGAGAGCGCTGCTACCTCGTCATGGAGGCCATCGAGCTCTCCCTCGAGATCTTTCACCATCCCGGTGAGCCCATCCTTGGCGATTTAGGCGACAAACGCTCGGTCGGTGACCTCCTGGAGCTTGCCAGCATGTTCCAAAGCCTGAGCATCGGGGTCGCTCTTGAACCGGTCTACCAGCTCCTGAGTACGCTACGCCACCAGTTTCTTGACCTCCTCGTCCTTGACGCGGAGCCACTCACTGAACGTGCGCTCGCGATCAGCAAGCTCCTCCTCATGGCTTTCTAGGCCGATCCGGATGTTGGTGAGGCGGGCTTCCTCGGCTGAGATTCAACGCTGAGACCCTTCCTCCTCCTTGTGGATATCATCCGACCGAAGGTTGAGCACTTGGTTCTCGGCCTTCAGCTTCTCGCGCTCGTTCTGTAGTGCCTTGTAGGCCTCGTCGAAGTGAGCCCACGTTTCCTCGAAACGCTTCTCAAACGCCTCCTCCGCCGCCTTGATGACCGCCTCCCAAGAGTCCAATTTCTCCCTCCTAGCGCGATACAAGGCTTGGAGCTGGCCGACGTGGTCCCTCATGGACTGGAAGAGCTGCTCCTCGTTGAGCTTTCCACCACTGGCTTCTAACCCCACCGAGACGTCAGGGCCAACGCCGGCGGGGAGCTCCGCATCAACGCTCTCCCCCTCCATGAAGATCCTCGATCGCTCCGCCCCCGGCGGGACGACGAACGTCTCCTCGCCGAAGCGGAGGTAAGCGCTACCCGGGATATCCTCGGACCTGGGAGGCTGACGGCTGCCTGCCTCTCCTACGGCAGGCTGGGATTCCTTGCCTCTGGCAGTCTCCTCGCCCCCGGCAAGCTAAGAGTCATCAGGATGCGCCTCCGGGCCCTCGACGGACCCCTTTGCAGGCTCCTGGATATCCTACTCCTGCTCCTGCTCCTCATGGGCGGCCTCGCACACTATGGCGGCACAGGCTTCAGTTGCCGCTTCACGGGCAGTTTCCGTAATCACGGCCTCAACGTCCATCTCCTTGGCGAGAGAAGGATCTGTGGGACAGGAAGAGAAGAGGAATAATCAAGACCAGACAAATTAATCAAGAAGAGAAATCAAGGCCCAACTTGCGGATGCTCCAGGACATATGCTCACCTTCCTCCTGCTGATGGATGGTGGTTGTCCCCTCCCGGCAACGTCCGTTGTCGGGGTCTTTTCCTCGAACTTTGTAGGCTCTCGCGATGCACGCTGGGGGCTTTGCCAGGGGCTGGCCACGGGAGTGGTCGGAGGTGCCGGCGAAGCCTCCGGAACGTCCGCCAAGGGGTTGTCGCTGGTTGGCTCCACAGCGCCTGCCGGGGGCCCATCACCGGCCAACGCATCAGCATCCACCAAGGGATCGCCATTAGCTACCCGCCTGGGGCTTGCCGGGGGCATCCCACCAGCTGATGTGTCTGATCTCACCGACGGTTCCCCGATGGCTGAACCCTGGCCCTCTTCGCCAACCTTTGGGCCAGTGTGTGGGTGTCCCTGCGGGTGGACGACAACATCAAATCAGTAAAAGCACCAAGAAAGTTAGAATGGGGGGAGACAGGATATCGAACTCTTACTCGTCCTCCTCCTCATCCTTCGAACTCAGGGTCGAGATATCATAATCCACCTCCGCCCCGGCACTCGCCGAGGGGGGCGCTACCCTCGGATGTTTGGTGGGTACGGTAGGTGGGTCTTGGCGGACCGGGATATTGGAGCCGACGCGGTAGAGAACTCGCTTGGATTTCCGGCGAACCGAGCACTCCTTCGTCTCCTCCTCCTCCTGCTGCACCCCGGCGACAGGCACCCGTTACTCTAGGCGACCGCCGACAACCGAGCCGCTGGGCTCCCCAGCGGCGGGACCGCCTGATCCACCAACAACCGAGCTGCCGGCCCCCTCGGCAAGCTCCGCTTGCGGTGGCATCTCTTCACCAGTCGTTTCCCCACCGTCGAAGCCCACATCCCCAGCCTCGAGGGCGAGGGTATGCTCCTCCACCTGGTTGGCGATGTACGCTTCTTCCTCGGTGGTGGTCTCGCGGATGAGGCCGGTTTGCACTCGAATGGAGACCTCCGACAATCCGTTGAAGAAAGACGAGACTACCTGCAATGCGGGCTCTAGCCAGGTCGCAACCACGTCGTGATCATCACAATCGAGCATCATCGTCGTGAGACTGCTCAGGGCCGAGCTGTTGCACAATGGAAAGACCCCCCGCGGCAGCTGGGTCCTCAGCTCAGAACTGAAGAATTTCTAACAGAAGTACCCATGTTCCATGGCCGTCAGATTGTTGCTCAGCCCCGGTCGCAGCCGCATGACATCTGCTGCGTTCACAAAGGCCGAAGTCGGCCACCCTCCCATGTGCTGGAGGGGGCGATGCCCGTGCGGATGAAATCGGCGTCCACCATGTCCATCATCAACCCCGCGGCCCTGAGACGCAGGATCCTGGTGGTGGCGATGGTCAGCTTATCATCGATAGTGGATAGATCACTCCAGCACTCTCCCCAGGACCCAACCTTGGAGGTCTTGGGCTCGCAGCAGGGCAGGTACCCCTCCTGACGAATCCAACACCATTTCCCCTGCCACTCGTCCCGCTTCTCGCGGAGGGTACCACCCGGGTACGCCTCCTTTCACCCAGGCAATTGAGCCCGAAAGGGCCTCCCCGCCCTAGATGCGAGGAGTGAAGTAGTGGCAGAAGAGAGCTGTGTTGGGAGTGATCCCGACGAAGTTCTCGCAGAGGTGCGTGAAGATGGACATGCACGTCACCGCGTTCGGCGTGAAGTCGAGGAGCCGGAAGCCGTAGGTCTGCATGAGGTCGACGAAGAAATCAGAGAATGGCAGGCAAAGCCCGTAGAAGAAGTAGTCGGCAAAGAAGGGGAACTGGTTCAGCCCCCACTTCCCGTCCCGGGGAGCACGTGGGTGGCCGGATGCGCCTACATCTCGAGATCCCACTTGATCTGGTAGCGGCTCTTCAAAGTGGCCATATCCAAACCCTTGGGGAAGTAGGCATGCTTCTTCCGCAGCCTTGCCAACTACTTTTCCGTGGCAGCAGCCTTTCCTTTCTCCCCTTTGGAGACCTTTGGTGGCATGGCGACGGCGGAGGATAGATGCTACTAGCAGTCCCCGGCAACGACACTAGAAAAATGCTCTTGACGTGTTCCTGACATGATGCCTCCCCGGCAACGGAGTCAGAACTGCTCCCAGTTGCTCAACAATTAGCAATTGTCTTGCAATGGCCCACTAGCGCGTGGGATCGCGGCAGTTTTCGAGGGTAGAGTATTCAACCCAAATTTGTTGGTTCGCCTTACAGGAAGTGAAAGGATACTCTCAAGTATTAGCAGCTGAATGTGTCAGATTCAACCGCACCTGAAAGATTAGTATCTACAAGCAAAGTATCAGTAGAAAAGTAGTATGATAGCAACGGTGCGAGAAACGATCTGTTGACGGCAGACTATTCCTAACTGTTGTATCAATGGTGCCAGAAGTTGCCCGTGGACGGGAAATATTCTTTCCCGTCAACGTCGAGAAAAAAGTATTGTAGCAGGTAGCAGCATTGTAACAAGTAACAGCAATGGCAAGGAACAACAGTAGTGACAGAAGTAGCAAGTAGCAACAGTAGCAAGTAACAGCAGCAGAGCAAAGCAAGTAACAGCAGCAGAGCAAAACAAGTAACAGTAGCAGAGCAAAACAAGTAACAGCAGCAGAGCAAAACAAGGAACAGCAGCAGTGGGACAAACTCGTAGGCAATGGGTCGGTGATTCGTTTGGATGACATTCATCATGCAACAGTTATAACACGGAGAGATATGTGGCTAGCTCCCGTTCGTCAATGTGATGTAGGCATGCATTCCGTGTGTAGTCATACGTGCTTAGGGAAAAGAACTTGCATGACATCTATTGTCCATCCCTCCCATGGCAGCGGGGTCCAAAAGGATACTATGGGATATTAAGGTTCTCATTTTAATAAAGAACCGTAACAACGCATTAGCACTTGGTGAACACATGAACTCCTCAAACTATGGTCATCACCAGGAGTGGTTCAGGTTATTGTCACTCCGGGGTTGCCGGGTCATAACACATAGTAGGTAACTACAACTTATAAGATCGAATCTAAAACACACATATATTGGTGACAACATAATAATTTCAGATCTGAAATCATGGCACTCGGGCCCTAGTGACAAGCATTAAGCATGGCAAAGTAGTAGCAACATCAATCTCAGAACATAGTGGATACTAGGGATCAATCCCCGTCCAAACTAACTCGATTACATGAAAGATCTCATCCTACTCATCACCGCCCAGCGAGCCTACGAATAGATTACTCACGAACGATGAAAAACTTCATGGAATTGGAGAGGGAAGAAGGTTGATGATGACGATGGCGACGATTTCCCCTCTCCGTAGCCCAAAACGGACTCCAGATCTGCCCTCTAGATGAAGAACAGGATGTGGCGCCGCCTCCGTATCGCAAACGCGATGAAATCTTCTCTCCTTATTTTTTTCTGGACGAAAGTGAATTTATAGAGTTGGAGTTGGGGACGGCAGACCCACGTGGGCCCCACAAGCTTGGTTGCCGCGGCCAGGGGGGTCGCGGCAACAGGGCTTGTGCCCTACTGGCCCATCCCCCCGGTGGATGTTTGCGTAGGTATTTTTCATATTTTCCAGAAATATTCTCCGTACATTTTTAGGACGTTCCGAGAACTTTCATTTCTGCACAAAAACAACAACATGGCAATTCTGCTGAAAACAGCGTTAGTCCTGGTTAGTTCCATTCAAATCATGCAAATTAGAGTCCAAAACAAGGGCAAAAGAGTTTGGAGAAGTAGATACGATGGAGACGTATCAGACGTTGCCGCCCGAAGCAGAACCTCGGGGAGGAAAGGGAGGCGTGGGGAAGCTCTCACCAAGGGAGGCGGCGGCAGTGGCGTTTGAGATTGGAGAAGGACTAGGAACAGTGGGCTAGGAGAGCTCGTGTTTCCCCCTCTTATGGAGACGCAGGACGACCCTTTGCCTACTCAACCAACAGTTCTCCATGCTCGCGGCCACCTAGGCCACTGCGCGCACGACTCCCCACTCCGCGCGTTCAATGCGCGACTTGGGGAAAAGCAACTGCCGGCGGATCCAGCCATGAAATCTCGTGCACCTTTTTGGGCATGTCCCAACAACGCTTCACATGCGTGTGTGGCCCAGGCCCGGGGGCTCCGATGCGAGGTCGACAATGGCCAACAAAGGTTTCACAAAATGAGGCTACTATCTCAGAGTCAAGTTCATACTTAGTCCTAAATTCATTGAAAGCATCGGTATTCATAAAAGTTTTAACACAATCAAACTTAGGTTTTATACCCAACTCTTTACCTTCGTCGAGCTCCCAATCTTCAGAGTTACGTTTAATTCTTTCCAAAAGATACCACTTGAATTCAATAGTATTATTCATAAAAGAACCAGAGCAAGAAGTATCGAGCATGATTTGATCATTACGAGAAAGCCGAGCATAAAAAATCTGAATAATAATTTCTGTCAAGAGCTCATGATAGGGGCATGAATATAACATTGACTTCAGCGTCCCCAAAGCTAGAGAATTACTTTGTCCTTCATGAGGCCTATAATTACAGATAAAATTCGGACCACTATGAACAAGATGCATATGATATATTTTTTGGTGAAACTCCAATTGCATTCGATTCCAGTTCCAAGATCTTCCATCATCACATAGCCTATACCATATCAATGCTTTTCCTCCACAAAGATAAAGGGAAAACCTTCTTCTTGACTTCATCTCCTGATAAACCCGCAAGCTTAAATAATCCACAAACTTCATCCACATAGATTAGGTACATATCAGGATGTTTTGTTCCATCTCTTGCATAAGGATTAGCTAGTAGTTTCTCTATCATACCCAAAGGAATTTCATAGTAAACATTTTCAGTAGGTTCATCAGGTTGAGGGACAAATCTTGGTGTTTCCAGTCGAGGTGAAGATACCCTGGACAAGCCCCTCAAAGGATTACTTTCCATAGTGACAAGTACAGTAAATTTGAACACGTAATACAAATTTTCCCTTACCAAAGGCGCTTCACTCCCCGGCAACGGCGTCAGAAAAGAGTCTTGATGACCCACAAGTATAGGGGTTCAATTGTAGTACTTTCGATAAGTAAGAGTGTCGAACCCAATGAGGAGTAGAAGGAAATGGCAAGCGGTTTTCAGCAAGGTAATTTCTGCAAGCACTGAAATATAGGTAACAAGTTGTTTGATAGCATGATAACTGTAACAAGTGACAAGTAGCAATAGTAACAATAGGTCCAGAAAGGTAGCCCGATCCTTTTGTGGCAAAGTACAAGACAAAATAGGCTCTTATAATAAGAAAAGCATTCTTGAGGGCACACGGGAATTTCATCTAGTTACTTTCGTCATGTTGGGTTAATTCGCGTTCGGTATTTTTATAATTTGATATGCGGGTGGACCGGTGCTTGGGTTCTGTTCTTACTTTAACAAACCTCCCACTTATGATTAACCTTCACACAAGCATCCGCAACTACGAGAAAATTATTAAGAATAAATTCTAACCATAGCATTAAACGTAGGGATCCAAATCAGCCCCTAACGAAGTAGTGCATAGACTGAGGTTTAAGTTTCTGTCACTCTCGAAACCCACCCTCTAATTGCTATTCCACAATGCATTCCCTTAGTCCCAAAATATGGTGTAGTGTTATGTAGTCGATGTTCACATAACACTACTAAGGGAATCACAACATTCATATCATCAAAATATCAAACGAATATTAACTTCACAAGACCACTTGCAACATGATTTCTCCCGTGGCCTCAAGAAAAAAAATAATTACTCACAAGTGATAAACGTGTTCATGATGATAGATGTATTACATATCATAATGAATCTGAACATATGATCTTCCACCAAATAAACCATAAAGCATCAACTACAAGATGTAATTAACACTACTAGACACATCCCGGGTACCAATTCGAGGTTCCGGTACATGATTGAGTACAAGATATGAACTAATGTTTTGAGAGGAGATGATGCTGGTGAAGATGTCGATGGATATTGGCCTCCCCAAGATGAGAGGGTTGTTGGTGATGACAATGGCCTCGATTTCCCCCTTCGGGAGAGAAGTTCCTCCAGCGGAATCGTTCCACGGGAGAGCAAAAGTGCTCCTGCCCAGGTTCCACCTCAAGACGGAGGTGCTTCATCTCGAAAGTTCTCTCCTTAATTTTTTTAGGTCCAAGGAGAATTTATACCAGAAGATGGGAACTAGAGGTGGCCAGGTGGCCCACTAGACATCAGGCCACGTGAGGGGTGCCTCGCACTCCCTCGTGTCTAGTGGCCACCTGGTTGACCTCCTGCACTTCTTCATTCCAGTATTTTGTATTTATTTTAAAATAAATCTCCGTAAATTTTTAGCTCAATTGGAGATGTGCAGAATAGGTATCTTTTACGTAGCTTTTTCAAGTCCAGAATTCCATCTGCCGTTATTCTCCAACTTGATGTAAACCTTGCATACTGTGAGAGAAAAGGCATTAGAATTACTCCACCAAGTGGTAAAATGCATAAAAACACTATAAACAATAGTAATAAAACATGATGCAAAATGGATGTATCATGGTCCTTCCTATTGCTAAGTTTTCGAGTCTCCAACCCAAGCCTCCGCATTCTAAAACCCTTCGAGTTGCATAAGCCATCCTTTTTTTTCTTATCACACGTTGTTCTGTTTCCTGTGGGTGGTACTACCGCTTGTCGGGAACGGTATTAGCTCTCCAGATGGGTACTATCGCACCTACCAATGGGACTACTACTAGAGCGGTACTACCCTACCTCCAACCTGACAGTAGTACGAGGGCGGTACTACTGCTCGTCTGAGTGGTACTATCGCTTAGAGGTGCGTGGGGGGTTAAGTGTCGGGCAGGGGGAATTCCAACTCCCTCATACCAATCACCCTCTTCTCCCCACCACTCTTGTGACGCCCCAACTTAATCGTACGCTAATCTTAGACGGAAACGCGTACGACCAAGATTAGGGACTCAGGAGAAGATATCACAACAGAACTCTAGGGACAAATTAAAGTCATACAAGCTTCATATTACAATCCAGGGCCTCAAGGGCTTGAATACATAAGCTCGAATACACAAGAGTCAGCGGAAGCCTATAATATCTGAGTACAGACATAAATCAACAAGTTTTTCCTTAAGAAGGCTAGCACAAACATAAAAACGGGTCGAAAAGGCAAGGACTCCTGCCTAGAAGCCTCCTAACTACTCATGGTAGTCAGCGGACTCCACGTAGTAGTAGGCTTTGTCGAGGGTTAGTAGTAGTGATCGGCGGGATCAACCATCTCCTGGGCTCCATCATCTCGTCAAGGCAATCGTATCAAGAACAAAAGGGGGAGCAAAGCAACAGTGAGTACTCGCAAGACTAACATCAGATCTATGCTAAGTATGCATCAATATCAAAGGAATGAGTCTATATCTTTGCACTGACGGTAGAAATGCCAGAACAGAGAAGGAAGACCTAGTCCTATCGAAGACTAGCATCTTCAAAGTCTTGCAGCATTAGAAGACTGTAGATCAGTAACACATATGTAATAATTATGTTGGAGGAAATTTATTTAAAAACACCCAAAGATACTTCCTCGACTCCCAGCGAGAAGGCAATCTCGGAGCTAACATTTCAATTTAAGTCACATTTCTAGTTGTATTAGATCATGATACAACTCTAGGTTGTCCTTTTACCATGGACACGACTATTCGAATAGTTTAATCATCCCTGCAAGGGTGCACCATATTTCCCAACACGCTTGATAACCTCTAGCTGGACACACTTTCCTGGGTCATGACCGGCCTCGGGACATCAACGCGTCGTAGCCCTACCTAGCAACAAAGAGGACACCTGCCGGACTAAATCCTATTCGAGAAGGGGTCTTGGGCCCATCGCCCTTTGCACTCCTGCACAGGCGACCGAAATCAGTCATGGCACCTGTTATACAAGATCAATGCTTACGCAGAACACTCAGGTGCGTGCCGCTCCAATGCTGACATCTGAAGAGCTTCGACTGATACAACAACGTCGAGTACCCATAATTGTTCCCCCGTGAAGGTTGGTTTGTATAGGCCAATCAACCAACTCAGATCAAATACCCGAACCCATTAATGTTTTTTAACTGCGGTGACGATCAATGACCCACGATATGTGGTCCCATCGCCCCATCTCGAGGATGTGCGGCAAGGGCAAAGAATGTGTGGCCATGCCTCATCACAATCACGCGGGTATCCACCCGCTCCACACATCTCATCATGTTCAAGTAGTAAAGTTAAGGCAACCGTGTGTCTATAACATTAGAGGAATCTGAGGTATCACCCTCGATAGATTCCAATCGATGTAAACGTCAAGGTCATCAGGGATGAATGACCCTCGATGGTTAACACTTGAGGGGTTGCACAATAGAGTCGTTATTGAATGTAGTGAAGGAGGAATCATCCTCCGTAATCCACCTTTGGTTAACTACACTACTGAGTTAACATCAGGAGTACATTACGAGGTATCGCCGTCGATAATTGCTACTTGTAAACTGTGTTGGGTTTTTATCGCCGAAGAGGAGAGGATGATGCAGCACAGTAAAGTAAATATTTCCCTCACTTAAGAAACCAAGGTTATCAATCTAGTAGGAGAACCAAGCAAAACCGGCACCTGCACACACAACGCAATCCTTCGCACCCAACGTAGACGAGAGGTTGTCAATCTCTTGGCGGTCAAAAGCGAGATTAAATGATATATGGTAGATTGATAGATTGATAGACTGATAAATAAATAAAAGATAAAAGAGTGCAATGAGTATTTTTGGTATTTCTGTATAAGTAATCGAGATTGATCTTATAATAAAACTAGACACGGGGGGCGTAGGATTCACTAGTGGCATCTCTCTCAAGAAAATAGCATACGGTGGGTAAACAAATTACTGTTGGGAGATTGATAGAAAAGAAAATAATTATGATGCTATCCAAGGCAATGATCATTATATACACATCGACCGCTATCCAGCATGCATCTAGCGCATTAAGTTCATAAGAACAAAGTAATGCATTAAGAACGATGACATGATGTAGTGAACACAAAAGCATATAAGAATTCATTCCAACTTGTTATCCTTAATGGCAACAACACATGTGTATCAACTCCCCTTCTGTCACTAGGACTAAACATCGCAAGGTCGAACCCATTACCGAGGACCTATTCCCATTGCAAGAAGATCTAATCTAGTTGGACAAACCAAACCAAAACTTCCAAGAAGAAATATTTGGCTATACTAAATCATGCATAAAGGAGATCAGCAAAGAACTCAAATAAAACAAGGATAGATCTGATCATAAACTAACAATTCATCGGATCCCAATAAACACACCACACAAAGTCATTACATCGAATGGATATCCAAGAAGATCATGGAGAGCGTTGTATTGAGATACAAAGAGAGAGATAGAGAGAGCCATTTAGATTCTACCTACGGACCAGTAGGTCCGTGGTGAACAACTTACGCATCATCGTAGAGGCGGCAAGGTTGATGTAGAGCCCCTCTGTGATGAGTTCCCCCTCTGATGGAGTACCGGAAAAGGCCTCCAGATGGGATCTGGCGAGAGCGAAGGCTTGTGGTGACGGAAAAAGTATTTTGTGGACTTCCTTGAGGGGTTTAGAATATTGCTGAATTTATAGTGGAGGAGGTAGGGCAAATGGAGCGTGGAGGGGCCCACACAACATCAGGGCGCCCCCCCCCCCTTGAGTGTGCAAGTTCTAGTTGTGTGGGGGCCTCTGGCAAGATCTTCCTTGGGGTCCAAGTTCTAGGGTATCCTTATCTTCAATATAAAATCCGTAAAAAGTTTTGAGACGATTTGATCTTATGTGATATTGATTTCCTGCGAAACAAAAACATGGCAGAAAACAGGAACTAGCACTTGACACTACGTTAATATGTTAGTCCCCAAAAATGATATAAAAAGGTATAAAATGATAATAAAACATCCAAGAATAATAATAGCATACCATGGAACAAGAAAAAAATAATTGATACGTTGCAGACATATCAAGCATGCCCAAGCTTAACTCCTTCTCGTCCTCGAGTAGGAAAGTGATAAAACATATTTTTGATTGTGGAATGCTACCCAACATAATTCAAGTTATTTTTATAGCATAGACATGAGGACTTAGATGATTCAAAGAAATAGTCTATATTTGACATGAAGACGTAGATACTCAAGTGATGCTAACAAGCAGCCATGACTTTCAAAATAACAATGCTAAAGTAAATTATCCCTAGCCCATTATGCTGAATCATTGATCCATTCATGATGCACACTCGAATATAAATCATAATCCATGCACACACATACCACATGACCCCCTAGTTGGTCCTTTTAAAGAGAAGGACGGGACTCAACATAAAAAAGTTAAATAGAAAGGCCCTTCGCAAAGGGAAGCATTGATTTACAAAGGTCCGAGAGCTCAAGTTTTAAAAGAGATGAAAAAATAATTTGGGTGGCATGTTTTTCTCGTTCATGAGAACGACTTAAGGTTCCCAACACTTCTCACATTGGATACATCATAGGAGGTTCCCAAATAGAAAGCAAATATTTTTTGTATCTCTATTCCCTCATCACCGTTTCAGTGTCATCAAGACTTTGGTCTTTCTACTCTCACATCCAAGAGAATATATTTTTTCCACCATTACTTTTCACAATCCATGGCTAACCAAATTCATGGGTGGCTTCCATACCATCACATTCCATTTATTTTTGGGACTGGGCACCCCTTTTACCGCCACACTCTCGTGCAATGACAAGTGAATAAACACTCATCATGAGAATGACATATCCAACACAAAAAATATAGGCCACCCCTCACCGCTTCATGAGAAATATGGGCATACAAAATATAAAATATTTTTTAGATTGTTTTTAGAGATGGCACATGCAATTTTACTTGGAACGACACTCAAATACCACATATAGGTAGGTATGGAGGACACAAGCGGCAAAACAAGGGATAATGGATGCACAAGCAGTATTCCCGCAAACATAAAATGAAGGCTAGCAAAAAGATTGAGAAGCGCCCAACTAGAAAATCATAATGATGAACATGCAAACATAAAACATAACTAACATCGAACAATACACCACAAGTAGGATATAACTTCATTGCATAACTATTGACTTTTTGTGCTTGCATAGGGAATCATAAACCTTAACATCAATATTCATACTAGAGCATAACTGACTCACTAACATAACTCACATATCATCATCTACATATCTCAAAACTATTACAAAGAATCAAGTTTTTCATGTCCCATAAAAATTTTGTTTGCTAGTTTTCATTATTCTACTTGAATATTCATCACAAAGGGACCAAGCATCATATCTTGTATCAATTACCAAGACTATTTTCACACTCTCAAAATGATATAAGTGAAGCAAGAGATTGAATTTCTTCAAAATTTTCTAACATTCTCAAAAAGATATAAGTGAAGCATGAGAACGAGTTTCTTCAAAACATTCGCACCACCGTGCTCAAAAAGATATAAGTGAAACACTAGAGAAACCACCTAGCTTAACAAATTTAAGTGAAGCACAAGAAGCAATTCTAACAAATTGTGATGACGTGAGGCCATCTCAAGAAAATGTGTTCAAAGGTGATGATTGTGAAAAACTAATAAGCAAAGACTCATATCATACAAGACGCTCCAAGCAAAACACATATCATGTGACGAATAAAAATATAGCCTCAAGTGTGTTACGATAGTCGTTAGAAGAAAGAGGTGATGCCTTCTCGGGCATCCCCAAGCTTAGACGCTTGAGTCTCCTTAGATATTACCTTGCGGTACCTTGGGCATACCCAAGATTTGGCTTTTGCATATCTTCATTCCTTCATCCATCGATGTCACACCCAAAACTTGAAAACTTCAATCACACAAAACTCAACAAAACCTTCGTGAGATCCGCTAGTATAACCAAGCAAATTACTACTATAAGTACTAGTGCAAACCCATTCAAATTTTATAATTGCATTATAGGTACTATATTCTAACTTTCGCATGGCTTGCACCCCCCGATACAATCCATAGATTCATCAAAATAAGCAAACAATGCAACAAAAACAGAATCTCTCAAAAACCGAACAGTCTGTAGCAATCTGTCGAAAAGTCATACTACTGAAACTCCAAAACTTCCGAAAAATGAGGACAACGTGGACAACTGGGCGTCAAAGTTTCTGTTTTTCACATAATTGCATTCACAAGCATCCATATCATCCCAAACGTTTTACTTGTCACAAACACTAATTAAAATATATAAAACCAACTCAAAAGAGAAGCAAATAAAAGAAAATAAAAAGAACAGAAACAAAAACTAAAAATTTATTTTATTCGTTGGGTTTCCTCCCAACAAGCGTTATCGTTTTACGCCCTTAGCTAGGCATAAAGCAATACGTCAAGTATTGTCATCCTTAGATTTTACTCCATAGGTAGCCGTCATAATGGATTCATAGGGCAGTTTAAACTTGGTCCTTGGGAAGTGTTCCATGCCTTTTTTCAAAGGAAACTGAAACTTTATATTTCCCTCTTTCATATCAATCACTGCAGGATGGTGCATAAAACTGGTCTACCAAGAATCAAAGGGCAAGACAAATTGCAATCGATGTCAAAAACAATAAAGTCCACGGATACATAGTTCCTATTTGGAAAAACAAGAACATCATTGTTCCTTCCCAATGGCTTTTTAATAGTGGAATCCGCCAAATGCAAATTAAAAGAACACTCATCCAATTTGGAAAAATCAAGAACATCACAAAGAGACTTCAGAATAGTAGAAATACTTGCACCCAAATCACACAAAGCATTGCACTCGAAAAATTTAGTCTTAAGTTTAATAATAGATTCCCACTCATCATATAATTTTCTAGGAATAGAAATCTCCAACTCAAGTTTTTCTTACAAAGTTTTCATTAAGGCATCCACGATATGTTTAGTAAAAGCCTTTGTTCATAAGCATTTGGTGAGTTCAACATAGACTACAACACAGAAATACATTCAACCAAAGAGGAACTATCATAATTAAAGTCCTTGTAATCCATAATAGTGGGTGCATCACTAGCTAAAGTTTTAACCTCTCCAAACCCACTTTTAACAATTATTGCATCAAGATTCTCACCCTCCGAATCATGGAGATGCCCTCTATCTAAAGTTGACTCTTCTTGCGTATCCTAAACAAAGAATCACTATAGGACACACCAATCATCTTAACATGCTTGTCTATTTTGCTACGAAAATTTGTAAGAGAGATTTTTTCAAGCAATTCCCGCTTAGTGTTTAACATCGCAGTTCTCTTCTTACTTTTATCAATAGAAACATACATAGCCTTAATAGATTCATTAATATCAACTCTAGGAGGCAATGATTTTGCTTAAGATTTTCAAAATCAAGAGAAAGCCTATCAACACTCTTAGTCAAATCATCAATCATATTCAACTTTTCTTCCATAGAAGTGTTGAAAGCCTTTTGAGCATTGATAAATTCCTTAATACTATTATCAAAATTAGAGGGCATCCTTTGGTTATTATGGGAAGAATTACCATAAGGATTGCCACAAACATTGGAGGAATTTCCAGGATAAGGCCTAGGATTAAAATTTCCTCCATAAGCATTATTATTGAAGTTTCTATGAGAGAAAAAATGCACATCAATAGGATCACTATTTTGTTCAATCAAAATAGACAAAGGCAAATCATTGGGATCAATAGAAACATTCTTACTAGAAACGAATTTCACAAGAGCATCAAGTTTTTCACTCAACGAGCTAATCTCCTCAACGACATTCACCTTTTTGGTTGTAGGTGCCCTTTCGGTATGCCATTGGGAGTAGTTAGCCATCATATTGTCAAGAAATTTAGTAGCATCACCCAAAGTAATCTCCATAAAAGTTCCACCCGCAGCGGAATCCAAAAGATTTCGACAAACAAAATTCAAGCCAACATAATTTTTTGGATAATCATTTAAAGTTTACACCATGAGTAGGGCAATTTGTCAGCATGAATTTCACTCTATCCCAAGATTGGGCAACATGCTCATGATCAAGTTGCTTAAAATTCATAATCTGGTTACGAAGAGAGATGATTTTTCCCGAAGGAAATTACTTAGTAATAAAATCATCTTTGCATCTACCCAAGAATCAATGCTATTGCGAGGCAAAGAAGAGAACCAAATTTTTGCACGATCTCGCAAAGAAAACAGAAATAATTTCAACTTGACAATATCATTGTCCACATATTTTTCTTTTGCATGTCACACAGCTCTACAAAAGTGTTGAGATGTGATGTCGCGTCCTCATTAGGACTTACAGAAAATTGATCTTTCATAAAAAGATTCAATAAAGCGACATTTATATCAAAAGACTCCGCACTAGTGGTGGGAGGAGCAATAGGAGTGCTAATAAAATCATTGTTGTTGGTATTGAAAAAATCACACAACTTGGTAATTTCTTGAGACATGATGTCTACTCAAAAAGAGAGCAAACGAACACAAGCAAACAAGAACACGACAAAGAAAAAGAGGCCAAAGAAAAGGCAAATATTTTTGAATTTTTTTAGAAGGGGGAGAGGAAATGAGAGGCCAATGAAAAATAGAGTATATGCAAAGATAAGAGTTGATAGTGTAGGTAGTTGGTAGTGGCGCCACAGATTGGCAAGTTGAAGATGTTGGCTTGATCCTCCCCGGCAACGGTGCCAGAAATTTTTCCTACTACTTGTAAACTGTGTTGGAGTTTTATCCCCGAAGAGGAGAGAATGATGCAACACAGTAGAGTAAGTATTTCCGCCATTTAAGAAACCTAGGTTATGAATCCAGTAGGAGAACCAAGCATTACCAGCACCTGCACACACAACGCAAACCTTCGCACCCAACGCAGACGAGAGGTTGTCAATCTCTTGGCGGTCAAGAAGCGAGATTAAATGATATATGATAGAATGATAAATAAACAAAAGATTAAAAAAAGTGCAACAAGTATTTTTGGTATTTTTGTATGAGTAACTGAGATTGATCTTATAATAAAAGTAGACCTGGGGGCCCTAGGATTCACTAGTGGCATCTCTCTCAAGAAAATAGCATACAGTGGGTAAACAAATTACTGTTGGGCAATAGATAGAAAAGCAAATAATTATGACACTACCCAAGGCAATGATCATGATATAGGCATCACATCCAAATCAAGTAGATCGACTCCTGCCTACATTTACTACTATTACTTCACACATCGACCGCTATCCAGCATGCATCTAGTGTATTAAGTTCATAAGAACGAAGTAATGCATTAAGAATGATGACATGATGTAGTCAATACAAAGGCATATAAGAATTCATCCCAACTTTTTATCCTTAATGGCAACAACACATGTGTATCAACTACCCTTCTGTCACTAGGACTGAACACCGCAAGATCGAACCCATTACCGAGCACCTCTTCCCATTGCAAGAAGATCTAACCTAGTTGGCCAAACCAAACTAAAACTTCCGAGAAGAAATACAAGGCTATACTAAATCATGCATAAAAGAGATCAGCAAAGAACTCAAATAAAACAAGGATAGATCTAATCATAAACTCACAATTCATCGGATCCCAACAAACACACCGCACAAAGTCATTACATTGAATGGATCTCCATGAAGATCATGAAGACTGTTGTATTGACATACAAAGAGAGGGAGAGAGCCATCTAGCTACTACCTACAGACCCGTAGGTCTGTGGTGAACTACCCACGTATACTCGGAGAGGCGGCAAGGTTGATGTAGAGCGCCTCCGTGATGAGTTCTCCCTCCGGCGGAGTACGAGAAAAGGCCTCGAGATGGGATCTGGCAAGAACAGAGGCTTGCGGCAGCGAAAAAAGTATTGCATGGACTCACTTGAGGTTTTTGGAATATTGCTAAATTTATAGTGGAGGAGGTAGGGAAAATAGAGCGTGGAGGGCCCCACACAACATCAGGGCGCCCCCCTCGGGCGCGCCCTGATGTTGTGTTGGGCCCTTCGACAAGATCTTCCTTGGCCTCCATGTTCCAGGTGATCCTTTTCTTCAATAAAAATTCCTCAGAATGTTTTGGTATGGTTTGATCTTATCTGATTTTGATTTCCTACGAAACAAAAACAAGGCAGAAAACAGGAACTGGCACTTGGCACCAAGTTAATAGGTTAGTTCCAAAAAATGATATAAAAGGTATAAAATGATAATAAAAACATCCAAGAACAATGATATCATATCATGGAACAAGCAAAAATAATAGATATGTTGGAGACGTATCAATACTCGATAGTAGCTCTCTAGAGTCATACAACTAAGGGGTGTGCGGTGATGTGATGGGTCATGGCTTGTCGACCAGTTGATCGAGTCTTCGATGATGAAGCACGGGCAACTAGGACTACGTGGGGTCACTAGGGATCACTAATCAACCTATACTGAGGATTTAATATGCAGTAGGGTACAAAAGCAGTTTAACAAAAACAGGTTATGCATGAGAATAGGAGCTATCTACAACAGTAGCAAAATCTAATGGAATCATGAGGGAGAAAGAATGGGTGATATCGGAATGATCAAGGGGGGTTTAATTGCTTTGTTGCTCTGTGCAAAAGGGTGATCATCACTGGCGTAGTCGTACCCAGCAGCAGCGTCAATCTCGGTTTCTACCAGAGAAAAGAGGGGGAAGAAACAATAAATACAAGCAAGCAGATGCATAACGATGCAAGACATGGCAATATGAAGTCCTAGGGATGAGCTAACGCAGTACTACACATCATGGACAGAGCAGGGAAATATCCGAACACATCTCTCGGGTCTCTGGCTACTACCGGATAGATGATCCTAATGCCAAAATGTCCATGTTCATCATGCTAGGACCATGTGACACATGAACGGACAACGTATTCAGATTTGTGGGATTTTTCTCAGCCTTCCATGTATTTAATTTTTTCATCCGAGTTACAGATTATTTTATATGAATTTATAAATATTTAACCATTTCTCATTTTTTTTATTCATTAATATGAATTATCCAAAATAATAATGCTATGTGCACCCAGAGTTGTACCCAGCCAGAATACACAAGGGCTGACTCGTGGGCTGTGTTGACTCGGTCAACTCCCAGTCCCCATCGGCTAACTGGTGGGTCAGCTGCCTCGTCAGTAGACTGATGGGTGAGCCTGATCTGGTGGAATAGTGGGTCGGGCCCCACTTGTGAGTGTTAGTATATAATTAGGGGTTAGTTTAATTAGGAGGGTATAATTAGTGGATGAGGCCCCTTGTGAGCGTTAGGTCAGTTTAATTTTAAACGTTAATTAACCCTAACATAATTAACTCACAGTCCGGGCCCATGGGAGAGTGACCTAGGTCGTGGTGGCCGGCGCCGCCGACCACAGGAAGCAGCGGATGGATGCTTGTGACGCCCCCGACAACAATTTGGATGGCCGCTGGGTCCGACGTGTTGCGGGTAGCGCGGCGGATCCATTCCAGCTAGCGGCGCTAACAGGGGATGGCCGGAGCAAGCGCATCGTCGACCAAGGCGACGGTGTACGAATGGCAGTGGCGGTGGTGGTAGAGGGGAAGTGAGAGCTAGCACGGGGCCACGAGCTAGCGCAACAGAGGACTGGCGCAGATGCAGGACTAGCACGCGGTCGGGCGTCGCAGTGGGGCAACCGAGCGCAGCACGAGCTCCGGTGAGCTACGGGCGGCAGCGGTCGCGTGCGGGAACTGGGATAGAAGAAGGGAGTGGAGGTCAGGACCTCACTTGCGGTGCAAGGAGGCGGGGGCAGCGAGGCACGTGGAAGACAATGGGGAGGAGGATGGGGACGGAGGTCCAGCAACGATGACAGAGCGGCGATGGCGATGGTTCGACTGCGGCGACTAATGTGAAATGCTACCTAGCATAATCTTGATCATATATCTAAGAATGGCATGAATATTAAGATACACGTGATTCAAGGAAATAGTCTATCATTTGATAAAAATACATCCATACTCAGGTTTACTAGCAAACAATCATGTCCTTTCAAAATAACAATGCTAAAGAAAGCTATCCCTACAAAATCATATAACTTGTCATGCTTGGTCTTTCTAGCATAAGATATGAATCTTGAGCACCCCGGTGTCAAACGAAGCAATTGGATCATACTTTTTAACGCGCTTCAGTTTTTTATTACTCACTCAAGACATGAGCCTGAACCATGGATATAACATAAAGGTGGAATAGAATATGGTGGTAGGTTTCAAAGGGGTCAAAGTGAAGAAGAAAGCCTCGCATCAAGTCGGTGTATCAGCGGGCTATGGATATGCCCATCAATAGATATCAATGCGAGGAGTAGGGATTTCCATTCAACGGATGCACTAAGAGCTATAAGTGTATGAAATCTCAATATGAAAACTAAGGGGGTGTGCATCAAACTCTATAATGAAAAATTCCCACTAGTATATGAAAGTGACAACATAGGAGACTCTCCATATGAAAAACATGGTGCTACTTTGAAGCACAAGTGTGGAATTAGCCTACCACTTCTCTATTTTCTCTCTTTTTTTTCTTTCTTTCTCTTTTTTCCCTTTTTTCTTTTTTTCCTTTTTTTGTAGTGGGCTCAATTGGCCTCTCCTATTTTTCATTTTTTGTACGGAGTCTCATCCTGACTTGTGGGGGAATCATAGTCTCCTTCACCCTTTCCTCACTGGGACAATGCTTTAATAATGAATAATGATGATCATCACACTTCTATTTACTTACAACACAATATTACAACTCGATACCTAGAACAAAGTATGACTCTATATGAATGCCTCTGGCGGTGTACCAGGATGTGCAATGATCTAGCCTAGCATGGACATAAAAAATGGACAAGCCATGGAAATATCATCTATCTTATGATCATGCAAATAAATATAGCAATGAATGCTGAACTCATCAAAATGGAAGCAGTGGAAGTTGCATGGAAATATATCTCGGAATGGCTATGGAAAGGCCATAATAGGTAGGCATGGTGGCTGTTTTGAGGAAGATATAATAAGGCTTATGTGTGATAGAGTGTATCATATCATGGGGTTTGGATGCACCTACGAAGTTTCACCGACTCTCGAGGTGAGAAAGGGCAATGCATGGTACCATAGAGGCTAGAAAATTGCGGAAAGGTAAGAGTGCGTATATCCAAGGATTCAAATTAGTCACGAAGAACTCACATACTTATTGCAAGATTTATTAGATCTCTCGAAGCAAAGCACTACTCGCATGCCCCTAGGGAGAAGGTTGGGAGGAGTTAACCATCGTGCGACTCCTATTATAACAGCACAAAGGATTTCATTTAAGGATAAATTATGCTCCATCTTCATCACATAACTAGAGACTATACGTGCATGCTTCGGGAATCACAAACCTTAACATCAATATTCTTACTAATCCATAACCATCAACTATTTCACCCATATATTACTATATTAATGTCGCAAAACTATTGCACGGATTCAAACAAATTATACTTAGTGATCTACAAGTTTTATGTAGGATTTTATGGCTAACCATGTAAATGACCAATTCCTTCTGACTCTCTAAATAGATATAAGTGAAGCATGAGAATTTAATTTTTTGTACAAAAGACCATGCTCTAATAAATATAAGTGAAGCAGAAGAGCATTCTATAAATAATGGTTTTTGATATGTAGAGAAACACACAACCCAAACTTCAATTGATATAAATGAAGCACATGAAGTATTCTGTAAAGCCATACTCGAAATATATAAGTGAAGTTCAATGAGCATTCTATAAATCAACCATGGACTATCTCATTCCAGCATGGTGCATAAAAGAAAAGTGAAAACAAAACACAAAAGATGCTCCAAGATTTACGCATATCACGTGAACGAAACAAAGACGAAAACATACCGATACTTGTTGAAGAAAGATCGGATGCCTTCCGGGGTATACCCAAGCTTAGATGCTTGAGTCTCCTTGGATATTTACTTCGGGTGCCTTAGGCATCCCCAAGCTTGAACTCTTGCCTCTCCTCCATCTTTTCATATCGAGACCTCCTCGAACTTAGAACACTTCATCCACACAAAACCTAACAGAAAACTATGAGATCTGTTAGTATAATAATGCAAATTACTATCTTACGTACTGTTGCAAACCCATTCATATTTTGTTTTTTCATTATAGCTATTGTAATGTAACTTCTTGTCGTGGTATTTCCAGGACAGATGCCATGGGGTGGCAGATACGTTTGAGATGTATCAAGCATCCCCAAGCTTAACTCCTGCTCGTCCTCGAGTAGGGAAGTGATAAAGAATGAATTTTTTATGCTTACATGCTACCTAGCATAGATGTCCTTTGTAGCTCCTCTTATGTGACGTGAATGTTCAGATCCATTAGATTCAAAACAATAGTTTGCTATTGATGTGGAGACAATAATACTTCAAGCAAACTAGCAAGGTAATCATGAACTTTCAAAATAACGAGGCCAAAAGAAAGTTATCCCTACAAAATCATATAGTCTGGCTATGCTCTATCATCCTTGCACAACGAATTTAAATCATGCACAACCCCGGTATTGGCCAAGTAATTGTTTTCACACCTTTACTTTCTCAAACTTTTTCAACTCTCACGCAATACATGAGCGTGAGCCATGGTTTTAGAATTATAAGTGGTGTGGAGTGTGGTGGAGGTTGCAAGACAAACAAGGAGAAGATGGTCACATTGGCTAGGCATATCAATGAGCTATGGAGATGCTCATCAATAGATATCAACGTGAATGAGTAGGGATTGACATACAATTGATGCACTAGAGCTAAGAGTATGTGAAAGCTCTTAAACAAAACTAGTGGGTGTGCATCCAACTTGCTTGCTCACGAAGACCTAAGGCAATTTTGAGGAAGCCTATCATTGGAATACACAAGCCAAGTTATATAATGAAAATTTCCCACTAGCTATATGGTGGTGACAAAACGAGAGAATCTCAACCATGAAGATCATGGTGCTTAATATGCACAAGTGTGGAAAGGTAGTAGCATTGTCCCTTCTCTCTTTTTCTCTCATTTTTTTGGTGGGCTCTTTGGCCTCTTTTTTTTTGGTGGGCATCTTTGGCCTCTTTTATTTCCTCACATGGGACAATGCTCCATCAATGATGATCATCACACTTACAACTCAAAACTTAGAGCAATGATGACTCTATATGGAATGCCTTCGGTAGTGTACCGTGACAATGATCTAGCAAGACATAGACATTAATGGAAACATCATGCTAGCTATCTTATGATCATGCAATGGCAATGTAGAAGTGGTGGCACATGTCATGGTGGTAGTTGTATGCCAATATATCTCGGAATAGCTTTGAAAAAGCCATAGTAGGTAGGTATGGTGGCTATTTTGAGGGAGGCTATATGGTGGGTTTTGTGCACCGGCAAAAGTTGCACGACACTAAAGAAGATAGTGATGGTGGAATGTGAAAGTGCATCTAAACCATGGACTCAACATTAGTCATGAAGAACTCATATACTTGTTGCAAAAGTTTTAGTAGTAATCGAAACAAAGCATTCAACGGATACTCCTAGGGGAAGGGTTGGTAGGTATAAACCATCGCGCGATCCCGACCGCCACACAAAGGATGACAATCAATATACTAATCAGGCTCAGACTTCATCACATAGCGGTTCACCATACGTGCATGCTACGGGAATCACTAACTTCAACACAAGTATTTCTAGATCCACAACACCTTACTATTCTAACTTCAATATTACCACAACCACAACTCAAAACTAATTGAGATGAATCAAACTTCTCTAACTATTCAATGCACATGAAGGTGGAAGTTTTCATATCCCTTTGGATAACTACCCCTTTTGAGACTACTTTCATAGCATAGATCAACTACCAAGCCACGCGCTTCCATGCTCTCAAAGATATAAGTGAAGCACATAGAGCAAAATCAACTAGCTCAAAAGTATAAGTGAAGCACATCTGAGCTGAATTGTCTAACCAAAGGATATAAGTGAAGCTCGACAAAATCACGGTGAGTGCATGTCTCTCTCTCTAGGTGTGCAGCAAGGAAGATTGTGACACAAAAATAAAAGACTCCTACGATACAAGACGCTCCAAGCAAAACACATAACATGTGGTGAATAAAAATATAGCCCCAAGTAACGTTACCGATGGATTGAAGACGAAAGAGGGAATGCCTTCCCGGGGCATCCCCAAGCTTAGGCTTTTACGGCATCCTTGAATCAACTGGGGGTGCCTGGGGCATCCCCAAGCTTGAGCTCTTTCCACTCTTTATATTTTTGTCCATAAAAACTTCACCCAAAACTTGAAAACTTCACAACACGAAACTTAAACAGAAACTCGTGATAACATTAGTATAAGAAACCAAACCACCACTTCCTTAGGTACTGTAGAAAACTTAAATTCTACTTATCTTGATGTTGGGTTACTGTATTTTCAATCTTCCATGGCTAATACCCCCCGGATACTATCCATAGTTTCATCGAAATAAGCAACCAACTCAACAAAAACAGAATCATAACGGTTTTGCTTGGCACAAACGCAAAAGAAACACAAAAAACACAATCATAACAGAATTATGAAAGTGTGGAAAACACAAAATAGAAAGAAAAAGGATAGATTCGTTGGGTTGCCTCCCAACAAGCGCTATTGTTTAAGGCCCTTAGCTAGGCAAAAGGTGATGGAATCACGTATAGTCATCTTTGGTGCTCAAACCATAAGTAGCCCTCATCATAGATTCATAAGGCAATCTTATTTTCTTTCTAGGAAAATGCTCCATGCCCTTCTTTAGGGGAAATTGAAATTCCCTTCCTTCATATCGATGATAACACCAATAGTCCTTAGGAAAGGTCTACCAAGAATAATGGGACATGAAGGATTGCAATCTATGTCAAGTACAATGAAATCCACGGGTACATAGTTCTTATTTGCAACAATAAGAACATCATCGATCCTTCCCATGGGTTTCTTGACAGTAGAATCCGCAAGATGCAAATTAAGAGAACACTCTTCAATCTCATGAAAACCAAGAATGTCACATAAAGACTTTGGAATCGCGGAAAAACTAGCACCCAAATCACACAAAGCATTGCATTCATAGTTTTTGATCTTGATTTTGATAGTAGGTTCCCACTCATCATGAAGTTTTCTAGGTATAGAGACTTCTAATTCGAGTTTCTCTTCAAGCGATTTCATCATAGCATCTACGATATGTGTGGTAAAGGCTTTGCTTTGGCTATAAGCATGTGGAGAGTTTGCAATGGATTGCATCAAAGAAATGCATTCGAACAAGGAGCAACTATCATAATTGAATTCCTTGAAATCCAAAGTGGGAGTTTCATTACTACCCAATATTTTGATTTCTTCTACTCCACTCTCCACACCTTTATCATCAAGATAGGTGGACTCCGAATCATTGGGGCATTTTTCAACCAAAGTGGATTCATATCCAGCCCCTTCATCAATAGGTTTGACACGCGAAAACAAAGAGTCAAGAGGAGTCACACCAAGCACTTTAAGATCTTCGTGATTTGCATCACTAGAACGCACCCTTTTAAACCATTCATGCCTAGCGCGAATTTGGGCAGTTCTTTCTTTGCTCTCATTCATGGAGACACGCATAGCTTTTAAAGTTTCATCCAAGTTGACCTCGGGAGGAGCACATCTAACTTTCAAAGCATCAATATCACAAGACATCCTATCAACGCTCTTAGCCAAATCTTCTATTTTGAGTAGTTTTTCTCTATGGACGCATTGAAAATCTTTTGAGAGTTGATGAACTCTTTGATATTACTCTCTAAATCAGAGGGTAATTTGTTATGATTTCCATAAGTGTTGTTGTAGGAATTGCCATAATTTTTAGAGGAGTTACTAGGAAAAGGCCTCGGAACATAGTTTCCTCTAAAAGCATTGTTGTTGCCAAAATTGTTCCTACCAACAAAATTAACGTCCAAACTAGAGTTGCTACTCTCAATCAAGGAAGATAGTGGCATGTCATTAGGATCTAAAGGAGCATTTCTACTAGCAACCAAATTCATCAACTCGTCCATCTTAGCACTAAGCGAGTTAATTTCTTCTATAGTGTGTACATTTTTGCTAGCAGGTGACCTTTCAGTGTGCTACTGAGAGTAGTTGGTCATGATATTGTCTAGGAGTTTTGTAGCATCTCCTAACGTGATTTCTATGAACGTTCCACCTGAGGCGGAGTCCAAGATATTGCGAGAAGCAAAATTCAAACCAGCGTAAAAGATTTGTATAATCATCCACAAACTCAAGCCATGAGCAGGAAAATTTCTAATCATTAACTTCATCCTCTCCAAAGATTGTGCAATGTGTTCATGATCAAGTTGCTTTAAATTCATGATATCGTTACGTAGAGAGATAATCTTAGCCAGCGTAAAATACTTGGATATGTAAGCATCTTTGCACTTATCCCAAGAATCGATACAATTTTTCGGCAAAGAAGAAAACCAAGTTTTTGCGCGATCTTGCAAGGAGAAAGGAAAAAACTTCAGCTTAATCACGTCATTATCCACATCTCTTTTGTTTTGCATATCACAAAGTTTAATGAAGGTATTGAGATGGGATGCGTCATCTTCACTAGGAAGGCCAGAGAATTGCTCTTTCATAACAAGATTCAGCAAGGCAACATTGATTTCATAAGATTCCACACTAATGGCGGGAGCAATAGGAGTACTAATAAAATCATTATTATTGGTACTCGAGAAGTCGCAAAGTTTGGTGTTTTCAGCCATGATGACTTCAACAAACAAACAAGAACACAAGCAAGCAAGAAAACTGGCAAAGGAAAACGGCAAAAGGCAAAAGAAAACAGCAAAGGAGAAAGGCAAAAAGGCAAATGAAAATGGCAAGGGAGAAAGGCAAATGAAAACGGCAAATGTGAAGTGGGGGAGAGGAAAACGAGAGGCAACTGGCAAAAAAGGTAAATGCAAAAGATGAGTTTGTGACACCTACTCGGATAGATCTTGACTTGATCTCTCCTCCCCGGCAACGGCGCCAAAAATCCTTCTGCTACTGCGACAACAGACCTTCCCTGGCAACGGCGCCAGGAATCCTGCTGCTGCGGGCTATGCCTATAGTGACTTCCTTGGCAAATATGCAAAGGATTTCCCCGCGGCATTTGAGCCTTGCGTTGGTGTTCCCTTGAAGAGGAAAGGGTGATGTAGCACAGCGACGGTAAGTATTTCCCTCAGTTTGAGAACCAAGGTATCAATCCAGAAGGAGGAGCGTTCAAGTCACAAGTACATGCACAAACACAAAGAGCTTGCACCCAACGCTATGAAGGGGTTGTCAATCCCTTATAGATTGTTTGCAAAGTGAGAACTGAAAGCAAAACGTAAACAAAGTAAAGTAAAAGTGAAAGTGGAGACAATAGTTGTGAATAGACCCGGGGGCCGTAGTGTTCACTAGTGGCATCTCTCATGAAAGCAAGTAGACGGTGGGTGAACGAATTACTGTCGAGCAATTGATAGAACCGCGCAAAGTCGTGACGTTATATATGGCAATGATTATATCTATAGGCATCACGTCCAAAACAAGTAGACCGATTCTTTCTACATCTACTACTATTACTCCACACGTCGACCGCCATCCAACATGCATCTAGTGTATTAAGTTCAAAAGAACAGAGTAACGCCTTCAGCAAGATGACATGATGTAGATGGACAATCTCATATCTATGATGAAAGCCCATATTGTTACCCTTGATGGCAACAACACGATGCGTGCCTTGCTGCCCCTTCTTTCACTCGGAAAGGTCACCACACGGTATGAACCCAAAACCAAGCACTTCTCCCATTGCAAGAATCGTAGGTCTAGTTGGCCAAACAAAACCCAAGACTCCGAGAGACTTACAAGGATATCAAATCATGCATATAAGAAATCAGCAAAGACTCAAATATAATTCATAGATAATCTGATCACAAATCCACAATTCATCGGATCTCGACAAACACACCGCCAAAGAGGATTACATCGGATAGATCTCCATGAAGATCATCGAGAACTTTGTATTGAAGATCCAAGCGAGAGAAGAAGCCATCTAGCTACTAACTACGGACCCGTATGTCTGAAGTGGACTACTGACGAGTCATTGGAGAGGCGATGATGTTGATGTAGAAGCCCTCCAACTCCAAAGTCCCCTCCGGCAGGGCACCGGGAAGGGTCTCCAAATGAGATCTCGCGGAAACGGAAGCTTGCGGCGGCGGAAAATTGTTTCCGTGGATGCCCTCATTTTTCTGTGATTTTAGGGAATTTATAGGCCAAAGAGCTAGGGCAGGGGAGCGCCAGGGAGGCCACAAGCTTGGTTGCCGCGGGCCGCCCCCGGCCGCGGCAACAGGGCTTGTGGGCTCCCTGTGGTCCCCCTGCCTTGGCCCTCAAGTCCTCCGATCTTCTTCCGTTTTGGAAAAATTTATTTTGGGGATTTTATTTCGTTTGGACGCCATTCCAAAATCATATCTGAAAAGAGTCAAAAACATAGAAAAAACAGGAACTGGCACTTGGCACTGAATTAATAAGTTAGTCCCAAAAAAGATATAAAAGGTATATAAAACATCCAAAGTTGACAAGATAACAGCGTGAAACCATCAACAATTATAGATACGTTTGAGACGTATCAGTGGCCTAACTCGTGATTTGGGGCCGATGGGCGCCGACTGCTTATGGGAACAGGTGCACGCGCAACACAGATGATGCCGGTTTACCCAGGTTCATGTCCTCCGATGAGGTAAAACCCCTAGTCCTGCCTGTGTGACTATATGCAAATCACAGTACAAAGGTCCTCCTTGAGCTATTCGTGAGGGAGGAGACGGATCTCTGGCTGTTGGTCTCACTACCTCAATGGCATGGTGTATTTCTCTCTACGTATCTCTATGGTTCGTGGTCTACCTTTTCTATGTGTCCAACCTCTCTCCACGGGGCTTAGGACAAGGCTTTATAGTGTAGCCGGTGGTACAGTGGTAAGAGCAGGACATAAGGTGGGGGCCGGTTGCCAGCCTCTCGGGCTGGCTGCAAGGCTCGCTAGCTATCAAGTCTAGTCGTGGGGCCCGTCGGCCCTGTGCATCAGCACCTGAAGCGCCGAGTCATCAGGGCGCATGCGCATTGGGGATCGTGGCTACATGGCCACCCTGCCTGGTCGGTGTCGGTGATGACTAGCGCCATGTAGCCCCGCTAACCCCACCATCATCATGCCATGGCCGTGCCAGGTGTGTCAGCACGCACTGCTGTCGTGATGGCCTCTGATTATTTGACTTGTCTTGTCTTCGTACGAAGGTACAATCGAATGGCCCAGCTATCACCAGTCGGCGTGGGGGGCAGATGGGTCCCAAATGCCTTGGAGATGATTAATCTCTGTTGTTGGTATACCCAGGGGTAGTATCCCCGTCAGTAGCCCCCGAAACCGTTGGGGTCCGGAAGCCTCCGGGCGAGGGGGGCCAACGGTCCCCCCCCCCATGCATATGGAGTTGTCGAAAGGGACCGGTCGGCTGGTGCCGGCGGGCAGCACGGCTCCGGGCCGACTAGAGCGACAGCTAGCTCCGCAGCTGATGGCCAAGGCTGTAGTCGGCCCAAGGCCGTTACCGGCCTCATCCCGGCCGACCGCCACAGCACCTCGGGTTCCTTCGCGTTGATGACCCACAAGTATAGGGGATCAACCGTAGTCCTTTCTATAAGTAAGACTGTCGAACCCAACGAGGAGTAGAAGGATCGGGCAAGTGGTTATCAGCAAGATAAATCTGCAGGCACTGAAATTGTCGGTAACAAGTGATTGTGTGGTGAGATGATTCGTAGCAAGCAACAAGTAACAAAAGTAGCAACGGTGCAGCAAAGTGGCCCAATCCCTTTTGTATCAAGGGACAAGCCTGGACAAAGTCTTATAGGAGGAAAAACGCTCCCGAGGACACACGGGAATTTATGTCATGCTAGTTTTCATCATGTTCATATGATTCGCGTTCGTTACTTTGATAGTTTGGTATGTGGGTGGACCAGCGCTTGGGTACTATCCTTACTTGGACAAGCATCCCACTTATGATTAACCCCTCTCGCAAGCATCCGCAACTATGGAAGAAGAATTAAGACAAAGCCTAACCATAGCATTAAACTAGTGGATCCAAATCAGCCCCTTAAGAAGCAACGCATAAACTAGGGTTTAAGCTTCTGTCACTCTAGCAACCCATCCTCTACTTACTACTTCCCAATGCCTTCCTCTAGGCCCAAATAATGGTGAAGTGTTATGTAGTCGACGTTCACATAACACCACTAGAGGAAAAACAACATACCACATATCAAATTACCGAACGAATACCAAATTCACATGACTACTATTAGCATGACTTATCCCATGTCCTCAGGAACAAAAGTAACTACTCACAAAGCATAATCATATTCATGACCAAAGAGGTAATGAGTAGCATCAAGGATATGAACAGAAACTCTTCCACCAAATAATCCAACTAGCATCAACTACAAAGAGTAATCAACACTACTAGCAACCTTACAAGTACCAATCGGAGTCGCGAGATGGAGATTGGTTACAAGTGATGAACTAGGGTTTGGAAATGAGATGGTGATGATGAAGATGTTGATGGTGACGAGTCCCCTCCGATGAGAGGAGTGTTGGTGATGACGATGGCGATGATTTCCCCCTCCGGGAGGGAAGTTTCCCCGGCAGGATCGTCCTGCCGGAGCTCTAGATAGGTTCTGCTCAAGTTCCGCCTCGTGGCGGCGGCGAATCCACGAAAAAGTTGCTCCCTTATTTTTTTGTCTAGACGAAACCCTTCATATAGCACAAGAGGGGGGCAAGTGGGCGAGCAGGCTTCCCACAAGCCCTCATGGCGCAGCCTGGGGGGTGGTCGCGTCGTGCAGGCTTGTGGCCAACCCCTGGCGCCCCTCTGGCACTTCTTCGGCCCAGTATTTTCTATAAATCCGGAAAAAATCCTCGTTGATTTTTCCGGCATTTGGAGTTGCGCAGAATAGGTATCTCAAACTTGCTCCACTTTCAGGCAAGAATTCCAGCTGCCGGCATTCTCCCTGTTCATGTAAACCTTGGAAAATAAGAGAGAAAAGGCATAAGAATTGTACCGTGAAGTGAAATAACAGCCCATGAAGCGATAAATACCCTTTTTTCTCTTTGATTTTTCTTCTCTCCTCCGCAATGACCCGAGAGACTCCTCGGTCAATATCCAATAGCGGGACCTGGATGCCCATATTGGATCCTACATATTCTCCAAAGATCTTATCGGTTGAACCTGAGTGTCAAGGATTCATATAATCCCGTATGTCATTCCCTTTGTCCTTCGGTATGTTACTTGCCCGAGATTCGATCGTCAGTATCCGCATAGCTATTTCAATCTTGTTTACCGGCAAGTCTCTTTACTCATTCTGTAATACAAGATCCCGTGACATACACTAAGTCACATTGCTTGCAAGGCTTGTGTGTGATGTTGTATTACCGAGTGGGTCCCGAGATACCTCTCCGTCACACGGAGTGACAAATCCCAGTCTTGATCCATACTAACTCAACGGACACCTTTGGAGATACCTGTAGAGCATCTTTATAGTCACCCAGTTACGTTGTAACGTTTAATACACACAAGGTATTCCTTCGGTGCCAGTGAGTTATATGATCTCATGGTCATAGTAATAAATACTTAACACGCAGAAAAATAGTAGCAACAAAATGACACGATCAACATACTACGTTCATTAGTTTGGGTCTAGTCCATCACATGATTCTCCTAATGATGTGATCCCGTTATCAAGTAATAACACTTGCCTATGGTCAGGAAACCTTGACCATCTTTGATCAACGAGCTAGTCAACTAGAGGCTTACTAGGGACAATATTTTGTCTATGTATCCACACAAGTATTGTGTTTCCAATCAATACAATTATAGCATGGATAATAAACGATTATCATGAACAAATAAACATAATAATAACTAATTCATTATTGCCTCTAGGGCATATTTCCAACAGTCTCCCACTTGCACTAGAGTCAATAATCTAGTTCACATCACTATGTGATTCCAACGAATCCAACACCCATATAGTTCTGGGATCTGATCACGTCTTGCTCGTGAGAGAGGTTTTAGTCAACGGTTCTGAAACTTTCAGATCCGTGTGTTATTTACAAATCTTTATGTCATCTTATAGATGCTGCTACTACGTGCTATTCGGAAATACTCCAAATATCTACTCTACTATATGAATCCGTTTCACTACTCATAGTTATTCGGATTAGTGTCAAAGCTTGCACTGACGTAACCCTTTACGATGAACTCTTTAGCACCTCCATAATCGAGAAAAATTCCTTAGTCCATTAGTTACTAAGGATAACTTTGACCGTTGTTCAGTGATTCAATCCTGGATCACTCTCTGTACCTCTTAACAGACTTGTGGCAAGGCACACATCAGGTGCGGTACACAGCATGGCATACTGTAGAGTCTACGGCTAAGGCATAGGGGACAACCTTCGTCCTTTCTCTTTCTACTGCCGTTGTCGATCTTTCGAGTCTTACTCATATTCACACCTTACAACACAGCCAAGAACTCTTTTTTTGTTGATCTATTTCGAACTCCTTCAAGAACTTGTCAAGGCATGCATTTCATTTGAAAGTTATGTCTAGCATTTTGATCTATCTCCATAGATCTTGATGATCAATGTTCAAGTAGCTCTATCCAGGTCTTCCTTTGAAAAACTCCTTTCAAACAACCTTTTATGCTTCACATAAATTCTATACTTTTGATCAACAATATGTCTACCACATATACTTTATCAGAAATACTATAGTGGTCCCACTCACTTCTTTGGAAATACAAGTTTCTCATAAACCTTGTACAAACCCAAAAGCTTTGATCATCTCATCAAAGCGTATATTCCAACTCCTAGATGCTTGCACCAGTCCATAAAGGATAGCTGGAGCTTTGCATACTTGTTAGTATCTTTAGGATCGACAAAACCTTCTGGTTGTATCACATACAATCTTTCCTCAAGGAAATCGTCGAGGAAACTATGTTTTGACATTCTATGTGCAATATTTCATAAATAATGCAGCAACTACTAACATAATTCTAACAAACTTTTAGCATCGCTACGAGTGAGAAAGTCTCATCATAGTCAACTCTTTGATCTTGTCGAAAACATCTTTGCGACAAGTCGTGCTTTTCTTAATAGTGACTTATCACCATCATCGTATGTCTTCCTTTTAAAAATCCATCTTTACTCAATAGTCCTACGACCATCAGGTAGCTCTTCCAAAGTCTACACTTTGTTTTCATACATGGATCCTCTCTCGGATTTCATGGCTTCCAGCCATTTATCGGAATCCGGGCCCACCATTGCTTCTCCATAACCCGTAGGTTCATTGTTGCTCACCAACATGACCTCCAAGACAGGGTTACAGTACCACTCTGTAGTAGTACGCGACCTTTGTCGACCTACGAGTTTTGTAGTAACTTGATCTGAAGCTCTAATGATCACTATCATCAGCTTCCACTTCAATTGGTGTAGGCGCCACAGGAACAACTTCCTGCGCCCTGCTACACACTGGTTGAAGTGACGGTTCAATAACCTCATCAAGTTCCACCACTCTCCCACTCAATTCTTTCGAGAGAAACCTTTCCTCGAGAAAGGATCCGTTTCTAGAAACAAACACTTTGCTTCCGGATCTGAGATAGGAGATATATCCAACTGTTTTGGATATCCTATGAAGATGCATTTATCCATTTTGGGTTCGAGCTTATCAAACTGAAACCTTTTCACATAAGCATCGCAGCCCCAAACTTTCAAGAAACGACAGCTCAGGTTTCTCCAAACCATAGTCTATACTGTGTCATCTCAACGGAAATACATGGTGCCCTATGCAAAGTGAATGCGGTTGTCTCTAATGCATAACCCATAAACGATAGTGGTAATTCGATAAGAGACATCATAGTATGCACCATACCAAATAGGGCGTGGCTATGACGTTCAGACACATCATCACACTATGGTGTTCCAGGTGGCATGAACTGCGAAACAATTTCCACATTGTCTTAACTGCGTACCAAAACGCGTAACTCAGATATTCATCTCTATGATCATATCGTAGACTGTTTATCCTCTTGTCACGACGATCTTCACTCTAAAATAGCTTTGAACTTTTCAATATTTTAGACTTGTGATTCATCAAGTAAATACTCCTGTATCTACTCAAATCGTCAGTGAAGTAAGAACATAACGATATCCACTACGTGCATCAACACTCATTGGACTGCACACATCAAAAATGTATTAGTCCCAACAAGTTACTCTCTTGTTTCATGTGGCATGATCTGCATGTCTCAAGTGATCCAAAATCAAGTGAGTCCAAACGATCCATCCGCATGGAGTTTCTTCATGCGTTTTACACCAACAGGTATGGTTTGCATGTCTCAAACGTTTCAAAAATGAGTGAGTACAAAGATCCATCAGCATGGAGCTTCTTCATGCATTTTACACCAACATGACTCAAGTGGCAGTGCCACATCTAAGTGGTACTATCATTATTACTTTGTATCTTTTGGCACTAATATTATGAACATGTGTAACACTACGATCGAGATTCAATAAACCATTGAAGGTGATTATTCAAGCAAATAGAGTAACCATTATTCTCTTTAAATGAATAATTGTATTGCAATAAACATGATCCAATCATGTTCATGCTTAACGCAAGCACCAAATAACAATTATTTAGGTTTAACACCAATCCCGATGGTAGAGGGAGCGTGCGACGTTTGATCATATCAACCTTGGAAACACTTCCAACACATATCGTCACCTCGCCTTTAGCTAGTCTCCGTTTTATTCCGTAGCTTTCATTTCGTGTTACTAATCAGTTAGCAACCGAACCGGTATCCAATACCCTCGCGCCACTAGGAGTACTAGTAAAGTACACATCAACATCATGTATATCAAATATACTTCTTTCGACTTTGCCAGCCTTCCTATCTACCAAGCATCTAGGGTAGCTCTGCCTCAGTGACCGTTCCCCTCATAACAGAAGCACTTAGTCTCGGGTTTGGGTTTAATATTGGGTCTCTTCATTAGTGCAGCAACTGTTTTACCGTTTCACGAAGTATCCCTTCTCGCCCTTGCCTTTCTTGAAACTTAGTGGTTTCACTAACGATCAACTATTGATGCTCCTTCTTGATTTCTACCTTCGCAGTGTCAAACATTGCGAATTGCTCAAGGATCATTATATCTATCCTTGATATGTTATAGTTCATCACGAAGCTCTCACAGCTTGGTGCCAGTGACTTTGGAGAACCATCACTATCTCATCTGGAAGATTAACTCCCACTTGATTCAAGCGATTGTCGTACTCACACAATCTGAGCACACACTCAACGATTGAGCTTTTCTCCTTTACTTCACGGACAAAGAATCTTGTCGGAGGTCTCATACCTCTTAACAAGGGCACAAGCATGAAATCACAATTTCATCTCTTTAGAACATCTCTTATGTTCCATGACGTTTCAAAACGTCTTCGGCGCCTTGCTTCTAAGACATTAAGTATTTTGCACTGAACTATCGTGTAGTCATCAGAAAACGTGTATGTCAGATGTTCACAACATCCACAGATGATGCTCGAGGTGCAGCACACCGAGTGGTGCATTAAGGACATAAGCCTTTTGTGCAGCAACGAGGACAATCCTCGGTTTTACAGACTCGGTCCGCAAAGTTGCTACTATCAACTTTCAACTAAATTTTCTCTAGGAACATATAAAAATAGTAGAGCTATAGCGCAAGCTACATCGTAATTCGCAAAGACCATTAGACTATGTTCATGATAATTAGTTCAATTAATCATATTACTTAAGAACTCCCACTCAAAAAGTGTATCTCTCTAGTCATTTGAGTGGTACACGATCCAAATCCACTATCTCAAGTCCGATCATCACGTGAGTCGAGAATAGTTTCAGTGGTAAGCATCTCTATGCTAATCATATCAACTATACGATTCATGCTCGACCTTTCGGTCTCATGTGTTCCGAGGCCATGTCTGCACATGCTAGGCTCGTCAAGTTTAACCCGAGTGTTCCGCGTGTGCAACTGTTTTGCACCCGTTGTATGTGAACATTGAGTCTATCACACCCGATCATCACGTGGTGTCTCGAAACGATGAACTGTAGCAACGGTGCATAGTCGGGGAGAACACAATTTCGTCTTGAAATTTTAGTGAGCGATCACCTCATAATGCTACCGTCGTTCTAAGAAAAATAAGGTGCATAAACGGATTAACATCACATGCAATTCATAAGTGACACGATATGGCCATCATCACGTGCTTCTTGATCTCCATCACCAAAGCACCGGCATGATCTTCTGTCACCGGCGCCACACCATGATCTCCATCAACGTGTCGCCATCGGGGTTGTCATGCTACTCATGCTATTACTACTAAAGGTACATCCTATCAATATAGTAAACGCATCTGCAAGCACAAACATTAGTTTAAAGACAACCCTATGGCTCCTGCCGGTTGTCGTACCATCGACGTGCAAGTCGATATTAACTATTACAACATGATCATCTCATACATCCAATATATCACATCACATCGTCGGCCATATCACATCACAAGCATACCCTGCAAAAACAAGTTAGACGTCCTCTAATTGTTGTTGCATGTTTTACGTGGTGACCATGGGTATCTAGTAGGATTTTATCTTACTTACGCAAAAACCACAACGGAGATGTTTGAAATGCTATTTAACCTCATCCAAGGACCTCCTCGTTCAAATCCGATTCAACTAAAGTTGGAGAAACCGACACTCGCCAGTCATCTTTGAGCAACGGGGTTGCTCGTAGCAATGAAACCAGTCTCTCGTAAGCGTACGAGTAATGTCGGTCCGAGCCGCTTCGATGCAACAATACCGCGGAATCAAGAAAAGACTAAGGAGGGCAGCAAATCGCACATCACCGCCCACAAAAAATGTTGTGTTCTACTCGAGATGACATCTACGCATGAACCTAGCTCTGATACCACTGTAGGGGAACGTCGCATGGGAAACAAAAAAATTCCTACGTGCACGAAGACCTATCATGGTGATGTCCATCTATGAGAGGGGATTTCCGATCTATGTACCCTTGTAGATCGCATAGCAGGAAGCGTTAAGAAACGCGGTTGATGTAGTGGAACGTCCACACTGTTGGAAATATTCCCTAGAGGCAATAATAAAATGGTTATTATCATATTTCCTTGTTCATGATAATAGTCTATTGTTCATGCTATAATTGTATTAACAGGAAACAGTAATACATGTGTGAATAAATAGATCACAATGTGTCCCTAGCAAGCCTCTAGTTGGCTAGCTCGTTAGTCAATAGATGATCATGGTTTCCTGATCATGGGCATTAGATGTCATTGATAACGGGATCACATCATTGGGAGAATGATGTGATGGAAAAGACCCAATCCTAAGCATAGCACTAGATCGTATTGTTCGTATGCTAAAGCTTTTCTAATGTCAAGTGTCTTTTCCTCCGACCGTGAGATTGTGCAACTCCCGGATACCATAGGAGTGCTTTGGGTGTATCAAACGTCACAACGTAACTGGGTGACTATAAAGGTGCACTACGGGTATCTCTGAAAGTGTCTGTTGGGTTGGTACGAATCGAGATCAGGATTTGTCACTCCGTGTGACGGAGAGGTATCTCTGGGCCCACTCGGTAGAACATCATCATGAGCTCAATGTGACTAAGGAGTTAGTCACACGATGATGTGCTATGGAACGAGTAAAGAGACTTACCGGTAACGAGATTGAACAAGGTATGGGTATACCGACGATTGAATCTCGGGCAAGTTCTATACCGACAGACAAAGGGAGTCGTATACATGATTGATTGAATCCTTGACATCGTGGTTCATCCAATGAGATCATCATGGAGCAAGTGGGAGCCACCATGGGTATCCAGACCCCTCTGATGGTTATTGGCCGGAGAGGTGTCTCGGTCATGTCTGCCTGTCTCCCGAACCCGTAGGGTCTACACACTTAAGGTTCGATGACGCTAGGGTTATAGGGAATTGCTATACGAGGTTACCGAAAGTTGTTCGGAGTCCCGGATGAGATCCCGGACGTCACGAGGAGCTCCGGAATGGTCCAGAGGTAAAGATTGATATATAGGACGGATGGTTTCGAACACCGGAAGTGTTTCGGGCATCACCGGTAACGTACCGGGACCACCGGGACCACCGGAGGTGGCCCCGGGGGTCCACCGAAGGGGGGAAACGACCCCGGGAGGTAAGATTGGCCAAGTGGGGGAGGGAACCAGCCCCTAGGTGGGCTGGTGCGCCTCCCCACTCAGCCCAATGCGCAGGGGAGAGGGAAGGGGGGCAAACACTAAGCCAGGTGGGCCTAAGGCCCACCAGGGGTGCGCACCACCCCTCCTCCGTGCCCTGGCCGCTGCCCCCTCTCCCATCTGGGGCTGCCGCACCCCTTGGGGGTGGGAACCCTAAGGGATGCGCCCCCTCCCCCTCCCCCTATATATAGTTGAGGTTCCAGGGCTGTTTCGCGCATGGTTTTCTCTCTCTCGGCACAGCCCTGCCCTTCTTCCTCCTCCTCTGTGTCGGTGCTTGGTGAAGCCCTGCCGGGAGACCTCGTCTCTCCATCGACACCACGCCGTCGTGCTGCTGGAGTTCTTCCCCAACCTCTCCCTCCTCCTTGCTGGATCAAGGTGCGGGAGACGAGTATATACATCAACTCGTCATCACCGAGCCGTGTGGGTCACCGGCTTGACCCTGCTATGGAACTTGCAAGGGCCGTAGAGCATGGTCTCGAAGGATTACTTGGCCTACCATGACTGCTTGCCTTCGTTGGTGCGTTGGCGTCGGCTGGTGCCTTGGCCATCGGCCATGTGCCCATCCTTGACGGCCACGACATGTCGGGTGCTCTATCGAGCATCCGGTTGGTCGACCTTGCGCTTGCCTTGATCCGGCTGGGATCGGCCGGCGGCCGGGGCAGAAACCGGCTTAGACACAGTCGGCTTGCCGGCCCCGTCAACAATTACGGGGAACTTCATGGAAGACTCGGCCATGGCGTACTGGTCGACGACGGCCATCAGTTGCATGAGGGTGGAGGGTTCCTGGCGCATGAGCTTGTGCTTGAGAAGGGTGTCATCTCGGCAGTCGTCGATGAAGTATTGGATCGCCTGCACTTCATGGACGCCCTCGCAGGAGTGGCAAAACTCGGTCCATCGCTTGAGGTAGTCGCGGAGCGGCTTGGCTGGGCCCTGCATGAACAGGGCGAGTTGTCGGGGCTGACTAGGGCGCTTGTACGTGTCGGTGAAGTTGCGTACAAATGCCTCCTAGAAGTCCAGCCAGCCGTTCACACTGTCGGCCGACAGGCTATTAAGCCAGGACGGGCCAAGCCGAGCAGCATGGGGGGCGCATAGCATAGGTCTACGCGCTTGTTGACGCCGGCGATGCCGACGGCGGTGGTGTAGTCGGCCAACCAATCCTCGAGCTTGGTTGAGCCATTGTACTCGGGGGTGTCGCGGGGCAAGGTGAAGCCCTTGGGGAAAGGATCCTTGAGGATATGCGGCCAAAGCACAACGGGCCGGCAGTACTTTCCTCCTCGGCGGCGCGGGACTTGGCGGACACTCCAGGCGAAAACGCGCATCCTGGTCGTCAAGCTGGCGTATGCCAATGCGCTCGCTCGCCGGTGCGCGTGGTGCTGCCGACTGGTCACGCTCCTTGCACCAGCCGATTCATGCCGACTCGCGGTTGCCCCGACCAGCTGGCACCCGCACGCGGCTGTTGACAACCAATGGGCTATGGTCCCGCCGGCCGACTGCCCCGGTGGCGGTTTGCGTTGCCAGGTGAAGATGCCTTGTTCGTCTCCCACCGGCCGGTTGTGGGCTGGCATGCGTTGTCGCGGGTCCTTGAACGGGAGATAGTTGGGCCCCGGGACGACTCCACCTGTTGCGCATTAGCGGACTCTATGAGTACGCAGATGCGCTCCTGCTGTGCTTTGAGGGCCGGACCCTCGAGCCCTTCCAGCTCGCCGATGGCAGCCTGCGCAGCTCGCATATTCTTGACACGGGTATCATAGATGGGGCGGCCGCCTGCCAGCTCCTGGCCGACGGCGCCGCCACGACGTCTCACGTGGGCTATCCAGCTGGGCCCAAGGGCAGCTGGCGTGAGGCCATGGGCCGCATTGAACTCGCGCCGAGTGGTCTCAAACTCGCACTGGGTCGCCTACAACGCATCCGCCTCGTGTAGAAACTACAGGCGGTTGGCATCAAGCTCTTGGGTGGCGACCGCGGGGTCGGCCACCGGTGGGATGGGGGTGCAGAGCGTGTCCATCCCCGTGCAAATCGGGGTCCGATATCTGGATGTACCGCCGTGCAAGGCGGCGCTGAGGACCTCCATACGATCGCATAGATCGTTGATGATATGGGAAAGGTCGCTATTGCCGGCTGGCGGCAGCTCGTTGCAGCTGAGCACCTCGGTGGGGTAGCTCTCGGCAACGAACGCAACGAGATGCGATGCGAACTGAAGGACATGATGGAGCTATCAACGGGGAAGTCCGCGTCCTCGAGATGGCGGGCATTGTCGTTGATACAGTCGAGCGCGTCGTAGCGCACGACCAAGCCGTGAGCCACACGCTGGCCAGAAGGGGTGAAGGGTCTTCCCCGGAACGTCACTCCTGTCGGCATCGCTGTCGGCCCCACGGTGGGTGCCAACTGTCGTGATATTTCCAGGACAGATGCCATGGGGTGGCTTAACTCGTGGTTTCGGGCCAATGGGCGCCGACGGCATCTCGGAACGGGTGCAGGCGCAACACACATGGCACCGGTTTACCCAGGTTCAGGGCCCTCTGATGAGGTAAAACCCCTAGTCCTGCATGTGTGACTATATGGGAATCACAATACAAATGTGCTCCTTGAGCTGTTCGTGAGGGAGGAGACGGAGCTCTGGCGGCCGGTCTCGCTACCTCAATGGCGTGGTGTATTTCTCTCTACGTGTCTGTGTGGTTCATGGTCTGCCTTTTCTCTTTGTCCGAACTCTCTCTCCAATGGGCTTAGGACGAGGCTTTATAGTGTAGCCGGTGGTATATTGCTAAGAGCGGGACAGAAGGTGGGGGCCGTCTGCCAGCCTCTCAGGTTGGCTGCAGGGCCCGCTGGCTGTCAAGTCTTGTCGCGGGGCCTGCCGGACGTGTGCATCAACGGCTCATGCGCCGAGTCATTTGGGCGCATGCGCATCGGGGATCGGGGCTACAGGGCCTCCCCGCCTGGTCGGTGTCGGTGATGACTAGCGCCTTGTAGCCATGCTGACCCCATCACCATTATGATGTGGTCGCGCCACGCATGTCAGCAAGTATTGCTGCCGTTATGTCCTCTGATTATTTGTCTTGTCTTGTCTTCGTACGATGGTACGGTCGGATGGAACGAGAGCCGGCCATCCGGCTGGCGACAGGCCTGCCGGCCAGACGAAGCCCGCTACGTGGCCCGACATGGGTCGTCCCAATGAGCCGGCTATCATGAGCCGGCCAGGTTCGCGTTGGCCGAATAGGACGGCTACTACCAGCTAGCGAGGTTCGCGTTGGCCGAATGGGTCGGCTATTGCCAGCCGACTTGGGGGGGGCCAGGTGATATGTCCCAAACGTATCTATAATTTCTACTTGTTCCATGATCTTTTGGGTGACATTGTTATCTGTTTTGCTACACTTTTATATCTTTTTACGCATATTTGGACTAACCTACTAACTCAGTGCACCCAGTGCCAGTTTCAATCTGCTGATGTCTTTTTTGCAGGAGCTTTTACCCAAATTTCCATAGCTCCAAAAATCCTGAGGAAAATATATAAAAATCAGCGTGACGGAAGCTTCGAGACGCCCGAAGGAGAGCCGGAGGGGGCCACCTCTCACCCAGGCGGCCTGCCCGCGCGGCCTACGGGGAGGCCGCGCCAAGAGGCCGCCTGAGCAACTCGGACCACCCCTGGTGCCCTCCTTTGGCCTATATTTAGCCCCCGTTGAGGAAACCCTGATTCCGGAACCCTTTTCTCGAGAAGCAATTCCGATCTCCGCCGCCATCACCGACAAGTTTCGGGGGGTAGAATTCCTGTGCCGGCACCCTGCCGGGACGGGGAAGTGCCCCCGGATTCATCTCCATCGACGTTGCTTCCTCCCTCCATGAAGCGGGAGTAGTTCCTCCTCGGGGCTGAGGTCTTATACAGTAGCTATGTGGTTAATTCTCTCTCTCATGATGTGATCTTGATTGTGATCATGCGCTATGTTAATCTAGCACTACTGGAATTGAGAAATTTGCCATCTGCCATGCATTTGCCGTCTGCTGACGCATGGCAAAGATCCTCTTTGCCGTCAGCTGGCACAAAGCAGACGACAAAGAGGTTGCTGATGGCAAAGGTTTTATTTGTCGTCGGCCACCTCTTTGCCGTCTGCTGACGCATGGCAAAGGCCCCGGAGGCGGACGGCAAAGAGAACCCGGACGGCAAAGGGGTGCCACCCTAACGGCCGAAGCCCGCCCCACCCACCCACCCCTTTGTCGTCCGCCTCCCAGCTTCTGCAGACGGCAAAGGGGGGCTCCCCCTAACGGCACCCAGCCCCCACCCCCGCTCCCCTAACGGCACGCTCCCCCTCGATCTCCTGCCTCATCTCGCGCGCGCCCCTGCCCACTACAGCACCGCCGCCACCACCCCCTTCACTGCTCCGGCCCACCGCCGCCGCCCTCCTCCCTGCGGCCCTCCTCCCTGCGGCCCTCCTCCCCGTGGCCCTCCTCCCCGCCGCCGACGATCGGCTCTCCCCGCTCCCCTCCTCCCCGCAAAGGGGCGCCACCCCCACGGCCGGAGCTCGCCCGCCCCTCCTCCCCGCACTACAGCGCCGCCGCCACCACCCCCTTCACTGCTCCGGCCCACCGCTGCCGCCCTCCTCCCTGCGGCCCTCCTCCCTGCGGCCCTCCTCCCCGCGGCCCTCCTCCCCGCCGCCGACGACCGGCTCTCCCCGCTCCCCTCCTCCCCGCAAAGGGGCGCCACCCCCACGGACGGAGCTCGCCCGCCCCTCCTCCCCGCGCACGTCCTCCCCACGCCCCTCCTCCCCGCCGCCCAGGGCCGGAGCTCGCCCTCCCCTCCTCCCACAGCCCTCCTCCCACTGCAGGTAATTTTTTTTCTTTATTTCCTATTTTTTCTCAGCTTAAATTGTTCATAGGAGGCTGGATTTTATTTTGCTAGTGTACATTTTTTTCATAATCTTACATCAAGGTAAAGCCTTATTTTATTTTATTAGCTATAAAGTCTTATTCATAGTGTAAGTAAGTTGATTCATGTTACTTGTGTATGTTTTAGAAAACAGTAAGAATCATCAATCATGTATCCCACAAGGAGGTGTGATCTCGGAGCTGAAAAGAGTTCGTATACGATAGTTATACAGATATTATATTAAATAACACATGTTTGAAGTTATATAATAAAGTAGAAGTTTGCTTTACTTATAGGTTCTTTTTGGATATTTAGAGCCCCGTTTTTTATGTGAAATTAGATAGTTAGTTTATTAGGTAGAAAAAGTAGATAGAGAAGAAAACAATAGATAGAAAAAAAACTTAGAAGAACATAAGAGAATAATAAACTAGAAGAAAAAGGAAGAAGAAGAAGAAGAAGAAGAAGAAAGAGGAAAGGAGGAGAAAGATAAAAGAAAGAAGAAGAAGAGGAGGAGGAGGAGGAGGAGGAGAAAGAAGAAGAAGAATAATAATATGATGATCAAGAAGAAGAAGAAGAAGAGGAGAGAGGAGGAGAAGAAAGAAAAGGACCCCGACCCCCGACCCCGGGCCCACGACCCCCGACGCCCGACGCCACCAACCCCCGACCTCCGACGCCACTGAGACCCGACCCCCGACGCCCGACACCACTGACCCCCGACCCCCGACTCCCGACCCCCGACTCCACTAACCCCCGACCCCCGATGCCCGACGCCATTGACCCTCGACTACAGAAGCCACTGACCCTCGATCCTCGACCCCCGACGCCCGACGCCACTGACCCTCGACTCCCGACGCCACTAACCCTCGACCCCCGACCCCCGACGCCCCTGACCCTCGACCCCCGGCCCCCTACCCCCGACCCCCGACACCATTGACCCCCAACCCCCGACGCCAGTGATCCTCGACCCCCGACAACACTAACCCCCGACCACCGACACAACTAACCGCCGACCGCCGACGCCACTGACACCCGACACCACCAACCATCGACGCCGCCGACAGCCGACACCATCGACCATCGACGCCACTAAGCCGACGGGGTCATAATTTTGTAAATTATGAGTTAGGTCACATATTTTCCGATTATGTTAATTATAAAAACATCATAGTTGTGTTGATCGGGTGAATTTCAATGTGCAGTTGTTCAACGACCTCCACGTGCGTTGGACGAGCTCCGCCCTTGCGTTTGTTGGTGAGCACAAATGACTTCTCCTCCTACCCCCTTAATTTGCTCTGTCCCGGTCTTCGTGCCGATGAAACTTGCTAGCTATAGGTTTCTTCAATCATGAGTATGCGTGACCAGTATGCGTCTCCCGTTCGAAAGGGCGACATCTATAAATATGCATTTCTTTGCATATTTATAACCGCCATCCTTTCGAATTGTCCAACATTATCCATGGACAGCCCGAGTATGTGTAGATTGGGTTTGTTTTCCCGTATGATGTGCTCCGGATCCGATGCGGAATTTCGTCAGTGCCTCCCCTGTTGTTCTCCGGGTACACATCCTCTCTACTTATTGCCGAGACGTGTATCAGGAGAACAGCGGGGAGGTGCTGCCGAAATTCTGCGTCGCATCTGGAGCAGAGCATGGGAAAACGCACCCAGTCTACACATACTCGGGTGGGATTAGGACCTATCTTTACCTATTAGCGTGTAGGTTGCATGGACGTAATAAAACTGGCAAACTTGATTAGCGTATGAATATAGATGATGAATTATATATTTATTTCTTGTGCCCCCATAGGTAGCTAGGCAACATGAGTGATCGTGCTTGGATGTACACTGGTCACCCTAGTCAGAAAGACATGACCCATGAATGGTTAACAAAAACCAGGGGGTTTCTGAGAGCCGCATTTGCAAATGGCCAGCATAAAACATGGTGCCCCTGTCCCAACTGCGACAACTGGAAAAAGCAGACAGAGTTTGAAATGGGTAAACACCTGCAGAAGTGGGGTTTTACGCCTAATTATACGGTGTGGACTTTTCATGGTGAATATGACCAACGTGCCAGAGCTGAGGTGATTCGTCGTCGCACCGACGAGCATGGTACCGGGATTGAACACATGGTGCAAGACTTTGATGATGCTCGTGATTTGGATGATGAGATGGAGGAATCTGCAAAGGCCTTCTATGAAATGTTGGAGTCTTCAAAACGTCCTCTCCACGAGCAGACTGAGCTTTGTCAGCTGGATGCCATCGCACAAGTAATGATCCCATGATGTTTCCCCTTCTTCAATGTATTGGATTGATGTACACACTTGATTTTATCTAGTATAATCCCCGTGACCATGGTGAGAGCGGTCTATTGGTCATGAATTAGAAGAATATGTACATGGGTGATTTCCTCTTCTGTGAATTGATTGAAGATTGAGAGTCTCTTGGTGCTTGTCTTTGACTATCCTTCAGATACGCTGTGGTGATTGTGGTACTCTCTTGGGATGGCCACGGTGACATTGGGAAATCCATAGAGAGAACTACGAACTCTGAGGTGTGCTTTTGTAGCCCTATATAATTCTTGTCCTCTCTTGATCACAAAGGAATAACCTCCGAGTACGTCTCCATTGCATGTTTTAGTGGAAATATCATGTGATTAGACTATGTTAATGTTGTTGGGAGTTGCCACTAGTAAAATTATGAATCCTAGGCCCTGTTTCTCACCATTGTTACACCGTTTATGCTCACTTTTGTCACTTGCTACCTTGCTGCCATTTTTATTTCAGATTTATATTACCTTGCTTTGCCACACCTATCACCCATATTTTACCATCTCTTCTCCGAACCTGTGCACCTATACAATTTACCATTTTATTAGGTGTGTTGGGGACACAAGATACTTCTTGTATCTTAATTGCAGGGTTGCTTGAGAGAGACCATCTTCAACCTCTACTTCCGTGATTTCGATAAACCTTAGGTCATCCACTTGAGGGAAATTTTTGCTATCGTACAAACCTCTGCGCTTGGAGGCCCAACATAGTCTACAAGAATAGAAGCGTGCGTAGACATCAAGCTATTTCTGGCGCCGTTGCCAGGGAGGTGAGTGCTTGAAGGTATATCTTTAGATCTTGCAATTAAACCTTTTAGTTTCTTGTTTTTATTTTCACTAGTTAGTCTTATGGAAAATTGTACCCTTAGTTCGCTGCTTGGGGAAGGCCGCTTTACCACACCCATGGTAGAGAAGTCTCCTGCACCTACTGAATGTATCCCATTCAAAATACCACTTGGGATGATTGAAATAATTAGGAAGAATTGTTATGATAGAACAGTCCATCCTAGTGATCATTTGTTGAAACTTACAGAACTCTGTGAGTTGTTTAAGATTTCAGGTTTGACAAGAGATGGAGTCATGAGGAAATTATTTGCCTTGTCGCTGAAAGGAAAAGCATTGGAATGGTATAGGTTACTAGATGATTCCCACCTACGGGATTGGGAAGAGATCCAGTCTCTCTTTTACTCCAAGTTTTTGTTGGAAATATGCCCTAGAGGCAATAATAAAATGGTTATTATCATATTTCCTTGTTCATGATAATCGTCTATTGTTCATGCTATAATTGTATTAACAGGAAAGAGTAATACATGTGTGAATAAATAGATCACAATGTGTCCCTAGCAAGCCACTAGTGAGCTAGCTCGTTAGTCAATAGATGATCATGGTTTCCTGATCATGGGCATTAGATGTCATTGATGACGGGATCACATCATTGGGAGAATGATGTGATGGACAAGACCCAATCCTAAGCATAGCACTAGATCGTATTGTTCGTATGCTAAAGCTTTTCTAATGTCAAGTGTCCTTTCCTTCGACCGTGAGATTGTGCAACTCCCGGATACCGTAGGAGTGCTTTGGGTGTATCAAACGTCACAGCATAACTGGGTGACTATAAAGGTGCACTATGGGTATCTCTGAAAGTGTGTTGGGTTGGTACGAATCGAGATTGGGATTTGTCACTCCGTGTGAAGGAGAGGTATCTCTGGGCCCACTCGGTAGAACATCATCATGAGCTCAATGTGACTAAGGAGTTAGTCACATGATGACGTCCTACAGAACGAGTAAAGAGGCTTACCGGTAACGAGATTGAACAAGGTATGGGTATACCGACGATCGAATCTCGGGCAAGTTCTATACCGACAAACAAAGGGAATCGTATACGGGATTGATTGAATCCTTGACATAGCGGTTCATCCGATGAGATCATCGTGGATAAAGTGGGAGTCATCATGGGTATCCAGACCCCGCTGATGGTTATTGGCCGGAGAGGTGTCTCCGTCATGTCTGTATGTCTCCCGAACCCGTAGGGTCTACACACTTAAGGTTCGATGACGCTAGGGTTATAGGGAATTGTTATACGAGGTTACCGAAAGTTGTTTGGAGTCCTGGATGAGATCCTGGATGTCACGAGGAGCTCCGTAATGGTCCGGAGGTAAATATTGATATATAGGACGGATGGTTTCGGACACCGGAAGTGTTTCGGGCATCACCGGTAACGTACCGGGACCACGGGTACCACCGGAGGTGGCCCCGGGGGTCCACCGAAGAGGGGCAACGACCCCAAGAGGCTAGATGGGCCAAGTGCGGGAGGGAACCAGCCCCTAGGTGGGCTGGTGCGCCTCCCACACCCAGCCCAATGCGCAAGTGGTGGGGAGAGAGGGCAACCCTAGGCGCAGGTGGGCCTTAGGCCCACCAGGTGGTGCGCCACCCCCTCCCACCCTAGCCGTCGCCCCCCTTCTCCCATCTGGTGGCCACCGGGCCCTAGGGAGGGAACCCTAGGGGTGGCGCAGCCCTCCCCCTCCTCCTATAAATAGAGAGGGGTTTTGGCCATTGAGGGACACGGTTTTCTCTCTCTCTCGGCGCAGCCCTGCCCTTCCTCCTCCTCTGTGCCGGTGCTTGGCGAAGCCCTGCCGGGAGACCTCGTCTCTCCATCGACATCGCGCCGTCGTGCTGCTGGAGTTCTTCCCCAACCTCTCCCTCCTCCTTGCTGGATCAAGGTGCGGGATACGTCACCGGGCTGCACGTGTGTTGAACGCGGAGGTGCCGTAGTTCGGCACTAGATCGGAATCGCTGCGAGTACGACTCCATCAACCGCGTTCTAGCAATGCTTCCGCTAGAGATCTTCAAAGGTATGAAAATGCTCTTACCCCTCTCTCGTTGCTGGTCTCTCCATAGGAAGATATGAATATGCATAGGAAAATTTTGAATTTATGCTACGTTACCCATCTGTGGCACCCGAGCCAGGTTTTCTATGCGTAGATTCTATGCACGAGTAGAACACAAAAGGTTGTGGGCGATTATTTGTCAATTGCTTGCCGCTACTAGTCTTATTCTTTTCTGGCGGTATTGTGGGATGAAGCGGCCCGGACCGACTTTACACGTACGCTTACGTGGGACTGGTTCCACCGACAGACATGCACACCATGCATAAAGGTGGCTAGCGGGTGTTTGTCTCTCCTACTCTAGTCGGATTAGATTTGATGAAAAGGGTCCTTATGAAGGGTAAATAGCTTTGGCATATCATCGTTGTGGCTGTCACGTAGGTAAGAAGGCGTTCTTGCTAGAAACCCAAATCAGCCACGTAAAACTTGCAACAACAATTAGAGGACGTCTAACCTGTTTTTGCACGGTTTGACATGTGATGTGATATGGCCAAAGTTGTGATGTTGCATGTATGATGTATGAGATGATCATGTTATTGTAATAGGTTTCACGACTTGCATGTCGATGAGTATGACAACCGGCAGGAGCCATAGGAGTTGTCTTAATTTATTGTATGAGATGCAACGCCATGTGCTTACTACTTTTACTTCATTGCTAACGGTTAGCTATAATAGTAGTGATAGTAGTAGTTGGCGTGACGACTTCACGGAGACACAATGATGGAGATCATGGTGTCACGCCGGTGACGCTGATGATCATGCGATGCCTGAAGATGGAGGGCAAAGATGATAATGGCCATATCATGTCACTATATGATTGCATTGCGATGTTTATCATGTTTTTCATCTTATTGCTTAGAACGACGGTAGCATAATAAGATGATCCCTCTTAAAATTTCGAGAACGTATTCCCCTAAGTGTGCACCGTTGTGAAGGTTCGTTGTCTCGAAGCACCACGTGATGATCGGGTGTGATAGATTGTAACGTTCGCATACAACGGGTGTAAGCCAGATTTACACACGCGAAACACCTAGGTTGACTCGACGAGCTTAGCATGTACAGACATGACCTCGAATACAAGAGACCGAAAGGTCGAACATGAGTCGTATGGTTGAATACGATCAGCATGAAGTTGCTCACCATGGTGACTAGTCCTTCTCACGTGATGATCGGACACGGGTTAGCCAACATGGATCATGTATCACTTAGATGACTAGAGGGATGTCGATTTAAGTGGGAGTTCATACTTAATTTTATTAAATGAACTTAATTGTCATGAACTTAGTCTAAAAGTTGTCTTTGTAAATATTGTAGATGGCCAACGTCAACCTCAAGTTCAACGCATTCCTAGAGAAAAACAAGCTAAAAGATGATGGTAGCAACTATGCGGACTGGGTTCGCAACTTGAAGCTCATCCTTGAAGCAGCTAAAAAGGCTTATGTCCTTGATGCGCCGCTAGGTGACACTCCCGCTCCTGCGGCAGCCCAGGACATTCTAAACGTCTAGCAAACGCGGAGTGATGAATACTCTGTGGTTAGGTGTCGCATGTTATACAGTTTAGAAACGGGGCTCCAAAGGCGTTTTGAGCAACACGGAGCATATGAGATGTTCCAAGAGCTGAAGCTAGTTTTTCAAGCTCATGCCCGTGTCGAGAGATATGAAGTCTCCGACAAGTTCTTTAGCTGTAAGATGGAGGAGAACAGTTCTGTCAGTGAGCACATACTCAAAATGTCTCGGTTACACGGTCGTCTGACTTCACTTGGAGTCGAACTTCGAGATGATGCTATAATTGACAGAATCCTCCAGTCTCTCCCACCAAGCTACAAAGGCTTTGTGCTTAACTACAACATGCAAGGGATGGAGAAGACCATTCCCGAGTTGTACTCGATGCTCAAGTCTGCAGAAGTAGAAATCAAGAAAGAGCATCAAGTGTTGATGGTCAACAAGACCACTAGTTTCAAGAAAGGCAAGGGTAAGAAGAACTTCAAGAAAGACGGCAAAGCTGTTGCCACGCCCAGTAAGCCAGATGCCGGGAAGAAGAAAAAGAATGGACCCAAGCCTGAGACTGAGTGCTTCTATTGCAAGGGAAAGGGTCACTGGAAGCGGAACTGCCCCAAATACTTAGCGGACAAGATGGCCGGCAACATTAAAGGTATATGTGATATACATGTTATTGATGTGTACCTTACCAGCGCTCGTCGTAGCTCCTGGGTATTTGATACCGGTGTTGTTGCTCACATTTGCAACTCAAAGCAGGAACTGCGGAATAAGCGGAGACTCGCCAAGGACGAGGTGACGATGCGCGTCGGGAATGGTTCAAACGTCGATGTGATCGTCGTCGGCACACTACCTCTACATCTACCATCGGGATTAGTCTTAAACCTTAATAATTGTTATTTAGTACCATCTTTAAGCATGAACATTGTATCAGGGTCTTTCTTAATGCGAGACGGCTACTCATTTAAGTCAGAGAATAATGGTTGTTCTATTTATATGAGTGATATGTTTTATGGTCATGCTCCGCTGGTGAATGGTTTATTCTTGATGAATCTCGATCGTGATGTTACACATATTCATAGTGTGAGTACCAAAAGATGTAAAGTTGATAATGATAGTCCCACATACTTGTGGCACTGCAGCCTTGGTCATATCGGCGTTAAGCGCATGACGAAGCTCCATACTGATGGGCTATTAGAGTCTCTTGACTTTGAATCATTTGACACATGCGAACCGTGCCTCATGGGCAAGATGACTAAGACTCAATTCTCAGGAATAATGGAGAGAGCAACCGACTTATTGGAAATAATACATACTCAGGTGTGTGGTCCAATGAACGTTGAAGCTCGTGGTGGCTATCGTTATGTTCTCACTCTCACCGATGATTTGAGTAGGTATGGGTATATCTACTTGATGAAGCACAAATCTGAGACATTTGAAAAGTTCAAGGAATTTTAGAGTGAGGTTGAGAATCAACGTGACAGGAAAATTAAGTGTCTATGATCTGATCATGGAGGAGAATATTTGAGTCACGAGTTTGGCACACACCTAAGGAAATGTGGAATCGTTTCACAACTGATGCCGCCTGGCACACCGCAACGCAACGGAGTGTCTGAACATCGTAATCGCACTTTATTAGATATGGTACGATCTATGATGTCTCTTACCGACTTACCGCTATCATTTTGGGGATACGCATTAGAAACTGCAGCATTCACTTTAAATAGGGCATCGTCTAAATCCGTTGAGACGACACCGTATGAACTATGGTTTGGCAAGAAACCTAAGTTGTCGTTTCTTAAAGTTTGGGGCTGAGATGCTTATGTGAAGAAACTTCAACCAGAAAAGCTCGAACCCAAAGCGGAGAAATGCGTATTCATAGGATACCCTAAGGAAACTATTGGGTATACCTTCTATCTTAGATCTGAAGGTAAAACCTTTGTTGCCAAGAACGGATCCTTTCTAGAGAAAGAGTTTCTCTCGAAAGAAGTAAGTGGGAGGAAGGTAGAACTTGATGAGGTAATTACACCCCCTCTCGAACAGGATAGTAGCGCGGCGCGGGAAGTTGTTCCTGTGGCGCCTACACCAACTGAAGAGGAAGTTAATGATGATGATCATGAAGCTTCGGATCAAGTTACTACTGAACCGCGAAGGTCCAAAAGGGCACGCTCTGCACCAGAGTGGTACGGCAACCCTGTGATGGAAATCATGTTGTTAGACAACGGTGAACCTTCGAACTATGAAGAAGCAATGGCGGGCCCGGATTCCAACAAATGGCTTGAAGCTATGAAATCCGAGATAGGATCCATGTATGAGAACAAAGTATGGACTTTGGTGGACTTGCCCGAGGACCGGTGAGCCATAGAAAATAAATGGATCTTCAAGAAGAAGACTGATGCAAATGGTAATGTAACCGTTTATAAAGCTCGACTTGTCGCAAAGGGTTTTCGACAAATTCAAGGAGTTGACTACGAAGAGACTTTCTCTCCCGTAGCGAAGCTGAAATCAGTCCGAATCATGTTAGCGATTGCTGCCTTTTATGATTATGAAATTTGGCAAATGGACGTCAAAACAGCGTTCCTTAACGGGAACCTTAAGGAAGAGTTGTATATGATGCAACCAGAAGGTTTTGTCGACCCTAAGGGTGCTAACAAAGTGTGCAAGCTCCAGTGCTCCATCTATGGGTTGGTGCAAGCATCTCGGAGTTGGAACATTCGCTTTAATGAGGTGATTAAAGTGTTTGGGTTCATACAAGTTTACGGAGAAGCCTGTCTGTACAAGAAAGTGAGTGGGAGCTCTGTAGCTTTCCTCATACTGTATGTGGATGACATATTATTGATGGGGAATAATATAGAGATGTTGGAGAGCATAAAGGCCTATTTCAAGAGTTTTTCAATGAAGGACCTTGGAGAAGCTGCATACATATTAGGCATCAAGATCTATAGAGATAGATCAAGACGCCTCATAGGTCTTTCGCAAAGTACATACCTTTACAAGATATTGAAGAAGTTCAATATGGAAAACTCAAAGAAAGGGTTCTTGCCAGTTTTGCAAGGTATGAGATTGAGTAAGACTCAGTCGTCGACCACGGCAGCAGATAGAGAGAAGATGAGTTCTGTACCCTACGCTTCAGTCGTAGGCTCTCTTATGTATGCCATGCTGTGTATGAGACCTGATATAAACCTTGTCATAAGTTTGGTAGGGAGGTACCAAAGTGATCCCGGAATGGAACACTGGACAGCGGTCAAGAATATCCTTAAGTACCTGAAAAGGACTAAAGAAATGTTTCTCGTTTATGGAGGTGACGAAGAGCTCGTCGTAAAGGGTTACGCCGACGCTAGCTTCGACACAGATCCGGATGACTCTAAGTCACAGACCGGATATGTATATGTTTTGAATGGTGGGACAGTGAGCTGGTGCAGCCGCAAGCAAGAAGTCGTGGCAGCATCTACATGTGAAGCGGAGTACATAGCTGCTTCAGAAGTGGCTCATGAAGGAATTTGGATGAAGGAGCTCATCACCGACCTTGGAGTGGTTCCAAGCGCGTCGGGTCCAATGACACTCTTCTGTGATAACACTAGGGCCATTGCCATAGCCAAGGAGCCCAGGTTTCACGGGAAGATGAAGCACATCAAACGCCGCTTCAACTCCATCCAGGGCCATGTCCAGAGTGGAGTAATAGATATATGTAAAGTACACACAGATCTGAATATTGCAGACCCGTTGACTAAACCTCTTCCACGAGCAAAACATGATCAACACCATAATGCTATGGGTGTTCGATACATCACAATGTAACTAGATTATTGACTCTAGTGCAAGTGGGAGACTGTTGGAAATATACCCTAGAGGCAATAATAAAATGGTTATTATCATATTTCCTTATTCATGATAATCGTCTATTGTTCATGCTATAATTGTATTAATAGGAAACGGTAATACATGTGTGAATAAATAGATCACAATGTGTCCCTAGCAAGCCACTAGTGAGCTAGCTCGTTAGTCAATAGATGATCATGGTTTCCTGATCATGGGCATTAGATGTCATTGATGACGGGATCACATCATTGGGAGAATGATGTGATGGACAAGACCCAATCCTAAGCATAGCACTAGATCGTATTGTTCGTATGCTAAAGCTTTTCTAATGTCAAGTGTCCTTTCCTTCGACCGTGAGATTGTGCAACTCCCGGATACCGTAGGAGTGCTTTGGGTGTATCAAACGTCACAGCATAACTGGGTGACTATAAAGGTGCACTATGGGTATCTCTGAAAGTGTGTTGGGTTGGTACGAATTGAGATCGGGATTTGTCACTCCGTGTGACGGAGAGGTATCTCTAGGCCCACTCGGTAGAACATCATCATGAGCTCAATGTGACTAAGGAGTTAGTCGCACGATGACGTGCTACGGAACGAGTAAAGAGACTTACCGGTAACGAGATTGAACAAGGTATGGGTATACCGACGATCGAATCTCGGGCAAGTTCTATACCGACAGACAAAGGGAATCGTATGCGGTATTGATTGAATCCTTAACATCGTGGTTCATCCGATGAGATCATCGTGGAGCAAGTGGGAGCCACCATGGGTATCCAGACCCCGCTGATGGTTATTGGCCGGAGAGGTGTCTCGGTCATGTCTGCCTGTCTCTCGAACCCGTAGGGTCTACACACTTAAGGTTCGATGACGCTAGGGTTATAGGGAATTGTTATACGAGGTTACCAAAATTTGTTCAGAGTCCCGGATGAGATCCCGGACGTCACGAGGAGCTCCGGAATGGTCTGGAGGTAAAGATTGATATATAGGACGGATGGTTTTGGACACCGGAAGTGTTTCGGGCATCACCGGTAACGTACCGGGACCACCGAAGGCAACGACCCCAAGAGGCTAGATGGGCCAAGTGCGGGAGGGAACTAGCCCCTAGGTGGGCTGGTGCGCCTCCCACACCCAGCCCAATGCGCAAGTGGTGGGGACAGGGGGCAACCCTAGGCGCAGGTGGGCCTTAGGCCCACCAGGTGGTGCGCCACCCCCTCCCACCCTAGCCGCCGCCCCCCTTCTCCCATCTGGTGGCCGCCGGCCCCTAGGGAGGGAACCGTAGGGGTGGCGCAGCCCTCCCCCTCCTCCTATAAATAGAGAGGGGTTTTGGCCATTGAGGGACACGGTTTTCTCTCTCTCGGCGCAGCCCTGCCCTTCTTCCTCCTCCTCTCTGCCGGTGCTTGGCGAAGCCCTGCCGGGAGACCTCGTCTCTCCATCGACACCGTGCCGTCATGCTGCTGGATTTCTTCCCGAATCTCTCCCTCCTCCTTGCTGGATCAAGGTGCGGGAGACGTCACCGGGCTACACCTGTGTTGAACGCGGAGGTGCCGTAGTTCGGCACTAGATCGGAATCGCTACGAGTACGACTCCATCAACCGCGTTCTAGCAACGCTTCCGCTTAGTGATCTTCAAAGGTATGAAGATGCTCTTACCCCTCTCTCGTTGCTGGTCTCTCCATAGGAAGATCTGAACATGCGTAGGAAAATTTTGAATTTATGCTACGTTACCCAACAGTTTTATCCTCTACATGAAGTCCATGAGAATAGGAATTATTTTTATAATTTCTATCCTCATGATAGAGAGAGCCTAGCTCAAACTTGGGGGAGACTGAAAACTTTAATGCTAAAATGTCCTAACCATGGGCTCCCCAAAGATATCATTATTACTAATTTCTATGCTAGGCTCTCTCGACAGGATAAAGACTTTCTCGATGCTTCCTCTATGGGTTCTTTCACAAATGAAAGGATTGTTGCTAAATGGGAACTCCTTGAAAGAATTCAACGCAATGCTGAAGATTGGGAGATCGACAAAGCTAAAAAGTCATGTATAAATTATGAGTATGATTGCATTAAGACCTTTGTTGAAAGTGCAAGTTTTAATAAGTTTAGTGCTAAGTTTGGGCTTGATTCTCAACTCCTTGTTGATTTCCTCAAATCTTTTGCTTCACATCTAAATATGCCTAAGGAGAATTCTATCAAGCATCATGAACCTTTTAAAGAGATTTGCAAAGAAGATGTAATTGTTAATGATGATTGCAACATGCATGATCCAATTCCTCAAAACAAAGTTTTATATAAGCATGTTAATTTTTGTGGAGTGGATAGACCTTGTGAAAGGCCTATGATTGAAGAAGAGAAGTATTGTAAGCAACATAAGCATGAAAGAATAATCACTGGGGTTAGAGATTTAAATGAAATTGCTAGAGAATTGTGTGACCTTTATCCTTTTACTTGTGAACTTTGTGGTATAGAGGGTCACTTTAATTTTCAATGCATGAACTTTCAAAACATAACTGTTAACCAGTTGTGTGATAACATGATCACTTGTGATCTTTATGATGAACTTATGTGATTTTTGATGTGTGAAGAGTTATCAGAAAAAACTTCTTGGCTAGATGATAATGCCTTAGGAATAAACAACACTTTGCAAAAACGCCATCTCTATTGTGTTGTTAATTGCCATGAAAACAATTACATAAGTAAGATTAGAAAGGAGGGAACTTTACCAAAGCATAAAAATGTCTCTCATGTTTCCACTTATAAAAAGGAGAGTTTCTCCCAAGTTTCCCCTATTGTTTCTAATGATAAACCAGAATATTTGGAGAAGCTTCCTCTCCATGCACTCTCTCCTAAGGTGAAGAAGAAGAAAAAGAAGAGGAGGAAGAGGAACAAGAAGGAAGAAGAATGGGTATCAACCTGGCCTGAGCATATTTCTCGCATCAACTTTTATCCTAACATACAAAAAATTATGGAGGATGGTGAGCTTGATTGTTATTATCTTGATGATAAGTCCGTAGGTACTATTGAAGATGATTTTGATTATGATATGCATGTTACTTATTGTGATTGGGAAGATGATGATAATGCTACTTATGATCTTGAAAATCTTTTTGGGACCAACTTTGAAAATGATGATATGGAAAGCTCTAAGCTTGGGGATGATAGGATTGCAAGTCCTTTACCTATTAGTGATGTGATTATTGCTAATTCTTTTTCTAGTAAGAATAGAGACAAAATGTTTACAAATATAATTGTTATACCAATAATAGTGCTCTTCTCTACCATGATGATGTTATAACTCCTATCAATAGTGATTGTAAAGATACCTATGACATAAGGAGAAATTATCCTTATGAAACTTGTCATAATCATGGAGGGGATTACTCTCTTGCTGAACACCATCTCCCTAATACACAATTAATCTATAGTGTTCAGGTTGTTTATGATAGTCCTACTCCCACTATTACCAATGAGAAAGATTATGCTTATGTGGAGAGTAAGAGTACCTTTTTGCATATGGATCATGGTAACAATGCTTTATGTTATACTTATATTGTTGAGTTTATTCATGATCCCACTGAAAATTATTATGAGAAGGGAACATATGCTTATAGATATTTCAATAATATCAAGTTTCCTCTCTTTATGTTGAAGGTTTTGAAGCTGCACTTGCTTTGCCTTCCTATGCTTATTGCTTTGTGCTTCAATGAAATATTCTATTGCAATATTCCTATGCATAGGAAGCATGTTATACTTAAATGTGTTTGGTATTTGCTTCCTGATGCTCTCTTTTGTTCTAAAACTCTTATTCCTACGAGAGCATCATTAAAATCTTAAGCCTATCTTTATGGCTATAAAGAAAGAGCTCTAGGGAGACAACCCTTGTTATCTTTACTTTCAGTTTTTAGTGGTCTTGATGTGTGTTACTACTATAGCAACATCATTGTATCTTTATTTTTAAGATTTGTGCCAAGTTATAGCCTCTGATTGCAAGAAAGTTCAAAAATTGTGACATGTTGTTCAGAAACAGATTATGTCTGCTTGACGGAAAAAATCACCAAAAATCACCAGATCATCTTTTTGATCTAAATTGTTTTTGACAGTATGCTCTATATAATTGCCTTTCTAGCATATGTTCTGTATTTTTTTGATTTGAGCTGCATAAGTGCCCCGAATAAATTATTTACTACCTCTTGTCCTATTTTTCACAGATTCTGTCATGTTTTGTGTTTCCATTGTTTTGCAAATCCTAAGCTTAATTTTTTATTTGCAAAAACCTTTTGAAAATCATGAGAAGCGGTAGATTTTCATGAAAATCTTTATTTCCAACAGGTATTGAGTTATTTTATTAAGGGTACTAACCACTCTAATCAGCTTATGATGAGTTTCGTATGAAGGAAGTTTTCAAGTATGCGATGGCAGATGATGAAAGAAGATACAGGAGTGTCAAGCACTCAAACTTGGGCATGCCCCCATGCACCCCAAGAAATATTCAAGGAGACTCAAGCTTCTAAGCTTGGGGATGCCCCCGTGCATCCCCTTCTCTATCAACAATCATCAGGTCGTCCATCTCCATGCTATATTTTTATCACTTCATATGATATGTGCTATGCTTGGAGCGTCCCTCTCTTTACTTTTAAGTTTGTTTTAGTTTTGCTTGTTGTTCATAACAAGTCGGAATCTAGCCTACCTTGTTTGGTAGAGAGACATGGTCCATTCCACTCTAGAACAAAACATAGGTTTTCATGCTTATCTTTTTGTGTGTTCTTCATCTTTCCATAGCTACTGTCATGCTTAGCTCTTAGTTTTCATGCTTATCTTTTTAAGAGCTTTTATTTAGGTTGATTTTGGAACTTTGTTGAGTTATCATGCTTATATTGTCTAGAGAGTTGGCTCGTTGCACTGAGTTGTGTGTCTTGCATGAGAAGCTAATTGAGATTGCTATTAAAGTATAGTAGTAACCTGCAATAGTTTTGAGGTATTGATTTGGGTAATGTTTGGACTACTGATGCCAAGAGCTTGAGCCTATTAGTGATAGGTGTCGTATTTTGGGAAATCCGTGTGTTTTTCAAAAACAAAAAATTAGTTGAGAACTCTAGCTACTAAATTGATCGCTAACCTCTAGAGGGGTTGGAATATATGGAGTACCCTCACGTTACCATGAGTCGAGGATGCGCAAGGATAACCAAACCCCCAAACACTCCTCCTCGAGGTACTTGTCTCTTTGTGAATTTCCTAACTAGATAGAGAGTCACCGGTAATAAGTGTATGAGTTCTTCGGACTAATGTGAGTATTCGATTGTTGGCACTTCCACCATCCATATTTTGCTAGCCTCTTCGGTATCGTGCATTGCCCTTTCTCATCTTGAGAGTTGGTGCAGACTTCGCCAGTGCATCCAAACCCATGACATGATACGCTCTGTCATACATAAGCCTCATTATATCTTTCCTCAAAACAGCCACCATACCTACCTATTAAGGCATTTCCATAGCCTTTCCGAGATACATTGCCATGCAACATCCACCATCTCATGACTTGATCTTCATGTCGTACATGCCTTTGCTTGATCTTATATCCGCATGATAGTTAGGCCTTGCCCAAATTATTGCTACATGGCGCGCTAGTATCATTGCATATCCTGCTACACTGGCAGAGGCATACATTTGCATACATCATGATAGTTTTCATTTGTCTTTATGTTGAGTACTTCTTATAAAGTGTGATGATCTTCTTTTTATTCATGTAAAACATAGAGTGTTGCCCTTAAGTGAGGGAAAGATCCCAAAGAGGACAAAACAAAAGATCCCAAAGAGGACAAATGAGAGATAAATAGAAAGAGCCAAAGAGGCCACACAAAAATAAAAAGAGAAAGAGAAAAAGAAAAAGAAATAAAAAGAGAGAAGGGGGCAACACTACTATTCCTTTTGAAAGATCAACACTCGTACTCCATTGCTATATTTGTACTTCATAGAGATTATCATTCATGCATAACTATGTGGGGACCCTTACACTATAGAACTTGGTTTGCATATTCCAATCACGAGCCTCCTCAAATGAGCTCTAGGTCTTCATGAGAAAACAAGTTGGATGCACTCCCACTAGTTCCATTGGAGAGCTTACCTTAGCTCATATGTGCATCTGTTACATGGCAATCCCTACTCCTCACATCATATCTATCATTTGGCTTTCTCTCGCCTATGGTTGTCCTCATTGATGTGAGCCTTTCACACCCTTTTGTTTTCCTTCCCATAATTATTCTATTTGCCATCCTAAGTGCCAACATATCTTGCTTACGCTCATCCATTGCATGAGTCCTCAAAGTTGAAAGGGAGAGGATCATTTTGACTTGTGCCTGACTAGTGGTGTGGGGATGAGTCAAAATAAGATTACGAAGGAGACTAAGTGTGAGGTTTAGTAGATTGAGTTCTCAATAAAAATATATTTTATGATCTCAATCCATCTCCCACTTCTTGCATGCAAACACCATTTGGAGACATTCGAGTCACGGACAGCGAGAGCTCTTGCACCTTTATGTTCTTACTTTGCTAATTTCAATACTAGATATAGACTCTTGCTTGTTATTATCTTAACTTGACTTTCATATCTTACTTGCTTTACTTTGAAGTTCTTATATGTGTGTTAGCATGCCACCACATAAATTATTGTGTTATCATTTACCTACTCGAGGACGAGCAGGACTTAAGCTTGGGGATGTTGATACGTCCCAAACATATCTATAATTTCTGCTTGTTCCATGATCTTTTGGGTGACATTGTTATATGTTTTGCTACACCTTTATATCTTTTTACACATATTTGGACTAACCTACTAACTCAGTGCACCCAGTGCGAGTTTATGTCTGCTGATTTCTTTTTTGCAGGTTCTTTTACCCAAATTTCGAGAGCTCCAAAAATCCCGAGAAAAATATATAAAAATCAACGTGACGAAAGCTTCGAGATGCCTGAAGGAGAGCCGGAGGGGGCCACCTGTCACCCAGGCGGCCTGCCCGCGCAGCCTAGGGGAGGCCGTGCCAAGAGGCCAACTGAGCGACTAGGACCACCCCTGGTGCCCTCTTTTGGCCTATATTTAGCCCCCGTCGAGGAAACCTTGATACTGGAACCCTTTTCTCCAGAAGCAATTCAGATCTCTGCCGCCAACACCGACAAGTTTCGGGGGACAAAATTCCTGTGTCGGCACCCTGTCGGGACGGGGAAGTGCCCCCGGATTCATCTCCATCAATGTTGCTTCCTCCCTCCATGAAGCGGGAGTAGTTCCTCCTCGGGGTTGAGGTCTTCTACAGTAGCTATGTCGTTAATTCTCTCTCTCTCATGATGTGATCTTGATTGTGATCATGGTCTATGTTAATCTAGGATGATCCCATGATGTTTCCCCTTCTTCTATGTATTGGATTGATGTACTCACTTGATCTTATCTAGTATAATCCCCGAGACCATGGTGACAGCGGTCTATTGGACATGGATTAGAAGAATATGTTCATGAGTGATTTCCTCTTTTGTGAATTGATTGAAGATTGAGAGTCTCTTGGTGCTTGTCTTTGACTATCCTTCAGATACGTTGTGCTGATTGTGGTACACTCTTTGGATGGTCACTATGACATTGGGAAATCCATAGAGAGAACTATGAGCTCTGAGGTGTGCTTTTGTAGCCCTATAATTCGCGTCTTCTCTTGATCACAACGGAATGACCTCCGAGTACGTCTCCATTGCATGTTTTAGTGGAAATATCATGTGATTAGACTATGTTAATGTTGTTGGGAGTTGCCACTAGTGAAAGTATGAAGCCTAGGCCCTGTTTCTCACCATTGTTACACCGTTTATGCTCACTTTTGTCACCTGCTACCTTGCTGCCATTTTTATTTCAAATTTATATTACCTTGCTTTGCCACACCTATCACCCATATTTTACCATCTCTTCGTCGAACTAGTGCACCTATACAATTTACCATTGTATTAGCTGTGTTGGGGACACAAGAGACTTCTTGTATCTTAATTACACGGTTGCTTGAGAGAGACCATCTTCAACCTCTACTTCCCTGAGTTCGATAAACCTTAGGTCATCCACTGGAGGGAAATTGCTGCTATCCTACAAACCTCTGCGCTTGGAGGCCCAACATAGTCTACAAGAATTGAAGCGTGCGTAGACATCACCAGGCGGCCCCCAAATGTCTTGGAGACGATTAATCTCCGCTCTTGGTATACCCAGGGGTAGTATCCCGTCACTTCTCCATGGCTTATACCACTGATACAATCGATAGTTTCATCAAAACGAGCAAAACAATGCATCAAAAATAGAATATGTCAAAATAGGACAGTGTGTAGTAATCTGAACATTTACCATGCTTATGTAACATAAAAGATTCTGAAAAGTTAGGAATACATAAAAAAATTATAGCATTACTATGTACAAATTTCAGAAACTTTCGATGTTCTACTAAAACATGTAAATTCATGCACTACACCCAAATTTTCTGTTCTTACACCGCACATACCAACAATCAATCTAATCATCCTAAAGGCAAATCTTGGCACGTTATTTTTATAATACAATGGTACTTATACAAGGGGATAATTCTTTTTGTTGAAAGGTTTTTGTAATCAAGATTCACAATGTTTCCATGGGCATGAACAAAGTTCAAGGCTACCCCCCACTTCAACGGTACTCGTCCTTGTCACTTTCACATTTCTTTTTGAAAAAGTTTTAAGTTCCTTGCCTTTTTTGTTTTAAATATTTTAAAAGCACACAATATAAATAAATTACTCATGAAAAATTTCGAGTTGTCTCCCTCGCATCGCTTTCTATAAAGTCATTAAGCTAGGATAAAGTGCTCAAGTAATGGATCCACCCGGATCCCAAGGTATATCGAAGCCAATTTTAATTAACAATGATTTGTAATTTAGTAGTGAGCACAAAGCAACATATATCATGCAACTACGAAGTCTAACTCTCTTCCTATGCATCAGCATATCATAAAAGAACAATTCATGCACATCAAGTAAAGGACAATACATAGCATAAGCAGTTTCTTCCAATTTTATCGTGTTGGAAACATAAAGAGGTGGAGATGTAGTTCTGTTGGGGAACGTTGCATGGGAAATAAAAAAATTCCTACGTACACGAAGACCTATTATGGTGATGTTCATCTACGAGGGGGAGATCGGATCCACATACCCTTGTAGATCGCTAAGCAGGAAGCGTTAAGAAAAGCGGTTGATGTAGGGGAACAGCTTCCTGATTCAAATCATCGTCGTCCCACAATCCGTCCACGGCACGTCCGAGTTCAGCACACGTATAGCTCGATGACGATATCCGCCTTCTTCATCCAGCAAGAGATACGGGGAATTAGATGAGTTCTCCGGCAGCGTGACGACGCGCCGGTGATGGTGATGATCTATTCCTGCACGGCTCCGCCCGAGCTCCGCAGAAAACTGATCTAGAGGAAGAACTATGAAGTAGAGGTTTAGGGTTGCACGTGGAAAAGTTGTGTCTCAAAAAGCCCTAAACCTCAAGTATATATAGGAGGAGCCAATGGGTGGGGCTTCCCTCTAGGGCGCCGGCCGAAGGAAGGAGGGATCCTCCTCCAAGTCGGTTTGAAGGGAGGAGTCCCTTCCTTCCTTTTTTTTCTTTCTCCTTTGATTTTTTCCTCTTGGTCGAAATAGCCCTATTTGGATGGCCTCACAAGCTCACCAAGGGCTGGTGCGCCACCCATGGGCTATTAGGTTCCCTCCCGTGTGGGTGGCCCCCTCTCGGTAAAAACCCAGAACCCATTCGTCACTCCTGATACACTACCGACAATGCCCGAAATCTTTCCGGAAGCCAAATGCAGCAATCCTATATATCATTCTTCGTTTTCAGACCATTCCGAAAACCCTCGTGACGTACGTGATCTCATCCAGGACTCCGAACAAACCTTCGGTCACCAACACCTATAACTCAACTATACCGAAACGTCATCGAACCTTAAGTGTGCAGACCCTGCGATTTCGAGAACTATGCACACATGCCCTGAGACACTCCCCGGTCAATATCCAATAGCGGGACCTGGATGTCCATATTGGATCCTACATATTCTACGAAGATCTGATCGGTTGAACCTCTGTGCCAAGGATTCATATAATCCTGTATACCACTTCCTTTGTCCTTCGGTATGTTACTTGCCCGAGATTTGATCGTCGGTATCCCTATACCTATTTCAATCTCGTTACCACCAAGTCTCTTTACTCGTTCCGTAATACAAGATCCCGTGACTAACACTTTAGTCACATTGCTTGCAAGGCTTATATGGGATGTTGCATTACCGAGTGGGCCCCGAGATACCTCTCCGTCACACGGAGTGACAAATCCGAGTCTTGATCCATGCTAACTCAACGAACACCCTTGGAGATACGTGTAGAGAACCTTTATAGTCACCCGGTAATGTTGCGACGTTTGATACACACAAGGTATTCCTCCAGTGTGAGTGAGTTACATGATCTCATGGTCATAGGAATGAATACTTGACACGCAGAAAACAATAGCAATAAAATGACACGATCACATTCTACGTTCATAGTTTGGGTCTTGTCCATCACATCATTCTCCCAATGATGTGATCCAGTCATCAAGTGGCAACACTTGCATATGGTCAGAAAACCTTAACCATCCTTGATCAACTAGCTAGTCAACTAGAGGCTTACTAGGGACATAGTTTTGTCTATATATCCACACATGCATTTATGTTTTCATTCAATACAATTATAGCACGGATAATAAAAGATTATCTTGAAACAGGAAATATAATAATAACTATTTTATCATTGCCTCTAGGGCATATTTCCAACAGTCTCCCACTTGCACTAGAGTCAATAATCTAGTCTCACATTGCTATGTGATTTACATTGTAATGAATCTAACACCCATACAGTTCTGGCGTTGATCATGCATCGCTCGTGGAAGAGGTTTAGTCAGCGAATCTGCAACATTCAGATCCATGTGCACTTTCCAAATATTTACGTCCTCTCCTTCAACATAGTCGCGGATGAGGTTGAAGTGTCGTTCGATGTGTCTGGTCTTCTTGTGAAACCTTGGTTCCTTGGCTAGAGCAATGGCACCAGTGTTGTCACAGAACAGAGTTATTGGATTTAGTGCGCTCAACACAACTCCAAGATCCGTCATGAACTGCTTCATCCAGACACCCTCCTTAGCCTCCTCCGAGGTAGCCATGTACTCCGCTTCACATGTAGGATCTGATACGACGCTTTGCTTGGAACTGCACCAGCTTACCGCACCCCCATTGAGAATAAATACGTATCCGGTTTGAGACTTAGAGTCATCCGGATCAGTGTCAAAGCTTGCATCGACGTAACCCTTTACGACGAGCTCTTCGTCACCTCCATAAACGAGAAACATTTCCTTAGTCCTTTTCAGGTACTTCAGACTATTCTTGACCGCCGCCCAGTGTTCCACTCCTGGATCACTTTGATACCTGCCTGCCATACTTATGGCCAGGCTAATGTCCGGTCTTGTGCAAAGCATTGCATACATGATAGACCCTATGGCTGAAGCATAGGGGACGGTACTCATCTTTTCTCTATCTTCTGCAGTTACTAGACACTGAGTCTTACTCAACTTTATACCTTGTAATACTGGCAAGAACCCCTTCTTGGATTGCTCCATTTTGAACTTCTTCAAAACTTTATCAAGGTATGTGCTTTTTGAAAGTCCTATTAGGCGCCTCGATCTATCACTATAGATCTTAATGCCTAATATGTAAGCAGCTTCTCCTAGGTCTTTCATTGAAAAACTTCTGTTCAAGTAATCCTTTACGCTTTCTAGAAACTCCACATTGTTTCCAATCAGCAATATGTCATCCACATATAATATTAGAAACGCTACAGAGCTCCCACTCACTTTCTTGTATATACAAGATTCTCCAACAACTTGTATAAACCCAAACGCCTTGATCACCTCATCAAAGCGCTTATTCCAACTCCGAGATGATTGCACCAGTCCATAAATAGATCGTTGGAGCTTGCATACTTTGTTAGCATTCTTTGGATCGACAAAACCTTCGGGTTGCATCATATACAACTCTTCCTTAAGAAAACCACTAAGGAACACCGTTTGACATCCATCTTCCAGATTTCATAAACGAAAAATGTAGCTATTGCTAACATGATTCGGACGGACTTAAGCATCACTACCGGTGAGAATGTCTCATCATAGTCAACTCCTTGAATTTGTGAAAAACCCTTTGCCACAAGTCAAGCTTCATAAACGGTCACATTACCGTCTGCGTCCGTCTTCTTCTTAAAGATCCATTTGTTCTGAATAGCCTTGTGACCTTCAGGTAATACTTCCAAAGTCCACACTTTGTTTTCATACATAGATCCTATCTCGGATTTCATGGCCTCTAACCATTTGTTGGAATCTGGGCCCACCGTTGCTTCTTCATAATTCACAGGCTCATTGTTGTCTAACAACATGATAGATAAGACAGGATTCCCGCGCCATTCAGGAGCAGTACGTGATCTTGTCGACCTGCGAGGTCCGACAGTAACTTGATCCGAAGCTTCATGATCATCATCATTAGCTTCCTCTTCAACTGGTGTTGCCTCGACGGAGATTTCCCTGTGCCCTGCGCTACCATCCTGTTGGAGCAGAGGTTCCACAACCTCATCAAGTTCTATCTTCCTCCCACTCAATTCTTTCAAGAGAAACTCTTTCTCAAGAAAAGCTCTGTTTTTAGCAACAAACACTTTTCCCTCAGATATGAGATAGAAGGTATACCCAACTGTCTCTTTTGGGTAACCTATGAAGACGCACTTTTCCGCTTTGGGTTCCAGCTTTTCAGGCTGAAGCTTTTTGACATAAGCATCGCATCCCCAAACTTTAAGAAATGACAACTTTGGCTTCTTGCCATGCCATAACTCATATGGTGTCGTCTCAACAGATTTTGATGGTGCCCTATTTGAAGTGAATGCAGTTGTCTCTGTATTTCAAATTACTATGATCTGAAACTAGTTCACACTGAAACTTTGCAATCAGCACATACTAAGCATGATTTAGACAAATATCTCTCCCCTGCATTTCTACATCAGAAATCGAACAAAGGGCGTCTGTGAACTATTATGTATACATGCTGCAGGGACAAAAAAGATGAACTCTGGAACTTTACACTAGAACCAAAAAAAAATACTTGAACCAAGAAAATAAAACTAGATCCAGGAAGAACACTAGGGTCATGTGAGTCTAGGGGTGCAGGGACATAAACGTTAGGAAACAAAAATCCATGTTAAATTCATGAATTTGAGAACTACTAGAAAGTTTCTGAATTGAAAAAAAAACAATTACAACACATGGAAATGAGTATAAAAAAGATAAGGGATCACATGTTCAGGGAGATAAAATACAGAAAGTTAAGAGAATCCTTGAACAAACAGGTTAGAAATACTATATTTTCATAAAGCTAGGACTGTAATTCAGAAACTTTGGCACACACAAACCATACACTAATCAGTAACTTAGATCATGATTTCAAAATAACTCATTTACAAGAAAGTAAAGAAACTAGGACTGAAATTTATAAACTTTGGAACTACATAGAAAGACCTTTTTTCCTACTTGAAGTTCAAAATGCTACAAACTACTGATTGTAAATACAAATGAGTACACATAGGAAGTAATAAAATGATCCGTTCATATCAATTAAGCCTACGAACTGACAAAAAGGGGCAAACACAAGTACAAGTAGACATTACATGTTGCAAGATTAACAAAACAATGCTTATATACAGTTTACATTTACAGGTGCCTGCAATGGAATCAAATGGGATGGAAACAAGCATGAAGGGCCAGGACATGTACCTCGAACATGATGAAGCTAAGTTCCTTAATGTCTCTCTTATAGCATTAACAAATCATGTGAAAAGAAAACAGATTCAATCATGTTTTTCTAAATTGGTGCTTGACAACAAAACAGAGCGGAGCAAGTCCACTGAAAGTTAGAATGTAAATTCAATAAGAATTACATTGTAAAATCCACAAAGGATTACAGTGTGAATCCACTGAAAATTGCACTGTAAAACCCACTAAAAATTACGGTGTAAGTCCACTGAGATATACGGTGTAAATCCAATAAGAATTACACTAAAAAATCCACTAAATAAAATACAAAAATAATCCAGCCTACTCAAATGCAGATTACAAAAGGGTAAAAAACCGTCCATACTCAAAAGCACTAAGGATTACACTGTAAATTCACTGAAATTACACCAAAAAATATCAAGAGTTATAGTGCAAAAACAGTGAAAATCACAATATAATTCTACTAAAAACTACAGTGTAAATCCATTGAAAATTACACTGAAATAATCAATAGTTACAGTGCGAATTCCACTGAAAAATTATAGTCTAAATCCATTAAAAACTACATTGTAAATCCACTAAAATTACACTGTAAAAATCAAGAGTTACAATGCAAGTTCACTGAAAATTACAGTACTGATCCACTAAAAACTATAGTGTAAATCAAGTGAAGCTTACATTGTGAATCCACTAAAAATCCTCTCAACCCACTAAAGAATTACATTACAAAATGTACTAATGATACATTGAAAATGCACTGAGAATTACGCTGCAAAAATATCACCTAAATTACTAAAGCAATTAGACCGTAAATCCACTTGAGAATTACAGTGAAAACCACTAAGAATACACACTAAAATACTGATTGTAAGTTTGTAATTACACTAAAATAACCATTGTATTAGAGTTTAAAAAAACTGCAATTCCACTGAAAATACCCATAATAAATACTGAAAATTCACTGAAACATGAATTGTACTTACAATACAAATATCAATGAAATTACACTGGATTTCTGATAAAAACACATGAGTTTCAGAGACTGGAGCTGTGATTACACTGATTTTTATAGATTCACATAAACTATGAGGTAGATTCAACATCTACATCCAAACATGAGGGATTCATAGCGACAACTACAGGAGGGATCCATAGGAGGGATTGTACACACCTAGGAGTTCAACATCTACAACAAACAAGGAGGGATCCAAACCGATAACTACAAGAAGGATCCACTAAAGAAATGGAACACAATTAGGAGTTACTCTCTACAGAGACAACTAGAACGCAATTAGGAAGCACAAAATATCAACAATATACTGGAAGAATCCACCACTACATATACATGGAACCATACATCTACAACAAAAAAACATCTAGGAACCATGGCTACACGGGATAACATACATGATCCACCGGATCTAGCAAAAATCAAACAGAAAAAAATAGGGGAAGGAAAACAGAGGGAAATGATACTTACAAAACCAACCATGGACGGAGGATGATGAGGAGGACACACGGCTCGCAAGTCAACACAAGAAAAATGAGGAGCGACGCGAAACCAATGCAGACGGATTGCCATGGCATTGATTTCGCCTCTTCCTCTGTGCGCGCTTGACGACAAGGAAGCAGGTGAAAGGAAGGGGTGGGGGAGGAGGACAGGACGCCTAACCACCAGCTCGCCCTTGAGAGATCAGCGACTGGGATCTTTAGCCAAAAATCGCCATGACTCAATGTCTCATGCTCGCGCCGCTTGAAATGGTGAATGGACAGGGACAAAGTGAGCAGAGGAGAAAAAGGAAATAAAAGAAACAATTAGGACACGCTACCCATCAAGATTAACGGGTCTCCAGAAAAAGATTGTAGACCCGATAACAACCAAAACACCTCGAGACAAAAAAGAAAGAAAAAAACAGGGATCTTGACACAAGGATCGAACGGGCAGAGAAACGGATGAAAGCTGAAAATATTTCAGCCGGATGAAAATTAGCATTCCCGTAAAAAAAATCGGTTGGACCTGTGTATCCATCTACGTATCAGCTTGCCTACTACGCGAAGCTAGACGACCGTCATCCTCACCGTTGGACGGTCGCCGTCATCTACCCTCCATCTTTCCCACCCTTCTTCCCCCCAACATCACTCTACCCTCCCGCCTCGCCACTCCCACCCCACACCGACACTTCCCTATCCTCCGCCGCCATGGACCGCGAACCCTCCGTCTCCGACGAGGACGACGACCTCGAGACCCTCGTCCCCCAGAACCACACAAAGCCTCCTTCCCCCTCGTCCCGCTCCCGGGCCTCCTTCAGCATCTCCGGCTTCCGCCCCGCGCTTCCCTCCTCCGCCACATCTCTCGGCCGCGTCCTCTGGTCCCGCCGATACCTCCTCATCTGCGTCTGCCTCCCCGTCCTCTTCATCATCCTCTTCTTCTCCCTCGGCGGCGCCTCGTCTCTCCCCGCCTCCATCCGGCTACCCTCCGCCTCGCCCGCCGCCGACCTTGCCTCCTCCCGCATGCGCGAGGCCGAGCTCCACGCGCTCTATCTCCTCCGCTCCCAGCGTTCCGGCCTCCTCAGCCTCTTCAACCGCACTGCCGCCCCTGAGCCCACCAACAGCTCCACCGCCGCCCCTGTCTCGTTGTCTGATCTCCAGGCTGCGCTCCTCAGCCAGATCAAGATCAACCGCGAGATCCAGGAGGCGCTCCTCTCAACGCACCACTCTGGGGCCGGCAATGCCACAGAAGATGCTTTGGATCTTGATCTGCCAGGCCCCGGGTGCAGGAGGAGGGAATTGCCGTACAACCGGCGGACGATAGAGTGGAACCCCAAGAAGAATCGGTACCTGTTCGCCATCTGTCTCTCTGGGCAAATGTCGAACCACTTGATTTGCTTGGAGAAGCACATGTTCTTCGCCGCACTTCTTGGCCGGATCTTGGTGGTTCCCAGCCAGAAGGTAGATTATCAGTACGACCGGGTGCTTGATATCAACCACATTAATGAGTGTATTGGAAGGAAGGTTGTGATTACTTATGAGGAATTTGTGGATAAAAGGAAGAAAGTGAGCATCGATCAATTTATATGTTACGTGGGGTCGCCCCCTTGTTACATGGATGAGGATCATATTAAGAAGTTGAAGAGTGTGGGGATTTCAATGGGCAAGATTGAGGCTGCTTGGCCAGAGGATGCAAAACTGAAGGAGCCAAAGAAGAGATATGCAGCAGATATCACGGCAAAGTTCACGACAGACGCTGAGGTGCTTGCAGTCGGTGAGTTGTTCTATGCTGATGCTGAGGAAGAGTGGATGATGCAGCCTGGTGGTCCATTGGCTCACAAATGCAGGACTTTGATCCAACCAAGCAGGCTCATAATGCTTACCGCGCAGCGATTTGTGCAGACTTTCTTGGGTGGAAACTACATTGCTTTGCATTTCCGTCGACATGGCTTTCTTAAGTTCTGGTAAGACATCATATCAGTTGATTAGTAATCAATCATCTCGATATTTAGCAAGATGCATATATTAAGGTTGTTTGTGGAACTTGTGATCCAACATGCTGACAGGGCTGCATTTTGTTTCTAGGCTCTAGTAGTAGCTGGCTTTATTTCTGTTATAATTGGACCGTTCGGGTTGCTCATACATTATCCTGTTTTAGTCATTGCTTGGCTGATGATGCTTTGGACATTGGAATTTTGGAAAATGAACTTGTCTGCTTAGATAATTCGTCCAAAACACCAGCCACTTATTTTGATAAAGAATGGCTCTTCATTTAGATCTAGGAAGTTAAATTTATACAAGTCAAAGTCTGACTACTACACAGCTGACCAAATTTACTATAGACAGTCTTCATGGGGCTTTTAATGAAGTGTCTGCTAATACTATAAATTAACCATGTCCTCCTTATGATAGAATAAGCTTCATGTACATAGCATATAGTTTCTCTTCTACTGATCAAAGTCTATTCCTGAAGAGTTATTTTTACTTTAGTTCCTGATACCTTACTTAGGGTGCACCAAAGTTCACGATTCGCTCTGCCTTTTGTTTAATTTAACTCGTCAGGCTCAGCTAAATGGTTTAACCTGATAACTTCATGACCAACTTTGAGCTGGTTACTGCTCTTGGTCTTGGTTCCTCACATTGTGGGTCATATTTGGTTAGCATGTGTCACCCATTATCATCCTGATACGTCCATAAGACACTTCTGCAAAGTACTCAATATTTAGCACCAGGCAGCACCTTGCAGGTTGGGGTAATTTTCTATAGCAGTTAAACAAAATTATTTTTGTTAAAACATAATTTATTATTCGATATTTTAGTACAGCTGTGTCCAAAGAAAATTCTACAGAGACGAGCAATGCGTTATGAGTTTCCTTGTCAACAGTTCCTTCTAGTATAATTAATTGCTTCTATCAATTTGGCTGACCATGTGAGTTCCGCGACCTCACTTACTAATCCGTTATATTTGGCTCATTGTTTCACGATGTCACAACAGTTCAGAGAAACATATTTAGTTGAACTCTGTTTTTTTGCTTTTCTATCTTGGATATATCCACAGATATATGATATATGCCAAAGAAACATGATATTTGATTGTGATGAGATAGTTGTTATCTGCTTTCAGTTCATGCTAATACATCATTAGGTTCTTTGAGTTTGTGATATAGAAATTAGTGCTCCTGTGCTTAAAGTTTACAAGATGTAAGAAATTAGTACCCACTCTATGACTACAAAGAAATCATATACTCCCTCCATTCCTAAATATAAGTCTTTTAAGAGATTTCACTAGAGGTCTACATACGAAGCAAAATGGGTGAATCTATACTCTAAAATATGACTATATGCATCCGTATGTAGTTTTTTATTGAAATATCTTAAAAGATTTATATTTAGGAACGGAGGGAGTATATAAAGTTGACACTTGGTTATAGCTTGGATTGGCATGAAACCTATTACATTTACATGTGTGAATTACTCCCTGCACTTTGTCGTTGTAGCTATGGCACCCGGATGCACCATATGCTTGAGGTTCTTTGGGGATTATTGATGGGAAAACAGCTCATTGCCTAGAAAATCTGCCGAGACTTTCAGTTCATCACACACAAATATTGTTATAATTTGTAAGTATCTTTTCCTGTGTGGCATTAATTGATATTTTTTTGTCTCCGTGCAGTAATGTGAAGAAAGAGAGCTGCTTCTTTCCTATCCCTCAGGCAGCAGGATGCATCCTGCGAATCATCGAGAAAGCTAATGCCCCAGTAATATATCTGTCGACTGATGCTGCTGGGAGTGAGACGAATCTTCTGCAGTCGTTGATTGTATTCAATGACCGGCAAGTACCTCTTGTGAGAAGACCAGAGCATGAAGGTTCGGAGAAGTGGGATGCCTTGTTATACAGAAAACACATGGGTGGAGATGATCAGGTATATATCAATTCCCGTCCTCTTCTTTTGTCTTGGTTCTCGTATTGGGTAGAGATGGTTTGGTTAAATAGCAAACCGCTTCGATTGCTTATGCAGGTCGAGGCCATGCTCGACAAGACAATTTGCGCTTTGTCAAACGTTTTCATAGGGTCATCGGGCTCCACCTTCACAGAGGATATCTTCAGGCTACGGAGGGGCTGGGGATCGATGTCCTACTGCGACGAGTACCTCTGCCAGGGTGAGCCACCCAACTACATAGCAGAGCTAGAGTGAGAAAATAGTACCCATGGTAGAGAGATTCATAGCGGCATTCTTTTTCCCTTTACGTGCTGATGATATACATATATCCTGTAAATTGGTGTGTACAACTAAGTGTAAAAGAGTTGTGATATCTGTATCAGCGCCGTCCACTGATTTGTCTGTGCGGCGTATGTTATTCTTACATGGTTAGAGAATACAAAGGGGGCTTGTGGGTTGTGCAGTGTTTTTTTATTTTTATTTTGCGGGGGTGCAGTATTTTTTTATTAACCATGTGTGGCAAGTGAAATGCCCATTCTATACTAGCTGGAATTGAATTTTACCTTTCCTGCTGCACTTTGTTTCCGTGAAATACTGTACATACTACTTCCTTCGTTCTTAAATATAAGTCTTTTTGGAGGTTCCACTAATGGACTACATACGGATGTATATAGACATATTTTAGAGTGTAGATTTATTCATTTTGTTCCGTATGTAGACCTCTAGTGAAATCTCTTAAAAGACTTATACTCACTCCGTTTCTAAATATAAGTCTTTTTATGGATTCTACTAGAGGACTACATATTTTAGAATGTAGATTCATTCATTTTGCTTCGTATGTAGTCATTTAGTAAAATTTCTTAAAAGACTTATATTTAAGAACGGAGGGAGTATTTAGGAATGGAGGGAGTAGCATGCAGTGTAAGTTGACCAACAATCCAAACATGGAATGGGTTGCCAACTCGAGCTACGGCTTCACACCCTCTGTGCCGGTGCACACGAGCCGGGCCTTCTAAACGGCTTTTATTTGTCTTTATTCATTTTGCGAGGTAACTATTTGTCGTGGCCCTATAAATCCTGTTTTTACTTTATTAAAAAATATCCATAATTTTCAGAAAAGTCTCGTAAAATTTCCAAAACACAATTTTTAAATGTACTCTGTTTAAGACATATCTTCAAATGTACAGAGTATTTTAAAAAATGCCCGGAATATTTATAAAAATAGTTGCCGATTAGACCCGCCGGAGTGACTCTTAGTGAGCCCCTCTTCTGGAGCCATCCAGTGAGCGCTTCTTCTGGAGCCATTACTTGACGCGCCGTTACTTAACGCGTTCTCAGCCATCGCCACGTGTTACGTTTTTAGCGATTTCTTCGGACTTTATTTTTTTATTTTTTCGCACGCGTTTTCGGCTTTTTAGATTGTTTTTGTAATTTTTTGGTGTTTCAGTTTTCCACGGGTCTTTCTTAGTTTTTTGAAGGAAAAAAATCCAAAAAAAAAAATTTCGTAAAAAAATGCGATTTTTTTCATGAGAGGCACGGTTTTGCTTTCACGGAAGACACAGATATGCCTCCGCGAGAGGCATGGCCGTGTCTCTTGGAAACAAAAAAACATGATTTCTATTTTTTTTTTCACGAGAGACACGGTTTTGCTTCCGCCAGAGACACGGTTTTGCCTTCGCAAGAGGCACGGCCATGCCTCTCGGAAAGGAAAAAACATGTTTTCTGTTTTTTTTTCGCGAGAGGCACGGTTTTGCCTTTGTGAGAGGCATGCCCGTGGCTCTCGGGAAGGGGAAAATGCATTTTTTTCATTAAGAGGCACGATTTTGCTTCCATGAGAGGCATGATTTTGTCTTCGTGAGAGACACGATCATGCCTCTTGAAAAGGAAAAAACACGAAAACACGATTTTCTGTTTTCTTTTCTATTACGGGAGGCACGGTTTTTTGGGTCCATTTTTTTCGTGATTTTTATTTCATCAAAGCCTATCAACATGAGATCTAGTTTTGAAGATCTCGATGCGAGAAATTCAACGGTGAAAATGGTTCCAGATTTGGATGCACGATTTAAGAGATAAAACGTTTTAAAAAAAATGAATCTACGAAGAAAGGAAAAACTCCCAGATTGCGACAAGTTACGCGCATGCAATGCGCCACTTGTCACGACGTGGACAAGTTGCGCGCATGCAATGCGCCACTTGTCACGACGTGAAAGTGAGAGTGATCTTTGAAAAGAATATACTCGCTAATTAGTGATTTCGTCCGAGTGCCACCAGTGCGGGAGGTGAACAATTTTGATTGAAAGCACGACATATAGGACCTCCTTCTAACGAGAGGTCCTGTTTGACGCTCATTGTGTCAAGATGGCGGAGTTTCGCACACTGGGGTCCCCAACGGGGCTAGCCCATTTACGAGACACTGGAATGTCCAACTTTTTCCTAGCGTTCATTTCAGTCTATTTTTATAGTGTTACTTAAAAAAGGAGAATAATTTATTTCCCAAAAAGTTACATTTTGAAAATAAATAAGTAATATATTTGGAAAACATGAAAACATTTAAAAGTATTTTGATTAAAATACTTTCACGCTTTATAAAACTTTTGAAGGTTTTTCATAGCGTACATTTTTTGAAAAAATTCAAACATTGTTTAGACGCAGGAATTTTTGAAATAAATTGTAAAAAAGTAAAAACATAGCAAAAAAAATACTGAAAAGATGAAAAGTGGACAAAAACTTATAGAAGGTTCCCAAAAATGGTAAACACCCTACAAGAAAATTTTACAAAATTATTGTACTTTGAATGCTAGCTAAATGGGCTGCTCCACTCCAAGCAATTGCTTTGCTCCTTTCCTCAGTAGGCCGTCTATTTTGATCATTTTTTAGGACATTGTTAACTCATAGCTGCTCGATAGGCTAGCGAGTAGGGGATTAATAGGTTACTCGGCAAGTTAAACAATTAATCAGCCAATTTATCAGTTTATCGGCTACTTGGTGATCTTATATATAGGGATTAATGGCAATTTAATTTCTTAATCAGCCGAATTCTTGAACAACGATTTTGATGAGTAGTGCCTAAAAATAAGAGTTGCCCCTCCCAACCTGGAAATGATATATATCTCTTGTACCAATAAATATCCATTGCAATCCGAGGATCATGACTCAGCCCATTAGCAATCGAAGTGCTCAGAGGCCTCAACTTCGAGGTACTTTTGGAAAACTTCCATGCCGGTTTTGAGTTATTTCCATTGTTTTTCTGTTTTTTTTCTTTTTCTTTCTTTGTTTTCCTTTTCCCATATTTTTATGACCATTTTTAAAATCTATGAAAATGTAAAATTTGTAAAGATGTTTTCAAAAAATTTAATTTCTTATAAATTCAAAAAATATTTCCTTTGTGATTTTTCTTAAATTTATATTTTTTTGAAAAATTGTAGAACATTTTTAAAATTTGTGAGAATATCCCAAATTCATAAATATTTTTATAATATGTGATTTATTTAAGTTTTATGAATTACCGATTGTTTTATGAATTGGTGGACGTTTTTTTACAGATTTATGAATAATGACAATATTGTGTCCAACTTTTATCAAAAAAGGCTTTCGTCCCACTTTATATATAAAGCAACCACGATCAACATGCCGGTACAAACGCACGCCACCACAACAGAAGCACACATCAAAGGCAAGATAGAGAGGTGTTGAACGCATGCAACAACACCACCCCTAACACTACAAGAACAACATGCAACTCAATTATGAACACACCACCGCGAAGAGATGAAGCCACATACGACAAATCATGGGCTCTAAGGCGGCGCCTTCAGGAAGTTTACGAGACTGGAGGGCTGCCACTGCCCAATCCGAGGATCAAAGTTTCTCCTGGAGCACCATGACGGGTAATGAGAGCCGCGACGATGCCTTGAAGAAGGGAACGAGCTTCGTCGCCGTTGGTCCGTCCGAAGATAGAATAGGTTTTCACCCCGACCAATACTCACCGCCGCCAAACACCACACCTCGGCTACCACACCGTCCACACGACCATGGTCACCGGGCAACACCGAGAACGGGCTCTACCCATGAGCACCGCGCTACCACCCCCAAGGCAGCCGCCCCGGCATCCAGGGCCGTGACACCACCGCACCCGAGACACGCCGCTACCCCAACCAAAAAAGGCGAGGGAAAGGAGCCGCCTTTTGTACCCCTGGACCCCCAGCGCTAAGACCCAAAGGCCGGCCAAAACTGACCTTCATCGACCTGTCCTGCCGTACTGGTCACGAGACGAGCTCGGTCCGGCAGCACCGTGAGCGAGACGAGCTCGGTCCTGCTGTACCGGGTGCGAGAGGAGCTCGGTCTTGCAGCACGGGCGCGAGACGAGCTCAGTCCTATGATACGTCCATTTTGAATCATGCTTTCATGTTGATATTTATTGCTTCTTGGGGCTGTTATATTACATGTGGTACCATATTTATGCCTTTTCTATTTTATTTTGCAAGGTTTATTTGAAGAGGGAGAATTCAGGCAGCTAGAATTCTGGACTGGAAAAGGAGCAAATCCTAGTCCACTATTCTGCACATCTCCAAATGCCCTGAAAATTTACGTGGATTTTTTCTGGAATATATTAAAAATACTTGGCGAAAGAACTACCGGAGGGGGGCCACCAGGGCCCCACAAGCTTGCCCACCGCCACCACCCCCTGGTGGCGCAGGGCAGGCTTGTGGGCTGCCTGAAGGCCCACTAGCCCCCCTCTTTTGCTATACGAAGCGTCCTGGTCTGGAAAAAATCAACCGGGAGCTTTTTTGTGGTTTCGTCGCCGCCACGAGGCGGAACTTGAGCAGAGCCAATCTAGAGCTCCGGCAGGACGATCCTGCCGGGGAAATTTCCCTCCCGGAGGGGGAAATCGTCGCCATCGTCATCATGAACACTCCTCTCGCCGGAGGGGAGGCATCTTCATCAACATCTTCATCATCACCATCTCCTCTCCAATCCCTAGTTCATCTCTTGTAACCAATCTTCGTCTCGCAACTCCGATTGGTACTTGTAAGGTTGCTAGTAGTATTGATTACTCTTTGTAGTTGATGCTAGTTGGATTACTTGGTGGAAGAGTTTATGTTCAGATCCTTGATGCTATTCATTACACCTCTGGTCATGATTATGATTATGTCTTGTGAGTAGTTACTTTTGTTCCTGAGGACATGGGATAAGTCATGCTGATAATAGTCATGTGAATTTGATATCCATTCGGTATTTTGATATGATGTATGTTGTTTTTCCTCTAGTGGTGTTATGTGAACGTCGACTACATAACACTTCACCATATTTGGGCCTAGAGGGAGGCATTGGGAAGTAGTAAGTAGATGATGGGTTGCTGGAGTGACAGAAGCTTAAACCCCAGTTTATGCGCTTCTTCGTGAGGGGTTGATTTGGATCCACTAGTTTAATGCTATGGTTAGAATTTGTCTTAATTCTTCTTTTGTAGTTGCGGATGCTTGCGAGAGAGGTTAATCATAAGTGGGATGCTTGTCCAAGTAAGGGCAGTACCCAAGCGCCGGTCCACCCACATATCAAACTATCAAAGTAACGAACGCGAATCATATGAACATGATGAAACTAGCATGACAGAAATTTCCGTGTGTCCTCGGGAGCGTTTTTCCTCCTATAAGACTTTGTTCAGGCTTGTCCCTTTCTACAAAAGGGATTGGGCCACTTGCTGCACTGTTGCTACTACTTGTTTCTTGTTACTCTTTGCTTGCTACATTTCACCTCGCTACACAATCACTTGTTACCGCTACTTTCAGTGCTTGCACTTATTACCTTGCTGAAATCTGTTTATCAGAGCCTTCTGCTCCTCGTTGGGTTCGACACTCTTACTTATCAAAAGGACTACGATTGATCCCCTATACTTGTGGGTCATCAAGACTCTTTTCTGGCGCCGTTGCCGGGGAGTGAAGCGCCTTTGGTAAGTGGAAATTGGTAAGGAAACATTGTTATACCGTGCTGAAATTTATTGTCACTAGTCACTATGGAAACTCTTCCTTTGAGGAGTTTGTTCGGGGTATCTTCACCATGAACGGAAGCACGAGGAGTTGCTCCTAAACCTGAGGTACCTACTGAAAATATCTTTTATGAAATTCCTTTGGGTATGCTTGAGAAACTGCTGGCTAATCCTTTTACAGGAGATGGATCTTCACATCCAGACTTTCATCTAATCTATGTAGATGAAGTTTGTGGTTTATTGAAGCTTGCAGGTTTTCCCGAGGATGAGGTAAAGAAGAAAGTATTTCCTTTATCTTTGAAGGATAAGGCGTTGACATGGTATAGGTTATGTGATGATGCTGGATCATGGGGCTACAATCGGTTGAAATTGGAATTTCATCAAAAGTTCTATCCTATGCATTTAGTACATCGTGATCGAAACTTTATTTATAACTTTTGGCCTCGTGACAGGGAAAGCATAGCTCAAGCTTGGGGGAGGCTTAAATCAATGCTATATTCATGCCCCAATCATGAGCTCTCGAGAGAAATCATCACTCAAAACTTTTATGCTCGGCTTTCTCATGAAGATCGTACCATGCTTGACACTTATTGTGCCGCTTCTTTTATGAAGAAGGATATTTATCACAAGTGGAATTTATTGGAGAGAATCAAGCACAACTCTGAAGATTGGGAGCTGGAGGAAGGTAAGGAGTCAGGTATGAATTTCCAGTTTGATTGCGTTAAATCTTTTGTTGAGACAAACACTTCTAGAGATTTTAGCGCTAAGTATGGACTTGACTATGAGATAGTAGCTTCTCTATGTGAATCTTTTGCTGCTCATGTTGATCTTCCCAAAGAGAAGTGGTTTAAATATCATCCTCCTGTGGAAAGCAACATAGCCAAAACCAATCTAGTTGAGGAGAAAATCATAGCTTTTAGTGATCCTGTTGTTCCTTGTGCTTACACTGAGAAACCACCATACCCTGCTAGGATGAAGGATTATTCTAAAGCTCCAACTGTGATACGTAGGGGTTACATTAGACCACTTGCACCCCCTAAGGAGATTAGAGTTGAACCTAGTGTTGCTATTATCAAAGACCTCTTAGCCGAAGACATAGATGGGCATGTTATCAAATTTTGTGAGGACTCCTCTAGAATTGCTAAACCTCACGCGAAAGACAAGCACAGACCTGTAGTTGGCCTGCCCGTTGTTTCTGTTAAGATAGGAGATCACTGTTACCATGGTTTATGTGATATGGGAGCTAGTGTTAGTGCGATACCCCGTTCTCTATATGATGAAATCAAAGATGAGATTGCACCTGCTGAATTAGAACCCATTGATGTCACTATTACGCTAGCTCATAGAGACACTATCTGCCCTGTGGGAATTGTGAGAGATGTAGAAGTCCTGTGTGGTAAGACGAAGTATCCCACTGATTTCCTCGTCCTTGGTACTGCACAAGATAACTTTTGTCCCATCATATTTGGTAGACCCTTTCTCAACACTGTCAATGCTCACATTGATTGCATTAAGCACACTGTCACAGTAAGTTTCGAGGGTGTGTCTCATGAATTTAACTTCTCCAAGTTTGGAAGACAACCCCATGAAAGAGAGTCGTCTGGTAGAGATGAAATCATTGCTCTTTCCTCTATTGCCGTACCTCCTACGGATCCTTTAGAGCAATATCTGCTTGATCATGAAAATGATATGCATATGGAGGAGAGAGATGAGATAGATAAAATTGTCTTAGAACAACATCCTATTCTCAAGCATAATCTGCCTGTTGAATTGCTTGGGGATCCTCCCCCACCAAAGGGTGATCCTGTGTTCGAGCTTAAACAGTTGCCTGATACTCTTAAGTATGCATATCTTGATGAGAAGGAGATATATCCTGTCATTATTAGTGCTCTCCTCTCAGAGCGCGAAGAGAAGAAGTTACTAAAAACTCTGAGGAAGCACCGTGCTGCTATTGGATATACACTTGATGATCTTAAGGGTATTAGTCCTACTCTATGTCAGCACAAGATTAAAACCGATCCTGACTTTAAACCAGTTGCGGATCATCAAAGGAGATTAAATCCTAAGATGAAAGAGGTCGTTAGAAAAGAAATATTAAAGCTTCTGGAAGCATGAATCATTTATCCTGTTGCTCATAGTGATTGGGTAAGTCCAGTACATTGCGTACCCAAGAAGGGAGGTATCACCGTCGTTCCTAATGATAAGGATGAACTAATCCCACAAAGGATTATTACCGGCTATAGAATGGTGATAGACTTCCGGAAACTGAACAAGGCAACCAGGAAAGATCATTATCCTTTGCCGTTCATTGACCAAATGCTAGAAAGGCTATCAAAGCACACACACTTTTGCTTTCTAGACGGTTATTCAGGTTTCTCGCAGATACCTGTTGCACAATCTGATCAAGAGAAAACCACTTTCACTTGCCCTTTCGGTACCTTTGCCTATAGACGTATGCCTTTTGGCTTATGTAATGAACATGCCACCTTCCAAAGATGTATGATGGCTATATTCTGTGACTTTTGTGAAAAGATTGTCGAGGTTTTCATGGATGACTTCTCCGTTTATGGGTCTTCCTTTGATGATTGCCTCAGCAACCTTGATAGAGTCTTACAGAGATGCGAAGAAACCAACCTCGTCTTGAATTGTGAGAAGTGCCACTTTATGGTTAATGAAGGTATCGTCTTAGGACACAAAATCTCTGAAAGAGGCATTGAAGCTGATAAGGCTAAGGTTGATGCAATTGAGAAAATGTCGTGCCCCACAGATATCAGAGGTATACGAAGTTTCCTAGGTCATGCTGGTTTCTATAGAAGGTTTATTAAAGACTTCTCTAAGATTTCTAGGCCTCTTACCAACCTCTTGCAGAAGGATGTTCATTTTGTTTTTGATGAGGATTGTGAGGAAGCTTTCGAAATACTTAAGAAGGCTTTGATAACCGCACCTATTGTTCAACCACCTGACTGGAACTTGCCCTTTGAAATCATGTGTGACGCTAGTGATTATGCTGTTGGTGCTGTTCTAGGACAAAGAGTTGACAAGAAGTTGAATGTCATTCACTACGCTAGTAAAACTCTAGACAACGCCCAAAGAAACTATGCCACCACGGAGAAGGAATTTTTAGCAGTCGTGTTTGCATGTGAAAAGTTCAGATCTTACATAGTTGACTCCAAAGTCACTATTCACTCTGATCATGCTGCTATTAAGTACCTCATGGAGAAGAAGGACGCTAAGCCTAGGCTACTCAGATGGGTTCTCCTGCTACAAGAATTTGATTTGCACGCCATTGACCGAAAGGGTGCTGATAACCCTCTAGCAGATAACTTGTCTAGGCTAGAGAATGTCCTTGATGACCCACTACCTATTGATGACAGCTTTCCTGATGAGCAATTAAATGTCATCCGCACTTCACTTAGTGCACCATGCTATGCCAATTATGCAAACTATATCGTAGCCAAATACATACCACCCAGTTTCACCTATCAACAAAAGAAGAAATTCTTCTTTGATTTGAGACACTACTTTTGGGATGATACTCACCTTTATAAGGAAGGAGTAGATGGTGTTATTAGACGTTGTGTGCCTGAACATGAACAGGGACAGATCTTGCACATGTGTCATTCCGAAGCCTACGGAGGACACCATGCTGGAGATAGAACTGCCCATAAGGTATTGCAATGAGGTTTCTATCGGCCCACTCTCTTCAAGGATGCTCGTAAGTTTGTCTTGTCTTGTGACGAATGCGAAAGGATAGGGAACATTAGTAAGCGTCAAGAGATGCCTATGAACTATTCACTTGTCATTGAACCATTTGATGTCTGGGGCTTTGATTATATGGGACCCTTCCCGAGTTCCAATAGGTACACTCACATCTTAGTTTCTGTGGATTACGTTACTAAGTGGGTAGAAGCTATCCCCACTAAAAATGTTGATCACCACACCTCTATTAAGATGCTTAAAGAAGTCATATTCCCAAGATTTGGAGTCCCTAGATACTTGATGACTGATGGCGGTTCACACTTCATTCATGGTGTTTTCCGCAAGATGCTAGCTAAGTATGATGTCAACCATAGAGTTGCATCTCCTTATCATCCTCAGTCTAGTGGTCAAGTGGAGTTGAGTAATAGGGAGATCAAGTTGATCCTACAAAAGACTGTCAATAGATCTCGAAAGAACTAGTCTAGCAAACTTGACGATGCACTATGGGCTTATAGGACTGCTTATAAGAATCCCATGGGCATGTCACCGTATAAAATGGTTTACGGTAAGGCCTGTCATTTACCTCTTGAGCTGGAACACAAAGCTTATTGGGCAATCAAAGAGCTCAGCTTTGATTTCAAACTTGCCGGTGAGAAGCGGTTGTTTGATATCAGCTTGTTGGATGAATGGAGAGCCCAGGCATATGAGAATGCCAGGTTGTTCAAGGAAAAGGTTAAGAGATGGCACGACAAACGAATACAGAAACGAGAGTTCAATGTAGGTGATTATGTCTTGCTATACAATTCTCGTTTGAGATTCTTTGCAGGCAAGCTTCTCTCTAAATGGGAAGGTCCCTATGTTGTCGAGGAAGTATATCGTTTCGGTGCCATCAAAATCAATATCACGGAAGTAAATTTTCCTAGAGTGGTAAATGGGCAAAGAATCAAGCATTACATCTCTGGTACTCCCATAAATGTTGAGACCAATATCATCAATGTCATAACTCCAGAGGAGTACATAAGGGATGTTTATCAGCCTGTTTCAGACCTTGAAAACGAAGATGTATCTGTTTCGGCAAGAAATTGGACTCCCATACTTTTCCAATAGGAAATTTCCTCAGTTTTGGAATTTTTGGAAATTAGAAAAATAAAAAGCAGTCCGGAGAACAAACGAGGAAGCCACAAGGGCCCACTCCGCCACCACCCCTGGTGGCAGTGGGCAAGCTTGTGGGCACCTCGTGTGCCTCCCGGACTCCGTTTTCTTGCAGAAGACTCCTTCTGGCCCAGAAAAAAATCAATATATAGTCGCCCGAAGGTTTTGATCTCCGTATCGCGCAATTTTCCTCTGTTTTCGTTTCGAGCTTGTTCTGCCGCAGATCTAGGTCAAGATGTCTTCTCAAGATTCAGAGGGAGAGAGCTATGTGGCTGACTACCTTGCTAACCCCAAGGTCTATGAGGACTTGGAACCATATGGTTGGACCACTGATGAGGAAGAGGACTATGAGCCCAAAGGGAAGGAGCAAACGAGTTCCGTTGAAGAGGAGGCTCCTCTACCTCAACCTGCAAACACGCATGTGGAGTTCAAGAAGTCAAGCCTCCCTGACCACAGGAAGAATCCTAAGACCTTGTTTATCCCTTCTCGTTTCTTGCAGGAGAGTAAGCATGAGCTTTGCCATAGAGTTTTGAAACTTGAGGAGGAAAATGACGATCTAAGGGAGCAGAACTTTTTGGTCAAGTGGAAATTAGACAAGCTCAAGACTGCTCCAACAACACCACCATCACCACCAAAGGAAGACAACTAAGCATTGGTATGGGAAATCCCCTTGGCTTCTGCCAAGCTTGGGGGAGTTGCCCTGGTATCGTATCACCTTTATATCTTTTGCTTTTACCTTTGTTTTAGTTCTTTCCTTTTCAGTTTTTATTTCTTCTTTTAGAGGAATAAGTCTTTAGTTTTTAGTTTGGGTCTTTTGCTTTTGTCTCTCCCCTGATGCATTCGAGCTTACGAGCTATATAATAAAGAGTGTCTTAGTCAAGGGCTTTGCTTTGTGCCATGATCAAAGAGTATGAAAAGAACGATAGCATGAAAGATCATGAGACGATCTTATGGAAAGTGATAACTTCACTTATGACAAGTATGATGATTGAAACTTGTTGAGAATAAATCAACATAGACCTCAGTCATTGTTGCAATTAATAAGAAGTAATAAGGAAAGAGAGGTTCACATATAAATATATCATCTTAGACACTTTTTACAATTGTGAGCACTCACCAAACTATTACATGCCTAGGAGTAGATGTTGGACAAGGAAGACAACATAATGAATTGTGTTTGCTTGGTTCCAAAAAATGTCATATGATTAGAGATCCCTTAGCATGTGACGATTGCTTCCACCTCATATTAGCCAAAACTCCCGCACCAAGTAGAGATACTACTTGTGCATCCATAAACCTCCAACCAGTTTTGCCATGAGAGTCCACCATACCTACCTATGGATTGAATAAGATCCTTCAAGTAAGTTGTCATCGGTGCAAGCAATAAAAATTGCTCTCTAATATGTATGATCTATTAGTGTGTGGAAAATAAGCTTTGTACGAACCTGTGATGAGGAAGACATAAAAGCGACAGACTGCATAACAAAGTTCTTTGTCACATGGGGCAATATAAAGTGACGTTCCTCCGCACTAAGAGGACAAGCATTCAAACCTCAAAAGCGCATGACAACCTCTGCTTCCCTCTGCGAAGGGCCTATCTTGTACCTTTACTTTTTACCCTTGTAAGAGTCATGGTGATCATCACCAATTCCCTTTTTGCCTTTGTCTTGGCTACCGTCACATGCTTTGGAAAGATCTATATTCATATATCAACTTGGAGTTGAGTACTCATGCTTTATTATTGTTGACTTTACCCTTGAGGTAAACCATTGGGAGGCAAAACTATAAGCCCCTATCTTCCTTTGTGTCCAGGTGAAACTTTGACACCATGAGTAGCACGTGAGTTGTAACAATTGTGGAAAACAAAAGAGATGATTGAGTATGTGGGTTTGCCTTACAAGCTCTTATTTGACTCTTTGTGATGTTGTGATAAATTGCAATTGCTTCAATGACTATGGACTATTGTTGGTTACTTCTCGGTAAGGTTTTTGCTTCATGCTTTGCTTTGTGAAGGAATTGTTACTTTCCCGTAAGAATCTTTATGATATATTGCTGTTCTATGTGTGATCATGTTGCCCTCATGTCCGTATTATGTTTTATCGACACCTTCGTCCCTCAACATGTGGACATGTTTATGGAACTTGGTTTTCGCTTGAGGACAAGCGAGGTCTAAGCTTGGGGGAGTTGATACATCCATTTTGCATCATGCTTTCATGTTGATATTTATTGCTTCTTGGGCTGTTATATTACTTGTGGTACCATATTTATGCCTTTTCTCTCTTATTTTTCAAGGTTTATTTGAAGAGGGAGAATTCAGGCAGCTGGAATTCTGGACTGGAAAAGGAGCAAATCCTAGTCCACTATTCTGCACATCTCCAAATGCCCTGAAAATTTACATGGATTTTTTCTGGAATATATTAAAAATACTGGGCGAAAGAACTACTCAAGGGGGGCCACCAGGGCCCCACAAGCTTGCCCACCGCCACCACCCCCCTAGTGGCGCAGGGCAGGCTTGTGGGCTGCCTGAAGGCCCACTAGCCCCCCTCTTTTTCTATATGAAGCGTCCTGGTGTGGAAAAAAAATCAATCGGGAGCTTTTTCGTGGTTTCCCGCCGCCACGAGGCGGAACTTGAGGAGATCCAATCTAGAGCTCCGGCAGGACGATCCTGCCGGGGAAATTTCCCTCCCGTAGGGGGAAATCACCGTCATCGTCATCACCAACACTCCTCTCACCGAAGGGGAGGCATCTTCATCAACATCTTCATCAGCACCATCTCCTCTCGAATCCCTAGTTCATCTCTTGTAACCAATCTTCGTCTCGCAACTCCGATTGGTACTTGTAAGGTTGCTAGTAGTGTTGATTAATCTTTGTAGTTGATGCTAGTTGGATTACTTGGTGGAAGAGTTTATGTTCAGATACTTGATGCTATTCATTACACCTTTGGTCATGATTATGATTATGTCTTGTGAGAGTTACTTTTGTTCCTGAGGACATGGGATAAGTCATGCTGATAATAGTCATGTGAATTTGATATCTGTTCGGTATTTTGATATGTTGTATGTTGTTTTTCCTCTAGTGGTGTTATGTGAACGTCGACTACATAACACTTCACCATATTTGGGCCTAGAGGAAGGCATTGGAAAGTAGTAAGTAGATGATGGGTTGCTGGAGTGACAGAAGCTTAATCCCTAGTTTATGTGCTGCTTCGTGAGGGGCTGATTTGGATCCACTAGTTCAATGCTATGGTTAGACTTTGTCTTAATTCTTCTTTTGTAGTTGCGGATGCTTGCGAGAGAGGTTAATCATAAGTGGGATGCTTGTCCAAGTAAGGGAAGTACCCAAGCGCCGGCCCACCCACATATCAAACTATCAAAGTAACGAACGCGAATCGTATGAACATGATGAAACTAGCATGACAGAAATTCCCGTGTGTCCTCGGGAGCGTTTTTCCTCCTATAAGACTTTGTTCAGGCTTGTCCCTTACTACAAAAGGGATTGGGCCACTTGCTGTACTGTTGCTACTACTTGTTACTTGTTACTCTTTGCTTGCTACGTTTCACCTCGCTACACAATCACTTGTTGCCGCTACTTTCAGTGCTTGCAGTTATTACCTTGCTGAAATCCATTTATCAGAGCCTTCTGCTCCTCGTTGGGTTCGACACTCTTACTTATCGAAAGGACTACGATTGATCCCCTATACTTGTGGGTCATCATCCTACTACTCCGGACGCGAGACAAGGGGTGGACCATAGCTGGGAGAGGTTTGGCTCTTCGGCGCACGTAACACACACATGATGAGAGGGTGGAGCGAGGATCAATATGGTCCACCCGCAGACGAGTCGACGTTGGAGTAAGCCAACCGTCGTCGCAGACAAAGCCGTCGAGCCACCATGTAGCCGCCGCGCCACTGAGAGGGCAATGCCGAGCCGGACCTCCACGCGCCGCAATCGCCCACGACCGGAGCACCACCCACGCCGGGCCGGTGCCCCACCCGCGCAGCCACGAGGTCAGGTCTAGCCAGACCGCCGCGGCCGCCGTCCCTGACCCCCGGCCCACACCACCACCATACCGCTGCTGTCCCACCACCAGGCCACGCCTCCAACGGCCCACGTCGCCAGCTGCAGCCGTCCGCCAGATCTGAGCCGAGCTCAAGCCGCCGCCACGACCGGCGCCAGCATGCCCCACCACCAGGCAGCCCGCCGCACCACCAAGACCACCAGACGCTGCCGCCCCGAAGGAGCTCCGCCGCGATCCACCAAAACGCCACGCCCAGGCCCGTCGAAGCCGGCCTGCACCAGCCCCCACATGCAAGGAGGCGAGAAGTCCCGCCGGCGCCGACGTCGACCGAAGCTTCACTCGGAGCGCCCTGTGGCGATGGCGGGGGAGAGGAGGGGCGGGGCGGGAGGGAGGTGCTGCCCGACGGCATCTAGGATTCCCTCCCCGTCGCCTACGGGGGCGACGCGGGAGGGCCCGGTCGGGGCTTGGCCAGTTGAGCTTGAGATAATCATAAATTTGTGGACTTTTTTTAAATTTCAAATATATTTTAATACACGAATATTCTTAGAATTTGCTATCATTCTTAACTCTCGACCACGTGTTTAAATTATAGACTTTTCTATATTTGTGAATATTTTAGGAATTCACCAATGTGTTTTCAATTGTTTGAAGGAAAACAGAGATTTTTTTTTTCAAATTGATGATTTATTTTTTAATTCACCAATAATCAAATACAGTTTATTTCTTTAAATTGTTCAACACTATGGTTCTTTGTCAACATTTAGTAAATTCAAAATAGTTTTTTAGGATTCATGATTTTTTTTGTATATATGAACATTTTTGGATTTATTGTTATTCTTATAGATTTCACAAAAAAATTCAAAATTCTTGATTATATATAATTAGTAAGATGAAAATAATCATAATATATATTAAAGAGGAACATAGAAATTCAAAAAGAAAAGGAAAACAACAAACACACATATATATAGTGTAGCGCTAGCTAGAGTGGCACGTCTACTCCTTAGGACATCTCCAATGGGGTCATCAAATCTTTCTCCACGCTGCGAATTAGAGGGTCTAGACATTTTTAGTCATTCAACACTCTTCACCAAATATTTGTGGATTGGTTTGAATGTTTAAAATCCCACAAAGTGCCTTCAAACTCTAGAGAGTTCTAGTGTACTCCACGTGTGTGCGTACACCACCAACTCAGTCTCAAACTCCACCACAAATCCACTTGTCCCTATCCCTTCCTTCTCTCTCTCTCCTCTTTTTATTGGACAAGAGGCATACATTTGGTGAATATGGTTAAATGGCCACCACCCCTTCAACTGTATGTCAGACATTTGATGACGCTCCTTTGGTGACTGCTTTTAGAGATGCCATTAGGCATCAAATACTAATCTTTTTTTTGAACCTTATGTTTGGCAATTTTTCTCTACCGATGGTTCATGAGACGCACGCCAAATATCTATACTACTAATAAAAGAGCAAACGTAAACTTTTTTAAACACACCTCATAAAACGTACACGGATCTATTATCACCGCATGATTAGGTCCACTTAATTCAATCTAACGGCTAGCCTTAACTTAAACCATTCTCTGTGTGCACTTAACAATTTGCATTGACTGACCGTGCTCCACCGCAGAGAAAAATATGAAACTCCACACCCGATTAATTAGGAAAGTATAACCACGATGACGTCTTATTAGGAAACTAATAACGATCGCGTCTTATTAGGAAACTAATCGGATATTCGCACATATTAACACGGCCATCACCTCAACCTGATCTCGATCCCATCTCTCAAGAAAAATCACCACCACCGGCCTCCAATCGGCATGGCGACGAGGAGCCAAGGAGCAGCGCCGCCGCCTCCCCGGCCTCCTTTTCCCCTCTGCCTCTCACCTTCTCCCCCGCCGCGCATCACACGCCTCCCCGCCCAGCGCCATCCTTCCCGCGTTCTTCCTTCGTTCTCGTCGCCGACTGAGCCATGGGAGGGCTACAACCTCCCACACCTTCATGGGACGTTACGGGCATGCCGGTGATTCGTGAACCGCCGAGGGTGCCGCACCGATCGCCGCTTCCGATGACACGGGAGCCACCCCATCCGGCAAGGACGCAGGGCGCTGCCGTCGACTCTCAGGGTGCTGTTGTTGTTGAGGTCCATCGCCCAACTGTGCTCCTGTGGGCCAACGCCCAAAATTGGCTCCCAGTGGCATCCCCGCTCGAGGTCCTCTACATCTCATCATTTGCTGCAGAGTAAGAATTCATCCACCCTCTCATCTCCCCAAGCCCTACCAGGCACCCCTGGATTGGATCATGTGGTAGCTGGTGATTCCAAGTCTCCGGTGTGTGTATTGTCTTGTTACACTATGGGAGGGAATGATTTAGTTTCAGCAAAATGGATGAAATTGAGTAGCAAGAAACTTATAATTGTGGTTAATTAGAAGTTAGAACGGTGTGGTCCAGATCGAGTGTCTGATGTTACGCTTTCCCTTGTGTGATTTATCCATTTTTCCTCTAAAGATGAAGCTCGTACATTTGTAATCCTTAATGGACTTTGCCAAATGTTAGCATGGTTCATTTATCCTAGTTCTTCCTGTACTTGCTGAGTAAAGGGATTATGATTTACAAAATGACACTTCTGTCGAGCTTCTAGGAGAGAATCAACTTGTAGGAAATATTTAGCATGCACTTCTGGAGAAAATATTATTTAGCAAATGCGGTATGACATAATAGTCCTCCAGCCAAGCAGCCTTTTCTGGAAACAGAAAATATTCTATGTTGACATGAAATGTGATAAGTAATGAGTTGTAGAGGGTTCCTGAATTGACATGATGGCGTGCTTAAATTTTCTATAGTTGACCAAGTTACTTATGTGCAATTGCCTTTTTTTTGCGGTTGACAATTGCCATATTTTGACACAGGTTCCTGCAGGTTTCCTCACTTCTGCTGAGGCGAAGGCTATTAGTCGATGTGAGAATGTGAAGAACCATCGGAGAACCGCCGCCACCACCTCTAGGGATGTGGGAGTCACATCCGCGGCCGCCACAAGGACACGCTAGCCGCTGCTGCCGCAGGGGCCACGGGTGCACGTGGAAGTAGCTGCTTCCACGGGGGGACATGGGCGCACATGGAAGCCCATACTTCACACAAATTCAGTTGAGGTTTTTGTGCTACTCTATTTTTAGTTATGTTCCCTTATCGATATGAAATTTCATTACTGGGTAGAAAACATTTACTTTGTATGCAGTTCTTCAACAACAGTGCTTAATGACGAGCAAAATGTACCACATACACCCCTAGCCATGACGTGAGGTAAAATTGCCCTTATACTGCATGCTTATTTTCTGTTCATAACTGATGAGATGCCATGCTCCAAACTAACGACAATCTGCCATAGATGTGGACCCTAATGAATTGCAGAGGCAAATGGTTGGGGGAAGAGGATTCCTAATTTTGAGACAAGAACACTTATTTTGGCGTACTTATCCTATGGTGTTTATTGCTTTTGAGACAAGAACACTTATTTTGGCATACTATCCTATAGTGTCTATTCCTAATTTTAGGAGTGAATATGGGTTGTGGACTGCTTTTCTTGCACTTGGTGTGCGTTTGTTCTGACCCTTTCCAGGTAGAGTGACAACGAGGATTCATACATCTTGCTTTCCATGCAAATGATATTCTAGGACGGAAAATCAATTGTCCTTTATTTCGAGCAGCGTTGAAGTTGAGTCAAGAGCTACATGCAGTAAAGCACTTACCTACATCATATGAAGTTGACGGGATATATTTGGATGCCAACTATATGGAAATGAGGGCCTTTGTTGAGAACATGAAGCAAGATTGGGATCGTTTTGGTGTGACTATCATGTGTGACTCATGGACAGGACCTACCGGCATGAGCATCATTAATTTCATGATTTATTGTAATGGGGTTATGTTCTTTCACAAGACTGTCAATGCAACTGGTCGAATCCAGAATTCAGGTAATGAAAATTCTTTGTGCTGCAGTCATATTTGTGCTCTATTCCTTGTCATGAAATATTTAACATCGCTGTTCATGCAAAATTCATATTGAAGGAGATTAAGAAGGTCGTTATTGATGAAATTGGCCACAAGGTGGTTGTCCAAATTGTCACGGACAATGGTTCGAACTACAAAAAGGCATGCAAAGATCTCGTAAAAGAGTATCCTCATATATATTGGCAGCCTTGTGCAGCTCATACAGTCAACCTCATATTAAAGGACATTGGTAAATTTCATGAGGTTGCTCGAGTTGTCAAAAGTGCGAAAAGGATGAGTAGGTTCTTCTACAATCACAACCGGCTGCATGCTGAGATGAGGGACAAGATTGGTGGAGAGTTGATCCGTCCTAATGCCACCCGCTTTGGAACTGTTTTTATTTTCCTGCAAAGTATTCATGATAAGAAGGACAAGTTTCGGCAATGGATGGTGTCAGATGAGTGGAAAAATAGTGATTGGAAAACTGAGGAAGAATTTGACTATATAGAAGCATGTTTGACAAGTAGTGAATGGTGGAATGACCTCAAGAGGGTTCTAGATAGAGTGCAGCCACTATACTTCGTACTACGATATGCTGATCAGCAGAAGGATGGGACCGTTTCTGGTTTTAAATTAAGGATGATGACCGTTGTTCAGGAATTGACAACTCAACTCGGCGAGGATACATATGAATTTGAAAAATACATGAGGAAGGTGGGCCCGAGGATTCAGTAATTGTACGACAACACGTTGATGCTTGCAGGTACCTCCTTTGTGCTCAAACGCCTTGTGCTTATAGATTATCATGTAGCTTCTGTTCTAATATGTTTTCTTTCGTTTGTAGCTGCTGCCCTTGATCCCGAATCACACTATTCATTTGCATTTGACAAAGATCCAGCCTATATTAATAAAGTGTTAGATGTAATATCAAATATGGCGGATACACCACAGTCTGGAGCAAAGGCTATGGATGAACTTTCACTTTATAGTAGAAACAAAGGAAAGCTTGGGGAGTGATGGCACGGCTCGCAGCACGCACATCTAGCCCAGGTAAGTGAGCTACAGAATTTCTGAGAGTTTGATTGTAGTATCTTCTCTTTTGTTGACTTATGGTTTTCTATCTTGCAGCCACTTGGTGGTCTCAATATGGTGGAGATGTGCCCATGTTGCAGAAGTATGCGATGCGCATTGTGTCTCATTGTGTGTCATCAAGTGGCTGTGAGCGCAATTGGAGTACTTTCACGTTGATCCATACCAAAGTGAGAAATATTCTATGTTACATTAAGCTGACAAAGTTGGTGTACACATGTTACAACTTGCAGCTCCTCCTTCAGCAAAATGAGACTTATCGAGAAGATAAGGAGGTTGATCCATGTGCTCTCATGATGGATCTTGCTAATACATCATTAGGTTCTTTGAGTTTGTGATATAGAAATTAGTGCTCGTGTGCTTAAAGTTTACAAGATGTAAGAAATTAGTACCCACTCTATGACTACAAAGAAATCATATACTCCCTCCATTCCTAAATATAAGTCTTTTAAGAGATTTCACTAGAGGTCTACATACGAAGCAAAATGGATGAATCTATACTCTAAAATATGACTATATGCATTCGTATGTAGTTTTTTATTGAAATATCTTAAAAGATTTATATTTAGGAATGGAGGGAGTATATAAAGTTGACACTTGGTTATAGCTTGGATTGGCATGAAACCTATTACATTTACATGTGTGAATTACTCCCTGCACTTTGTCGTTGTAGCTATGGCACCCGGATGCACCATATGCTTGAGGTTCTTTGGGGATTATTGATGGGAAAACAACTCATTCCTAGAACTTTGGCTTCCTGTTTATCTTGTCATATTTCATCATCTTTTGTGATATTTGTATGAACTGTTATGGACTGTTGAAGTGATGTTATCCTGGACTATAACATGAACTTCTAATTTTATTGACTCCATGAAGTACTGTTTGTTGTCGAGATGATGGTTTATATTTTGTAGAATTCATATGCTATTTGATGGTTATGTGGTGTTTTTTCTTTCTTTCTCTGAATGTTCTATTTTTCTGCACTAAAATTTCAGTGAAATTTCATTGAAATTTCACACATTCTCGGTCAGTTTTCAGTACAATTTCGGTAGGTTTTGAGGCAAAATTCAAATCACAATTTCAGTCATTTGGCCGAATTGAAAACTGGAATCACTGAATTTCAGTGAAATTCAGTGATTCCGGCAGGGGCTGAAATTTTGTGCCAACTGATTTTTTTCCATGGCTGCACCCATGTAAGAAAACATAGAAAAGCATTTCAAAAAAATAAAACTTTGTTGGAATGATCATCAGCAAATATATGAGTGCTTGGAAAGTTTGGTGGTCAAATAACATTTGGGGAGCTTCATGCAAGAAAGACAAAATTGCAAAATCTGCTCAAACAATTAATGCACTTACATTTTAACTAATTTTCAGTGATTTTGTCTTTTTTGTACAGAGCTCCTGAAATGTTAGTTGACCACCAAACTTTGCAAGCCCCCATAACATTTGTTGATTATTATTCCCATAATGTTTCAAATTTTTTAAAATGGTTTGCTATGTTTTTTTGTATGGGTACACCGTGGTTGCACCGAACTGGAGTGTAGAAAAACCTCTCTCTATTTGATAAGACATGGAAAAGATATATGTTACTTATGCATGTGCATCTGTCTATGGCAGGTGAGCTCGATCTTCCACTATCAACAATGCCGGTGTTCAGCGGTGCTCCTTACCAGGTGATGAATGTGAGATATATACCATTCTTGCCATTTTGAAAGACATTATCTTTAGTGCTGCATATGTCTTTGGTAATTCATCCACTTTGTCAACTGTCTGCTATATGAAAAGTGGCTAAAAAGAAAGGAAATCAATATGTAGAAGGTTGGTTAAGCTGAGAATTCATCGCCCAGCTTGCTCCTTGTTTGTTAGTCATGCGATGTTGGCGGATTATAGAGAGAAACTTATGTGTGTGCAGTTTGTTATTCTATATTTATGATATTTAGGTAGATCTGATTTATTCCTTTATAGCATAAATGGACTTGAATTATAATGTAATTAATGAATAGGCACATTGTACTTTAATTTGTTGAGATTTCAAATGAGGTTGCAGGAATCAGAATGAAACTCTCATGTGGCTGACATAGCTTTTATGTTTTACTAGCAAAATGGCCCGTGCGTTGCCACGGAAGAAAAAAACATAATCTTTAATGATGGTGACTACATTATGTTCACATATCATCGCTTGATTTTGAAATTTTATGCACAAATGCAAGAAAATATTTCTTTTTTTAAATTTATTCACAAGTTGAAGCAATCTTTACATTTTCAAAAAATATATATCATGGTTGTCAAAAATATTGGTAACTCAAAGATTTATTCTGAATTTCAATAATTTTTTTAGAAAACATACAATAATAATTCGATCCATCCAACAGTTAATTCTTCAAAATTCACACAGGTATATTGTCACAAAGACTTAGAAGCATTAATGTTTAACTACATACATTAGATCTTTCGTGAACAATTTTAAAATCGATATTTTTTTACAATTTACAAACATTTACTAAAAATCGTGAATATTTTTTATATTTCGAACAGGTTTAAGTATTTTCTTTTGAATTGGCGACCAATTTAAGAAAAGACGAACATAATTTTTTATGTTGGAGGACTTTATTTTATATTCACAAACATTTTTTGAAACGCATGAGGTTTTTCTGAATAAACACACATTTTTATAAGTCAGTAATATATTTATTAAATTCATGGACATTGTTTTGGAATTTGCGAAAAATATATAAAAATCCGGCGCTTTTTTTGAATCCACAATTTTTTTATGTTTTCGTCAGCATTTTAATTCAAAATTCCTATATTTTAATATGGAAAAGTTTTTTTTAATTCTCAATTATTTAAATTAGAAATAAACAAAAATGGAACGGAAAATTTTAAATAAAAAAAGAAACTATCAAAACATGCATTAGCTATTTTGAAAAATTTAGGTCATTTTTTAAATGCATTTAATAATTTTTAATACATGGAATTGTATTTGAGATCATGGACTTTTCTTATTGTACAAATTTTTTTTCTAAAATTACAAACATTTTATTGTATATGCGAGTATTTTTTACAAAACTCCGAGCAGTTTTTGAAGTCACAAACATTTGATTTTTTAAATATGTTGATTTATAATTTTCAGTTTATTAAAATTTTAAAGATTATTTTAAGTTCTAAATTATTTAAAATAAAAAAATAAAACGGAACTGAAAATAAATAAATAAATGGAACTAAAAGCAGGCGCGTGTGCATGGGCCGGCCCATACGGTGTGCTGGATATTCTCCGAGCATGCAGAGCGTTATATAGAAGGTTTTTACATGGGCCGGCCCAGTTCAAGATTTTTTGCTTTGTGAAACATTTTCTATTACTTACCGGTGGCATGGTGGGTAATTTGTGCAAACTTTAGGGGTAATTTACATGACGTACGACCAGAAATCGTATTTGCTTTATTATTAGGGAGAAATTTTTAGATGAAATTTCTATATTTACTTACCTCAAGATATATTTGATTTCATTTTTGTGTGTTGAGACAAGGAGCAAGCAAACTGTTGATTTTGCGAAGAACAATTGTCACTAAATAATTGATTTTGATCAAAAACAACATATAGCCTGGAAACAAGAAATATATTCTATGCGCTAAATGATGGAGGTAATCATAGATTGAACCTACAGATTAATGTCAAATATAAGAGACTCGAGGTGGTGTTTCGGACAACATTGGCGATGGTCTTAGCACCTAAATAGTGGCGAATAATAGCTGTCATAATATTGTGAAAATATATTCTGATTAATTCAACCTTGTATATACGATTTGTAGATGCCTATGAATTATAATACATATTTTATTGGCTAAGAAAGGAAGAAATGTTACGGATGTTCATTAAGATTCTTGATTTGTGAATGCTCGTGGCGGATTTGATATCAATATGCTTTAGGAAAGTTGATTTGTGAATGCTGGTGGCAGATTTGATATCAATATGCTTTAGAAAAGTCAGTACATATCTCGTTAAGATTTAAATTTCGTAGAGTACGTGGAATGTTTGCTGAATTCTTGCTTGTGCAAGAGACTATATGTAAACTTAAAATGTAAGCTTCATATATTCAAATATTGTTTATTCATTAAATTCCAATAAAACGTGTGTTACACGTGCAAGCTTAATACAATCTGATAAATGAGAAAATTCATTCGATTACACGTGCGTTGCACGTGCACTGTTACTAGTGTTCGAAGGGACGCAAGTAGCCATAGGTCGGCATTAGCGAGCGTGATGACATCGTTGCTCAAAGCAGCCAGCATATGGACAAATTCATTATCGGGGGAGGAGGGGGGGGGGGGGTGTTGGGATTAGAAAATTGACTGTTGTGTGGACATCCCAACAATTGAACCTTTAGCACTCAGATTCGGTTTATTACTTGTGCAAAGGGCGAGATGCAAACAACTTAGAATTAAGGACAGTCTACCAGAGTGGCAGCGACAATTTTCGATGATCGTTATTATTGCTTATGATCTTTTAGTGCCTAGTTTCAAACGATGAAAAGCAAATAAGGTTGCTCCTCAACTTGTTAGGTTAGCTAGATTTTGTTCGTACTTTTGGTTGATTTGAGGAGCCTTTAAATGATATTGTACCTTTTCTCATAAACGATGTAACTGTTATTTTCAAATAAATAAATTTTATGTGTTTATTTTCTAAAAGGAAAGGAGATCTAGCCCGGACCATCCAACCAACAAGGTAACGATGGTAGTGTGGGCTACATATAATGTGGGCCATGTCATTCAGTATTGATGTGTCACTCCACGTCTTCGTGGCCATGGAGACTCACCCCAAGCACATATCTACCACTGTGTTTTCATGCATCCTCGAATTCTTTTAGCAAAAAAAGACATGTTCTACACGCATAACATCCCATGGACCTGTGAAAGAACGTGTATGTCACCTAGAGGGAGAGAGATGAATATGCGCTTTAAGATAACTAGGGTTTAGGCTTGAACAAATGTGAAATAAAAGTAGCGTTAAATTAGTCAATTGCAAAACATAAAACAAGCAGGTTCACCTATGTGCAACACCAACTTATGCTGAGAAAGATAAACAACTAAGTGATAACAAAATATATAACAAAAAACAATATGACTATCACAAAGTAAAGTACATAAGTAAATGGCTCCGGTAATAGTTAACCGAGGCACGTGGAAATGACAATATATCCCAAAGTTCACACCCTTGCACATGCTAATCTCTGATTGGCGCGGTGTGAAGGCACAATGCTCCTCAAGAAGCCACTAGGACCACTGTAATCTCCTCACACCTTCGCACAATGCAAGATATCTTGATTCCACCGAGGGACCCCTGAGGGCGGTCACCGAACCCGTACAAATGACAACCCTTGGGGGCGGTCACCGAACCCGTACAAATTGCCCGCGGCAACCTTCACAACCTAATTGAAGACCCTGACGCTTGCGCAGAGCTTTACATCATAATGATTAAGCTTCGACGCACCACCAACTGTCTAGGGCACCAAAGCACCCAAGAGGCACAAGCTCTAGGGTGCCCAAACACCCAAGAGTAATAAGATTCTCAAACTTCACTTCCACGTATCACCGTGAAGAACTCAAACCTATACACCAAATGCAATGGAAATGACAAACGGAGTGCCCAAGTACTTCTCACCCAAATCCCACCACAACAACTAATGCTATGAAGGAAAATGAGAGGAAAAACGAAAAAGAGAACACAAAGAATTCCAAGATCTAGATCCAAGGGGTTCCCCTCACATAAAGGAGAATGTGATTGGTGGAAATGTAGATCTAGATCTCCTCTCTCTTTTCCCTACCCGGGCTAGGATTACATGGCACGTCGGTTCAGCGCCATGCAGCGTTCACACTACATCAATGGAGGAGGCGTCCGTCGAACCACCGGGTTTCTTGGCGATTTCACATGGGTCCACGCCGTCAGGCCGACGTGGCGGACGTGCCCAGGCGCCCCATATACGTTTCATATTTGGGCTAGATATGAGGGGTTCCGATAAGCTAGACGTTTGAGACCGGTTTGAAAGACCCGGCTGGGTCAAAATTTCATGACCCGTTAGTGACTGGACGGCCTACCCTGGCGGTTGAGGGGGTTATGAGGGGTCCAGTTGTAGATGCTCTAATTATAGCTATATAGTCAATTAACTGCTAGGGCAATCCAAATATAAATATATGGACCGATCAATGGGTCCTAACTAATAATAACTAGAATATCATTGAGTGTAGATTCTTTTGCACATTTTCACACTATAGTTCACTGTAGCACTAAAGCAGGCCGAGGGCGAGTGGTGTCCTTGCCGCCCCTGTTCATACGGGCCTTTGGGATGAAGTTTAAATCCAGGATATTTTGTATCCCGTCGATGTGCATTGCATTTTACAAATTTCAGTAAATGTTCAAGGGATTGATGATTTTGTGGAATGGCAATATACCAAATCTGAAACGTTGTCAGAAGATGGTCAAAAAGGGGCTAACCCAAATCCCATTTGGAAGCTCAAGGTACCGACAAAAGTTAAACATTTTATTTGGAAATTATTAGATGGATCCCTCCCTTGAATGGGGATTTTGGCAAGCAACATGTGTCATGTAACAACTCAAGCACACTGCCCTAACTGCCGAAGGGGCACTGAGGATATTCAACACTATCTTTTCACATGCAAAAGGTTTACCGAGATTTGGAAAAAGTTGGATCTTAATGGGTCGATGAGAAGGTCCATCTGCCGATAAAGATCTGAATCAATTCACTTGGACGAGCTTCTGTATGAGAATTCCGGCAAGCCAACTACTGAGTAAATAGGCAATTTTCTGAGTATATTAATCCACGAGATAATAACTATCATGACATTGACTAGACTAATGATGTACTGATCTTGGGCTAACCTAGCACATACTATGCATATAGTTGATACATCTAAGGATGCAAGTAGTACTGCTAGGATAAATACGAACATGAGGATAAACGAGTTATACCTTTCAATAGGCCAGTTGGCCGTAGTAGCAGCGTTGGCGTTGGACGTGACCGCAGTAGCAGTATCCTCTGCCCTCTTCTTCTCATCTTCAAGGGCGAGACGATCGGGCTCGGATGGTGAAGACATGGCGATGACGAGGGCCACGCGGACATAGACGAAGCAGACGGACGGAGGCGAGCAGTCGCGTGATCGCTCCCCAAAAACCTAATCGCCCCTCTCCCGTACAAGAACCGGAGAGGCGGGGTTTCGGAGGCCTCCTCTCCGATCGACCGTGTACGCGATAAATGGGACGGAGTCGCAGGCGGCAGCGGCAGCAAAAGGAACGAACGCGTGAGGCAGATGTGATCTGATTCTCGTGACGGCTAGGGTAGGCGTTAGCCTGCTTATATAGGCGGCTGGGCAGAGAGACGTGGGCCGAACCCACGTCCGAGTCGGTAACAGCCCACGATCCGACGTCTCGGATCGTGCCGTGTCCGTTACGTACTCTCCGTTCCTGACCGACAAAAATAAGCACGTAGGTATGATATCGGCTCGGCTCATTCCCGCAACCCGTGGCGCGTCGTGACGAGGCGTGGCGAGGCGGGCGACGGAGGAGGAGTGCGCGAGGGATCCTTCTCTTCTCACTTTCCAATAGCATGTAGAAGAGAGACCCTTATAAAGGGGTCCAACTTCTTCTCCACTAGCGGGGTGGGACTAAACTTCCCACCACCTTGTCATGTGATGACCCACAAGTATATGGGATCAATCGTAGTCCTTTCGATAAGTAAGAGTGTCAAACCCAACGAGGAGCAGAAGGCTGTGATAAACAGATTTCAGCAAGGTAATAACTGCAAGCACTGAAAGTAGCGGTAAGAAGTGATTGTCTAGCGAGGTGAAACGTAGCAAGCAAAAAGTAACAAGTAACAAGTAGTAGCAATGGTGCAACAAGTGGCCAATCCATTTTGTAGCAAGGGACAAGCCTGAACAAAGACTTATAGGAGGAAAAACGCTCCCGAGGACACACGTGAATTTCTGTCATGCTAGTTTCATCATGTTCATATGATTCGCGTTCGTTACTTTGATAGTTTGATATGTGGGTGGACCGGCGCTTGGGTACTGCCCTTACTTGGACAAACATCCCACTTATGATTAACCTCTCTCGCAAGCATCCACAAGTACAAAAGAAGAATTAAGACAACGTCTAACCATAGCATTAAACTAGTGGATCCAAATCAGCCCCTCACGAAGCAACACATAGACTGGAGTTTAAGCTTCTATCACTGCAGCAACCCATCATCTACTTACTACTCCCCAATGCCTTCCTCTAGGCCCAAATATGGTGAAGTGTTATGTAGTCGACGTTCACATAACACCACTAGAGGAAAAGACAACATACAACATATCAAAATACCGAACGAATATCAAATTCACATGACTATTATCAGCATGACTTATCCCATGTCCTCAGGAACAAAAGTAACTAATCACAAAGCATAATCATAATCATGATCAGAGGTGTAATGAATAGCATCAAGGATCTGAACATAAACTCTTCCACCAAGTAATCCAACCAGCATCAACTACAAAGAGTAATCAACACTACTAGCAACCTTACAAGTACCAATCGGAGTCGTGAGACGGAAATTGATTACAAGAGATGAACTAGGGATTGGAGAGGAGATGGTGCTGATGAAAATGTTGATGAAGATGCCTCCCCTCCGACGAGAGGAGTGTTGGTGATGACGATGGCGATGATTTTCCCCTCCGGGAGGGAAGTTTCCCTGGCAGGATCGTCCTGCCGGAGCTCTAGATTGGATCTCCTCAAGTTCCACCTCGTGGCGGCGGAGAAACCACGAAAAAGATCCCGATTGATTTTTTCTGGAAGGAAACCCTTCATATAGCAAAAGAGGGGGGCTAGTGGGCCGTCAGGGAGCCCACAAGCTTGCCCTCCGCCACCAGGGGGTGGCGGTGGCAGGGTTTGTGGCGCCCTGGCAGCCCCCCTCTGGTGCTTCTTTCGCCCAGTATTTTTTATATAATCCCAAAAAATTCCACGTAACTTTTCAGGGCATTTGGAGATGTGCAGAATAGTGGACTAAGATTTTCTCCTTTTCTAGTCCAGAATTCCAGCTGCCTGAATTCTCCCTCTTCAAATAAACCTTGAAAAATAAGAGAGAAAAGGCATAAATATGGTACCACGAAGTAATATAACAACCCAAAAAGCAATAAATATCAACATGAAAGCATGATGCAAAATGAACGTATCAACTCCCCCAAGCTTAGACCTCGCTTGTCCTCAAGCGAAAACCAAGTTCCATAAACATGTCCACATGTTGAGGGACGAAGTGTCGATAAAACATAATACGGACCTGAGGGCATCATGATCACACGTAGGACATCAATACATCATAAAGATTCTTATGAGAAAGTAACAATTCCTTCACAAAGCAAAGCATGAAGCAAAAACCTTACCGAGAAGTAACCAACAACAGTCCAAAGTCATTGAAGCAATTGCAATTTATCACAACATCAGAAAGAGTCAAATAAGAGCTTGTAAGGCAAATCCACATACTCAATCATCTGTTTTGTTTTCCACAATTGTTACAACTCACGTGGTACTCATGGTGTCAAAGTTTCAGCTGGACACGGAGGAAGATAGGGGCTTACAGTTTTGCCTCCCAACGGTTTACCTCAAGGGTAAAGTCAACAATAATAAAGCATAAGTACTCAACTCCAAGTTGATATATGAATATAGATCTTTCCCAAGCATGTGACGGTAGCCAAGACAAAGGAAAAAATAGGGAATTGGTGATGATCACCATGACTCTTACAAGGGCAAAAAGTAAAGGTACAAGATAGGCCCTTCGCAGAGGGAAGCAGAGGTTGTCATGCGCTTTTGAGGTTTGAATGCTTGTCCTCTTAGTGCGTAGGAACGCCACTTTATATTGCCCCATGTGATAAAGAACTTTATTATGTAGTCTGTCGCTTTTATGTCTTCCTCATCACAGGTTCGTACAAAGCTTATTTTCCACACACTAATAGATCATACATATTAGAGAGCAATTTTTATTGCTTGCACCGATGACAACTTACTTGAAGGATCTTATTCAATCCATAGGTAGGTATGGTGGACTCTCATGGCAAAACTGGGTTGAAGGTTTATGGATGCACAAGTAGTATCTCTACTTGGTGCGGGAGTTTTGGCTAATATGAGGTGGAAGCAATCATCACATGCTAAGGGATCTCTAATCATATAACATTGTTTGGAACCAAGCAAACACAATTCATTATGTTGTCTTCCTTGTCCAACATCTACTCCTAAGCATGTAATAGTTTGGTGAGTGCTCACAATTGTAAAAAGTGTCTAAGATGATATATTTATATGTTAACCTCTCTTTCCTTATTACTTTTTATTAATTGCAACAATGACTGAGGTCTATGTTGATTTATTCTCAACAAGTTTCAATCATCATACGTGTCATAAGTGAAGTTATCACTTTCCATAAGATCGTCTCATGATCTTTCATGCTATCGTTCTTTTCATACTATTGATCATGGCACAAAGCAAAGCCCTTGATTAAGATACTCTTTATTATATAGCTCACAAGCTCGAATACATCGGGGGAGAGACAAAAGCAAAAAGACTCAAACTAAACACTAAAGACTTATTCCTCTAAGAGAAGAAATAAAAACTGAAAAGGAAAGAACTAAAACAAAGGTAAAAGCAAAACATATAAATGTGATACGATACCAGGGCAACTCCCCCAAGCTTGGCAGAAGCCAAGGGGATTGCCCATACCAATGCTTAGTTGTCTTCCTTCGGTGGTGATGGTGGTGGAGTTGTCGCCTTTGATTCCAAGAGAGCTATCAATCTTTGATTTATACCTTTGAGATCTGTGACATGGTTTTCCAGCAAAACAACTTCACGAGAAATGGAAATATTGTGAGCACGAGTTGTTTCGCAAAATCTCAATAGTTCAATCAAGGATGGAGACAGCACGTGGAGAAAGGGTTGGAGAAAATCTACTCCTTCAACGTCTTCAATGTTGAACATAGGTTGAACTTCCTCCCTAGCTTGGTTTTCTCCTTAGCTTGGTCCCTGGCTTCCGTGACTTCTACACTTTTTAGATCAGCATCTACTTCCTCATGAACTTGGTGAAGATCATTCTCCCCAACAAATTCCTTCGACATCTTTGCTCTAAATCTGCGGTAGACAACAAGCTCGAAACGAAAACAGAGGAAAACGGCGCGATACGGAGATCAAAACCTTCGGGTGAGTTTATATTGATTTTATTGGACCAGAAGGAGTGCTCCACAAGAAAACGGAGTCCGGGAGGCACACGAGGTGCCCACAAGCCCTCCCTCCGCCACCAGGGGGTAGGGGATGGTGTCCAAGCTTGTGGCTGCCTCGTGCGCTCTCCAGACTGCTTTTTATTTTTCTAATTTTCCAAAAATTCCAAAACGGAGGAAATTTCCTATCGGGGAAGCGTCGGAGTCCAATTTCTTACCGAAACAGATGCCTCTTCGTTTTCAGGGTCTGAAACAGGCTGATAAACATCCCTTATGTACTCCTCTGGAGTTATGACATTGATGATATTGGTCGCAACATTTATGGGAGTACCAGAGATGTAATGCTTGATTCTTTGCCCATTTACCACTCTAGGAAAATTTCCTTCCGTGTTATTGATTTTGATGGCACCGGAACGATATACTTCCTCGATAACATAGGGACCTTCCTATTTAGAGAGAAGCTTGCCTGCAAAGAATCTCAAACGAGAATTGTATAGCAATACATAATCACGTACATTGAACTCTCGTTTCTGTATTCGTTTATCGTGCCATCTCTTAACCTTTTCCTTGAACGACTTGGCATTCTCATATGCCTGGGCCCTCCATTCATCTAATGAGCTGATATCAAACAACCGCTTCTCACCAGCAAGTTTGAAATAGAAGTTGAGCTCTTTGATTGCCCAATAAGCTTTGTGTTCCAGCTCAAGAGGTAAATGACAAGCCTTACCGTAAACCATTTTATACGGTGACATGCCCATGGGATTCTTATAAGCAGTCCTATAAGCCCATAGTGCATCGTCAAGTTTGCTAGACCAGTTCTTTCAAGATCTATTAACGGTCTTTTGTAGGATCAACTTGATCTTCCTATTACTCAACTCCACTTGACCACTAGACTGGGGATGATAAGGAGATGCAACTCTATGGTTGATATCATACTTAGCGATCATCTTGCGGAAAACACCATGAATGAAGTGTGAACCACCATCAGTCATCAAATATCTAGGGACTCCAAATCTTGTGAAAATGACTTCTTTAAGCATCTTAATAGAGGTGTGGTGATCAGCATTTTTAGTGGGGATAGCTTCTACCCACTTAGTGACGTAATCCACAACAACTAAGATGTGAGTGTACCCATTGGAACTCGGGAAGGGTCCCATATAATCAAAGCCCCAGACATCAAATGGTTCAATGACAAGTGAATAGTTCATAGGCATTTCCTGACGCTTACTGATGTTCCCTATCCTTTCGCATTCTTCACAAGACAAGACAAACTTACGGGCATCCTTGAAGAGACTGGGCCAATAGAAACCTGATTGCAATACCTTATGGGCAGTTCTATCTCCAGCATGGTGTCCTCCGTAGGCTTCGGAATTACACTTCTGCAACATCTGTCCCTGTTCATGTTCACGCACACAACGTCTAATAACACCATCTACTCCGTCCTTATAAAGGTGAGGATCATCCCAAAAGTAGTGTCTCAAATCAAAGAAGAATTTCTTCTTTTGCTGATAGGTGAAATTGGGTTGTATGTATTTGGCTACGATGTAATTTGCATAATCGGCATACCACGGTGCACTATGTGAAGTGCGAATGGCATTCAATTGCTCATCAGGAAAGCTGTCATCAATAGGTAGTGGGTCATCAAGGACATTCTCTAGCCTAGACATGTTATCTGCTACAGGGTTATCAGCACCCTTTCGGTCAACGACGTGCAAATCAAATTCCTGTAGCAGGAGAACCCATCTGATCAGCCTAGGCTTAGCGTCCTTGTTCTCCATAAGGTACTTAATAGCAGCATGATCAGAGTGAATAGTGACTTTGGAGTCAACTATGTAAGATCTGAACTTTTCACATGCAAACACGACTGCTAAAAACTCCTTTTCTGTAGTGGCATAGTTTCTTTGGGCACTGTCTAGAGTTCTACTAGCATAGTGAATAACATTCAACTTCTTATGAACTCTTTGTTCTAGAACGACACCAACAACATGATCACTAGCGTCACACATGATTTCAAAGGGCAAGTTCCAGTCAGGTGGTTGAACAATAGGTGCATTTATCAAAGCCTTCTTAAGTATTTCGAAAGCTTCCTCACAATTCTCATCAAAAATAAAAGGAACATCCTTCTGCAAGAGGTTGGTAAGAGGCCTAGAAATCTTAGAGAAGTCTTTAATGAACCTTCTATAGAAACCAGCATGACCTAGGAAACTTCGTATACCTATGATATCTGTGGGGCAAGGCATTTTCTCAATTGCAATAACCTTAGCCTTATCAACTTCAATGCCTCTCTTAGAAATTTTGTGTCCTAAGACGATACCTTCATTAACCATAAAGTGGCACTTCTCCCAATTCAAGACGAGGTTGGTATCTTCGCGTCTCTGTAAGACTCGATCAAGGTTGCTGAGGCAATCATCAAAGGAAGACCCATAAACGGAGAAGTCATCCATGAAAACCTCGACACTCTTTTCACAAAAGTCAGAGAATATAGCCATCATACATCTTTGAAAGGTGGTAGGTGCATTGCATAAGCCAAAAGGCATACGTCTATAAGCAAAGGTACCGAAGGGGCAGGTGAAAGTGGTTTTTTCCTGATCAGATTGCGCAACAGGTATTTGCGAGAAACCTGAATAACCGTCTGGAAAGCAGAAGTGTGTGTGTTTTGATAACCTTTCTATCATTTGGTCGATAAACGACAAAGGATAATGATCTTTCCTGGTTGCCTTGTTCAGTTTCCGGAAGTCTATCACCATCCTATAGCCGGTAATAATCCTTTGTGGGATTACTTCATCCTTATCATTAGGAACGACGGTGATACCTCCCTTCTTAGGTACGCAATGTACTGGACTTACCCAATCACTATGAGCAACAGGATAAATGATTCTTGCTTCCAGAAGCTTTAATATTTCTTTTCTAACCACCTCTTTCATCTTAGGATTCAATCTCCTTTGATGACCAGCAACGGGTTTGAAGTCAGGATCTGTTTTAATCTTGTGCTGGCATAGAGTAGGACTAATACCCTTAAGATCATCAAGAGTATATCCAATAGCAGCACGGTGCTTCCTCAGAGTTCTTAGTAACTTCTTCTCTTCGTGCTCTGAGAGGAGAGCACTAATAATAATAGGATATATCTCCTTCTCATCAAGATAGGCATACTTAAGAGTATCAGGCAACTGTTTAAGCTCGAACACAGGATCACCCTTTGGTGGGGGAGGATCCCCAAGAAGTTCAACATGCAGATTATTCTTGAGAATAGGATATTGTTATAAGACAATTTTATCCATCTCATCTCTCTCCTCCATATGCATATCATTTTCATGCTCAAGCAGATATTGCTCTAAAGGATCCGTAGGAGGTACGACAATAGAGGCAAGAGCAATGATTTCATCCCTACCAGACGACTCTTTTTCATGGGGTTGTCTTCCAAACTTGGAGAAGTTAAATTCATGAGACACACCCTCAAAACTAACTGTGACGGTCTGCTTAATGCAATCAATGTGAGCATTGATAGTGTTGAGAAAGGGTCTACCAAATATGATGGGACAAAAGCTATCTTGTGCAGTACCAAGGACGAGGAAATCAGTAGGATACTTCGTCTTACCACACAGGACTTCTACGTTTCTCACAATTCCCAGAGGGCAGATAGTGTCTCTATTAGCTAGCATAATAGAGACATCAATGGGTTCTAACTCAGCAGGTGCAATCTCATCTTTGATTTCATCATATAGAGAACGGGGTATTGCACTAACACTAGCTCCCATATCACATAAACCATGGTAACAGTGATCTCCTATCTTGACAGAAACAACGGGCAGGCCAACTACAGGTCCGTGTTTATCTTTCGCGTGAGGTTTAGCAATTCTAGCAGAATCCTCACATAATTTGATAACATGCCCATCTATGTCTTCGGCTAAGAGATCTTTGATAATAGCAACACTAGGTTCAACTCTAATCTCCTCAGGGGGTGCAAGTGGTCTAATGTAACCCCTACGTATCACAGTTGGAGCTTTAGAATAATCCTTTATCCTAGTAGGGTATGGTGGTTTCTTAGTGTAAGCACAAGGAACAACAGGATCACTAAAAGCAATGACTTTCTCCTCAACTAGATTGGTTTTGGCTATGTTGCTTTCTACAGGAGGATGATATTTAAACCACTTCTCTTTGGGAAGATCAACATGAGCAGCAAAAGATTCACATAGAGAAGCTACTATCTCAGATTCAAGTCCATACTTAGCGCTAAAATCTCTAAAAGTGTTTGTCTCAACAAAAGATTTAACGCAATCAAACTGGAAATTCATACCTGACTCCTTACCTTCCTCCAGCTCCCAATCTTCAGAGTTGCATTTGATTCTCTCCAATAAATTCCACTTGTGATCAATATCCTTCTTCATAAAAGAACCGGTACAAGAAATGTCAAGCATGGTACGATCTTCATGAGAAAGCCGAGCATAAAAGTTTTGAGTGATGATTTCTCTCGAGAGCTCATGATTGGGGCATGAATATAGCATTAATTTAAGCCTCCCCCAAGCTTGAGCTATGCTTTCCCTGTCACGAGGCCAAAAGTTATAAATAAAGTTCCGATCACGATGTACTAAATGCATAGGATAAAACTTTTGATGAAATTCCAATTTCAACCGATTGTAGCCCCATGATCCAGTATCATCACATAGCCTATACCATGTCAACGCCTTATCCTTCAAAGATAAAGGAAAGACTTTCTTCTTTACCTCATCCTCGGGCAAACCTGCAAGCTTAAATAAACCACAAACTTCATCTACATAGATCAGATGCAAGTCTAGATGTGAAGATCCATCTCGTGTGAAAGGATTAGCCAGCAGTTTGTCAAGCATACCCGAAGGAATTTCATAAAAGATATTTTCAGTAGGTACCTCAGGTTGAGGAACAACTCCTCGTGCTTCCATTCGTGGTGAAGATACCCCGAACAAACTCCTCAAAGGAACAGTTTCCATAGTGACAAGTGACAATAAATTTCAGCACAGTATAAAAATGTTTCCTTACCAATTTTCACTTACCAAAGGCGCTTCACTCCCCAGCAACGGCGCCAGAAAAGAGTCTTGATGACCCACAAGTATAGGGGATCAATCGTGTTCCTTTCGATAAGTAAGAGTGTCGAACCCAACAAGGAGCAGAATGATCTGATAGACGGATTTCAGCAACGTAATAACTGCAAGCACTGAAAGTAGCGGTAAGAAGTGATTGTGTAGCGAGGTGAAACGTAGCAAGCAAAAAGTAACAAGTAACAAGTAGTAGCAACGGTGCAGCAAGTGGCCCAATCCCTTTTGTAGCAAGGGACATGCCTGAACAAAGTCTTATAGGAGGAAAAACGCTCCCGAGGACACACGGGAATTTCTGTCATGCTAGTTTCATCATGTTCATATGATTCGCGTTCGTTACTTTGATAGTTTGATATGTGGGTGGACCGGCGCTTGGGTAATGCCCTTACTTGGACAAGCATCCCACTTAAGATTAACCTCTCTCGCAAGCATCCGCAATTACAAAAGAAGAATTAAGACAATGTCTAACCATAGTATTAAACTAGTGGATCCAAATCAGCCCCTCACGAAGCAACGCATAGACTCGGGTTCAAGCTTCTGTCACTCCAGCAACCCATCATCTACTTACTACTCCCCAATGCCTTCCTCTAGGCGCAAATATGGTGAAGTGTTATGTAGTCGACGTTCACGTAAGACCACTAGAGGAAAAGACAACATACAGCATATCAAAATACCGAATGAATATCAAATTCACATGACTATTATCAGCATGACTTATCCCATGTCCTCAGGAACAAAAGTAACTACTCACAAAGTATAATCATAATCATGATCAGAGGTGTAATGAATAGCATTGAGGATCTGAACATAAATTCTTCCACCAAGTAATCCAACTAGCATCAACTACAAAGAGTAATCAACACTACTAGCAACCTTACAAGTACCAGTCAGAGTCGTGAGATGGAGATTGATTACAAGAGATGAACTAGGGATTGGAGAGGAGATGGTGCTGATGAAGATGTTGATGAAGATGCCTCCCCTCCGACGAGAGGAGTGTTGGTGATGACGATGGCGACGATTATCCCCTCCGGGAGGGAAGTTTCCTCGGCAGGATCGTCCTGCCGGAGCTCTAGATTGGATCTGCTCAAGTTCCGCCTCGTGGCGGCGGCGAAACCACGAAAAAGCTCCCGATTGATTTTTTATGGAACGAAACCCTTCATATAGCAAAAGAGGGGGGCTAGTGGGCCGTCATAGAGCCCACAAACTTGCCCTCCGCCACCAAGGGGGGGGGGTGGCGGTGGTAGGGCTTGTGGCACCCTGGCAGCCCCCACTGGTGCTTCTTTCACCCAGTATTTTTTAATAATCCCAAAAAATTCCACATAACTTTTCAGGGCATTTGGAGATGTGCAGAATAGTGGACTAAGGTTTGATCCTTTTCTTAGCCAGAATTCCAGCTGCCTGAATTCTCCCTCTTCAAATAAACCTTGCAAAATAAGAGAGAAAAGGCATAAATATGGTACCACAAAGTAATATAACAGCCCAAAAAGCAATAAATATCAACATGAAAGCATGATGCAAAATGGACGTATCATCATGCCACCACCTACATGGGCCCTTGGAGATTTTCTGAAATTCTCTTATGGGCCTAAGGCCCACTACTAATTTCAACAATCCCCCACCAGATCTCAAGGGCACATCATGTTCCCTCGTTCCAATCACTGTTTTAATATACCAGCATTTCAGTGAAGACCTGTTAAGGTTGAGCTTCACCTAGAGCAAGTAGCTACACCCCTTTACAACTGAACAATGGACTATGTCTTGAATTGTTAGTTTGGCGTAAAGAAGCTTCACCACAAGTCTTACTAGTACTAGGCTACCGAAGGCTGACCCCTCGGGTGGAGCATGTTAGTCACACTCCTGGCCTATTCATGAGTTTACTAGATATCACCCAAATCTCATAGACTGTGACCAGCAGTCAAGCTCATATAGGTGTGTTCCTCCAAAGATCGCTCTGTAGGACAGCATCTTGCTTACACATAAGCTTTAGAGCACACTAAGACAGTAGTCATCCTACCATAGAATATCCGAGAGCATTGCATCTCCAACGGAGAGGGTTAGTAAAGTTACTCTCCTCAGTTCACCACTGGCTTGTTTTTGCAGGTCCTAGTTCACGGGATCTCCGATCATATAGGTTGGGTTACTACCATGGCAACTCATGTGGGTCTCATACCCATATCCCTCGATGCACTATCTATCACAACACGTGATAGCCCTTTTGTAAAGGGGTCTGCCAGATTCTTAGCCGTTTGGATGTAATCCAACGCTATCCCTCCGGAGTTTCTCAAACGTAGTGACATAATTATCTTTTGTAGGAACCTTATTCAGGACATGACACGCGGTCAATATAGCCTCCCCCCACCATGCCTTGGATAAACCCGATGTATCTAACATGGCGTTAACCAAATCAGCTTGAGTACGGTTTTTCCGTTCGGCAACCCCGTTTGACTGGGGTGAATAGGGAGTCTTCCTCTCATGAATAATTCCGTGTTCCACACAAAAGGAATCATACTCGTTTGAGAAGTACTCTCCACCACGGTAAGACCGGACTCGTTTAATTTTCTTTTCAAGTTGATTCTCAACTTCTCCCTTATAGATTTTAAAGTAGTGTAGAGCCTCATCCTTAGCATCTTATAGATACACATAGCAATATCTAGTGGAATCATCTATCAATGTCATGAAGTATTTCTTTCCACCTTTAGTCAACACACCATTCATCTCACAAAGATCAGAATGTATGAGTTCTAATGGTGCCAAGTGTCTCTCCTCTGCAGCCTTGTGAGGCTTGCAAGGTTGCTTTGCTTGCACACACGAATGGCACTTAGAACCTTTGGCTAAAGTGAATGTCAGGATTAAATTTAGTTTTGCTAGCCGCGACATAACACCAAAAATTATGTGACAAGGACGTGAATGCCAAACTTCAGATTCATTAACACTCGAATGAATATTGTTCATGACTTTATTACAAAAATCTGCAAGGGAAAGGCGGAACAGACCTCCGCATTCATAACCTTTTCCAACGAAAAGTCCATATTTTGTAACAACTACTTTATTAGACTCGAACACCAACTTAAACTCTTCTCTACACGGAAGGGAACCACTAACGAGGTTCTTCTTGATGGCGGGGACATGCTGCACGTTCTTCAGCTGCACGATCCTTCCCGAAGTAAACTTCAAATCGACCGTGCCAACACCAAGAACAAAAGCACTCACACCATTCCCCATCAATACGGACCCGCACCAGTGGCCTGATAAGAAGAGAACAATGATATGTCAGCACACACATGAATATTTGCACCCGTGTCCACCCACCAATCGGTGGACTGACAAACTGAAAATACAGTAAGTAAATTACCGTACCCAGATGCACCACTCTCATTGTTGCGCACAACCATATTGGCAGACTCGGAGTCCTGCGCCGACTTCTTGTACTTGTTTGGGCATTTGTTCGTCCAATGTTCCTCTGAACCACAAGTATAGCAGCCATCTCCCTTCTTATTCTTTTTGAAGGTCTTCTTTCCCTTCTCCTTGAAGTCGGTATTCTGTTGGACATAATTCTTTCCCTTGGGCTTGTGGGAATTGAAGTTCCTCTGATGTACCATATTGGCAACAGAAGAGCTTTCCACCGCTTTTCCATTGGAGTCCTTTGCTCTCGAGTTCTGCTCAACATTCAGATGCCCGATGATGTCCTCTACTGAGAACTCACGCCTCTGATGTTTTAGAGTAGTAGCAAAGTTCCTCCAGGAATTAGGGAGCTTAGCAATTATACAGCTCGCGACAAACTTGCCCGGCAAATTGCACTTAAGAACCTCAAGTTCTTTAGCTATGCATATTATCTCATGAGCCTGTTCCAATACAGAACAGTTGTCAACCATCTTGTAATCGTGGAACTGCTCCATAACGTACATCTCACTCCTAGCATCGGTGGCTCTGAATTTAGATTTGAGCGCCTCCCACAGGTCTTTGGCAACATGCATATATAAGTATGCATCAACCACCTTATCTGCGATCACGCTTATGACTCCTCCAAGGAATAGGACGGTGGTCTCCGCGAACATCTTCTCCTGTTCAGGAGAGATCGTTCCCGTTGGAGTGACATCGGCTACCCAGAACATGTTCTTAGCCGTGAGCCATAAGGTAGTTCTTGTTTGCCAATGCTTGAAATAAGTACCGGTAAACTTGTCCGGTTTCACTGCAGCAGCAAAACCATTACTCGAAAATTTCCTACATGTTAGGTTTTTGGATTGTTGAGTAAATAGGCAATTTTCCGAGTATATTAATCCACGAGATAATAACTAGCATGGCATTGACTAGACTAATGATGTACTGATCTTGGGCTAACCTAGCACATACTACACATATAGTTGATACATCTATGCATGCAAGTAGTACTGCTAGGATAAATACGAACATGAGGATAAACGAGTTATACCCTCCAATAGGCCAGTTGGCCGTAGCAGCAGCGTTGGCGTTGTACGCGGCCGTAGCAGCAGCATCCTCTGCCCTCTTCTTCCCAGCTTCAAGGGCGAGACGATCGGGCTCGGATGGTGAAGACATGGCGATGACGAGGGCGACGCGGACGTAGACGAAGCAGACGGACGGAGGCGAGCAGTCGCGTGATCGCTCCCCAAAAACCTAATCGCCCCTCTCCCGTACAAGTACCAGAGAGGCGGGGTTTCGGAGGCCTGCTCTCCCGTCGACCGTGTATGCGATAAACAGGACGAAGTCGCCAGCGGCAGCGGCAGCAAAAGGAACGAACACGTGAGGCATATGTGATCTGATTCTCGTGACGGCTAGGGTAGGCGTTAGCCTGCTTATATAGGCGGCTGGGCGGAGAGACGTGGGCCGAACCCACGTCCGAGTCGGTAACAGCCCACGATCCGACATCTTGGATCGTGCCGTGTCCGTTACGTATTCTCCGTTCCTGACCGGCAAAAATTAGCGCGTAGGTATGAGCTCGGCTCGGCTCATTCCGGCAACCCGCGGCGCATCGTGACGAGGCGTGGCGAGGCGGGCGGCGGAGGAGGAGTGCGTCAGGGCTCCTTTTCTTCTCACTCTCCAATAGCATGTAGAAGAGAGACCCTTATAAAGGGGACCAACTTCTTCTCCACGAGCGGGGTGGGACTAAACTTCCCACCACCTTGTCATGCGACCACCTACATGGGCCCTTGGAGATTTTATGAAATTCTCTTATGGGCCTAAGACCCACTACTAATTTCAACAATCCCCCACCAGATCTCAAGGGCACATCGTGTTCCCTCGTTCCAATCACTGTTTTAATATACCATCATTTCAGTGAAGACCTGTTAAGGTTGAGCTTCACCTAGAGCAAGTAGCTACACCCCTTTACAACTGAACAATGGACTATGCCTTGAATTGTCAGTTTGGCGTAAAGAAGCTTCACCACAAGTCTTACTAGTACTAGGCTACCGAAGGCTGACCCTCGGGTGGAGCATATTAGTCACACTCCTAGCCTATTCATGAGTTTACTAGAGATCACCCAAATCTTATAGACTGTGACTAGCAGTCAAGCTCATATAGGTGTGTTCCTCCAAAGATCGCTCTGTAGGACAGCATCTTGCTTACACATAAGCTTTAGAGCACATTAAGACAGTAGTCATCCTACCATACAGTATCCGAGAGCATTGCATCTCCAACGGAGTGGATTAGTAAAGTTACTCTCCTTAGTTCACCACTGGCTTGTTTTCCCAGGTCCTACTTCACGGGATCTCCGATCATATAGGTTGGCTTACTACCATGGCAACTCATGTGGGTTTCATACCCATCTCCCTCGATGCACTATCTATCACAACACGTGATAGCCCTTTAGTAAAGGGATCTACCAGATTTTTAGCCGTTTGGATGTAATCCAAGCCTATCACTCTGGAGTTTCTCAAACGTCTGGCAGACTTCAATCTCATTCTTATATGTTTGTTGGACTTCATATTATCCTTTGAACTCTTCACTTTAACAATAACTGTTTGCTTATCGCAGTTCATAAGGATAGCCGGAACCGGCTTCTCAACCACAGGTAAGTCCATCAAGAGATCTCGAAGAAATTCTGCTTCGACACCAGATGTGTCTAATGCTGTTAATTCTGCTTCCATTGTCGATCTCGTTAAGATCGTTTGCTTGCAAGACTTCCAGGAAATAGCTCCACCCCCAAGAGTAAACATATACCCAGTAGTGGCCTTCATCTCATCAGAATCAGAGATCCAATTCGCATCACTATACCCTTCAAGGACCGATGGGTATCCTGTATAGTGAAGTCCGTGGTTGACAATACCTTTCAAGTAGCGCATAATTCTTTCAACAACACGCCAATGAACATCGCCCGGGTTTGCAACGAACCGGCCAAGTTTTCTCACAACAAACGCGATGTCAGGCCTCGTTACGCTAGCTAGGTACATAAGCGAACTGATAATTTGAGATAACCTCAATTGATCTATAACTGTGCATTTAAACTTTCGAATAAGCACACTTGGATCATACGGTGTTTGAGAAATTTTGCAGTCTAAATATCCAAAGCGACTCAAATCTTCTCAACATAGTGGATTGCAGAAGTGTAATCTCACCCTCATCATCTCTCAAAAGCTTGATGTTCAAGATAACATCAGCCACCCCAAGGTCCTTCATCTCAAAGTTTTGAGACAGAAAAGACTTAACCTCCTCAATTACTTTGAGGTTGGTTCCAAATATCAGTATGTCATCAACATACAAGCACAATATAACTCCTTTGCCCCCACCATGGCGATAGTATACACATTTGTCAGCTTCATTAACAACGAAGCCAACAGATGTTAGAGTTGTATTAGACTTCTCATGCCATTGCTTAGGTGCTTGTCTCAGACCATCTAAAGATTTCAGCAACTTACCCACCTTTCCTTCCTGACCTTCTATCACAAAGACATTTGGCTGTTGCATTTATATTTCCTCATTTAGCTCTCCCTCAGGAAAGCCGTCTTAACGTCCATTTGATGAACGAGAAGACCATGAGAGGCCGCCAATAAGAATAGTACTCGAATGGTGGTCAGTCTAGCCACATGTGAGTAAGTATCAAAGAAATCTTCTTCTTCTTTCTGGGCATAGCCCTTGGCCACAAGCCTAGCCTTGTACTTTTCAATCGTACCATCGGGCCTAAGCTTCTTTTTGAACACCCACTTGCATCCCAATGGTTTTCAACCATAGGGACGATCAGTGAGTTCCCATGTCCCGTTAACCATGATGGAACCCATCTCGCTACGGACCGCAGCTTTCCAGTATTGAGAATCTAGAGAACCATATGCTTCTGAAATAGAAGTGGGATTATCATCCATGAGGTATACGAAGAAATGACCACCAAAGGTCTTTGTAGTCATTTGTCTCTTGCCCCTACCAAGGGTTTCCTCGTCATCCTCCTCAGGATTATCATCGTGTGTTTGTTCATAATATTCCATAGGAATGGCAGGCTTGGGAGTTATCTCAGATTCCTGTCTAGAAGTGCTTTGCATATCTCTCATGGGAAATATATCCACAAAGAATGTTGCATCCCTCGACTCCATTATTGTACCAACCTTCACGTCAGGTACCTCAGATTTCACTACTAGAAATCTATAGCCTACGCTATTCTTAGCGTATCCCAAATTAACGCAGTCCACAGTCTTTGGTCCAAGCTTATGCTTCTTGGGAATCGGCACATTGACTTTCGCCAAGCAGCACCAAGTACGTAAGTACGAGAGCGTCGTCCTACTCTTCGACCATTCCTCATGAGGAGTGACCTCATTATCTTTTGTAGGAACCTTATTCAGGACATGAGACGCGGTCAATATAGCCTCCCCCCACCATGCCTTGGATAAACCCGATGTATCTAACATGGCGTTAACCAAATCAGTTAGAGTACGGTTTTTCCGTTCGGCAACCCCGTTTGACTGGGGTGAATAGGGAGGCGTCCTCTCATGAATAATGCTGTGTTCCGCACAAAAGGAATCAAACTCGTTTGAGAAGTACTCTCCACCACGGTCAGACCGGACTCGTTTAATTTTCTTTTCAAGTTGATTCTCAACTTCTGCCTTATAGATTTTAAAGTAGTGTAGAGCCTCATCTTTAGTATTTAACAGATACACATAGCAATATCTAATGGAATCATCTATCAATGTCATGAAGTATTTCTTTCCACCTTTAGTCAACACACCATTAATCTCACAAAGATCAGAATGTAGGAGTTCTAATGGTGCCAAGTGTCTCTCCTCTGCAGCCTTGTGAGGCTTGCGTGGTTGCTTTGCTTGCACACACGAATGGCACTTAGAACCTTTGGCTAAAGTGAACGTCGGGATTAAATTCAGTTTTGCTAGCCGCGACATAACACCGAAACTTATGTGACAAAGACGTGAATGCCAAACTTCAGATTCATTAACACTCGAATGAATATTGTTCACGACTTTATTACAAAAATCTGCAAGGGAAAGGCGGAACAGACCTCCGCATTCATAACCTTTTCCAACGAAAAGTCCATATTTCATAACAATTACTTTATTAGAATCGAATACCAACTTAAACCCTTGTCTACACACAAGGGAACCACTAACGAGGTTCTTCTTGATGGCGGGGACATGCTGCACGTTCTTCAGCTGCGCGATCCTTCCCGAAGTAAACTTCAGATCGACCGTGCCAATACCAAGCACAGAAGCACTCACACCATTCCCCATCAATACAGACCCGCGACCAGTGGCCTGATAAGAAGAGAACAATGATATGTCAGCACACACATGAATATTTGCACCCGTGTCCACCCACCAATCGGTGGACTGACAAATTGAAAATACAGTAAGTAAATTACCGTACCCAGATGCACCACTCTCATTTTTTCCCACAATCATATTGGGAGACTTGGAGTCGTGCGCCGGCTTCTTGTACTTGTTTGGGCATTTTTTTCGCCCAATGTTCCTCTGAACCAAAAGTATAGCAGCCATCTCCCTTCTTATTCTTTTTGAAGGTCTTCTTTCCCTTCTTTTTAAGTCGGTATTCTGTTGGACAGAATTCTTTCCCTTGGGCTTGTGGGAATTGAAGTTCCTCTGATGTACCATATTGGCAACAGAAGAGCTTTCCACCGCTTTTCCATTGGAGTCCTTTGCTCTTGAGTCCTGCTCAGTACTCAGATGGCCGATGATGTCCTCTACTGAGAACTCACACCTCTGATGTTTCAGAGTAGTAGCAAAGTTCCTCCAGGAACTAGGGAGCTTAGCAATTATACAGCCCGCGACAAACTAGCCCGACAAATTGCACTTAAGAACCTCAAGTTCTTTAGCTATGCATATTATCTCATGAGCCTGTTCCAATACGGAATGGTTGTCAACCGACTTGTAATCGTGGAACTGCTCCATAACATACATCTCACTCCCAGCATCGGTGGCCCCGAATTTAGATTCGAGCGCCTCCCACAGGTCTTTGGCAACATGCATATGTAAGTATGCATCAACCAGCTTATCTCCGATCACGCTTATGATAGCTCCAAGGAATAGGACGGTGGCCTCCGCGAACATCTTCTCCTGTTCAGGAGAGATCGTTCCCGTAGGAGTGACACCGGCTACCCAGAACACGTTCATAGTCGTGAGCCATAAGGTGGTTCTCATTTGCCAACGCTTGAAATAACTACCGGTAAACTTGTCCGGTTTCACTGCAAAACCATTACTCGAAAAATGCCTACACATATTAGGTTTTTGGATTGTTGAGTAAATAGGCAATTTTCTGAGTATAGTAATCCACGAGATAATAACTAGCATGGCATTGACTCGACTAGTGATGTACTGATCTTGGGCTAATCTAGGACATACTACGCATATAGTTGATACATCTATGCATGCAAGTAGTACTGCTAGGATAAATACGAACATGAGGATAAACGAGTTATACCCTCCAATAGGCCAGTTGGCCGTAGCAGCAGCGTTGGCGTTGGACGCGACTGTAGTAGCAACATCCTCTGCCCACTTCTTCTCAGCTTCAAGGGCGAGACGATCGGGCTCGGATGGTGAATACATGGCGATGACGAGAGCGACGCGGACGTAGATGAAGCAGACGGACGGAGGCGAGCAGTCACATGATCGCTCCCCAAAAACCTAATCGCCCCTCTCCCGTACAGGAACCGGAGAGGCGGGGTTTCGGAGGCCTGCTCTCCCATCGACCGTGTACGCGATAAACGAGACGGAGTCGCCGGCGACAGCGGCAGCAAAAGGAACGAACGCGTGAGGCAGATGTGATCTGATTCTCGTGACGGCTTGGGTAGGCGTTAGCCTGCTTATATAGGCGGCTGGGCGGAGAGACGTGGGCCGAACCCACGTCCGAGTCGGTAACAGCCCACGATCCGATGTCTCGGATCGTGCCGTGTCCGTTACGTATTCTCCGTTCCTGACCGACAAAAATAAGCGCGTAGGTATGAGCTCGGCTCGGATCATTCCCGCAATCCGCGACGAGTCGTGACGAGGCATGGCGAGGCGGGCGGCGGAGGAGGAGTGCACGAGGGCTCCTTATCTTGTCAGTCTCCAATAGCATGTAGAAGAGAGGCCCTTATAAAGGGGTCCAACTTCTTCTCCACTAGCGGGGTGGGACTAAACTTCCCACCACCTTGTCATGCCACCACCTACATGGGCCCTTGGAGATTTTCTGAAATTCTCTTATGGGCCTAAGGCCCACTACTAATTTCAACAATCCCCCACCAGATCTCAAGGGCACATCATGTTCCCTCATTCCAATTACTGTTTTAATATACCAACATTTCAGTGAAGACCTGTTAAGGTTGAGCTTCACCTAGAGCAAGTAGCTACACCCCTTTACAACTGAACAATGGACTATGCCTTGAATTGTCAGTTTGGCGTAAAGAAGCTTCACCACAAGTCTTACTAGTACTAGGCTACCAAAGGGTGACCCCTCGGGTGGAGCATATTTGTCACACTCCTGGCCTATTCATGACTTTACTAGAGATCACCCAAATCTCATAGACTGTGACCAGCAGTCAAGCTCATATAGGTGTGTTACTCCAAAGATCGCTCTGTAGGACAGCATCTTGCTTACACATAAGCTTTAGAGCACATTAAGACAGTAGTCATCCTACCATACATTATCCGAGAGCATTGCATCTCCAACGGAGTGGGTTAGTAAAGTTACTCTCCTCAGTTCACCACTGGCTTGTTTTCGCAGGTCCTACTTCACGGGATCTCTGATCATATAGGTTGGGTTACTACCATGGCAACTCATGTGGGTCTCATACCCATCTCCTCGATGCACTATCTATCACAACACGTGATAGCCCTTTAGTAAAGCGATCTGCCAGATTCTTAGCCGTTTTGATGTAATCCAACGCTATCACTCCGAAGTTTCTGAAACGTGTGACAGACTTCAATCTCATTCTTATATGTTTGTTGGACTTCATATTATCCTTTGAACTCTTCACTTTAACAATAACTGTTTGATTATCGCAGTTCATAAGGATAGCCAGAACTAGCTTCTCAACCACAGGTAAGTTCATCAAGAGATCTCGAAGAAATTCTGCTTCGACACCACATGTCTCTAATGCTGTTAATTCTGCTTCCATTGTCGATCTCGTTAAGATCGTTTGCTTTCAAGACTTCCAGGAAACAGCTCCACCCCCAAGAGTAAACATATACCCAGTAGTGGCCTTCATCTCATCAGAATCAGAGATCCAATTCGCATCACTATACCCTTCAAGTACCGATGGGTATCCCGTATAGTGAAGTCCGTGGTTGACAATACATTTCAAGTAGCGCATAATTCTTTCAACAGCACGCCAATGAACATCGCCCGGGTTTGCAACGAACCGGCCAAGTTTTCTCACAACAAACGCGATGTCAGGCCACGTTGCGGTAGCTTGGTACATAAGCGAACCGATAATTTGAGAGAACCTCAATTGATCTATAGGTGCGCCTTTAAACTTTCGAATAAGCACACTAGGATCATATGGTGTTTGAGAAATTTTGCAGTCTGAATATCCAAAGCGACTCAAAATCTTCTCAACATAGTGGGATTGCAGAAGTGTAATCCCACCCTCATCATCTCTCAAAAGCTTGATGTTCAAGATAACATCAGCCACCCCAAGGTCCTTCATCTCAAAGTTTTGAGACAGAAAAGACTTAACCTCCTCAATTACTTTGAGGTTGGTTCCAAATATCAGTATGTCATCAACATACAAGCACAATATAACTCCTTCGCCCCCACCATGGCGATAGTATACACATTTGTCAGCTTCATTAACAACGAAGCCAACAGATGTCAGAGTTGTATTAAACTTCTCATGCCATTGCTTAGGTGCTTGTCTCAGACCATATAAAGATTTCAGCAACTTACACTTCCTTCCTGACCTTCTATCACAAAGCCATCTGCTATTGCATATAGATTTCCTCATTTAGCTCTCCATTCAGGAAAGCCGTCTTAACGTCCATTTGATGAACGAGAAGACCATGAGAGGCCGCCAATGAGAGTAGTACTCGAATGGTGGTCAGTCTAGCCACATGTGAGTAAGTATCAAAGAAATCTTCTTCTTCTTTCTGGGCATAGCCCTTGGACACAAGCCTAGCCTTGTACTTTTCAATCGTACAATCGGGCCTAAGCTTCTTTTTGAACACCCACTTGCATCCCAATGGTTTGCAACCATAGGGACGATCAGTGAGTTCCCATGTCCCATTAGCCATGATGGAACCCATCTCGAGACGGACCGCAGCTTTCTAGTAATCAGCATCTGGAGAAGCATACGCTTGTGAAATAGAAGTGGGATTATCATCCACGAGGTATACAAAGAAATCATCACCAAAGGTCTTTCCAGTCCTTTGTCTCTTGCCCCTACCAAGGGTTTCCTCGTCATCCTCCTCAGGATTATCATCATGTGTTTGTTCATAATATTCCATAGGAATGGCAGGCTCGGGAGTTATCTCAGATTCCTGTCTAGAAGTGCTTTGCATATCTCTCATGGGAAATATATCCTCAAAGAATGTAGCATCCCTCGATTCCATTATTGTACCGACCTTCACGTCAGGTACCTCAGATTTCACTACTAGAAATCTATAGCCTACACTATTCTTAGCGTATCCCAGATTAATGCAGTCCACAGTCTTTGGTCCAAGTTTACGCTTCTTGGGAATCGACACATTGACTTTCGCCAAGCAGCCCCAAGTACGTAAATACGAGAGCGTCGTCCTTCTCTTTGACCATTCCTCATAAGGAGTGACCTCATTATCTTTTGAAGGAACCTTATTCAGGACATGACACGCGGTCAATTTAGCCTCCCCCACCATGCCTTGGATAAACCTGATGTATCTAACATGGCGTTAACCAAATCAGTTAGAGTACGGTTTTTCCGTTCGGCAACCCCGTTTGATTGGGATGAATAGAGAGGCGTCCTCTCATGAATAATGCCGTGTTCCGCACAAAAGGAATCAAACTCGTCTGAGAAGTACTCTCCACCACGGTCAGACCGGATTCGTTTAATTTTCTTTTCAAGTTGATTCTCAACTTCTGCCTTACATATTTTAAAGTAGGTTAGACCCTCATCTTTAGTATTTAACAGATACACATAGCAATATCTAGTGGAATCATCTATCAATGTCATGAAGTATTTCTTTCCACCTTTAGTCAACACACCATTCATCTCACAAAGATCAATGTCATGAGTTCTAATGGTGCCAAGTCTCTCTCCTCTGCAGCCTTGTGAGGCTTGCGAGGTTGCTTTGCTTGCACACACGAATGGCACTTAGAACCTTTGGCTAAAGTGAACGTCGGGATTAAATTCAGTTTTGCTAGCCGCGACATAACACCGAAACTTATGTGACAAAGACGTGAATGCCAAACTTCAGATTCATTAACACTCGAATGAATATTGTTCACGACTTTATTACAAAAATCTGCAAGGGAAAGGCGGAACAAACCTCCCCATTCATAACCTTTTCCAACGAAAAGTCCATATTTCATAAAAACTACTTTATTAGACTCGAATACCAACTTAAACCCTTCTCTACACAGAAGGGAACCACTAACGAGGTTCTTCTTTATGGCGTGGACATGCTCCACGTTATTCAGCTCCACGATCCTTCCCGAAGTAAACTTCAGATCGACCGTGCCAACACCAAGAACAGAAGCACTCGCGCCATTCCCCATCAATACAGACCCGCGACTAGTGGCGAGATAAGAAGAGAACAATGATATGTCAGCACACACATGAATATTTGCACCCGTGTCCACCCACCAATCGGTGGACTGACAAACTAAAAATACAGTAAGTAAATTACCGTACCTAGATGCACCACTCTAATTGTTGCCCACAATCATATTGGCAGACTTGGAGTCCTACGCCGGCTTCTTGTACTTGTTTGGGCATTTGTTTGCCCAACGTTCCTCTGAACCACAAGTATAGCAGCCATCTCCCTTCTTATTCTTTTTGAAGGTCTTCTTTCCCTTCTTCATGAAGTCGGTATTCTATTGGACATAATTCTTTCCCTTGGGCTTGTGGGAATTGAAGTTCCTCTGATGTACCATATTGGCAACAGAAGAGCTTTCCAATGCTTTTCCATTGGAGTCCTTTGCTCTCGAGTTCTGCTCAACACTCAGATGGCCGATGATGTCCTCTACTGAGAACTCACGCCTCTGATGTTTTAGAGCAGTAGAAAAGTTCCTCCAGGAATTAGGGAGCTTAGCAATTATACAACCCGAGACAAACTTGCCCGGCAAATTGCACTTAAGAACCTCAAGTTCTTTAGCTATGCATATTATCTCATGAGCCTGTTCCAATACAGAATGGTTGTCAACCATCTTGTAATCGTGGAACTCCTCCATAAAATACATCTCACTCCCAGCATCGGTAGCCCTGAATTTAGATTCGAGCGTCTCCCACAGGTCTTTGGCAACATGCATATGTAAGTATGCATCAACCAGCTTATCTCCGATCACGCTTATGACTGCTCCAAGGAATAGGACGGTGGCCTCCGCAAACATCTTCTCCTGTTCAGGAGAGATCATTCCCATTGGAGTGACACCGGCTACCCAGAACACGTTCATATCCGTGAGCCATAAGGTGGTTGTCGTTTGCCAACGCTTGAAATAAGTACCGGTAAACTTGTCCGGTTTCAGTGCAGCAGCAAAACCATTACTCGAAAAATTCCTACACATATTAGGTTTTTGGATTGTTGAGTAAATAGGCAATTTTCCGAGTATATTAATCCACGAGATAATAACTAGCATGGCATTGACTAGACTAATGATGTACTGATCTTGGGCTAACCTAGCACATACTACACATATAGTTGATACATCTATGCATGCAAGTAGTACTGCTAGGATAAATACGAACATGAGGATAAACGAGTTATACCCTCCAATATGCCAGTTGGCCGTAGCAGCAGCGTTGGCGTTGGACGCGGCCGTAGCAGCAGCATCCTCTGCCCTCTTCTTCTCAGCTTCAAGGGAGAGACGATCGGGCTCGGATGGTGAAGACATGGCAATGACGAGGGCGACGCGGACGTAGACGAAGCAGACGGACGGAGGCGAGCAGTCGCGTGATCGCTCCCCAAAAACCTAATCGCCCCTCTCCCGTACAGGAACCAGAGAGGCGGGGTTTCGGAGGCCTGCTCTCCCGTCGACCGTGTACGCGATAAACGGGACGGAGTCGCCGGTGGCAACGGCAGCAAAAGGAACAAACGAATGAGGCAGATGTGATCTGATTCTCGTGACGGCTAGGGTAGGCGAGTCGGTAACAGCCCACAATCCGATGTCTCTGATCATGTCATGTCCGTTACATATTCTTCGTTCCTGACCGACAAAAATAAGCGCGTAGGTATGAGCTCGGCTCGGCTCATTCCCGCAACCCGCGACGCATCGTGACGAGGCGGGCGGCGGCGGAGGAGTGCACGAGGGCTCCTTCTCTTCTCACTCTCCAATAGCATGTAGAAGAGAGACCCTTATAAAGGGGTCCAATTTCTTCTCCACTAGCGAGGTGGGACTAAACTTCCCACCACCTTGTCATGCCACCACCTACATGGGCCCTTGGAGATTTTCTGAAATTCTCTTATGGGCCTAAGGCCCACTACTAATTTCAACACTAACTATTGGTGATTTACCGTTACCCGAGCTTGTAGTTGTGGCTTCAGGGGATCTTTGGTGGTAACGTCGGTAGTTGAGGAAGGGCGAGTCTGTCCAACTGGTCTATAGAAACGCCACATCTATCAAACGTCGGTAGTGACAAACTTTTGGCGAACATCTTACATGAAAGATGAAAAGAAAAAGGAACATCATACATGGGGCAAACCGAAGCATGGTTTTCTTGGAGTTAATGTAGATGTTTCATTCCATGAAGATGCACTTGGAGTGCTATAGGAGTTCTTAGAGATGAATGGGGACACTTTGTTGCCGTGGCTATATGGTTTGTTCCTTACATATCTGATGCAGACACTCCTGAAACTATTGCACTTAGGAGCAGACTTAACTTAGCAACGCATGTGGGGGCTCAAAGCTCGAAGCCGGATCTAATTTTGAATCTGTGATCGAGGCAGTCAAAGATACGTATGGATTTAATGGTGCTCAAGCAGCATCAGTAGTTGAATGTGCTCAACTAGCATGTGAGTTCGGCCAAATCCAAATCTCTTCATGCAACAGAGAAGTAAATAAAGTAAAAGATGCATTGGCTAAAAGAGCTACATTCTAAAGAATTCTTCTGTTTGGGAAAATGCTCCACCTGATTTCATTTCTTCTTTACTTGTAAACAACATTGTTTGTTATCCTGGAATGAAATTCTTGCCTTGTCAAAACAATCTGATAGGGAAATCAAAGTGTTTTTTCCTTGCTGGCCAATATCGTACCCTTCAAGATTCATGTGGAATGGTCCCTTCAAAACTTTTGTTCCTCCTCTCGTTGTGTGGAAATTTCTAGAGGCACGTAGATGCAAGGGCACACATTAGCCCAGCCGTGCCGCCCGATTACCTCACGATCCCCAAAATCGTTGGATCCAACACAAGGGGACAACAATTTTTAAGTTTTAGTTTCAGAAACATATGATTTTTTTCTGTAGCAACTTCTGAAAGTTATGATTTTGTTGGTCGCTCGCACCAAGTTTCAAAGTTGGAACTTAAAGCTTAAGACTCTTTTGTGTTAGATTGATCTCTCACCGCGTGGGCTCAACGGCCCATCGGGCCTTGATCTATGCGCCCTGATCGGGGGCATCCAACCCATTATGGTTGGTGGCCCCCTGTGACCCGCGCTATATAAAGGACGGTGGGGTGCCGGGGCACGAACTACGAGATTCACCGCCGTCACATCCCTACCAACATACCTATCCGATCTAGGTTAAGCGTGGTGCTCACGGGAAGCTCCACCCACGCCTGACCCTTCTTCTCCATCACAGCCGTCGCTACCACACCGATGGAGAACGATGCGAGCTCATCCGGCTCAGGACAAGGTAAATACACGGGTTTGTACCAGATCTATCTATGCCTAAGAGATCCACGTTCAATCAATGGTATCAGAGCCACTAGGCAAAAGATTTATTCGGTTGAATGAAATCGAAAATAATTTCTTTTTTCCCCACCCCGACATGAACCCTAGATGGGCAAGGTACCAAAGATGGCCTCGGGCCTCGTCGGCAAAGAAGCGCCGCCGCAAGGCCGCGCCTGTTCCTCTCGATCCTCACACGCATCGGCAAGCCGAGGTGTGGGGAATAAGAACCTACCTCCTCGGAGGCAAAGTATGGATCTAGATCCAATAGGAAAACGAAGAAAGGATTCGGATCGGATCCAAAACAGGAGAAAAAAAAGAAGAAGAGGGGAACATGCAAAGTAAAGTATCAACCCTTCGGGGCAAAGGGCACCACCACCGCGCCCTTGATGGTGATGTGTTCACCATGAAGGTGCTCGCACGCGCCGGCAAAGGAACAGAGGTGGAGCCAACAAGTCATGCCGCTGCGGATCGAAAGGAAAAAAAAGCATCATGGTCAACCCACTCGACGGCGACGCGCTCCCGCAAGGGAACGCGCCACCGGCGAAAGGGGAGACCACAGTGCTCTGTTTTTCTCTCTATCTCAGAAAGAAGACAAGGTGCCAGCAGGGGAGAGGGCGTGGAGCGGCACAAGACCCATGGTCTCCACTGCCGGCGGCCAAACCCACCTCGCAGGCCAAGACACACCACCGCCGCGGGGCCCCAGAGATCCTCCTCGGTGGGGCATGCATGCCGCCGGCGCGAGAGAGGACTCGACCACCACGCGCAGGGGAAGGCAGCATGAGGAGGGGCCGAAGGGGCAATGGAGGAAGGTGGCAAGATCAGCGCACGGCGCGGGACCTTTCGGTCGCCGCTGCCGGTGGCAAGAGCCACGGCTCCGGCGGGGCAGGAAGCCACCGCGGGTGCTGCTCGAACGAAAGAAGAGGCCTCAGGCCATGACGCGACCGACGCGGACTCCTCACCTCCAGGGCAACTCGCTGGAGGGAGGACTCTCGGCACGCTCGACAGGAGGCCACAAGACCTCACCGCTGGCGACTAGTTCCATTCTTGGCCACGGGCTGCTCGGGAGAGAAGGAGCGGGCGTCGAGATGAGGAGAGCGAGAGAACGAGCGGCGCTAGGGGGAGAATTGAATTAGGTTTCCCAGCCCCGGCTCGACAGCTCCATTTTGTTCCCGCGATCTCTGTGGGGAGCCGTCGGATCGCCTCGGATGGCTAGGATCGCTCCAAGATGAAACCCTAAGCCAGGGCAGGCCATCGGGCCAAGAGTGGCGTGGCCTTAGGGGCCGGCCCAAGACGGCGGGAGCAAGCACCGACCGAGCCGAAGGTCCCCACAGTCTTGCGGGAATGGCGCTGGGTGCTGGCGTCGGGAGGCACCTAGTGGCGGGCCGAGGCCACAGGCCGGCCCAAGTCGGCCATTTATTTATTTTAAAGGATTTTTTCTGTTTCTGTGTATTAAGGCAGATTCATAGGTATTTTCTAGGCATTTTTCTTATGAAAATATGTTTAGAAAGAGGAAATAAAAATGTTCAAAGTTTCTGTTAATTTAGACAGAATTGTTATATTATTTTTCTGAAAAGAAAAGTAAAAAGATTTCTGAGAATAAAATAGTTTTCTTAGAGAAGGAAAAGTTCATGATCTTTATAAAAGCATTAATAAAGTTCACGAATTTTATATTAAATGACAGAATTATTTTCTGTAAAGTTAGAAGGCATATGAAATTTTATTTCACATTTTCCGCTGCTAAGCGAAATATGAAATATGGTCATGTTATTATTCTGACCAACGTTGTTTAGTAACATGATCATGTTGAATATTGCAAAAGATGCATTTATTTCTATCATTTGCCCAACGGTAATGTAGATTAATTTGCATAGGCAATTGTATGATTATTTTAACCAACGTTATTTAATGCATATGATTGTCGTACTGACTTCGCTTATATCATGATTTCAGGAGGTTTTCACCTAATGAGCTGTCTAAAGGACGTTCCCACACTCATAGGGGATAATTACTCTCAGTGGAGGAAGAAGGTTGACATGGCTTTGTGCATTGCTGAGGTGGACTGGGTTCTGGAGGAACCACATCCAGTTGCACCCTCAGAACCATTCAGAGATGCTGACGAGGATGAGGAGAGCTGGGAGAAAAAGCAATGGGATTGTGGCAAAGAGGAGATGTCCTACTACATACATAACGGGTTATGGATAAATGCCAACAAGAAATGTTTGGCGTTTATTAAGAACACCATTGAGACCACCATCGTGGGCTCGATAGCAGAGTGCCCTACTACAAAGGAGATGCTCAACAAGATAAAGATTTAGTTTACTGGCTCTTCTAAGACCTATGCCACCCAGTTGATCAAACAACTGGTGACAAAGAGCTACAATGGAGGTGGGCATGGCATAAGGGAGCACATCCTTAGGATGAGCAACACGACAGCCAAGCTTAAGCCCATGGATGCAGATCTGGAGATTAAACCAGCTCTCCTCGTCCACCTTGTCATGGCTTCGCTGCCTAAGGAGTTTGAGACCTTTGTTGTTAACTACAACATGCAGCCCGAGACATGGGATATTGAAAAGGTCATCGCAATGTGCTCACAAGAAGAGGAGAAGATTAAGTCTTCACATGGTGGCTCCCTTAACTATGTGAAGGAAAAGAAAAAGGTTTTCCCACCTAAGCAGAATTCTCCCTCAAAGCCACAGGGCAAACTTCAAGGAAAGGCTCCCACTTATTATGAGCCAAAGCCAATCACAGTAGACAAGGACACTTGTATGTACTGCAAGGAGAAAGGGCACTACAAGAAGGATTGTGCTGCCTGGCTAAAGGTCTTCATGGCAAAGAGAGGGGTTCAGTTCGACGAGGGCCATGTGCCAAAACAAAAGAAGTATTGAAGTTGCAAATGGTGTCCAAGCAGAAGTTGAAGCTGTAGGTGACGTCTCCTTGGAGCTAACCGAAGAATTAAAGCTTTTGCTTAGAGATGTGCTTTTTGCGCCTTCATGTAATAGGAACTTAATAAGTGTGTCGTGCTTAGACAAAGACAATTATCAATGTGTTTTTGGACATGGTAAATGTACCGTGTGGTACAATAATGATTATATAGGCAATGCCTTTCTTCATGATGAGCTTTATTTGTTATCAATTCGTGACAAAGTGAATTATGCAAATACTGTGAATGTGCAAAGTTCTTCGTCGAACAACGAGCAAAAGAAAACAAAGAGAACTCAGGACTTCTCGAAACTATGGCACTGCCGATTGGGCCATATTTCCAGGGGGAGAATAGGAAGATTAATCAAAAGCGAAATTCTTCCAAAGTTGGAGTTCTCTGACTTAGAACAATCCATAGATTGCATTAAAGGAAAATATGTACAACAGATAAAGAAAGGTGCAAATCAAAGCACAGGAACACTGGAAATAATCCACACTGATATTTGTTGACCGTTTCCGGTGAAAAGTGTGGATGGTTATGATTCATTCATAACATTCACAGACGATTACTCCCGCTTCGGTTACATTTATCCAATCAAAGAAAGAGACGAGGCATTGGATAAATTCAAGATATTCAAAGCTGAAGTTGAAAATCAGCTTGACAAAAAGATTAAGATTGTGAGGTCCGACCGTGGGGGGGGGGGGGGGGAGTACTACGTTCGACACACACCATATGACCAAGTCCCTGGACCTTTTGCAAAGTTCTTGCAGGAGACTGGCATTGTCGCCCAGTATTCAATGTCGGGCGAGCCTCGACAAAATGGAGTAGCTGAAAGGCGCAACCGTACCCTCATGGATATGGTGCACAGCATGATGAGCTACTCCGACATGCCATTGGGATTGTGGATGGTGGCGCTTAAAACCGCCATTCACATTCTCAACAGAGTACCAAGCAAGTCGGTGCCCAAAATACAGCACGAGCTATAGACAGGAAGAGTGCCATCCCTGGAACACTTCGGAGTGTGGGGATGTCCACCTGAGGCCAAAATGTTTAATCCAAACATTGGAAAGTTAGATCCAAAGACAGTGAGTTGCCATTCATTGGCTACCCTGATAGATCAAAAGGTTTTCGTTTCTACTGTCCTGACAGATACACAAAGTTTGTGGAAACGAGACATGTTGTCTTCTTAGAGGACGAAATGATGAGGGGGAGCATGGAATTTCGGAAAATTGATCTTGAGGAGAAAAGGGTGCATGCACCCATTCCGATGATTCAAGAGCCATTTTTCTCGCTACCCGCTGTGACTCCAACGATGACAACTATTGGAGAAGACCCGGAACCTATCCTTTAGGAGCCGACTGAACCCATTGTTGATCATGAAAGGGAATTGCAGCAAGAAAAAGTAGAAAGTGTGCCAGACAACGAGGCACTTAGAAGGTCTAATAGAACAAGAAGACCTGCTATTTCTACTGATTGTAAAGTCTATAACACGGAAATGGTTCATATGGATGGTGATCCCACCACATACGAAGAAGCCATTAAAAGCCGTCACTCATCAAAATGGCTAGAGGCAATGGAAGATGAGATGAAATCGATGAGTTCCAATAATGTTTGGGACTTAGAGATTATTCTTAAAGGAGCAAAGACAATAGGCTGCAAATGGATCTACAAAACAAAGTATGACTCTAATGGGAATGTTGATAAGTTTAAAGCCCGACTTGTGGCAAAAGGATTCACGCAAAGAGAAGGAATATACTACAATGAGACTTTTTCTCCAGTGTCTTGTAAGGATTCCTTCAGAATCATAATGGCACTAGTTGCTCATTTTGATTTAGAGCTGCATCAAATGGATGTAAAGACGACATTTCTAAACGGAGATTTAGAAGAAGATGTCTACATGAAACAACCCAAGGGTTTTTTCATGGAAGGCAAGGAAAATATGGGATGCCGCCTAAAGAAATCCATTTATGGGCTAAGGCAAGCCTCTAGACAGTGGTACATAAAGTTTAATGATACTATTAAAAGGTTTGGATTTCAAGAAAATGTTGAGGATAACTGCATTTATGCAAAGTTTAAAACATGGGATATATTGTCCTAATCTTGTATGTGGATGATATCTTGCTTGCAAGAAATGGTATTAGTCTACTACAAGAGACAAATAAGTTTTTATCCTCGAACTTCGACATGAAAGACCTTGGTGATGCATCATATGTTTTGGGCATTAAAATTCACCGAGATAAGAAAAATGGAGTCTTATGACTCTCACAGAAACATATTTAGAGAAAGTACTCCAAAAGTTTAATATGCATAAGTGTAAAGCCACACCTGCTCCAATAGTCAAGGGCGATAGTTTTGGGAATCACCAATGTCCCAAGAATAATTACGAGCTCGATGAAATGAAAACAATACCATATACTTCGGCTGTTGGAAGTTTACAGTATGCACAAGTGTGCACACGCCCTGACTTGACGTTTATCACCGGGGTACTCGGTAGATATCAAGCAAATCTAGGCCAAGAGCACTGGAAGATGGCAAAGAAAGCTTTGCGTTATGTGCAAGGCACAAAAGCAATCATGCTAACATACAGGAGATCTGAGTCCCTAGAAATAAAAGGGTACTCAGACGCAGATTTTGCGGGAGATAGAGATGATAGATGTAACATCCCAAATTTTGGAATGTTAAAATAATTATTAGATTGTTTGTTTGTTTGCTTGAGTGATTGAAACTTGTGTGAAATTTGAAACTTTTCAAAAACTTTTGAATGAGAGGAAATAAAATGACTTTCCCCATCTCCGATGAATTCAAATTCAATCTTTTAAAAGAAAAGAGAGAAGATGACATGGCTTCTTCAACTATAAAGAATTTGAAGGGAGTTTGCATTTGAATCCTTTCAAAATATTTGCCCTTGCTTCTATATGTTTCTTCCCCGAGAAAATGCCCCGACAAAATTCTTGCACGCAAGAAAGAGCGGAGGAAAATGACCCTCCAAAAACCAGGGCCATTCATTGAAATATTTTGAGCCAAGAAAAAAACCCAAAATTTAATTTGAGAAAATAATTACAAAAAAAAATGTTTTTGGGGATTTTTTGGAAAAACATTTTTTTTAAGTTTTTATTTTTGGCCGTGGAAAAATGCCCATCATCTATATTTTATTTTTCTGATAATTTTAGTATATAGAAACTCTTTATTTCGAATTGATTTGATTTCCTTTTTATCGTTTTAGTTTCCTAGTTTTAAAAATAGGAAAGGAATCGTTTTTATTAGGAAACTCCAGGTGGCCCATTAAGACTTTCCTTTTCCCTGGCCCAAGAAGATCTTCTTCTTCCTCCTCTCTCCCTCACGTCATAGGAAGTTTTCCTTCCATGGACAGAAGATCCCCACCTCCGGGATTCGCGAAGCTCTTCCCTTCCCAGCGCCTCCCGTCGCCTCTATAAGAACCCCCTGCACCTCCTCGTTCCATTCCCGTTGAAAACTTCCCCTCTCCTCGCCTCTAGCTCGCGCACCCCTCGCCGGAGTCGGCACCAGAGAGCTTCACCCCAGGAGCTCCTCCATCGTCCCCCCCTGCACCCTTTCCCCCTGCCGAGCCCACCTCACCCCGCCACCAACTCCCCACCACTCGGCCCCCTCCTCCACCAACCCTCCACCCCGCTGCTGCTCCTCCCCATCACCACGACCAGGCAGCCAGGAGCTTCCCCGTCGGCTCCCCCCCACCTGCAGGCTCCCTCCTCCCCTTCGCCCCCTAGGAGTCTCCACCGGCCCCTTCCCCACCCCTCGCCGGCCCCTACCCCACCCCACCGGAGCTCACCCCCTGCACCTCCTTCCCACCTCGGCCACCATAGCCAGCCACAGGAGCAGCTCCAGCCACGGTAAGGACTCCCTCCTCTCTCTGTTGTTTTTTCTTTTGTTTTGTTAGCCCTTAGATCCATATCCTACGGGTTAGATTAGTTCTTAGGATACCTCTTCGGTTAGATTAGAAAAACCGTGCTGGTTTTTTTTCACTTAACACGGTTAACCAGTAGTTTTGTTAGCCCTCGGCCGTTTGCTCCTAACCTTGCAACAAACACACCCGCAGCCTATCACAGCGCGCCACGTATACCCCTTGTTAGTTAGCTAGTTAGTTTCTTTTTTCTGTCTAATTGCAAAAACAGAAAAGTTTCTGTTTTGTTTTGGCCATAACTTTTGACCCCGAAGTCCAATGATAGTGATTCTTTTTTCCAGTAGCTCACAACTTGCCTGTAGTTTTTAGAAACATATAATTTGTCTATGTTTGAAATTGTCAAATATAAGTTAGATCAGATTTAGTTTAAAACTTGTTTTGCTTATTCCAGGAGTTTAAAAATAGCTTTTAATTTGATTCCTTTTGGTACCGATCACTAGTGATCTTATTTATCAGTGGTAAAATATTTGGATTTGTTTGAATATTTTAGCTCACTGTTTCAAATGAAACAATTTCTGTTTCACCTCTTTTAGGATTTCGGCTAATTCCTTTTCTATTTTTGTTTTAAAATATTTTCTTTATTATTTCAGAAATATTATTTTTTGTTTCTGTTAGATAAACAGTAGTTTTGCAACAAGTTTTTATTTTATTTTTATTTGTTTTCATGAAATCAATTCTAGTTCCTTAGTAACTTGCAATTGGTTTCCGCATTGTTTCAAATCCCGTTTGGGAATACTTTCAAATAGTTTTGTGAAAAATACTTTATTTTATCTTAGTTAAACTTATATCTTAGTTCCTTGTTATTATTTTCTGTTAGACAAAAACTATTTAGTGTTTGACGTAGTAGAAGACTCCCTAGTCTTATTTGAAGTTTCTTTCGGTTTCTTATTCGCTCTCTCTCTTTTGTTTTGATTGCTAGAATGATTGCTAGTATGAGTGCTTATGTGAATGATATGTTTGTTATATAGATTTCATCGGAGAGTGACGAGTAGTCTATCAAGTTATTTTTCTCGAGAAATTCTTCTTCGTCAACATCACAGGCAAGTCATTTTGATCATACTATCACCTATGTTTTATGCATCGTAGTTCTACCATCCTATGCCCAATTGCATGCTGCTTAGGTACTTGGAAATTTTAGTAAAGGTTGTAGCATCATGTGGTAGGCACACAATAACCCCGATACTTGGCCCCGGGACGACAAATTTCATATTGCTATGCTTGAGTATACGGGATTTCGGTTGAGTGCATAACACGAGTGATGCGAGGTTGATTAAATAATCAAGACCGGTTAAGACAAGATCTTCAAGACCTCGGACGCAATGCAACTCTGGGTGAAGGACGGTTGATCGGCTCCCTGGGGAACCCAGTGGATGCCCGGGATGCTGGAGAGGCCATGACATCCTGCGGAAAGCTTCACCCAGGCTCAAAGAGACGGACGGATATTTTCAAGACCCAAGGCTTACCTGCACAGCCACAAGTCATTATGGGCTCTGGCTTGGTTGGACAACGCGGCGACTCTGGACAGGCGGTGCTAGCAGATGTAGACGAACGGTAGGAATGGATGGGCACCGACAGGGATTCAGAGGGACCCGTTGAAAGACCATGTTTTGATCATCCGGTCTTCAAACACCCTGAAGTGCGAGGACATACACGGAAGCGATCAAATCTTGTGGGGAACGTGTGCAAAAATCTGCAGAGTACTCAAACCTAATCGATTAGCCGTGTCCACGGTCATGGACAACTTGAGCCAAAGGAACTGAAGTTATCTGGATTTCTCATCACCATTATATATATTTGATGAGGGTAATTATTGACAACTCGGGTACGAGAACTGGTTGGCGGAACCATCTCGTTAACAGCCAACCTTTGTAGTAACATTTTGCTTTTAGCCCCTCTTGATGTAGGAGAAAACTTGCTTTTCGCTAAAAACTTATAGCCCCACCTGCCATATATGCATATAATATAGATGATTACTTTTCACCCCTCTCTTATGTGACTTGCCGGCATATTCAATATGCTGACCTACACGGCTGCAACGTCTTATGTTGCAGATATTTTTCTTCGACGAGTAAGAGTACGATTCAGGGTTAGGGTCTACACTCAACTTGCCGTTGGTGTTTATTGGGACTCCACTCCCTTGACTGCTTCCGCTGAGATATTTAAGGTATATATCAGTTTTACGCTATTTACATGTGATTGCACTTTGATATATACATTGATGTACTGTGTGTGCCAGCATACTGATCCAGGGATGGCACAGAAACATAGAGGCTTGGCTCGTCTTGAGTCGGGTCGCTACAATAGAAAATCCACGTCTGGGTACATGTTCACTCTCGCAGGGGAGCTATTTCATGGAAAAGCTCCAAACATACCATAGTTGCATCGTCCATGATGCAAGCAGAGTTCATAGCATGCTTTGAAGCCACCGAGCAGGTGATATGGTTAAAGAAGTTTATACCCGACTTGAAAGTGGTACATTGTATTCACAAACCACTAAAGATATACTGTGACAACCAGCCCGCAGTATTTTGTGCTCACAACAACAAGTCTAGTAATGCTTCCAAGACAATAGATATAAAGTATTACATTGTTAAAGACAAAATCCAGGATCAAACTATAAGTCTCGAGCATATAAGTACGAAGTATATGCTTGCAGATCCGCTAACGAAAGGCTTACCACCTAGTGTGTTCAAGGAACACTTAGCCAGCATGGGTTTGATGGAAAGCCTATGATTCCTGGATTATAACAGGCCCAAAAGTAAATGAATTTGTTTCAAAACAAAAGTGTGTTGTAGCTGTATGATTCTATCGGCAATTAAGCTATGACGATGAGACATGCTCTACACGCTTATAGGTGATGGAACAAATAAAAAGTATAAAGTCAAAAGTAAAAGTCAAGATCAAGGGGGAGAATGTTAGATTGGTCTCTCACCGCGTGGGCCCAACGGCCCACCGTGCCTTGATCTATGAGCCCTGATCGGGGGCGCCCATCCCATTATGCTTGGTGGGCCCCTGTGACCCGTGCTATATAAAGGACGGTGGGGTGCCGGGGCACGAACTACGAGATTAGCCGCCGTCACACCCCTACCGACATACCTATCCGATCTAGGTTAAGCGTGGTGCTCACGGGAAGCTCCACCCACGCCTAACCCTTCTTCTCCATCACAACCGTCGCTACCACACCGATGGAGAATGGTGCGAGCTCATCCGGCTCAGGACAAGCTAAATACACGGGTTTGTACCGGATCTATCTATGCCTAGTAGATCCACGTTCTACCATTTTGGTCACAAGCACTAAAACTGATGATTTGTCGATTTTCCGTACTAAGTTCCAACAGTTAAACTTATTCATTTCTTAAAAACTCATCAAAATTTATTCAAAATGTATCTCATTTGAAATCTGTCATCACTGGAAACAAAATATGAAAACATCATTTAATTTGGACTTTTGTTTCACAAAGTGAAAGATAAAAAAAAGGTGGTTGCATGACCCTGCACATGCATGCTATAAATCCCCTCCATCCAGTATGAGCTAGGTTGATGAGGTCCTCAACATTCTAGCATTTTGCTTCTCAGTTCACCGCCTATTAGTTCTCCTTCAACTTTGTTTATCGATTGTTTAATATATGTCAAGTAAAAGATGATAACTTAGAAAAATGGGGATGCCTATTGTAACAGCCCAAGACCGACGCTACAGAAGATTCCCCTTTTATTTCGTTACCGTCGTGCGATTAGATTGTCTGTCGCATTCATCATCGCATCATGCCCATCATTTGCATTGCATCGGCACTCCGTTGCCGCCAGTTTTCAAAACTTGCATCCGTTAGTACTTGCCGGTTCTCTCCGTTTTCGTCGTTGACCGTTTCGAGACCAACCACACACGCACGTGCCCGCGGCATCATTTAAAATATTATTTTAAAAGGTGTGTATAAAATATTCTCGGATTGGGTTGAAACTTGACATGCGGTCTTATTGTACTATAGGTAGACCGCGTGCCAAATTTCATCGGAATCGGAGTTTGTTTGATACCCGTACCGTTAAATATATGTCAACACTATAGCTGGTTCAATTGTCGGACGTTTCTGTGTTTTAAAAACCCTATCACAGCCACACGATTTCCCTCTCATCCGTACATAGCTCAACTACATAGCCACTAGACCCACTTAGCGACTTCCTCCGTTTATGGTCGTCGGATCACGATCGGATGGACGAGGTCCATCCCACCATAGACCAAACCCTATATAAGAGCCACCCCATGGAGAGATCTTTCTCACTCCACTAGGGTTTCCCCCGTAGCCAATTTGCAGCCACCTCCTAGAAACCCCACCTGCTAGCTCCACCTCCTCTCTCTCCCTAAATCCATCTCTGGGTCAGATCTGGACCATTGGATCTCCATCCAAAGGCCCAAAATCACCCAATCTCCCACCTACCCAACCCGGACATGTTCGGGCGACCACATGACCAGCCGGTCTGATCTAGATCACCAGCCCGCAGCCATGGAGGAGCTCGAGCTCCCCCAGGCACCCAACCCTCTCTATCTCCACCCGGGCCTTCCGAAGGCCCGTCGTCGTCATCCGCGCCTCGTCGGGCCGTCGCCGGCAGGTGCTCGCGCCATCGCCCGCCAAGGCTGCCTCGCTCGCGCTGTCCTCCGCCATGGCCGTGGGCCCCAATCCGCGCCGCCGCCCTCCGCCTCTGGCCGCTGCCGACGGAATCCCCTGCTCCCCACCGGAGCTTGGTCGCCTCCAAGGCCGTCGGCTACCGCCGGCTCCATGCTCTCCTCGATCCAGGTGGGATCGAGAGGAGCACGAAGCCTGCGAGCGCAGCGCCTGGGCCGCCTCGCCCCGCATGGTCCAGGCCAGGCCAGGCCGCCCCTCGGCCCACTCCCGTCACACCCAGCCCAGTAGGCCAGCCACCTCGCCGGCCCAGACCCGCGGCCTAGTCGACCGAGATCTCCAGCCGGGCCTCGGCCCGAGGTAAGCCCGTGTCGCCCTTTATTTCGCGCCCTAGGTGCTGCTTAATATATTGCGCTTGCCTCTGTTGGGCTCAATAGTAGCAATTCGGCCCGAGTAGTTTTTTTCTTTTAACCGACGATTAAATTTGTTTTCAGAAAAAATGCATAATTTCCAAACGCCCGTAAGTTTTAATCCGTTCGTTGGATAGCAATGAGTTATATATGTAGAATGATTAGAATTTCGCGTAGATTAATATTTTCCAAGTCTCATGCATGTTTAAAACTGTTTAGCATGTTGTTTGCATTGGTTTGCGTGTCGACATGTTAAAAATGGTTTAATTCATAGCTAGTCAACCGTAGCTCCGTTGGAGATGATCCATACATGTAAATGGACTAAAAAGACGTGTAGAATCACGTGCTCCACTTTGTTTTTCTGTTTAACAAACTTAAAATGTGGTTAGGAAAAATCTGGATATATTTCAAAGTTAGCGCGTGGTGCCGTTTCGGAAATGCTATATGTCGTTTCTAGCCTCACTCAAAATGCCTAGATAGGTAGTTTATTTGTGCTTCATCCCTTGCGATGGTTAATAACATTTAATATTGCCGTGTAAATAAATGGGAGTGAACTAAATAATTAAATGTGGAGTTTCGTCAATATGCAACTCGTTGCATATTGAGCTTCACTTAATGTGTAGTCTTTGCGTGATGTGAATTGCCATGCCATGAATTGCATATTTGAAATGGACATGCATCATATTAGGTAGTGCATCATGTCGTGCATGTGCGGTGGTGAACATTGTATGTTGATTCTTGTTTCCGATTTGCTTCATCTCGATAGAGTTCCACAAGCATCTCGAAATGTGAGGATCGTTCGACTACGTCGGTTCATCTGCTTCACGGAGTCGTTCTTCTTCCATGCGGGATCTCAGGCAAGATGATCATTTCCCTAGATACCATTACTATCGTTGCCATGCTAGTTGTCTTGTTTCTTTCATTATGTCTCGCTGCCTACCACCTGTTAAATGTCAGACTCTCAACATTGCCATGAAAACCTCTAACCTTTCCCCGACCCAACAAACCACTATTTGGCTATGTTACCGCTTGCTCAACCTTTTGATAGCGTTGCTAGTTGCAGGTGCAGTTGCTTCCATGTGCCAACATGGGTTCCTTGTTATATCACCATATTATTGCTAATTAATTTAACGCACCTATATACTTGGTAAAAGGTGGAAGGCTTGGTCCTATAGCCTGGTGTTTTGTTCCACCTTTGCCGCCTTAGTTTCGGCTACCGGTGTTATGTTCCATAAATGAGGGCTCCTAACATGCTTGGGGTTGTTATGGGGACCCCCTAGAATTTCGTTTTGGGATAAAACTGGTCTGGCAAGGCCCAACATTGGTACTATATTTGCCCAACATAATAATTCTGTTAATACTGAAAACATAAGGCGTCATGAACCCGAGGAGTAATTCAACATAATACAGGGAGGGCCAGGGCCGCTGGTGCTGGTGCAAAATAGAGAACTGTGCGGGGCCAACCCGGGGCAACTCAAGAGATTTCTATCAAGACACTGTACGCGTCACTCACCCGTCGTGTCCTGAGAACGAGATACGCGGCTCCTATCCGGATCGTCGACACGTTGGGCGACTTTGCTGGATTTGTTATACCTTTCTTGAGCGTCTTGTGCGAGGGATTCCGAGGATACTTTGGGCTATCTCGAGGTTGAGGTTTTCCAATAGAAACTGAGGAGATCACGAGTTTTCCCTGATCGAGGTCATTCCGTCGCAGCGTGTGGTAGTTTGTGATGAACTAGTTGGAGCACCCCTGCAGGGTTAAATCTTTCAGAAAGCCGTGCCTGCGATTATGTGACAAACTTGGAAACTTTGTTTAACATCCGTTTCTAGATAACTTGAAGTAATCTTAATTAAAACTTGCCAACTGAGTGCGTAACTGTGACTGTCTCTTTCGTGAGCTCCTTCTCCGATCGAGGGCGCGGTGGGGTTATGTGTGACGTAAGTAGGTGTTTAGGATCATTCATTTGGTCATTAGTAGTTCACGTTCGTGTGCATTGATCACTCCCCTCTTATTCTTGTACTCGTAAGTTAGCCACCTCAAATACATGCTTACTCGCTTGCTGTAGCCTCACCACTTAACCATACCTCACCCATTAATATTTTCTAGTCTTGATACCTTTGGAAATGAGATTGCTGAGCCCCCGTGGCTCACAGATTACTACAACACCAGTTGCAGGAAGAGGTAAGGTGATATTAAGACGTGAGCGCGATGATTGTTCATTTGGAGTTTCTTCTTCTTCTTCTTCGTCGATCTAGGATGGGTTCCAGGCTGGCATCCTAGGATAGCAAGGATGGACGTCGTTCTTTTCATCATTTTTTTTATCTGTAGACGTACCCTGCTCTTCTACATGATGACTGTATCTTGTTGTATTGATGTGACTCTGATGTAGCTTGTGGCGAGTGTAAGCCAATTCCATATACTCATCATTTCAGTACATGTACTTGTAACGATATCCATTCTTGCAAAACGACGAGATGCACTTCTATCCCTGTCGAGGCCCTCGCGCCAAAATAATGATAGGATCGCATCTTGGGCGTTGCACCTATGTAACATGCTCCCGATTGTTTTCTACTTGACCTTTTTGAGTAAACACTATACTCTATGAGCTCAAAGTATTATGAATTAAATGCTTTAGTATTACTCAATGAGCTCAAATTACCCGCATTGCAGTTGGTACCAAAGAAAGACAACAATAAGAAATAAAAAAAAACTTAAACCAAATGGTTACAAAAACTTGGACATAGTAGGCCATAGGATTACAATTTTTTAATCTGCATTGTTTTTCCTATATGATTGGTTGCATGACGTGGTTTCCAAAGAAACAACCAAAAAAGCACGAGACTGGACTCAATGAAAAAAATCCGATGAGATTGCATACAAAGTAGGCCATAGGGAAAAATATGGTAAACCCTACAAACTAAAATGCTATATAGGAAAAAATCGGAAGTAACAAAAAATCTTCCAAAATTGGTACTATATTCCTTTGAACCAAAGAGGCCCATACAAGTGGAAACTTGACCACTTTAGATTTTCAAAACGAGGAATGGTAAAAGCAAAATTATAGTGGCATGTACTTTTGAATCATATAGGATTAGAACAATATATGGATTTGGAATAAGAGTGTTTGGCAGTGTAAGATAAAAGAAATCAAGAGATTTGAGGGTCCCTTTGACTTGTAGAATATTCCTTGGAATTACGGATGATTTGAGTCCTAAGGCTAAAGATTTTTCTTCTCCTACAGAAGCCCTTTGACTATAGCATATCAATTCTCAAATTTTAATATAATCCATTCATATGTTCTCCGCTCCATAGAAATATCCGTCAGAGCATCTACAACCGGAATGTGCTAATTCGATCCCCTATATGTCTGCAGAGGAGTCACTAACTCATCCCTTCCATTTTCACCCCCATAGCTGCCCCCTCGTAGAGGAACCCCAAATCCATGCAATTCATAGTACGTGAAAATAGCACATCATAGATCAACATATACATAGAATTCGTAGGACCAGGCATAGCAAGTTCAACATAAATAGACATAGATTCTTCGATAGAAAAATATGATCTAGAACTAGATACTAGTAGATACAGATAGAAATCACCACTTCCTTGTTGGCCCCTTACCCCATGGTATCTCTGGAGTGGAAATAGTACTCGTCGGCACAGGCGTCCGCGGCTGGAGGGCGTCGTCATCGTCGGTGGTGGCACCCCCATGGGATGAGCAGGGGAACTTAATGAGGCGTTGTGCTACATGGACCTGCTCCTTACCGAGGCGCTCGAATTTCACCGTGTTAGCTGCCCTTTGCTTAGCGAACCGCTTGGACCCCTAGACGCCGAACCGCAATGCCTTCCCATTTTTGCGATGGTGATGACACACGTCCTTTTGCTAAGGTCAAGGGCTGATGGATGACATTGCAGAGGAGGTCATCCTCCAAGTGAGAGAGCAGCATGACGAGCGTCGACTGGTATGACCCGCAACCAGATCAACTAGATCCGACCTTCACAACCCTTTACGGGCCTAGTTGCCTCGCTTAACAAGCCGCCCGTGCCGTCGATTTGAGGAGCTGCGGTCATGGGCTCGGTAGTGCGGGCATTGGTACTTGTAAACTTCATTGGGTTTTTCCTAAAAAAGGAGGGGAGATGCAGCACATGAGAGATAAATATTTCCCTCAGTGAGAACCAAGGTTATCAAACTAATAGGAGAATCACACAAACTCTCTTCATCAGCACCTACACACACAAAACTAAACACTTGCACCCAATACAGACTAGAGGGTTGTCAAGCCTATTGAACTCATTATTTGGAAGGATTAAATATTGATAGATAGATAATATAAATATAAAATAACATAACATAATATAAATGACAACAATATTTTTCGGGTTTTGGCAATATATTTTATGCAGACCTGGGGCCATAATTTTCACCAAAGGTTTTTTCTCGAAGATAGCATACAGTGGGTGAAAAAATCACTATTGAGCAATTAATAGAATAACACATAGTTATGAAATATTTATTCATGCCAATGATCATGTATTTAGGCATCATGTCCATAAGCAAGTAGACCGACTCGTTCCTGCATCTACTACAATTACTCCACTCATCGGCCACTATCCTGCATGCATCTAGAGTGTTAAGTATGAAACAGATTAATGCTTGGATCAAGATGACATTATGTAGACAAAGTTAACTCAAGCAATATGAATAAACTCATCGTTTTATCCTTAATGACAGCAATACAAATACATGTCATGTCCCTTTCTTTCATTGGGATTGATCACCGCAAGATTGAACCCATCACAATGCACCACTCCCACTCAACATAAATCAATCTAGTTGGCCAAACGAAATCGATAGATCAGAGAGAAATACGAAGCTATAATAATCATGCTTAAAATAATTCAGAAAAGAATCAATTAATATTCATGAATAATATGATCATAAACCCATAATTCATTGAATCCCAACAAACATACCACAAAGAAGATTACATCGAATAGATCATTGCGAGGATTGCGGCGAACTTTGTATTGAGGATCAAAGAGAGAGAGAGAGATAGACATCTACGTACTAGCTATGTACCCATAGGCCTGTGGTAGACTACTAACACAACATCATGAGGGTAGCATGGTTGATGTAGAGGCCCTCTGTGATTGATCCACCCTCCAACAGTGCACCAGAACAGGACTCCAAATGGGATCTCGGTGGAACACAGAGTCGCAGTGACACAAAAAGTGTTTCGGGTGGATCTATGGTGTTTTCTTGATTTTAGAGAATTTATAGAGGCGGCGTTAGGTGAGGAGGAGCCACAAGATGGTCCCAAGATAATAGGGCGCGCCCTACCCCCCTGGGCGCACCCTGTTGCCTTGGCGTTGCCTCGTGTGGCGACTGGCCTCCCTCCGAAGCTTCCATGTCTTAACTTTTATCCACAATAATTCGTCAAAAAGTGTCATAGCGTTTGAACTTTGTTTGGTATTGATTTGTTGAAAATCCAAAAACACGCAGAAAACATCAATTGGCACTAGGCATTGGGTTAATAGGTTAGTTCACAAAAATGATATAAAACAACATATAAAGTATCCTACAAATATAATATAATAGCATGGAATAATAAAAAATTATAGATACGTTGGAGACGTATCAGCATCCCCGAGCTTAATTTCCTGCTCGTCCTCAAGTAGGTAAATAATAAAAACAGAATTTTTGATGTGACATGCTACCCAACATGTAATCTCTTTTAGGTATGATCTTTGAGAAATGATGAACTAATAAACATTAACATAATAATATCCACAAAAATAAATAACATAACCATTAATTTTAAAAGTATATGATCCTTAAATAATGTTACTCCCCACTCATTTTATCACATTAGCATGGCATGTCTCCATCTCCACCACATAAGTACAAGTCATGAGCATATGGTGTCAAATTGGGCAATTGGATCGTACTTCTAACACGCTTCAGTATTTTCAACCTCACCCAATACATGAGCATGAACCATGGATATAGTATATGGGTGGAATTGAGTATGGTGGTAGAGATCAATAGGGGTAAAAGTGGAAAGAAGGTCTCGCATCAACTAGGCGGACCAACGAGCTATGAAGATGCCCATCAATCGTATCAATGCGAGGATTAGGGATTGCCATGAAAGTTGTCGTGGTTTTATCACGACAAATGTCCTAGTGAAAGGACTAAGTCTAGGAGCCATTGCAACTAGGTGGTTGCTTGGATGGAGTTTATTAGGAATGGGAGACGAGAGTTTACCCAGGTTCGGCCCCTTCGATGGAGGTAAAAGCCTACATCATACTTTGTGTATTTATTGATGATGATGTCAATTACAAGGGTGCGGAATCGCTAACCTAGCTCTCGAGGGTGTCTTTCTTAGTTTTTTTCTCATGGGGTCTCCTTTAAATATAGGTTGAGGCCCTGAGGTCACAATAGAGTCCGGGTCGTATTACAACCCATGCCTTAGTCTACTTCCTACTCATCTTGTCTCTCGAGTAAGGGATCTTCCTCATAACTTCCTTCTTGAGCCGACCCATCACATACTAGGCCATGATCCAACTTCCACTTCAAGATACCCCCTAGGACTTGAACATCACGGTCAACCGCGACCCACATAATGATACTGATCATAAGCCGCCACTAGGTGACCAGGTCATATCCTGGCTAGGTCATATTGTGCGGCATATCCCTAAAATTAGCACCTAGGTTAACTTGGATTTATCCATGTTAAGAGACATCCTGAAATCAAAGAACATAAACGACTTTAAGCTTTAAATCCATGAGCCAACGATTTTTCTTTCCTATAGCTCTCGACTCAAAGCATGCGCGGTTCGATCTATGGTCGGGTCATTTGTTTCATTTCAGGATTTGGTATCTTTTCCTTTGTCAGCACTATGGTGTCATTATTGCTCACCTCCAAATCCAACGCGTGTCATGATGGTGATTTTTTTTGAATGGATACGTCAGGCGCGGGAATCGAGGCGTCTTTGCAACCACTAGTTACTGCGATTGTTGGCATTTTCACCGCGCTGTCTTGGTTCCCTCCCTTATAAATAGACCATCCGAACCCCTTTTTCACTTTTACCTTCTTCTTCCTCTGATCTCGAACACCATGTTCGAGTGCACCAACGTTCAAGTCGCGAGCGAGTTCATCCCCGCACCACGTCGTTGGAGCTCATCTGCATTGCATGCGACCTTCCTCTGGAGCACCGCCACCGCCAAGTTTCCTCTGCATGAGATCTTGTAAGTCCCCATTGATCTTTCAAGCCATTGTTGTACTTCGTAGTTTGTCAGAGATGTCACCCGAGTTCATCGTTTTGTAACAAAAATAATGGTTGTGGATCTAGTTGCTCTTGCTACTTTCATCGGTAATGTATAGATTTATCTCCATGTTGCTTCCATAGAATTATAGATCTCTCTCTCTGTGTGTGACAAAAAAAGATTTACAATTGCTTCCATTTTGGCATCTATGCCAGTTTTTAGGCCTTTTATCTTCATTTTTTCTGCATTTGCTAGATCCATGTGTCTCACTACTTTAAGGCGAAAACTGTTTGTTTATCCAGCACTTAGAGAAATCAATAAGTCCTTTAGATCTTATCAGTAACTGGCTCATGATTTGCTGGTTTGTCCATTGTCTTCTCTTGAGGGAACTTGTATTAAACATCGGCTCAAGATCGGCTAGCTCATGGAGCTTCCATTTGAGCCTTGATAGCGAAGGCTCAGGCACCTATATCTGGCTTACTCTTTTTCCATCTTATCAATCATGTGACCTGAACGTCCTTCACGAAAACACCGACTTATCCCATATGTACATAGTTGTGGGATTATTTACTTTATTATCATCTTGAAGTTGGCCTGTGAGAAACTTGATGGCCCCCAAAACAAGCAAGGTCGTTGACTCGGTTAGGTCCCTAGAATCAGTGCTCACATTGGACGATCATGTGAACTAAGGTCTTTTGCTGACTCAAGCAGAAATCGACTGACGGGCACACGAGGGAGAAACTTACCCCAACCTCAATAGGGGGAAGTTGTTATTTTTATAGATCATTTGCACAAAGGCTTTCGACCGCCCGGGTCAAAATTCTTCACAGACGTGCTCAATTTCTTTCACCTCAGGCCACAAGATATTGGCCCCAACACAATTACCAATCTCTGTCAGTTCCAGGTTCTTTGTGAAGTATATCTCCAGATAGCACCAACTATTAGTCCCTTCTGGTAATTATTCTATATCACCATCAGACTGAGTATAAAGACGGACACAACGTATACCTTGGTGGAATTTCAATCTAGAAAAGGAAGAATGTTGCTTTTTACTGAAGCCAAACTGGCGAGTCATCCCAAAGGTTTGATCAAGACTTGGTTTTACTGTAAGAACAGTGCTCCTCAAGACGAAAATCCCTTGTTGGGTTATAGATTGGAACGGCTCAATGCTACCATCACCTTTCCAAGTTGAACAATCGATGAAGAAAGGAAACAAATAGCGCCTTATTATTTAAATTTAAGAGCTTTGATGGATCATGGCCTTATCAAAATCGATTTGACCCAGTGTTGGATAAGTTAGCGAATCCAGCCCTTAGCCTAAGGGGTGAATTAATGTGCAATTATACCGGCAAATTGGTTGATGTGCAACACTTCAGCCAAGTCAATCTGTCTGAAGATCAAGTCACCAAAGACACAAAGAAACTGTTGGGTGACTCCAAGGATAAATGCAATTTGATCGGGCTAGCTCCTTTTGGCTTGACTAACCCCGTTCCTCGAGTAAGTATTACTAGACTTGCTCAAATTTGTTTTCCATAATTTGCCTTATTTTTTGTACTTATCTTACGACTTACCATGTGTGCAGGCAAACTGTGATTGGTGGAAAGTCAGAGTCTGGAATCCTACTACTTCCCAATTTGAGCAGGTAAATGAGCCGACTGGTGGAGCGGCTGCTGGAGAAGAGTCAGAGGTAGAGATCGACTCACTTGTCCGTCTTTTTATTGAACCTGGCGACACTCCTTCTTCTTAGGATAACACCGAGACCAGTCGAACCGATAGTGTTGAGGTAATTTCAATCTCATCTAACTCATCAAAACATATATCCCAAAGAGAATGATGTGAGCCGTGAGAAAGGTTAAGTTTTCGCACCCAGCCGCTTACTTAGACCCAAAATTTGTTTTGAAGAAAACTTAGTATGTAGAAGCGGAAAGCCCGGAGCCATTCTGGGGAGTTAACACCGGCTTATCACTTGAGCCGTCCGCCCGCAACAATGAATTGAGGCGCCTCATAGTCCGACTCCATCTCGTCCATAAGCTGGTATCTTTAAACAACCACTCAATCCTTCTGATTCGAATTATCAGGAAACATCACCCTCTTCTGGAGAATTGTTCGCAACCCAGCTCGTGACTTTCACCATTAAGAGCAGGTAAGTATCTTTGAGTCACACTTTTACTTTGTCATCACAATTTGTTTCTTAAATCTCATGTTACTTTCATGACTTGCAGATCCTAAGCCTTCACAAACAAAAGGTTGCCGTGTCATCTTCTGTTGCCGTTGTCCCTAACGCTCAAGACCCGCCAGAGGTCGATCCACAAGCCCATGCTGATCCTTCTGGCCAAGATAACCCAAGCATTGGGGTCAAGCCAACTCATGAGAATGAGCTGCTTTAGACTGAATAATCGGTGACCATGGAAGAGCCAGTCCATCTAGAAGAGCAGGCTAATGTTGATGACTCGACTCAACATATTAACCCACCAAGTCTTGCTCGAGCCTCTTGTTCCATGCAGGAGGTGGACAACTCCCATCACAGATGATGGATGATGCAGAGGTAAACATTGTTGGAGAAACTTATAAGGCTCTAGAAACTTCAACTGCCTTGGCTAAAATTTTGGCCAAGGATGAACAACTAATGTTGTCTAAAGGGAAGGCCAAACTAGAGCTCCCTAGCTTTGATAAACTTGGTGTCAATGATCTGCATCAATAATACTTAACCCGGATGTCTGAGAGTCGGGATGCTGAAGCGAGCCTGATAAATATGCTCAATCGCAAATAAGAGGTATGAAATACCCGTCCTTTTTTCCTTTTGTCATGCATACTCTTGTAGCCCGCAAGGGCGTTTTAGTAAAATAAGTAGTGAGCTAGGTCTTTAAGAAATGACAGGTAATGTTGAGAACGAACCATAGCCTCCAAGGATTGGACCATTATAAAAATAACGATCTGGTGGTTTAAGCCATCAGTAATCATCATAGATTTAAAAAGAAACCAACCTATAGCCCCCAAGGACCGGCTCATCTTCTTGAGATAGCCGGGTCTTCTTCGCACCTAAAAAATAAGTGACTCCATTAGCCCCCGAGTTCCATGTAGAGTGCTTGCAACTGCATGGGATTTCAACTTGGAGCAAATTTTGTGTGTTGTAGCCCCCAAGTGTCGGGTCACTTGCCTGCGACAGCTCGAGGCTTATAAGCTGTCTCTCATGATATATATCGTGTAGGAAATGTTGGATGAGGTTGAGTCATCCGTGACCGACTTGCAGAAAAATCTCAAGCAAGAAAAAATAGATAAAAAGGGGAAAGATCTTGGCAGCTAATCCCCAAGAATCCTTGCGCCACTCGAATTATATTTTACTCCCTCCGTTCCTAAATATAAGACCTTTTAGAGATTGCACTATAAACTACATACGGATGTATGTAGACATATTTTAGAGTGTACATTCACTCATTTTGCTCCGTATGTAGTCTCCTAGTGAAATCTCTAAAAGGTCTTATATTTTGGAACGGAGGGAGTACATAAGACCAAAGCTGACTTTGATGAAGAAAAAGCCATCCTTCAGAAACGTGTAGAAGTAGTGGAGATCGAACTTGGTCCGGTGAAGGAGGAGTTGAAGACTCTGAAGTGCCACATAACCAACATGACTGTGGCTACCTTTGGTATCATATAACATCACCGTAATCATAATCTAGGTTAAGTTGTCGGACATCTTATTAACGCGCCTCTCCTTTGCGTAGGTAGAAGAAGTGAAAACACAGTTCAAGTGCCCATAGTAAAGTTGAAGGCCATATTCACATACCTAGATCAAATGTTAAGAGGATGTGTTTATGAACTAATGGCAGTGAAAAATGGCACAAAGCCCCCTCTACAGCTCAAATATATGCTAAATGACTTATCAACAGTTCCTCAACGGATCCAGGAGTTAAAGAAATTGGCGGCTCGAGCTAGGGCAAGCTCGGTGCTAGCCTGTGCGAAGGCTTATTTGTGTGAGATGGAGCTGGCTGAAATGGGGGGTGGGTTTCTAGAGTTTAACATTGACGGCTCAAAATTCTCCCAGGAAGACTATGCATGGTGTGTGAAGGAGACCCGGATGCTGGCGAGTCAACTCTCTGAAGAGCTGTACTTGTCAAAATACTAGCCCGACTACACGACAGAGAACAAACACAACAAACCTCTAGAGTACAAGCCTTTTGAGTTGACTCCTCCATGCCGTAAGCAAACATTTGCTCCTGACATCGACCCATCTGTTATCATCCGTGATGACTCAAGTTTTCAAACTTTCAAAACTATCTAGTGGATGCTAAAAAACCTCCACACCGAGCAGGATGAGCGGGCAGAAGTTGACCCAGAAGCGTGTGGTGCGGAAGACCAGGAGAAGGACTTCCACCCAGAGGATTCGAGAGCTGGCGCGCAGGAGTAGTATTCTTGCTTAGAAACTTGATGATTTTGTGGCCCAAGTTGGGTTTGCAATAGGAGTAGCAAAACACTTGGTCATCTGTTGTGACATCGTGCACTTGGTACTTTATGAACTGTCATCCTCGGAAGACAATGAGATGGCCTTTGACAAGCTGCTTGCATATGTTTCTTGTCATTTGTTCTTCATGAATGGATCCGGTTTTTGCAGTTTTACCATAAGCCGACACTATAAGATGGCTCCGTTATTTGTAGATATAGGTAAAATTGGCCAAGGATAACAACTGGACATAGTGCGTTCCAATATGCCATCATCTTGAGAGTCTGAATATAAAAACCCAAATTTCTATGGCTGACCCGGCAAATGATGATAATATAGTTATTCATGTAAAACAAAATATAAGGAGATAGCTATAATTTGCAATAGAAATATAGAATTTGCATAATATTAAGCCGGCTTGGAAGCTCGGCATAAGACATACTTTAAATGCTCATCTCTTGCTTCAATGAAGATGTCATGATTGCCCATGGTTTATCCTTGCTTTCTGTAAGCCATTTCTCCTGTTACTTAAGCCGGTGTTTTAACCTTGACAAGTTAAGGGTCAACATGAATTGACTTATCAACAGTACATCGGGTCACCTTTTTGGAGTAGCATCAAGCAAACAGGGAGGTATAACCAAGTTTTTATGATGGCATATGCTCGGTAAAGAGGGATGTTAATAGCTGAACTCAATGAGTTGGAAGCCCCCAAGTGACCTGTGATAAAAAATAAAGGCTCATACACAATTTTTGAGATGAAATGACAAAGATCCCGAGTTTTGGGGATGCCGACTTTATTACAATGATCATAAGGATATATACATAGGTATGTACAATGAGCTCGAGCCAGTGGCTCTAAGTGTCATAAGGCCGAAGATGAGCAATATTCCAAGGCATGTTGGACTCCTCCTCAGTGGTATGTGACTTTTTGTGTTCACATATGTCGACAAGGCAATATGACCCAGTGTTGAGTTTCTTGATGATGACAAAGGGTCCTTCCCATGGTGGAGAAAGCTTATGCATGCTTGTTTGGTCTTGAATCAAATGGAGCACCAAGTCACCTTCCTCGAAAGTCCGACTTCAAACTCTACGACTATGATAGAAACGTAGGTCTTGCTGATAGATAGCTGATTGTGCTGCTGCAAGATCATGTTCTTCCTCCAACGCATCCAGAGATTCTTGACGAGCATGTTCATTATCTGCTTTGACATAAGTGGCAACCTTGGGGAAGTCGTGATGGATATCACTTGGCAAAAGAACTTGTGCTCCATAAACTATAAAAAGGCATATAGCGTGTGGATCTTTTGGGAGTAGTGCGCATGCTCCAAAGGAATGCGGGGAGTTCCTCAGTCTAGCAACCAGGGGTCATTATAGAGGAACCATAAGTCTGGGTTTGATCCCATGCAATACTCTTGATTAGCTCGATCGGCTTGTCCATTATACTGTGATGTGCAACTGAGGCTAAACAAGGCCGGATATGCTCACGTTGGTAAAACTTTTCCATTGCTCCCTTGGATAAGTTGGTGCCACTGTTTGGGATGATGCTATGGGGATAACCAAAATGGAAAATTAGTTTTTAAGAATTTATTGCTGTTTCAGCATCAAAATTATTGATTGGCTTTGCTTCAACCCACCTGGTGAACTTATCAACTGCGACCAGAAGGTGGGTCTTCTTGTCTTTGGACAACTTGAACGGGCCAACCATGTCTAGCCCCCATACTGTAAACGACCAAGTGATTGGAATCATCCGTAATTCTTGAGCAGACACACGAGTGTGTCGTGCAAATTTCTGATCACCATCGCACTTCCACACAATGTCCTCGACATCTACGTGAGCTGTATGCCAATAAAATCATGGCAAAAAGCCTTAGATACCAGGGATCTTGAGTCGGCATGATGGCCACACTCACCTACATGGATTTCATTGAGAACCTCATGGCCTTCCTCAGGGAAACAAAACGTTGAAAAACACCAATAATACTCTGCTGTTGTAACTCGCCATTCATAATAGTCATGGAGTTGGAACATCTCATAATCGATTGAACGATGATTTTCTCATTTGGGAGCAGGCCACAAGTCAGATAAGCCAGATGGGGAACAGTCTAATTAGGAATAGCATGAAGAGTAGTTACTAGATGTGCCTCCGGGTGAGGAATAGCGATATCTTCATCTGATGGCAATTTGACGGAAGGATTATGAGGGACATCGAGGAACACATTGGGAGGAACCGACTTACACTGATATCCTAACTATGAGCCTCGTTGAGCCGACGATCAATATGATCAACCTGGTAACCCTGAAAATGTCCCATGATGACGGATTGTTCGTCGATAAGCCGCCATAAGGTGGTCCTTTGAATCCCAAGTCCTAGATACTTGATGAGCAACCAAATCCGAGTCACCCAGACAACTGACCCGTCTAAAGTTCATTTCCTTAGCCATGCGGAGCCCGTGGAGGAGGGCCACATATTCAGCTGCAATATTAGTACAAGAGATCATGATCGTAAAACATAACAAAATGTGTCACCTCGGGAAGAAGATATAATGACTCCAGCCCCCAAGCCTTTCAACCGCCTAGGGTCATGAAAGTGTATTGTCGAGTATGTGTTATCCGGCTTCTCCTCAGGGGCTTGCAATTCAATCCAATCAATAATGAAGTCCACCAACGCTTGAGATTTGATAGCTGCCCAAGGAACATACTTCACATGGTGTGGTCCAAGATAGATTGCCCACTTAGCAACCCAGCTAGTAGCTTCCCAATTTTGGATGATGTCTCCTAAAGGAGCTGAACTATCCATGATAATTCGGTGTTCCTGAAAATAGTGCTTCAATTTGTGACTAGCCATGAAAGCACCAAATACCAGTTTCTGCCAGTGTGGATATCGTTTCTTGGACAAGGCCAAAACTTGACTAACATGATAGACTCGCCTCTAGACTGGGTATTCCTTCTAGTCTCCTTGCGTTCCACAACAAATACTACACTCACCGCTTATTATTGGCAACGATGTACAAGAGCATAGGGTCTTTATCAATCGGGGTGGCAAGGACGGGTGGCTCAACCAATTGCTTCTTAAGAGCTGCGAAAGCTTGGTCTGCAACATCGATCCAGGCAAAATTGTTTGTCTTTTTCAATAACTGGTAGAGTGGAATCGCCTTCTCACTAAGGCAACTTATGAACCGGCTTAAAGCGGCGATGCGACCCGCCATACGTTGGACGTCGTTGATATTGGCCGGCTTGGCGAGCAAGGTTACCGCCTTGATCTTGTCCAGGTTAGACTTGGTACCCCCCTTTAATACCAAAACCCAGTAACTTACCTGCAGGGACACAAAGACACATTTGGCTGGGTTAAGCTTCATCTTGTAAACCCGAAGATTGTCAAAAGTCTCCTTGAGGTCATCCAATAGAGTCTCCTTCTTATGGACTTGACCACAATATCATTAACGTAAAAATGAACATTGCGCATGATATGTTTGTGGAAACAATTCTCTATGCAACACTGACAAGTAGCCCCTGCTATCTTAAGTCCTAAGGCATAGAAACATAGCAGAAAGTTTCAAAAGGTGTGATGAAAGCCGTCTTTTCCTGATACTCAATGGCCATCTTGATCTGATGATAGCCAGAGTAAGCATCTAGGAAGCACAAGCTCTCACAACCAATGGTGTGGTCACACATGAATAAATCAACGTGTACCTCCAACACCGAGGGTCATGCACCGCGACTGTCGTCGAAGGATATCCAACCGACACCGTGATACGCAAGACAGTCAGCGGGTGCTTTTGTAGACCTAAAAAAACCACACGCCCAGGAGGGACACCGTCAGGGCGCGCGACGGCTATGGGCTGACCTAGATCGGCCTGACCACTCCTAGGTCCTCGTCGATCGCTGCCCTCCAAATGAAGAACGAACAAAGAATGACAAATAAAAAGAACAAGGGAGAAAGTAAAAATAAAGGTAAAAATGATAGATTGATTTGTTAGAGTGTGTGTTGTTCAATCGGCCGTTGCCTCTTAGGTATATAAGAGACGGATGGACTCCATGAAAGGAAAAGGCTTGGATTCACGTCCAAAACCCTAGTATAATTCAGATGGTTTGGTATGTACTTTCAGAAACTGTTCGACCTAAAACTGGCTATATCTTGTGGGTTGTTTTTGAGGTAGCAAACAATCTCGGATAAAAATGAGCCAAAAAGCAATTTTAACCGTTTTGACAAGGAGAACCACTTTCATGTTTAACATTTTTTTATTCGAATCAGTATTGAGGGCTGAATCTCTCACGCAAATCATCAGACATCACCCATGCGGGTGTGTGATGCCTTGGGTCAGTTTTTATTCATCATCGTTCCGCAGTGTATCGGCTTCAACTTTTGCATACGACCTCGGATTGCGACGATTTTATATAAAAGTTGTTCATTTCAACAACACAGAAACAATATTTGTGGAACATTTTCTCATATGACATTGTCTTGGAAACTTAATCTGCTGAATAGTATTCTAAATATGAAATCTTAGTACTTTGAGCATAGTTTCGTCCTTGGAGATGTGATCGGACGACGATGGCCCTAAGTTCAAAAATGTTCATGTCAACACTACGGGACGTTTTCATGTAGAGCACTTCTTCATTTGAAGCCATCTTAATAATGTTTTCTACCATTCCAAAATCTGGTGTGAACACATGTCCCCGTGTTTTCGGCAAACCTTGTGAGTCGAAAAATAATTTGCACTGTATTTTGTCTAAGGACGATGTCAACACACCATTGTCCATTTTATACGTGCATAGAATGATATGTTTATATCAACCATTTTATTTGTTAGGGCGATCATTGTGTATTAGCCATTACTTTCTTGAATTTCTGATGCAAACTTGGGTGAAACCTTCTCGACTTCATTAATCCAACGATAAACTTCCACAGATATGCATGTAGAAGCCATCCTCCAAACTATATTTTCCACACTTCTGCTAGGATCTTACAGATAATCAACAATGAACTTTCTCTGATCATTCCTGTCGTGTGTAGAAAAATTTCATTAGTGGCCGAAGCAGTGGACTTCAGTTCGGCCTTACCTATTTCTAAGAGGCTAAGCATCGATTATTGATAGATATGAAATACACTGTGCTCAACATGGTAGCCAGAAGCTTGTTATTCCAATGTTCTCTAATTATCATGTCTAGATATATGAACAATTGGAAAGCCAGCCAAGGGGATAAAACATGCCTCAAGATAAATCATAATTGATTCATCAAGACATTGATAGCTTTTTCATATTTGTTGCACTACTAATAAAGAATCACCGAAAGACATAATATGTATAACACCTATAGGAAGTAAAACCTCCAATCTGAATAACAATTCATATTCTGCTTTGATCATTTGTGCATAAATATTTTAAGCGGCATGAGGCTTCACAAGATAGCACCAACGCTTTGGCCACTGCTACAAGTTTAACCATCAACATATAATCTCCATGGTACTAGAGAGACAAAGATAAAGTCAATATTATGCATGATGTCAATACGATGGTGAATAATAAAATCAACAATGATTTGGCCTTACGTAAATTCTGAAAACAAATAAGCCAAAGCACACCCAATCAAAACATAAGTCCACTTTGCGATTTTGATGAATTTGCTTGTGTATAATATCTTCAATGGCATCAATTTGACAAGTTTCTATGCAAGAATTTGTCTTGATTTCTATTCAAACTAAGGAAGACATTAGAATACCACACCGCCCATTCTTAGATATATTCTTAGGGCGATAGTTAAGTATCATCCATTACCATGAGGTCCATGTGAAATTCGTGCACCAAAGCATCTGTAGCCGAAATAAACAAATGAAATAACAATCAAATATTTCGTCTCTTTTGGATTAGCAACAAATATGTGACTAAACAAATGTATAACGAATATGTAACTAATAAAATGTATAGTGATTTGGTAATACCCTCTTGTGATGTTGAAAATTATGTTGGGTCCATGGATCAAAATAAATTTATGGAGGGTAACTGATCATATCTTGGGATGAATTCCATGTCAAAGGCATCAATGGCATGGTTGAAGAATATGGATGGTGTGTTAACCGAAGATTTTGTTGTTGTGATACAAACCTTCGGCTTAATTGTTTGTCACTTCCATCCTTCTCTTTCTTTACTTTTGTAACACTTGTTACAATAGAAGGCATACCATGAGTTTTATTTTGACTGCTCCTCTTGGGAACCCATGCCATGTTCTTCTTTCTCATTTCTTGTGCACAAAGTTCTTGTAATTCCTTCTTTTGCCAATACGATAAGCCAAGTCGGCACCTCGGCTGTGATTGTGTTTCGGGCAATGGTAACCCTTTTTTGAACTTGTGCACACTAAACTTCTTTTCTTCAGTTTTGCCACTTTGATTTTTAACATTTGATTGCTTCACTTCTTTGCCTTTTGTATCCAATGTTAACTTTTCGTTTGGCTCTTTATCTTTTAAGATCAAATATGAACTCACACTCTTGCGGCCATCTTTTTTAACTTGATATACTTGCTTGCCCACCTATATCTTCTATCTTGAGCTCTGGACTGATTTTTTTTATTGAAACAATCTTGAACATATCACTGCTCACTAAATGCTGGTCTTCTTGGAGCTTCATAATTTTGGTGATATGATTTATAATAATATGGAGAATGTGCCCTTGTATCATACATGTCCCTTGATGGATATGGATTTACGTGAGCATAGGGAGGCATCCATGACATTGACGTTGGCGGCCCAAAATAAGGATATGAATATGTTGCATGACAATTCTCACTTTACCAATACCTACTGTCATACTTGCGCCTAGGGGGTGATCTTCATGCTTTTGCACTTTTTGGCTGATAAGCACTTTTTTCTTCACTCCCTTCTTGATATTTAGCTAGTAATTGTGTGAAAGTAAATTTTGATTTATTCCCCTTGTACTTACTTCAGCCTTGGTTTTCTTTGGTTGTGCTTGCATCGATTGTTGGATTTTTTTTCTTGCCCCATGTCCTTGGCGTTTTCGTTGTAACATCGATAGAACTCGTACTATCAAGAATATTTCCATTGTGTTGAACACCTTCTTTACTTGAAAGCTTGATCCCATCACCTGCAGTTTTTACCTTCTATTTAAATGGATCAACTTGAAGCAACGGATACAAAAACCTTTTGCCATCAGGACCAATCAGAATAGAATGAACATCTATTGGTGTCTCAACAAATTTCAATCGTCCTTTATCAAAGGATGGTTTAAGTATTTGACGAAACATGCTGCAATCGTCATAATTATGTTTGGATGAATCATGCAACTCACAATACATCCGTCCTTCGATTGATGGCTTGAGATGGTGATCAAGAATTCTAATGTAATTATTTTTCAGCAACAAATCAAATATCTGATCACACATTCTTGAGTTGAAGGTATTCTTCTTGTTTTCTACCCTATCTTCGCGTGAGAACGGCTTTACGGTTAAGAAAACGAATGGTTCAGATCTAGATTTTCCCCATTCGGCTATGCACTGTGTTTGGCACTCAATCTCCGATGTCTTTGGATAAGAAATTATATTAGCATCGATTTTCTCATTAGAAATTAAGCTTTGCCTCAAATTTGTGAAATGAAAATACTTAGAACATACATGTCTCAAGTCATACCAAGTGTAAGCCAAGTATGGAACAAGCAAAGCCCCCCCATTCAAATATAAAATTTAAGTAAAACAATGGGAAAATATTTGGCTGCAATAATAAGCCAACATTAGTCTTTATAAACAGTGCAATGGGTTGCCCGACATGCTCTATAAAATTTTCATTACTAGCAAGTAAATTACCCTTCTTAATTGGTCTTTCAAAATTACTTATGAGAATATTTCTAATAGATGCATCAACAAAGAAAGTTGTGACCAAATCTGAAAATATGTATATTAATTGCTAGACGTACCTCCTCAAATATATTGTGAGAGCATGATGCAGGTACGACTTGAACAATCTTGCTTTTCCTTAGAATGGCTCCCCAACGCCTTTCCATTATCTGTTTCTTGATTGCGTGCATCATTACTTTGAAGATCCTTGTCAATCAAATTTTGTTCATCTACTTGTTCTTATCCTCGAGGCTTGTCAATTGATGTGGCACGTAACTCATAGGGCAGGAAGTAAGTTCCATTAACTTCATAAAAATCAAGCATGGCAGTTTTGCTATGCTTTCCATGCCCTTTTTGAATAACACTTGCCTTTTTGGATTAGATGGATTCAAAATATATACTACTTGATTCGGATTTTTCAACCAAGGCACTTTCATGTTCCGAATCATCCTTATTTTCATTGATTCTACCAATTGGCAATGCTTATTTTCATTGAGAAAATTCTTTTTCTATTTTTTTGGCGGCAAGAAAACAACTGGCTTTCAGTTCCGGATATGATTGCCCACCAAAGCTTTTAGAGTCTTTCGACACTGACACATGGGTGATGCTGAAACTTTGCAATTCTATATGGGGTGTATAATATGATGTAGTACTAAGTGAAGGCATATGCATCGTTGTAGAACCATATTCTTGCTTGCGAATTCTATCAATTGGCAAAGATTGATCTCGTTGTAAAACTCTAGATTTTATTGCATTATAATGAATGAGCCCTTATCACGTTCTTCAAGGCAAAGAGCACTAATGTTGTTATTTTGGGCTATATCCTTTTTAACTTAGCCACTTCCCATTCTGTAAGGGATTGCTCCACAATTCTTTTATATACTTTCGGCATCAAGGTGTTGCCCAAATTCTGCAATTGCGTACAACATGCATTATATGCTACTCTTGTGGAATTTTCACTTATTCGGCTATGACATGGATGGTGCAGAGCCAAATTATAAACATCCACAGTCATGCATGGTGCCAAAAAATTACTAACATGAGGTGTAGTGTATGATGATTGAGGGTAATCGATCGAATAGCTAGTAGCATGACCAATTCTCCCGTCCATCAGCATGTTTGGATTAACATGTTGAAAGTTAGTTGCCGATGAATAAAAAGGTGGAAGTTTCTACATGGGGTGTTTCAAGTTGATTGACCAAATCACGTTGTTCATCGGCATAATGATTCATGGGGTTGCCGATGCATGAAAGCTGGAATACATATGGTGCTTGTTATTAGTATCATAGTAACTCGAAGTGTGTAAAATTACTTTGAATTGGCCTTTGCACATAATTAGATGTATGATTGAAAAACTAGGGCTGGCCGATAGAGTATACTCATTGCACGATCTTGTAACATCCCAAAATTATAAATTTTGGAATGTTAATATAATTATTAGATTGATTGTTTGTTTGTTTGCTTGAGTGATTGAAACTTGTGTGAAATTTGAAACTTTTCAAAAACTTTTGAATGAGAGGGAATAAAATGACTTTCCCCATCTCCGATGAATTCAAATTCAAGCTTTTAAAAGCAAAGAGAGAAGATGACATGACTTCTTCAACTATAAATAATTTGAACGGAGATATTTGCATTGAATTCTTTTGCATTTCCATTCGGAAATACATTCTAAAGAGCGGAGGAACATGACCCTCAAATACCCGGGCATTTTGAATGTTATTTGCACCCTAAAACTTAGAGGGTCATTTGAAAATTATTTGCAAAAGAAAATAAACCTTTTTGGCAATTTTGTGAAAATAATTTTTTCTGAAGTTTTTATTTTTACCGTGGAAAATGCACATCATCTATATTTTATTTTTCTGATAATTTTAGTATATAAAAACTCTTTATTCCGAATTGATTTGATTTCCTTTTTAACGTTTTAGTTTCCTGGTTTTGAAAATAGGAATAGAATCACTTTTATTAGGAAATAGGAGCTGGCCCATTAAACACTTTCCAAATTTGGCCCAAGAAGATCATCTCCTACCTCCATCTCTTCTTCACGTGACACAGAAACCTTCCTTCCATGGAGAGGAGATCCCCACCTCCGGGATTCGCGAAGCACATTCCTTCCCGGCGCCTCCCGTCTCCTCTATAAGAAGCCCCACGTCCTCCTCGTTCCATTCCCGTTGAAAAGTTCACCTCTCCTCGCCTCTAGCTCGCGCACCCCTCACCGGAGTCATCACCGGAAAACTCACTGGAACTCCTCCACCTCGCCACCCCTGCACCTCCTCCACCTCCACCCTTCGGCCTCCTCTCCCCACCACCTCGGCCCCCTCCACCGCCGCCCCCTTGCCACCCCGTCGCCCTCCACCCTGCTGCTCCTCCCCATCCCCATCGCCCCTACAGCGAGCAGCAGCACCACCAACAGTTTTTTTCCACCTCGCCCCACCCCCTGCACTCCCTCCCCTTCGGCCTCCCCCCTCCCTGGAGCGCCCCACCCCCCTTCGCCCCCCCTTCCCCACTCCCGCCGGCCCCTCCCCACCACACCGGCACCCCACCCCACCTCGACCAGGAGGCCAGCAACTCCCAGCCGAGGTAATCTCCCTCCCCTCTCTGTTCTTTGTTTTGTTTTTTTATGTAGTAGCCCTTAGATCCTAAGTACCTCTTCGGTTTATATTAGAAAGCCAGCGGTTTTATTTCACTTATGTATTAGCCAGCAGATTTTGCTTAGCCTCGGCCGTTAGCTCAAAACATTGCAACAAACGCCCCCTCGGCCTATAGTAGCATGCCACGTGTACCCCATTAGTTAGCTAGATTAGCTTCAGTTTTTCTGTCTAAATTGCAAAAACAGAAAGTTTCTGTTTTGTTTTGGCCATAACTTTTGATCCACAACTCCAATGACATTTATTCTTGTTACAGTAGCTCGCAATTTTCCTGTAGTTTTTAAAAACATATAATTTGTCTATGTTTGAAATTTTCAAATACTAAGTTAGATCAGATTTAGTTTAAACCTTGTTCTGCCTATTCCAGGAGTTAAAAAATAGCTTTTAATTTGATTCCTTTTGATACTGATCACTAGTGATCTTATTTATTAGTGGTAAAAGTTTCAGATTTGTTTGAGTATTTAGCTCACTGTTTCATGTGAAACAATTTCTGTTTCACCTCTTTTAGGATTTCGGCTAATTCCTTTTCTATCTTTGTTTTAAAATATTTTCTTTATTATTTCAGAAACATTATTGTTTTGTTTATGTTAGTTAAACAGTAGTTTGGCAACAAGTTTTTATTTTATTTTTATTTGTTTTCATGAAATCAATTCTAGTTCCTTAGTAACTTGCAATTGGTTTCACCATTGTTTCAAATTCCGTTTGGGACTACTTTCAAAAGGTTTTGTGAAAAATACTTTATTTTATCTTAGTTAAACTTATATCTTAGTTCCTTGTTATTATTTTCTGTTAGACAAAAACTATTTAGTGTTTGACGTAGTAGAAGACTCCCTAGTCTTATTTGAAGTTTCTTTCGGTTTCCTATTCGCTCTCTCTTTTGTTTTGATTGCTAGAATGGTTGCTAGTATGAGTGCTTATGTGAATGATATGTTTGTTATATAGATTTCATCGGAGAGTGACGAGTAGTCTATCAAGTTATTTTTTTCGAGAAATTCTTCTTCGTCAACATCACAGGCAAGTCACTTTGATCATACTATCACCTATGTTTTATGCATCGTAGTTCTACCATCCTATGCCCAATTGCATGCTGCTTAGGTACTTGGAAATTTTAGTATAGATTGTAGTATCATGTGGTAGGCACACAACAACCCCGATACTTGGCCCCAGGACGATAAATTTCATATTGCTATGCTTGAGTAGACGGGATTTCGGTTGAGTGCATAACACGAGTGATGCGAGGTTGATTAAATAATCAAGACCGGTTAAGACAAGATTTCCAAGACCTTGGACGAAATGCAACACTGGGTGAAGGACGGTTGATCGGCTCCCTGGGGAACCCAGTGGATGCCCGGGATGCTGGGGACGTCCATGACATCCTGCAGAAAGCTTCACCCAGGCTCAAAGAGACGGACGGATATTTTCAAGACCCAAGGCTTACCTGCACAACCACAAGTCATTATGGGCTCTGGCTTGGTTGGACAACGCGGTGACTCTGGACAAGCGGTGCTAGCAGATGTAGACGAACGGTAGGAATGGATGGGCACCGACAGGGATTCAGAGGGACCCGTTGAAAGACCATGTTTTGATCATCCGGTCTTCAAACACCCTGAAGTGCGAGGACATACACGGAGGCGATCAAATCTTGTGGGGAACGTGTGCAAAACTCTGCAGAGTACTCAAACCTAATCGATTAGCCGTGTCCACGGTCATGGACAACTTGAGCCAAAGGAACTAAAGTTATCTGGATTTCTCAACACCATTAAGTATATTTGATGAGGGTAATTATTGACAACTCGGGTACGAGAACTGGTTGGCGGAACCATCTCGTTAACAACCAACAAAGTAGTAACATTTTGCTTTTAGCCCCTCTCTTGTTGTAGGAGAAAACTTGTTTTTCGCTAAAAACTTATAGCCCCACCTGCCATATATGCATATAGTATAGATGATTACTTTTCACCCCTCTCTTATGTGACTTGCCGGCATATTCAATATGCTGACCTACACGGCTGCAACGTCTTATGTTGCAGATATTTTTCTTCGACGAGTAAGAGTACGATTCAGGGTTACGGTCTACACTCAACTTGCCGTTGGTGTTTATTGGGACTCCACTCCCTTGACTGCTTCCGCTGAGATATTTAAGGTATATATCAGTTTTACGCTATTTACATGTGATTGCACGTTGATATATACATTGATGTACTGTGTGTGCCAGCATACTGATCCAGGGATGGCACAGATACACAGAGGCTTGACTCGTCTTGAGTCGGGTCGCTACAGATCTAGTAACACAATATGAATTACTTGCATCTATATAAGGGGATTTGATATTCATATTACCTTCGTAGATTACAAAGCCTAGATGACGATCTCTTCGTAACAAGAATGGATAGGAGATTGTCGGAAGCTTCGTCCCCAGCAGAGCCTCACAAAAGTGTGTTCGCACATGAATACGTCACCTTGTACCTCCAATGCAAAGGGTGACACACCGCAGATCACGTTGAAGGAGACCCGACTGGCACCGCGATATGCAAGAGAGTCAGTGAGTGCTTTTGCAGACTCGAAACCCCACACGCCCGAGAGGGGACCCATCAGGATGCGCATCAGCTATGGGATACCCTAGGTCGTTCTGTCCACTCCTAGTTCCCTGTGGATCATTTTCCTCCAAATGAATAATGAACGAAGAATGAGAAAGAAGAAGAACAAGGGAAAAATAAAAAATAAAGGTAAAATATGATATATTGATTTGTTCGACTGTGTGTTGTTCAATCGACCATCACCTCTTAGGTATATAAGAGGCGGATGTAATTTCCGTGCAAGGAAAAGGATTGGACTCACGTCCAAAACCCTAGTCCGGATTGTTTGGTCTGAACTTTTCAAAATTATTCGACCTAAAACTGGGTGTATCTTGTGGGTCATTTTGGAGGTGGTAAACGACCTCAGATGAAAATGAGGCCAAAAGTAATTTTAACCGTTTCAACGAGAAAAAAAGATTCATGTTGGAGATTTTCATTCGAAGCAGTCTTGAGGGCCGAATCGCTCGCGCGACCCAACAAACATCACCCACGCACGTGTGTGATGCCCCGGGCCAGTTGTTAGTCATTATCAGTCCGTAGTGTAACAGCTCTAAGTTTTGCATATGGCCTTGGATTGAGACGACTAGTATATCAAAATCGATTGTTTTGACGAGACAAAGATAATCTGTGTAAAATATTTTTTCATATGAGGTTGTCTTGGGGGCTTAATCTTCCAAATAGTATTCTCAATATGAAATCTTAATATTCTAAGCATAGTTTGGGCCTTCGAGATGGGATCGTACAATGATGGCCCTAACTTCAAAGATGTTCATGTCAAAATTACAAAACCTTTTCATGTATAGAACTTCTTCATTTGAATCCATCTTAATAATGATTTCTTTCATACCAAAATCTGGTGTCAACACGATAGAGTCGATGATCTCGTCAATGCGAGGAAGAGCGAACGGGTCCTTTGGACATGCCTTGTTAAGATTTGTGTAATCAACACACATACGCCAAGTGCCATTTTTCTTTAAGATAAGCACTGGATTTGTAAACCACTCAGGATGGAAGACTTCAACAATGAACCCGACAGCTAAGAGCCGGGCCACCTCTTCGCCAATAGCCTTTCGTCTGTCCTCGTTAAAATGATGGAGGTATTGTTGGACATGTTTCATCTTTGTATTCACATTGAACTGGTGATGCGCGATTTCTCTTGATACACCCGGCATGTCAGAAGGCTTCCCTGCCAAAATATCCCGATTCTCAAGGATGAACTCGATGATCGCGCTTTCCTATTTGGGATCCATGCTTGTCCTAATAGTGAAGTGTTGGGATGAATCTCATGGAGTAAAATCAATCTTATTGGTATCATCCACCGGCTTGAATTTGAGTATGGGGTCAGATTCTGTAGTGGTTGTGTAGAATTTTAGCTCTTCCACTGTGCAAACCGACTCGGCATAAGCGGCGTCTCCGTCCTCACATTATTGAGAAATTTTTCGGCTGCCTTCAACTATGATGATCCCTTTGTCCCAGGCATCTTGAGCTTGAGATAGACGTAACAAGTCCATGCCATGAAGCGGGCATAAGTCGGTCATTTGAAGAGGGCGTGATAAGGGCTCTTAATTTTGACAACATCAAAGGACACAAAATCATATCCATAATTGAGATCCATACGAAAAACAACTTCTAGTTTGATTCTCCCAATTGGATATGCTGATTTCCCAAGAACAATCCTGTAAAAAACTATGGAAGAGGGCTGCAACTGTTTGTCGGATAGATTCATCCGTCTGAACATGCCATAGTATAAGATGTTGATACTGCTTCCCCCATCCATGAGTACATTCGTGAGCTTATAACCACTGACTTGAGGTGCCACCACAAGAGCGTGACCACCCAGATTATCAACCCGGGGAGGATGATCATCTCTTCTTGATGTTGCCGGTTATTCTGACGAGTTTAAGTATGTGGGGACAGCCGACTCGACTATATTGATAGCTCTTCGTTGAACCTTGCAATCACACTTACAAGTCCTAGTTGTGAACATGTGATACGCTTCGCTGGTCAACTGTTTAGGGTTGCCCTGAAAACCGGACTCATTGCCCAGCTGCTAATTGCCTTGTCCTGAATGTTGATTTCCACTGCCATTGCTACCAGAACCCTGAAAACCAGCCCCGAGCCTCGTGTCCCGTGGAAGACGGGATGTGCAAAGCCACTGGATGAGCCAGTTCATCGGAAGTCGGCCCGAGACCCGCAGGCACCGGGTTGGCCCGGGTGTCCACCACCACCACCTCCGTGGTGTTTCTGATGAGCTTGATTGTGAAACTCCTGCATGTTGAAGCAGTTCTCCCATGAGTGGTTGGCTGGCTTGTGTAGGAAACTATGGTTTGGACAAGGACCTTTAAGTGCTACATGATACTTGTGAGGTTTGTTCCAATTGTAGGATCGACCGGAGGTGTTATTATGTCGTTGACCCTTGAAGCCAGTAGTGGTGTTAGCGATAAAGTCTGATCCTCGCTGTGCATGCTTGCGCTTACCATCGTTGCATTGATTACCATGATTTCCGTTAGCCCTGAGGCGTTCTACTGGTGACCCTTGCCGCCATCATTTTTCTTGCCCTTGTGGGACTTGTCATTGTATGAATTATGGTCTTCTGTGTTGTCAGACTTAGCATACCTACTAAGGACATCCATGAGGTCTCCCATGTCTTGAACCTTTCGCTTGAGGCACCCAAGCTTGTGAGCATGAGGATGGAAGTGATAGTTCTACTCCAAGATTAAGACAGCCTGAGTAGGTGTTATACTATGAGAGGAGTGAATAATCTCTACGACATGGTAGGTCCAGTGATGGGCATACTCATTTGTATGTTGGATACAATGTTGTAGATCAACAATCGTTATTGGGCGCTTGAAGGTTCCTTGAAAGTGTTTGATGAAGCGCTCCTTAAGTTCTACCCAAGTATTGATTGAATTAAGGCATAGCTTTTTCAACCATGTGCGAGCCGTTCCTTCCAATATCATGGTCAAATACTTAGCGCAGACTGTGTCACTGACATCCAACATATCCAAGGCTATCTCATATCTCTCTATCCATGCATCCGGCTCGAGATCAGCCGTGTAGTTGGGAACCTTGCGAGGGCCTTTGAAATCCTTGGGCATACGCTCACTGCGTAAAGCCGACGCTAGACACGACATTCCGATAGTTCTGGTGCTTGGTGTTGGAAATATGCCCTAGAGGCAATAATAAAGTGGTTATTATGATATTTCCTTGTTTTTATAATCGTTTATTATCCATTCGAGAGTTGTATTGACCAGAAACTTAGATACATGTGTGGATACATAAACAACACCGTGTCCCTAGTGAGTCTCTACTAGACTAGCTCGTTGATCAAAGATGGTTAAGGTTTCCTAACCATAGACATGAGTTGTCATTTCATAACAAGATCACATCATTAGGAGAATGATGTGATGGACAAGACCCAATTGTAAGGATAGAATTTAGTCATATCACTTAGTTTTTTGCTACTGCTTTCCACATGTCAGGTATCTGTTCCTAAGACCATGAGATCATGCAACTCCCTGTCACCAGAGGGATGCCTTGTGTGTATCAAACGCCACTTCATAACTGGGTGATCATAAAGGTATTCTACAAGTATCTCTGACGGTGTCTGTTGGTTTGGCATGGATTAAGACTGGGATTTCTCACTCTGTAGGAAGGAGACGTTTCTCTCGGCCCTCTCGGTAATACAACATCAGAAGAAGATTGCAAGAAATGTGACTAATGAGTTAGTCATGGGATCTTGTGTTACGAAACGAGTAACTGGACTTGTCGGTAACAAGATTGAACTAGGTATGGAGATACCGATGATCGAATCTTGGGAAAATAACATACCTATATACAAAGGGAATTGCATACATGATTGACTAAATCCTTGACATCGTGATTTGACCGACAAAAATCTTCGTGGAATTTGTAGGAACGAATATGGGCATCCAGTCCTCGCTATTGGTTATTGATCAAGGAGGTGCCTCGATCATGTGTGCATGATTCTCGAACCTGTACGGCCCGCACGCTTGACGTTCGATGATGATAATGTTATTTGGGATATGTATGTTGGTGACCAAATGTTGTTCGGAGTTCCAGATGAGATCCTGGATGTGACAAGGAGCTACGGAATGGTCCAAAAGTAAAGATTTATATATGGGAAGCATACTTTCAGTTTCCGGAATGGTTTTTGGTTTTACCAGTTTTTTGTCAGGAGTGCCCAAGGGGGTCCACCTGGGAGGTCCACCTGCCCCGAAGGGTGTGATGGGCTATGAGAGGTGGAGTAGCAGACCCTGGTGGGCTGGGCGCCATCCCCACCCAAGGGCCCATGCGCCCCAGGGTTTGGGGAAACCCTAAGGGGGGGCACCCCACCTAACTTGGGGGCTACTCCTCTCCCCTAGGCCGCCGCCCCATCACCTAACTTGGGATCTAGGGCCGAATCCCCTCCCCCTTGCTCCTATAAATAGAGGAGGGGTGTGAGGGTAGCGATACACCAATCCTCCACCCCTTGGTTGCTTCCCTCTCTCCCTCCCATTTCCTCCTTCGTCCTAGTTACGAAGCGCTTGGCGAAGCCCCGCTGAAGTAGTTGCACCACCGCCGCCGCCACACCATCGTGCTGCTCGAGATCCCATCTACTACTCCGCCCTCACTCGCTGGTTCGAGGAGGCGGAGACATCATCGAGTTTCACGTGTGCTAAATGCGGAGGTGTCGTCCGTTCAACGCTAGATCGGGACGGATCGTGATTGGATCGTGAAGACGTATGACTACATCAACCGCGTTATATACGCTTCCGCTTAGCAACCTTCAAGGGTATGTAGATACACTCCCCCTCCCGTAGCTATGCATCTCCATGGATAGATCTTGCGTGTGCATAGGATTTTTTGTTTCCCATGCAACGTTCCTCAGTAGTGGCATCATGACCTAGGTCTATTCGTCGATCATATGCACAAGAGAACACAATGTGTTTGTGGGCGTTGATGTTCGGATTGCTTACCTCCTTAGTCTTATCTTGATTCAGCGGTATTGTGGGATGAAGCTTCTCGGACCAACCTTACTTGTCCTCCCACAAGAGACCGGTTCCATCGACTAACATGCAACTTGTTTGCATAAAGGTGGCTGGCGGGTGTCTGTCTCTCCCACTTTAATTGAATCAGATTCAATAGTGGCGGTCCTTGTAGAAGGTTAAAAGGCAACTTGATTATCACCATTGTGGCTTTGCGTAGGTAAGAATGGTTCTTGATAATTTCCTGATACTTCCATTTTGCATCATGCTTTTATGTTGATATTTATCGCTTTATGGGTTGTTATTACACATTTTGGTACAATACTTATGCCTTTTCTCTCTTATTTTATAAGGTTTACATGAAGAGGGAGAATGCTGGCAGCTGGAATTCTGGGCTGGAAAATGAGCAAGTTTTAGATACCAATTCTGCAAAACTCCAAAAGCCGTGAAAATCAACGAGGAGTTATTTTGGAATTTATAAAAATACTGGGCGGAAGAAGTACTCGAGGGGAGCCACCAGGAGGCCACAATCCCACCAGGCGCGTCCTACCCCCTGGCCGCGCCTCGGTGGCTTGTGGGCCCCCTGTTACCCCTCCGATTCCCATCTTCTGCTATAAGGAGGGTTCCGTCCCAGAAAAATCAGGAGAAGGCTTTCGGGAGGAATCACCGCCGCCACGAGGCGGAATTTGAGCAGAACCAATCTAGAGCTCCGGCAGGGCCGTCCTGCCGGGGAAACTTCCCTCCCGGAGGGGGAAATCGTCACCATCGTCATCACCAACACTCCTCTCATCTGAGGGGACTCATCTCCATCAACATCTTCATCAGCACCATCTCATCTCCAAACCCTAGTTCATCTCTTGTAACCAATCTCCGTCTCGCGACTCCGATTGGTACTTGTAAGGTTGCTAGTAGTGTTAATTACTCCTTGTAGTTGATGCTAGTTGGATTACTCGGTGGAAGATCATAAGTTCAGATATTTAATGCTATTCAATACCTCTCTGATCATGAACATAATTATTCTTTGTGAGTAGTCACTTTTGTTCCTAAGGACATGGGATAAGTCTTCCTATAAGTAGTCATGTGAATTTGGTATTCGTTCGATATTTTGATGCATTGTATGTTGTCTTTCCTCTAGTGGTGTTATGTGAACGTCGACTACATAACACTTCACCATTATTTGGGCCTAGAGGAAGGCATTTGGAAGTAATAAGTAGATGATGGGTTGCTCGAGTGACAGAAGCTTAAACCCTAGTTTATGCGTTAATTCGTAAGGGGCTGATTTGGATCCACTAGTTTAATGCTATGGTTAGACTTAGTCTTAATTGTTCTTTCGTAGTTGCGGATGCTTGCGAGAGGGGTTAATCATAAGTGGGATGTTTGTCCAAGTAAGGACATCACCTAAGCACTGGCCCACCCACATATCAAACTATGAAAGTAGCGAACACAAATCATATGAACATGATGAAAACTAGCTTGACAGAAATTCCCATGTGTCCTCGGGAGCGCTTTACCTCATATAAGAGTTTGTCCAGGTTTGCCCTTTCTACAAAAGGGATTGGGACATCTTGATGCATGATACGTCTCCATCATATCTATAATTTTTGATTGTTTCATGCCAATATTCTACAACTTTCATATACTTTTGGCAACTTTTTATACTATTTTTGGGACTAACATATTTATCCAGTGCCCAGTGCCAGTTCCTGTTTGTTGCATGTTTTTTTGTTTCGTAGATTATCCATACCAAACGACATCCAAACGCAATAAAAAACCTACGGGGATTTTTTTGGAATATTTATGATTTTTGGGAAGAAGAATCTACGCGAAACGATGCCCGAGGAGGTCACAATCCGAGGAGGCGCGCCCCCTAGGGCGCGGCTGGTAGGCTTGTGACCAATTCCTAAGGTGGTTGGGGCCCTTCTTTCTCCGCAAGAAATATAATATCCAGAAGAAAATCATGTTAAAATTTCAGCCCAATCGGAGTTACGGATCTCCAGGAATTTAACAAACGGTGAAAGGCCAGAATCTAGGAGCACAGAAACAGAAGGACACAGAGAGAAAGATCCAATCTCGGAGGGGCTCTCGCCCCTCCGCCGCCATGGAGATCATGGACCAGAGGGGAAACCCTTCTCCCATGTAGGGGGAGGTCAAGGAAGAAGAAGAAGAAGGGGGGCTCTCTCCCCCTCTCTCCCGGCGGTGCCGGAACGCCGCCCGGGACATCATCGTGTGACGACGATCTACACCAACACCTCCGTCATCTTCATCAACACCTCCATCACCTTCCCCCATCTATATTCAGCGGCCCAGTCTCCCGCAACCCGCTGTACCCTCTACTTGAACATGGTGCTTTATGCTTCATATTATTATCCAATGATGTGTTGCCATCCTATGATGTCTGAGTAGATTTTTGTTGTCCTATCGGCGATTGATGAATTGCTATGATTGGTTTAATTTGCCCGTGGTTATGTTGCTGTCCTTTGGTGCCCATCATATGAGTGCATGTGTGGATCACACCATAGGGTTAGTTGTATGTTGATAGGACTATGTATTGGAGGGCAAGGGTGACAGAAGCTTCAGCCTAGCATAAAAATTGATGCATACGGGATTGAAGGGGGACCAATATATCTTATTGCAATGGTTTGGTTTTACCTTAATGAACGTTAGTAGTTGCGGATGCTTGCTAATAGTTCCAATGATAAGTGCATAGAATTCCAAGTAAGGGGTGACATGCTAGCAGTGGCCTCTCCCTCATAAAACTTGCTATCGGTCTAGTAACGTAGTCAATTGCTTAGGGACAATTCCGCAACTCCTACCACCACTTTTCCACACTCGTTCAACTAACGTAATTGTTTCTTTATCTAACCAGCCCCTAGTTTTTATTTGAGTTTTCTTGCAAACCTATCCTATCACTCCTACAAAGTACTTCTCGTTTCATACTTGTTCTAGGTAAAGCGAACGTAAATTGTGCGTAGAGTTGTATCGGTGGTCGATAGAACTTGAGGGAATATTTGTCCTACCTTTAGCTCCTCGTTGGGTTCGACACTCTTACTTATCGAGAAAGGCTACAATTGATCCCCTATACTTGTGGGTTATCACTGCACCTTTGTTACTATTGTTACTTGCTACTCGCTACGAATTACCTTATCACACAACTATGTGTTACTGATAATTTCAGTGCTTGCAGAGAATACCTTGCTCAAAACCATTTGTCATTTCCTTCTGCTCCTCGTTAGGTTCGACACTCTTACTTATTGAAAGGACTACGATAGATCCCCTACACTTGTGGGTCATCAAGACTCTTTTCTGGCGTCGTTGCCGGGGAGTGAAGCGCCTTTGGTAAGTGGAATTTGGTAAGGAAACATTTATATAGTGTGCTGAAATTTATTGTCACTCGTCACTATGGAAACTAATCCTTTGAGGAGCTTGTTTGGGGTATCTTCACCTCGAACGGAAGCAGAAGGAGTTGCTCCTCAACCTACTGCACCTACTGGAAATATTTATTATGAAATTCCTTCGGGTATGCTAGAGAAACTGTTGGCTAATCCTTTTAAAAGAGATGGAACATCACATCCCGACTTGCATCTAATCTATGTAGATGAAGTTTGTGGTTTATTTAAGCTTTCTGGTTTGCCCGAGGATGAGGTCAAGAAGAAGGTCTTTCCCTTATCTTTGAGGGATAACACATTGACATGGTATAGGCTATGTGATACAGGATCATGGAACTACAACCGATAGAAATTGGAATTTCATCAAAAGTTTTATCCTATGCATTTGGTACATCGTGATCGGAATTATATCTATAATTTTTGGCCTCGTGATAGAGAAAGTATCGCTCAATCTTGGGGGAGGCTTAAGTCAATGTTATATTCATGCCCCAACCATGAGCTCTCGAGATAAATTATTATTCAGAACTTTTATGCTCGGCTTTCTCATGATAATCGCACCATGCTTGACACTTCTTGTACCGGTTCTTTTATGAAGAGAGATATTGACTTCAAATGGAATTTATTGGAAAGAATTAAACGCAACTCTGAAGATTGGGAGTTTGATGAAGGTAAGGAGTCAGGTATGAATCTTAAGTTCGATTGCGTTAAGTCCTTCATTGAAACAAATACTTTTTGTGATTTCAGTGCTAAACATGGACTTGACTCTGAGATAGTAGCTTCATTATGTGAATCATTTGCTGCTCATATTAATCTCCCTAAAGAGAAGTGGTTTAAGTATCATCCTCCCATAGAAGTCAATGTAGTTAAACCCAATCCAGTTGAAGAGAAAGTCATTGCTTATAATGATCCTATTGTTCCTAGTGCTTACATTGAGGAACCACCTTTCCCTGTTAGAATAAAGGATCATGCTAAAGCTTCAACCATGATACGTAAGGGCTACATTAGAACACCTACACCCCGTGAGAAAATTAAAGTTGAACCTAGAATTGCTATTATCAAAGATCTCTTGTCCGACAATGTTGATGGGCATGTTATTCACTTTTGTGAAGATGCTGCTAGAATTGCTAAACCTCATGCTAGAGACAAACATAAGCATGTTGTTGGCATGCCTGTTGTTTCTGTTAAGATAGGAGATCATTGTTATCATGATTTATGTGACGTGGGTGCTAGTGTTAGTGCAATACCTCGATCTTTATATGATGAAATTAAAGACAAGATTGCACCTATCGAGATGGAATCTATTGATGTTACTATTCAGCTTGCCAATAGAGATACTATCTGCCCTTTCGGAATTGTTAGAGATGTTGAAGTCTCGTGTGGTAAAACTAAGAATCCTACTCATTTTCTCGTTCTTGCTACCACACAAGATAGCTTTTGTCCCATCATATTTGGCAAACCTTTCCTCAATACTGTTAATGCTCAGATTGATTGTGAGAAACAAACTGTCACTGTTGGCTTTGAAGGTGTGTCACATGAATTCAATTTCTCCAAGTTTGGTAGACAACCTCATGAAAAAGAATTGTTTATTAAGGATGAAATTATTGCTCTAGCTTCTATTGTTGTGCCTCCTACTGATCCTTTAGAGCAATTTTTGCTTGAGCATGAAAATGATATGCATATGGATGAAAGGAATGAGATAGATAGAGCTATCTTTGAACAACATCCTATCCTTAAGAATAATTTGCCAGTTGAATTACTTGGAAATCCACCTCCATGAAAGGGTGATCCTGTGTTTGAGCTTAAACAGTTACCTGATAGTCTTAAGTATGCTTATCTTGATGAAAAAGAGATATATCCTATTATTATTAGTGCTAGCCTTTCAGAGCATGAAGAAAAGAAATTATTGAAAACTCTAAGGAAGCACCGTGCTGTTATTGGATATACTCTTGATGATCTTAAGGGCATTAGTCCCACTCTATGCCAGCATAAAATTAAAACTGATCCTGATTCCAAACCAGTTGCCGATCATCAACGAAGATTAAATCCTAAGTTGAAAGAGGTAGTAAGAAAAGAAATACTAAAGCTCCTCGAAGCATGCATTATCTATGATGTTGCTCATAGTGATTGGGTAAGTCCGGTGCATTCGTCCCTTAGAAGGGAGGCATTACCGTTGTCCCTAATGATAAAGATGAATTGATCCCATAGAGAATTTTTACTGCTATAGGATGGTAATTGATTTTAGGAAATTGAATAAAGCCACTAGGAAAGATAATTACCCTTTGCCTTTTATTGACCAAATGCTAGAAAGATTGTCTAAACACACAAACTTTTTCTTTCTAGATGGTTATTCTGGTTTCTCCCAAATACCAGTTGCACAATCTGATCAGGAGAAAACCACTTTTACCTGCCCTTTCGGTACCTTTGCTTATAGACGTATGCCTTTTGGTTTATGTAATGCATCTGCTACCTTTCAAAGATGTATGATGGCTATATTCTCTGACTTTTGTGAAAAGATTGTTGAGGTTTTCATGGATGATTTCTCCGTTTACGGGTCTTCTTTTGATGATTGCCTGAGCAACCTTGATCGAGTTTTGCAAAGATGTAAAGATACCAACCTTGTCTTCAATTGGGAGAAGTGCCACTTTATGGTTAATGAAGGCATCATCTTAGGACATAAAATTTCTGAAAGAGGCATTGAAGTCGATAAGGCTAAAGTTGATGCGATCGAGAAAATGCCATGCCCTACAGACATTAAAGGTAGAAGAAGTTTCGTTGGTCATGTTGGTTTCTATAGAAGGTTCGTTAAAGACTTCTCTAAGATTTCTAGGCCTCTTACCAATCTCTTGCAAAAGGATATTCCATTTGTTTTTTATGATGATTGTGAAGAAGCATTTGAAATACTTAAGAAGGCCTTGATAAAAGCACCTATTGTTCAAGCACCAGATTGGAACCTACCTTTTGAAATTAGGTGTCATGCTAGTGATTATGTTGTTGGTGATGTTCTAGGACAAAGAGTTGATAAGAAATTGAATGTTATTCACTATGCTAGTAAAACTCTAGACAGTGCCCAAAGAAACTATGCTACTTCTGAAAAGGAATTATAAGCACTCGTGTTTGCATGTGAAAAGTTCAGATCTTACATTGTTGATTCCAAAGTTACTATTCACACTGATCATGCTACTATTAAGTATCTCATGGAAAAGAAAGATGCTAAACCTAGACTTATCAGATGGGTTCTCTTGCTACAGGAATTTGATTTGCATGTTGTTGATAGGAAGGGTGCTGAGAACCCCGTAGCAGATAACTTGTCTAGGTTGGAGAATGTTCTTGATGACCCACAACCTATTGATGATAGCTTTCCTGATAGGCAACTAAATGTCATCAATGCTTCACGTAGTACACCATGGTATGCTGATTATGCAAATTATATTGTTGCTAAATTTATACCACCTAGTTTCACATACCAACAAAAGAAGAAATTCTTATTTGATTTGAGATATTACTTTTGGGATGATCCTCACCTTTCTAAACAAGGAGTAGATGGTGTTATTAGACGTTGTGTACCTGAGGATGAACAGGGAAATATCCTACAGAAGTGTCACTCCGAGGCTTACGGAGGACACCATGCGGGAGATAGAACTGCACACAAGGTATTGCAATCCATATTTTATTGGCCAACTCTCTTCAAGGATGCTCGTAAGTTTGTCTTGTCTTGTGATGAATGTAAAAGAATAGGTAATATCAGTAAACGTGAGGAAATGCCTATGAATTATTCACTTGTTATTGAACCATTTGATGTTTGGGGTTTTGATTATATGGGACCTTTTCCAAAATCTAACGGGTATACTCATATTCTAGTTGTTGTTGATTACGTTACTAAGTGGGTAGAAGCTATCCCAGCTAGTAGTGCTGATCAGAACACCTCTATTAGGATGCTTAAAGAAGTTATTTTCCCTAGATTTGGAGTCCCTAGATATTTAATGACTGATGGTGGTTCACATTTTATTCATGGTGCTTTCCGTAAAATGCTTGCTAAGTATGATGTCAACCATAGAATTGCATCTCCTTATCATCCTCAATCCAGTGGTCAAGTAGAGCTAAGTAATCGAGAAATTAAACTAATTCTGCAAAAGACTGTTAATAGGTCTAGAAAGAATTGGTCTAAGAAGCTTGATCACACAATGTGGGCTTATAGAACTGCTTATAAGAATCCCATGGGCATGTCTCCGTACAAAATGGTTTACGGTAAAGCATGTCATTTACCTATTGAGCTAGAGCATAAGGCTTATTGGGCAATCAAAGAGCTCAACTTTGATTTCAAACTTGCTGGTTAGAAGAGGTTATTTGATATTAGCTCACTTTATGAATGGAGGACTCAGGCAAGCTTCTCTCTAAATGGGAAGGTCCTTACATTGTCGAAGAAGTGTATCATTCCGGTGCCATCAAAATTAACAACACGGAAGGGAATTTTCTGAGAGTTGTAAATGGGCAAAGAATCAAGCATTATATCTCAGATACTCCCATAAATGTTGAAAGCAATATTATTAATACCATAACTTCGGAGGAGTACATAAGGGATATTTTTCAGCCTGTTTCAGACTCCAAAACGAAGAGGTATGTGATTCGGTAAGTAAACCGACTCCAAAACTTTTCCAGTAGCAATTTTCCCCCGTTTTGGAATAGTTAGAAAAACAGAAAAAAATTAAAGTAGTCCGGAAAGCGCACGAGGAGGCGACAAGCCTGCGAGGCGCGGCCTACCCCCTGGCCGCACCTGAGTGGCTTGTGAGCACCTCATGTGTCTCCCGGACTCCGTTTTCTTGTGGAATACTCCTTTTGGTTGGGAAAAATTCATTATATATTCTCCCGGATGGTCTGACCCTCATATCACGCAAATATCCTCTGTTTTCGTTTTGAGCTGCTGTGCAGACAAATCTAGATCGCTATGGAATCCCCAAAAGTTCTGAAGGACAAGTTCTTCGAGAAGGTCATCAATCCCTACCTCGCGGGAGTGCTGCAACACCCTCAATCTATCAAGATGCATGAGGGGGTGCTGCACATCTGTGATGTTGAGGGGCCCAAGAAGACCGGAAGCATAGAGGCGAGGCTCGAAGCAATGGAGCAGCAAGTCTTCAAGTGCCAAGGGATGGTGCAACGCGGACTCAACGCCAACCACATGATGATCACGGAGTTCACCAACAATCACAAGATCGATGCCAATGACATCGGGAAGCACCTCTCGAGGCTATATGACAGAATTGATCACCTCCAAGCCCAATCTACAACCTGCACAACCAAAACTGTGAGTATGAGTATAGATTTAAATCAATACGGTTGGCTGCAGATTTGAGGATTCCGGAGACTCGATCATCTTTCCATGATGGAGCACCTATGCCTTGGAAGACAGAGAATCAACCCTAGACTGCAACAACTCCACCACCATCACCTTCAAAGGAAGACAGTTAAGCACGGGTTTGGGCAATCCCCTTGGCTTGTGCCAAGCTTGGGGGAGTTGCCCCGGTATCGTATCACCATCACATCTTTTGCCTTTACCTTTATCTTAGTTCGATCCTTTTTGGTTTTATCTTTCTCTAGTAAAATTAAGTTCTTAGTATGATCTTGGCTTGAGTTTTGCTTTGTGTCTCCCCCAATGTATTTGCGTTCGTGGGTTATATAATGAGGAGTGTTATAGTTAAGGTCCTTGCCTCATGCCATGATCTAAAGAAAAGAATAATAAAAGAACAAAAGCATGAAAGATCATGTAATGATCTTATGGGAAGTGATGGCTTCACATATGAAAAGAATGTTGATTGAAACTTGTTGTGGGTGGACAAACGTAGACCTTGGTCATTGTTGCAATTAATAGGAAGTAATAAAGAAAGAGAGGTTCACATATAAATATATCATCTTTGACACCGTCTATGATTGTGAACACTCATTAAACTATTATATGCTTAGAAGTAGATGTTGGACAAGGAAGACAACATAATGAATTATGTTTGCTTGGTTCTAAACAATGTTAAATGACTAGAGATCCCTTAGCATATGACGATTGCTTCCACCTCATATCATCCAAAACTTCCGCACTAAGTAGAGATACTACTTGTGCATCCACAAACCCTCAACCTAGTGGTGCCATGAGAGTCCACCATACCTACCTATGGATTGAATAAGATCCCTCAAGTAAGTCGTCATCGGTGCAAGCAATAAAAAATGCTCCCTGAATATGTATGATCTATTAGTGTGTGGAAAATAATCTTTGTACGAACCTGTGATGAGGAAGACATAAGAGCGACAGACTGCATAATAAATTTCTTTATCGCAGGAGGCAATATAAAGTGACGTTCCTTCACACTAAGAGGTCATACATACAAACCTCAAAAGTGCATGACAACCTCTGCTTCCCTCTGCGAAGGGCCTATCATGTACCTTTACTTTTTATCTTTAAAAGAGTCATGGTGTTCTACACCAATTCCTTATTTCGCCATTATCTTGGCTAACGTCATGTGCTAGGGAAAGATCTATATTCATATGTCAACTTGGAAGTAAGTAATCATGAATTATTACTGTTGACAAATAGTTGGGAGGCGAATCTATAAGCCCCTATGTTTCTCTGTGTCCAACTGAAACTTTGATCTCATGTGTACCGCGTGAGTTTTAACAATTGTAGCAGATTAAAAGATGATTGAGTATGTCGATTTGCTTTACAAGCTCTTATTTGACTCTTTCCGATGTTATGATAAATTGCAATTGCTTCAATGACTAAAGACTATTGGTTGTTAATTCTCAATAAGGTTCTTGATCCATACTTTACAATGTGAAGGAATTGTCACTTTAGCATAAGAGATTATATGATGATATTGGTGTTCTAAATTTGATCATGATTCCTGCATGTTCGTATTTTGTTTTATCGACACCTCTATCTCTAAACACGTGGGCATATTTTTTGATCTCGGCTTCCGCTTGAGAACAAGCGAGGTCTAAGCTTGGGGGAGTTAATACGTCCATTTTGCATCATGCTTTTATGTTGATATTTATCGCTTTATGGGCTGTTATTACACATTTTGGTACAATACTTATGCCTTTTCTCTCTTATTTTATAAGGTTTACATGAAGAGGGAGAATGCCGGCAGCTGGAATTCTTGGTTGGAAAAGGAGCAAGTTTGAGATACCTATTCTGCACAACTCCAAAAGCCATGAAAATCAACGAGGAATTATTTTGGAATTTATAAAAAATACTGGGCAGAAGAAGTACTGGAGGGGAGCCACGAGGAGGCCACAAGCCTGACAGGCGCGCCCTACCCCCCTGGCCGCGCCTGGGTGGCTTGTGGGCCCCCTGTTACCCCTCCGGCTCCCATCTTCTTCTATAAGGAGGGTTTCGTCCCAGAAAAAATCAGGAGAAGGCTTTCGGGAGGAATCGCCACCGCCACGAGGCGGAACTTGAGCAGAACCAATCTAGAGCTCCCGCAGGGCCGTCCTGCCAGGGAAACTTCCCTCTCAGAGGGGGAAATCGTTTCCATCGTCATCACCAACACTCCTCTCATCGGAGGGGACTCATCTCTATCAACATCTTCATCAGCACCATCTCATCTCCAATCCCTGGTTCATCTCTTGTAACCAATCTCCGTCTCTCGACTCCGTTTGGTACTTGTAAGGTTGCTAGTAATGTTCATTACTCCTTGTAGTTGATGCTAGTTGGATTACTCGGTGGAAGATCATATGTTCAGATCCTTAATGCTATTCAATACCTCTCTGATCATGAACATAATTATGCTTTGTGAGTAGTCACTTTTGTTCTTGAGGACATGGGATAAGTCTTGCTATAAGTAGTCATGTGAATTTGGTATTCGTTCGATATTTGGATGCGTTGTATGTTGTCTTTCCTCTAGCTGTGTTATGTGAACGTCGACTACATAACACTTCACCATTATTTGGGCCTAGAGGAACGCATTGGGAAGTAATAAGTAGATGGTGGGTTGCTAGAGTGACAGAAGCTTAAACCCTAGTTTATGCTTTGCTTCGTAAGGGGCTGATTTGGATCCACTAGTTTAATGCTATGGTTAGACTTAGTCTTAATTCTTCTTTCGTAGTTGCGTATGCTTGCGAGAGGGGTTAATCATAAGTGGTATGTTTGTCCAAGTAAGGACAAAACCTAAGCACCGGTCCACCCACATATCAAACTATCAAAATAGCGAACGCGAATCATATGAACATAATGAAAACTAGCTTGACAGAAATTCCCATGTGTCCTCGGGAGCGCTTTACCTCATATAAGAGTTTTTCCAGGCTTGTCCCTTGCTACAAAAGGGATTGGGCCATCTTGTTGCACCTTTGTTACTTTTGTTACTTGCTACTCGCTACGAATTACCTTATCACACAACTATCTGTTACCGATAATTTTAGTGCTTGCAGAGAATACCTTGCTAAAAACCACTTGTCATTTCCTTCTGCTCCTCGTCGGGTTCGACACTCTTACTTATCGAAAGGACTACGATAGATCCCCTACACTTGTGGGTCATCATTTCCCATAGCATGTTGTGATATGATATATGGCCAAGACATGATATGATATTGATGTATGAGATGATCATGTCTTGTAATAGTTATCACGAGTTGCATGTCGATGAGTACGTCAACCGACATGAGCCATAGGGGTGTATTTTATTCATTTCATTCCAATTGCTTTACTTTATCGCTATGAGTTAGTAATAGTTGTAGAAGCAATAGTTGGCGTGAGAACCAAATGACGACACGATGATGGAGATCATGCTGTCATGCCAGTGATGATGGAGATCATGCCGGTGCTTTGAAGATGTAGATCGAAAGCACAAAATAATGATGGCCATATCATGTCACTGATTATATTTGCATGGGACGTTTGTATTTTATGCATCTTAGTTTGCTTAGGACAATAGTAACATTATAAGATAATACCTCACTAAATTTCAAGATAAATTGTGTTCTCCCAAAGTATGCACCATTGTGAAAATTTGTCGTTTCGAAGCACCTCGTGATGATCATGTGTGATAGACTCTTCGTTCACATAGAATGAGTGTAAGATAGTTTTACACATGTAGAATACCTGGGTTAGACTTGACGAGCCTAGCACGTACATACATGGCCTCGGAACACAGAAGACCGTAAGGTCAAACATGAGTCATATAGTATATATGATCAACATGGAGATGTTCACCATTGAAACCACCTCATCTCACGTGATGATCAGACTTGGGTTGGTGGATTTGGATCATGTCACACACTTAGACAACCCGAGGGATGCTGATTTGACTCAGATTTCATTAGTAATTTGATTAATTAAACTAATTATCATGAAAGTAGTCAAAATATTTTTGCAAATTTTGTTGTAGATCAATAGCTCACGCTATAGCTCCACTGTATTTTGATACGTTCCTAGAGAAATGCTAAGTTGAAAGACAACATAAGCAGTTGTGCAGACTCGGTCCATAACCTGAGGATTGTCCTCACTACTGCACATAAGTCGTATGTCCTCGATGAACCGCTCGGTGTGCCAACCCTCTAGCGTCGTTTGTGGATGTTCTGAACATCTGACAGACATGTTCTGATGACTACTTGATAGTTTAGTGTGTCATGCATTATGTGTTAGAACTAAGGCTCCAAAGACGTTGAACCCTAACCCTAAACCCTGAACCCTAAACCTTGAACCCTAAACCCATATGAGATGTTCCAAGAGCATAAATTTGAATTTCAGGCTCATGAACATGTTGAGAGGTATAAGACCTCCTACAAGTTCTTTGCTTGAAAGATGGAGGAGAATAGCTCAATCGGTGAGTGATTAGAATGACTGGGGTGCTACAAACGCTTGAATCGAGGAGAGTTAATCTTCGAGATAAGATAGTCATCGACAGAGTTCTCCAAGTCACTACCACCAAGCTACCAGAGCTTCATGATGAACTATAACATGCAAGGGATGGAGAAGATGATCCCTGAGCTATTCGCGTTGTTTTATGCTGCCATGGTACAAATAAAGAAGGAGTATCAAGTGTTTATGGTAAGACAACTAGTTTCAAGAAGGGCAAGGGAAAGAAGGGAAACTTCAAGAATGGCAAGCGAGTTGCCGCTCCAGTGAAGAAACCCAAGGTTGGACCCAAACCTAAGACTGAGTGCTTCTATTGTAAGGGGAACAGTCACTGGAAGCAGAACTGTCCCGGATACTTGGCAGATGAAGGCTCGCAATGTCAACAAAGGTATATATGATATGCATGTTATTGTTGTGTACCTTTCTAGTGCTTGTAGTAGCCCCTATGTATTTGATACCGGTTCAGTTGCTAATATTAGAACCCGAAACATGAGCTAGGGAATAAATGATACTCGTTAAGAACAAGGTGATGATGCCCGTTGGAAGTGTCTTGAAGGTTGATGTGATCAGCATCGGCATGCTCGCTCTACCTTCAGGATTAGTTTTAAACCTAAAGAAAAGTTATTTGATGCGTGCGTTGAGCATGAACAATATATTGATCTTGTTTATTGCGAGACGATTATATTGGAAATATGCCCTAGAGGGAATAATAAATTGGTTGTTATTATATTTCCTTGTTTATGATAATTGTTTATTATCCATGCTAGAATTGTATTGATTGGAAACTCAAATACATATGTGGGTACATAAAGAACACACTGTCCCTAGTAAGCCTCTAAGGACTAGCTTGTTGATCAAAAGATGGTCAAGGTTTCCTGGCCATAGACATGAGTTGTCATTTGATAACGGGATCACATCACTAGGACAATGATGTGATGGACAAGACCAAAATTATGAACATATCATACGATCGTGTCAGTTTATTGCTACTGTTTTCTGCATGTAAAGTATCTGTTTCTATGACCATGAGATCATGCAACTCCCGGGCACCGGAGGAATGCCTTGTGCGTGTCAAATGTCACAACGTAACCGGGTGACTATAAAGGTGCTCTACAGGTATCTCCGAAGTTTTCTTTTGGGTTGGCGTGGGTCAAGAATGGGATTTGTCACTCCGTATTACGGAGAGGTATCTCTGGGCCCAATCGGTAATACAACATCACAACAAGCCTTGCAATCAATGTGACTAAGGAGTTAGTCACAAGATCTTGTATTACGGACGAGTAAAGAGATTTGCCGATAATGAGATTGAACTAGGTATAGAGATACTGACGATCGAATCTCGGGCAAGTAACATTCCGATGGACAAAGGGAACTTTATACGAGATTAACTGAATCCTTGACATAGAGGTTCAACTGATATAGATCTTCGTATAATATGTAGGAGCCAACACGGGCATCCAGGTCCCGTAATTGGTTATTGACCGGAGAGTTTCTCAGGTCATGTCTACATAGTTCTCGAACCCGCAGGGTCTGCACACTTATGGTTTGGTAACATTTCAGTATTACTGAGTTATGTGTGTTGGTAACCGAAAGTTGTTTGGAATCCCGGATGAGATCCCGGACGCCACGAGGAGCTCCAAAATGGTCCGGAGGTACATATTGATATATAGGAAGTCCTATTTTGGTCACCGGAAAAGTTTCAGTTATTTTTGGCAGTGTACCGAGAATGCCAGCAGGGCCATCGGGAGGGGTCACCCATGCCAGGAGGCCATATGGGCCTTAGGGGTGGCACACGAGCCCTTAGTGGGCTGGCCGAGCCAGCCCCAAGGGGCTCATGCGGCCAAGAGGTGGGGAAAGGAAAAACACCAAAGGAGGGGAGGTTTCCAAGTAGGAGAGGAATCCTACTTGGAGTAGGACTGGAGATGGACTCTTCTACCTCCTCCACTTCGGCCGAACCCATAGAGGGTTTTGAGGCTGCCGCCTCCCCTCCCTCCCTCCTACATATACTAGACGATTTGAGGGCAGCCATAACCCTGATAAGCCACGTGTTGCACTCTCTCTCTAGATCGTTTTCTCCTCCAGATTAGTTCCGGAGAGCTTGGCGAAGCCCTGCTAGATTAGTTCACCACCACCACCACCACGCCATCGTGTTGGAGAACTCATCTACCTCTTCGCCCCTCTTGCTAGATCAAGAAGGAGGAGATCGTCATCGAGCTGTACATGTGCTGAACACGGAGGTGTCGTCCGTTCGACACTAGATCGGGATGGATCGTGGTGGGATCGCGGGACGGATCATGATGAGATCGTGGGGAGAACTGTGATTTGGATCACGAAGATGTTACACTACATCAACCGCATTATATATGCTTCTGCTTAGAGATCTACGAGGGTATGTGGATCTGATCTCGCCTCTTGTAGATGATCATCACCATGGATAGGTCTTGCATGTGCGTAGGATTTTTTTTGTTTCGCATGCAACGTTCCGCAACAGATTATTCATTTAAGTCATGGAATAATGGTTGTTCTATCTACATGAATAATATATTTCATGATCATGCACCCAATGTGAATGGTTTATTGAATCTCAATCGTAGTGATACACATGTTCATAATATGGATGCCAAAAGATGGAGAGTTAATTATGATAGTACCACACAGTTGTGGCACTGCTGCTTAGGTCATATTGGTGTAAAGCACATGAAGAAACTCCATGCTGATGGATCTTTGGACTCACTCAATTTTGAATCGCTTGAGACATGCGAACCATGCCTCGTTGGTAAGATGACAAAGACCCCATTTTCCGGTCCGATGGAGTGGGCAAGTGACTTATTGGAAATAATGCATATTGATGTACGCCGTCCAATGAGTGTTGAAGCATGCATTAGATATTGTTATTATCTTACCTTCACATATGATTTGAGTAGATATGGGTATATTTACTAGATGAAACACAAGTATGAAACTTTTAAAAAGTTCAAGCAATTTTAGAGTGAAGTTCAAGATCATTGTGACAAGAATATAAAAAATCTACATATGATCATGGAGGTGAATATCCGAGTTATGAGTTTGGTATGCATTTAAGACAATGTGGAAATTGTTTCACAACTCATGCCACATGGAACACCTTATTGTAATGGTGTGTCCGAATGTGGTAACCATACTCTATTGGATAAGGCACTTTCTATGATGTCTCTTATTGAGTAGCCACTACCGTTTTAGGGTTATGCATTAGAGACATCTAGATTCACTTCAAATAGTGCACCATCTAAATCTGTTGAGGTGACGTCGTATGAATTATGGTTTGGCGAGAAACCTAAGATGATGTTTCTTAGAGTTTGGGAACGCGACACTTATGTGTGATAAGCTCGAACTCAAAGCAGAAATGTGCATCTTCATAAGATACCCTAAAGCAACAAATGGGTATACCTTTTGTCGTTGTTTTTCCACGACAGATGTCCTCGTGAAAGGACTTAGAGATGGAGCCATCGCATCTTGGTGGCGACTCGAAGGCGGTGAGCGAAAGCGAGACTCAGATTTACCCAGGTTTGGCCCCTCGTGAGGAGGTAAAGCCAACGTCCTGCTATGTATGGATTAATGGTGGTTTCGATTACAAGGAGGGCGTAACTCGCCTGACGTAGCTCTCGATTTTCCCTAAATCGCCTGATCTCTCCCTAGGACTCGCCTTTATATACAGGTCGAGGTCCTAGGGTTTACGAAGTCCTGACATTCTACTCTTTGTGACTTTCGTTATCTTCAAGTCGCCGTGTCCCCCACGACCAGGAGCTTTCTTGGTAATCCATCATCCGCACGACCTCTCGAACCGCCATCAGTAGCTGGGCCACGGGACGCGCAGCTAATGGTGAGTCGCCCCTTTGGTGACTCGGCCCACTAGGGGCAGGTCACCCATAGGTAATATCCCCAACATTAGGCCCCAGATTGTCTTGAATTCATTCATGTCAATAGACTTCCATCAACTTGGGGTGACTCTCCCCATTTCTATCCTTCGACAAATGACAAGTCGCCACCCGTTGTCACCTAATCTGAGTCGCCATGGAATACCGGATGATATCATCTCATCCCCTTAGTTCCGGGGCTCTCACCTCCGCAACCATCAACGGATCTTTCGCTCATAATTACTTATCCCGAAAATCTAGGCGCCATCATCGCAACCTATGACTTGTTGCCTCGTTTTCCGCCTTGACAGCCTCGATTTCCATTCTTGCCCTTTAAATAACAAGGGAAATGGGGGGGGGGGGGGAAGGAAACCCCGTCACCAACCTCCATCTCTTCCTCGTCTTCCTCGCGCACTTCGTCTATGAGCACCAGCGCCCCGGCGTCGTCTCCGGTTCCTGGAGATTTTCCATCGACCGCGACCTTCCGTGCATCAAGGAACACAAAGCACTGCGCATTCATCCCCTACACCGATCTCCTGCTCTCAGGTACACACATTCCCTCCAGTTAGGGTTAGGGCGAGAACGCCATGACTGTAGTCTCTTGAGAACTAGCTTCCACAATGCGATCAACACCCTAATCTGCTTTAGATCCGCTTCATGCTCTCGTGATTGACCTTAGGCAGTAGCAGGCTTCGGCCATTTAATCATGTCCTTTCGCCAACTTAAACCTACATACTGCACACCCAACGCTGTCGCTGCGTTATGTGTGTAGTTCACTATCATTATTCCAGGCAATATCCTTCTATTTTGACCTATTCGTAGATCCACAATTTACTGCCTATCTTTAGAAACATGTTTGTTCATCTGCTGAGAATATCTCTAAGGAAGAAAACACCTGTGAGAGTCGCCGTTTAGCTCCAGCCTTCATAGCGACAGTTTTATTACTATAGCTATGGCACCTTCTCTTCCAGTCTGAAGGGCGAGTTAGAATACTTTTGAAGATATGCCCATAGATCACCCAAATAACGGGCTACGACGTACGTCAACCATTTGGCAGGTTACCAAATCTTTTACGAACACCTCAGACCCATACCGGCGGGTTAGAACATTTCCTAGTCTTTTACTGAGTCACCTCGTTCCCCTCTCTTTTGTAGTCATGGCCATTACGAAGTGTGACTGGTTACCAACCTAAGTCGACGATGCCACGCTTGAGAAGTTTGTTAAGGCGGGTCTCCTTGACAGCAAGGAAACCATTGGTTGGAGAACCGCCCAGGGTGAGTTGACTCCCAACCCCACTCCAGGAGAAGTGGTAATCTTTATCGATTACCTTGAGCGCGGCTTTAAACCGCCTGGGTCAAAGCTTTTCCGGGACGTCCTGCGTTTCCTCAACGTCCATCCTCAAGATCTAGGACCCAACTCCATCAGCAACCTATGCCAGTTCCAGGTCTTCTGCGAAGTATATTTGCAGAGAGAACCTGTGATCCCCTTATTCTGGAACTTTTTCCATCTAAACCGCCAGACCGAGTTTCCCAACGGTCCCAACCATGAGCTCGGAGGAGTCAACATTGAAAGACGCCGCGAACGTGGAAATCCGACAGTTCTTCTGCCCAGCCATCCCAAAGGCTGAGCCGAGTCATCGTTCTACTGCCGAGACACTTCTCCACCTAGCGAGAACCCTCTCCCGGGTTTCAGAGCAGACCGCCTGCCCATGGACTTCAAATTTCCCGATAAGCTCACAGAAGAAGAAGAGTCGGAGTTTATCCCAATCTTCTGCGAGTTGAAATCTCTGAACAACAACTGGCTCATCGGGATCGACCTATTCTGCTGTTGGATAGGATGGAACATCCTTCCCCTGAGTCACCGAGACGGGCTGATGTATGACTATGATGGTACAGTAGACCATCCACAGTGCTTCGGTTACCACAGACTCTCAGAGAGCGAAATTGTCGGAGTCATCAAAAAACAAACCGGCGAAACCTTGGAAGAATGCGCCAAGATTAGACTTAAGGCCTTCTGCCGCGCCAACCCGGTGCCACCAGTAAGAATCCAAGCCGCCCTTTGTCTTTTTTATGCTTAACAATGTTCTTGGCTCAACATTTGAATCTATTCATCACAAAATCGATGTATTTTGGCGAAGGGGCCCAAAAGCGGCCGCTCCGAAGTCCACCAAGCCGCCACCAAAAAAGAAGAACACGACGAGCAAAAAGAAAGCCGCCACCAAAGATTCATCTTTTGTTGGCGACTCACAAGCAGACGAGGCGCATTCAGAGGTAAGGTTTCCCCTTTACTCATCATCTATGCATTCCGACTTACATTTACACCATGCATCCTTATGTGAAGGGCGAGGATCATGAGAGCAAAAATGATGCAGTCGAGGTAATTTCAATTTCTTCCGACTCACCTTCTCGTTTCCCTAGACCAGCCAGGCGGATCTGCAGAAAGGTGCCCATGTCTCACCCACATGCTTATATGGACCCTGGTTTCCTTTTGAAGAAAGCAAGATTTACCCCCACACGCAAAGACCCGTAGTCGCTCTGGCGACTTGATCACCGGACTTCCTGAGAAGACAACCGATCGAAAACGCACCAGCGAGGTACATTCTTGTTTTATCATACCCTTTGTCGTGTAAAATATGACTCGCCACTTTGTCAACCTCAAGCCTTTGTTCTGTCAGACTTCTCCCCCTACATCTTGCGACTCGGCAACATCTGCTCTCCCGCCGATGATTCGTGTGCAAGGGTGAGTCTTCTTTGCTAATCTAATTTTTCAAAACAATGATATGTGCTTTTAATCTTCGTGCTTTTGTCGCAGGGCACAAGCAAAGAGAAGAAAAACCGGCGACCCACCTTTTGCTCTCCGAACATCTGACGCCTTAGGCACGAGCACCTATGTTCCTGAGATTGATGAAGAGAAAACGGCGGCTCATGATATTCCTGCGGACGATATTCCCGAAACCTGGGATGACTCGCCCGTCATTTTGAAGGAGACCGCTGGTAAGAGTAACCCGCCAAGCCCTCTAAAGGCGACTGACTATCCAGACGTCGTGGTCACTAGCATTGGCTACTCCACTCCTCAGACTGCAGTGCTTTCCAAACATACCTCCAAGGCAACTCGCCTTTCTCCTGATGAAGACACAGACACCCTCAAGCTCCCCCAATATGAGAAGTTGGCATTCGACCAACTTTGTTCCGGTTTCACAAGTCATCTGGAGAGGGATTACGAACTGAACAAGAGCTTGATCCGTCTTATGAGGACTAAACATGAGGTACGTATGTTGATGTATTTTCCTGCACCCATTAGCCTTCCAAGGGCCGGCTCATCTTTTAAAAGATGAGCCGGGTCTTTGAATAAAAAATCTCCAAACTGTAGCCCCCAAGGGCCGGGTCATCTTTTGAAAGATGAGCCGGGTCTTTTATTTAGAAAAAATTCTCCAACCTGTAGCCCCCAAGGGTCGGGTCATCTTTTGGAAGATGAGCCGGGTCTTGTATTAGAGAAAAAGCTTCAACCTGTAGCCCCCAAGGGCCGGGTCATCTTTTGGAAGATGAGCCGGGTCTTGTATTAGAGAAAAAACTTCAACCTGTAGCCCCCAAGGGCCGGGTCATCTTTTGGAAGATGAGCCGGGTCTTGTATTAGAGAAAAAGCTTCAACCTGTAGCCCCCAAGGGCCGGGTCATCTTTTGGAAGATGAGTCGGGTCTTGTATTAGAGAAAAAGCTTCAACCTGTAGCCCCCAAGGGCCGGGTCATCTTTTGGAAGATGAGCCAGGTTTTGCATACGGTATGATTTTGATAAAAATCATACATTAGCCCCCAAGTATCACGAGTATTGCTTGCAGTAATGCTGAAACTTGTCTCCCCAAATTTGATGTGCAGGAGTCCGTGACACAGACTGAGTCGACGGTGGCTGGCTTAAAGAAAAATCTGGCTGAACAACAGGATGCCCACTCCGAGTTGGAGATGAAATTCCACTTACTGCAGGCTGAGCTAGAGAAGATGAAGGCTGACCAGAATTTTTTTGAGAAGAAAGCCAAGGCCGATCAAGCCGCCATTCTTAAGCGTGTTGAGCAGGCTGAGGAGAAATTGGAAGCCGCCCAGCAAGAGCTAACCAGCTTAAAAAAGCAAGTGTCCAATATGACAGTCGCCATGTTTGGTAAGCGTTATCCTTTGACTGTTTGATTAACTAATCCGATATAAAAAATTATCAAATACTCATGTACCCTTTGCAGGTGCACGAGCCGCCAATCTTCCAGACGACTGCATGATTAAGTTAAAAGCCATATATACCTTCGCTGAGCACCTATACACCGGGGGCGTGCTGACAATCAAGGCAGTGATGGGCAACAAGGGACCAGTGATGACCATCAAGCAGATGCTCGGCTTCCTGTCTACATTGCCACCTCAGATAGAGGAATTAAAAAGATCAGCCGCCCGAAAGGGAGTGTTGAACACCCTGAGTCGGTGCTTAGCGTACGCCCCTTAGCTCAAAACCGAAAAATAGCTACCGACTACCCCGAGCTAAAAGATAACGGGTCAGAATTCACCGAGGTGGACTATCACCGAACCATCGTAGAATCTCGCTTTGGAGCGACTCAACTGGCAGCCAGTTTAGATCTGAAAAAAATACCAAGCCGCCTATGACGAGAACAAAAAGAAGGTGACGCCTCCTTCATATGAAACTGCTAGCCTGGTTCCTAGTCGGCCCAAGAATCCTTTTGATCTTGACATGGACCTATCTCTGTTCCTTGATGATGAAGACGAGTTTGTTGCCTTCTCCAAGTGTAACTGGAAGCTGAGCGACTTACGAATTGAAGGCGGGAGAGCTCAAGGCAAGGTGACTCGGCGGCGGCCTGATTCGCCCATGGATCCTTCCTTCACTGGGGGATGACACCCATTCTGGCCATGCAAGCCATGTAATATCCTTGTTAGTGTGTGTGAAACACCAAGTATGTCGTATTATTTTTTGATGGAACCACTAGTAGTCCTTGAATCTATGCCTGATTCGCGGGCACTTTTTGATAAACCAAGGAATGTCTCAATGTGGCAAACAAATTTTTTCCTGGTATGTTAGGAAAAACAACAGCCGAGTCAGTAAGTGCATGGCCGGGAATAAACCAGCCCCCTAGATCATGGCAAGAAATAAGTTAGCCTCCGGGGTATGGCGAGAAATAAATCAGCCCCCGGGTTATGGCAAGAAATATGAGCCGGGGCGAGTTATAATCAAAGTCGGCTCAAAGATATGTTAAGAAACCTTGTGATCTTGTCATCAAGAAGTAAAAAATTTGTCGACTCAGTGAGTTTCGATAGGATAAGACGAGTTTGCAAAACTCTAGTGTTACCCTTAGGAAGATTTTGCAAAAAAGCCTTATTGTTTTAGACTGGCTGATCAGGCGCGAGTCAAGCTTCTGTGAAGCAGGTAATTTTTCGCTAGCCAAGAGGGTATTCAGGCTGAACTCAATGAGTGGAAGCCCCCAAGTGACCTATGATTTAGGAAGAAACTGGGCATAGGATTACAGAAGCGTATACGCTCTTACTACAAAACGACTTGGGGACTAGTAGCCCCCAAGTAAGTCAGCTTAATTCTCAAAACCATATAAGGCGCCTATGTTTGGACCGTGCGACGTGGCAACGTTGGTCCTCTTTGGCTTTTATCAAAGCCCAGTTTTCAAGCAAGTGCAGCATGGCGACTTATGCTCTTTGACTTTAAGAGCGTCCATGTTTGGGCGACTTATAGAACAATAAAGACTCATGTTTTGAAAAGCTGAAATGGCAAAGGACCCCGAAGTTCGTGGGTGTCGGCTTTATTTCTTTCATAATTCATGGATTACAATTTGCTGAAAACTGATAAAGAAAAATCGTGGGAGCTCATGGCTCTAAATGTAGTAAGGCCGCAGATGGGCTATGTTCCAGGGGCGAGTTGTCTCAACCTCTGTAGTTGGCCGATCTGGGCGAAGATCCATCAAATAGTATGAGCCGTTCCGAAGATTCTTGCTGACGACAAACGGTCCTTCCCATGGAGGTGATAGCTTGTGCATACCTGTACGATCTTGAATCAAACGGAGCACCAAGTCGCCTTCTTGGAAAGCTCGGCTCTTGACCCGGCAACTATGGTAACGTAGCAAGTCCTGTTGGTAAATCGCCGATCGTGACGCGGCCAAGTCACGTTCCTCCTCCAAGGCGTCCAACGAGTCTTGTCACGCCAACTCGTTGTACTGCTCCACATATGCAACAACAAGTGGGGAATCATGTTTGATGTCACTTGGTAACACCGCTTCTGCCCCGTAGACCAGAAAGAAAGGAGTAAAACCTGTGGAGCGGTTTGGAGTTGTCCTGATACTCCACAGTACCGATGGCAACTCCTCGACCCAACATCCTGCTGTGCGTTCCAAAGGTACCATTAGCCAAGGCTTAATCCCCCGTAATATTTCCTGATTCGCCCTCTCTGCATGTCCATTGGACTGGGGATGTGCAACCGCGGAAACATCAAGCCGGATATGCTCTCGTGAACAGAACTCTTGCATTGCACCATTGGATAGGTTAGTGCCATTATCAGTAATCATACTATGAGGATATCCGAATCTGAAAATCAGTTTCTTCAAGAATTTGACGGTTGTATCAGCGTCACAACTACTAACAAGTTCCGCCTCCACCCACTTGGTAAATTTGTCAATCGCCACCAATAGGTGAGTCTTTTTGGTGGAAGACATCTTGAAGGGACCGATCATATCAAGCCCCCAGACTGCAAACAGCCAGGTGATTGGTATCATCGGCAATTCTTGAGTCGGCACATGCATCTAGCGTCCAAACTTTTGGCAGCCATCACATCGGCGAACAATCTCCTCTGCGTCTGCGTGAGCCGTCAGCCAATAAAACCCATGTCTGAAGGCTTTAGAAACCAAGGATCGGGACCCAGCATGATGACCACAGTCGCGTGCGTGAATCTCATTGAGGATCATACATCCTTCTTCAGAAGAGACGCATCTTTGAAATACCCCAGAGGTGCTTCGTTTGTGTAACTCGCCATTGTGTATGACCATGGATTTACACCGACGGACGATTTGGCGAGCTAGCAACTCGTGGCCGGTAACTCTCCTCTGGTGAGGTACGCCATCTAGGGAATCGCCCAGTCTTGAGTAGCATGTAGAGCCACCACAAGTTGAGACTCGGGGTCCGGTACCGCTAAATCTTCCTCCGAAGGCAGTTTCACTGAAGGGTTATGTAATATATCAGAAAAGACATTGGGAGGAACCGACTTACGCTACGAACCAAGGCGCGAAAGAGCGTCCGCTGCTTCGTTAAGCCGTCGGTCGATGTGATCCACTTGATAGCCATTGAAGAGACCCGCCACATCTGACACAGCTCGTCTGTAAGCCTCCATCAGAGGGTCTCGTGAATCCCAGGTGCCAGAAACCTGTTGTGCCACCAGATCTGAATCGCCCAAACATCTCACTCACGTGAGATTCATCTCTTTGGCGAGTCGCAAACCATGGAGCAAAGCTTCGTATTCTGCTGCATTATTGGTACATGGGAACATGAGCCAAAGGACATTGCAAAACTTGTCACCTTGAGGCGAAGTTATCACCACACCAGCCCCCGAGCCTTCCAACTGTCTGGACCCATCAAAATAGATGGTCCAATACGTAAGATCTGGTCATTCCTCACTGATTTGTAACTCGGTCCAATCATTGATGAAGTCCACGAGTGCTTGAGATTTGATGGCTGTCCGAGGCGTATATCGCACATGATGGGATCCAAGCTCGATGGCCCACTTAGCAATCCGTCCAGTAGCCTCTCGGTTCTATATGATGTCGCCGAGGGGGGCGGAGCTGACGACCGTGATCGTATGTTCCTGGAAGTAATGCTTCAGCTTTCGACTCGCCATGAACACCCCAAAACCCAACTTTTGCCAATGTGGGTAGCGTTACTTGGAGAGGGTGAGGACCTCGCTGATGAAATACACCGGTCGTTGGACTGGGTACTCCTTTCCTTCTTCCTTTCGCTCGACAACTACTGCCACGCTGACCGCTTTGGAATTGGCTGCAATGTACATGAGCATAGGTTCCTTGTCTGCCGGAGCCGCCAACACTGGCGGGTTAGCTAATTGTCGCTTCAAGGCTTCGAAGGCTTCATTGGCCACGTCCGTCCTTACGAAATGATCAGTTTTCTTGAGCAGCTGGTAGAGAGGGATGGCCTTCTCCCCAAGGCGACTTATGAAGCGGCTCAAGGCCGCGATTCGACCCGCCATACGCTGCACCTGGTTAACGTTGGCTGGTTTCCCAAGTGAGGTAATTGCCTCAATCTTGTCCGGGTTGGCCTCAATGCCACGTTCTGATACCAAGAAACCCAATAACTTCCCCGCAGGGACACAAAAAACACACTTGGTGGGGTTAAGCCTCATCTGATAAACACGCAGGTTGTCGAAGGTTTCTTTGAGATCCTCCAAGAGGGACTCCTTGCGGTGAGACCTGACCACGATGTCTTCCACATAAGCATGGACGTTACGGCCTATCTGGCTGTGTAAGAAGTTTTGGATGCAGCGCTGGTAAGTCGCACCCGCACTCTTGAGTACAAACGGCATGGACACATAACAGAAAGCTCTGAATGGGGTTATGAAGGATGTCTTCTCCTGATCCGCCACCGCCATCTTTATCTGATGGTATCCTGAATAAGCGTCTAAGAAACAGAGACGTTCGCAACCCGTCGTCGAATCAATAATTTGATCAATGTGGGGAAGGGCGAAAGGATCCTTCGGACAGGCTCTGTTAAGGTCAGTGTAATCAATGCACATGCGGAAAGTGTCGTTCTACTTGAGCACCAGGACCGGGTTAGCCAACAATTCAGGATGGAAAACCTCGATGATGAACCCAGCGGCAAGGAGCCGGGCTACTTCCTCTCCGATCGCCTTACGACGTTCTTCATTAAACCTGTGAAGGTACTGCCGCATTGGCTTAACTTTAGGGTCAGTATTAAGATGGTGCTGAGTGAATTCTCTCGGTACACCCGGCATGTCAGAAGGTTCCATACAAAGATGTCCTGATTCTCACGGATGAATTCGATGAGCGCGCTTTCCTATTTGGGGTCGAGACCCGCCCCAATAGTGATCTGCTTGGTGGAATCGCCTGGCGTAAAGTCGATAACCTTGGTGTCGTCCATTGGTTTAAACTTGAGAGGTGTCTCAGAATCGATAGTCGGCCTTTTGAGCGGCGTCATGTCCACCGGGTCGACGTTGGATTGGTGAAACTTGAGCTCCTCAGCCGCGCAAGACGACTCGGCATAAGCCACATCTCCTTCTTCACACTCTTGGGCTATCTTCCTGTCACCGTGGACGGTAATAGGACCCTTGGGTCCGGGCATCTTGAGCTTGAGATAAACATAGCATGGGCGGGCCATGAACTTGGCGTACGCCGATCGTCCAAACAGCGCATGATAGGGGCTCTTGATTTTGCCCACCTCGAACAGGAGGGACTCGCTCCTGTAGTTCGACTCCGTGCCAAAAGCCACGTTAAGCTTAATCCACCCAATCAGGTACGCCGACTTACCGGGGACAATGCCGTGGAAGATCGTGGATGATGGCATCAGGTCATTCTCCAAGAGGTTCATCCGCCAGAAAGTGTCGAAATATAGGATGTTGATGCTGCTGCCCCCGTCCACGAGGACCTTGGAGAGGGTGTATCCCCCGACTTGGGGAGCTACGACCAGGGGTAAGTCGCCAGGGTTGTCCACTCGGGGTGGATGGTCTTCCCTGTTCCATGTTATGGATTGCTCAGACCAGTGAAGGTATCGAGGGAGCGCCAGCTCAGCTATGAAAGTTCTATGCTTTACCTTATGATCCCGCTTACAAGTGTTGGTGGTGAACACGTGGTACTGCCTGCTGTTCAATTGTTTGGGGTTATTTTGGAACCTGCCTCGATCCTCCTGCCGCTGGGGGTCTCCTTGCGGGGGGGGGGGGGGGGGTTGTTGGAACACTCCCGGCGGGTGGTGCTGCTGGTTATGAACTTGGTATTGGCCAGCATTGGGCTGTGACCCGCCCTGTGGTCCTTGGTTAGGAAAACCCCCGAACGTGACCTACCGTGACCCGGACGCGCTAGGTTGTTCCTGTCGCTGGCCCTGCTCGCCGCCTTGACTTCTCCTGAGCGCCTCGGCCCGGAACTCTTGCATCACGTAGCAATCTTCCCACGAGTGAGTCGCCGGTCCTTCGATCGTGGCGTGCTGTGGGCACGGTCCTTTGAGCATTTCATGGTAATTACGCAGTTTTTCCCACTAAAGCCCCACTTCTTCTGACGTGGGTTTGCGTTGTCGGTATTAGTATTAGCCACAAATTCCATGGGACCTTCCTGTTGCATCTTCTTGCCATGCCCGCCATGGTGGTGATGGACCCGGCTTTGAAACTGGGAATGGCCCTTGTGTAACTCGCCCTTCCTGGCGGTACAAATTTTGTCTTCGCCCTCTCCAGGGTCCTTGGTGTTGTCCGACTCAACATATCTGGTAAGGGCGTCCATTAACTCGCCCATGTCATGTACCTTTCGCTTAAGTCTCCCTAGCTTCAGTACCAAAGGTTCGTAATGGTAGTTCTTCTCCAAGACCAGCACTGCGTGAGCCACTGAAATGCCTTCCGATGAATGAATAACTTCCGCGACTCGCCGGGTCCAATGGTGGGCCGACTCATCCGACCGCTGGATGCTGTGCTGTAGGTCGACGATAGTCATTGGGCGCTTGCAGGTCCCTTTGAAGTTCTTGATGAAGCGCTCCTTCAGCTCCGCCCAAGTGTTGATGGAGTTGGGCGGCAGGTTCTTCAGCCACGTGCGTGCCGTCCCTTCAAGCATCATAGTGAAGTATTTAGCGCAGACCGCCTCGCTTACGTCAAGCATATCCATCGCGAGTTCGTAGCTCTCGATCCATGACCCGGGTTCGAGATCTGGTGAGTAGTTGGGAACCTTCCTGGGCCCTTTGAAGTCCTTAGGCATGCGCTCGTTGCGCAAAACTGGCGCGAGACACGATACCCCAATGTGCTTGCCCCCAACGTCCAGGGGCGCGGGAGGTGACGGTATGTAAGCCGGGTAAGCCTGACCCACCACGGCCGTTGGCTCCATGTGCCGCGCGGCTCGCGCTGCATCCACAATATCCTGGGCTCGCGTGTTGGGCATCCCGAGCGGGTCGTGTTGGCGGAGTCGCCACGGCCCACTGGTTACTGCAGGGAAGTCCTCATCGCGACTTCTGGTGTGACTTGCCTGAGGCGTGGAGTGTAGCCGATCAAGGCTATGGGAATACTGCGTGTGCTGAACCACGGCCGCTTTTAGCATCTCGATGGAGTTTCTAGCTTCTATCTCGGCCGGGGTGTTTCCGTAGATCGGAAGGGACTCCAGGTGGCAGGTCGCTGCCAACACATTGTCGACGGGATTCGAGAAGTGACCCCGCGGTGTCTGGAATCAAGTCGCATGGGCATCCATTGGCTGAATCGGCAGCAGATTGGGCGGTGGAACCGCTCCTCTTCTCGGGACGGTTTGTAAAGGCCGATCAGGACCCACCCCGGGGGTGCGCGGAGTGTCGAAAAGGCGAGTTGGGTGTAAGTCGGCCGGGATACGCCCATTGTGCCTCCTTTGGTGAACGGCGTCAAACGTGCGCTGCTGTATCTCGAGCCACCAGCCTTTGGTGTTCAGTCGCTCTGTCTCTGCTGCGACCGCGGCTTGCTGTGTCTCAATCCTGGCGGCTTCTCCTTCTATGTCCCAATGTGCCTTGGCCATTGCCTCCTGCAGATTAGTTAGCTCGGCGTTGACAGACTCCTGATTTTCAGACGTGATCGTGGTTGCCATGAGGCTGGCGATCTCCGCCGCTAGCTCCGTCATGGTTTGCGCTGGGGGTTTGGATGTTCCCCAGGTCTCGTTGTTGCCAGTTGGATTCTGTTGAGGCTGCGCTGATGCCGCCATGTAGATGGCGATCTGCCGGCGAGGCCTCTCGAAGATCTCGGGATCCATTGCCAACGACAGCCCCTCGAGTTGTCCTTCCTTAAGAGGGTGGATCGATTCCGTCTCACCCATGGATGACTCACCATCAGAATTGACAGGGGTGATCTCCTGGCCCGCCACTTCGCCTTGCGCGTCGTCTCCCCGCGTAAAACCGACGAAAACATGGCGACTCTTGTTCCGCCGTGTAACGGGGAGGACGTACCTGGCCGGCTCGACGATGTCGGTGGAGATGTCTGGCTCACAGGCGTCCCGATCATGCCGATGAAGATGTTGATCTTGCCGAAGGGGACTCGGTAGCCAGATTCGACGAAATCGGCCTCCGGCTCCCACAACGAGTTACCGATGTAGTACTTCTCGCGACGGCTCTTAGTCCTGATGCCGACTGCATAGCTTTCTAACCCTGGTAGGGCTCCCTTCGACAACTCAACTCCATCGTGCGCTAGCCCCATGGTGGGAGCCAACTGTCGTCGTTTTGTCACGGCAGATGTCCTCGTGAAAGGACTTAGAGATGGAGCCATCGCACCTTGGTGGCGACTCGAAGGGGGTGAGCGAAAGCGAGACTCGGACTTACCCAGGTTTGGCCCCTCGTGAGGAGGTAAATCCTACGTCCTCCTATGTATGGATTAATGGTGGTTTCGATTACAAGGACGGTGTAACTCGCCTGACCTAGCTCTCGATTCTCTCTAACTCGCCTGATCTCTCCCTGGGACTCACCTTCATATACAGGTCGAGGCCCTAGGGTTTACAAAGTCCTCACATTCTACTCTTTGTGACTTTCCTTATCTTTAAGTCGTCGTGTCCCCCACGGCCAGGAGCTTTCTTGGTAATCCATCATCCGCACGACCTCTCGAACCGCCATCAGCATCTGGGCCACGGGACGCGCAGCTAATGGTGAGTCGCCCCTTTGGTGACCCGGCCCACTAGGGGCGGGTCACCCATAGGTAATATCCCCAACACCTTCTATCATAGATCCTAAGGCAAGGTCTTTGATGCCAAGAATGGATCCTTTCCAGGTAAGGATGTTCTCTCGAAAGATGTGAGTGGGAGGAAGGTAGAACTTGATAAGGTTATCGAACCTTCACTTGAATTGAAAAGTAACGCAATGCAGAAAGGTGTTCATGTAATGCATACACCAATTGAAGAATGAGCTAATGATGATGATTAAGAAACTTCGGATCAAGTTACTACCGAACCTCGTAGGTCGACAAGGACACGTACTACCCCGATTGGTATGGTGATCCTGTCTTGGAAGTCATGTTATTACATAACAATGATCATACGAACTATGAGTGAATGATGATGGGTCCGGATTCCGACAAATGTCTAAGACCATGAAACCCGAGATAGGATCCATGTATGAAAACCAAGTATGGACTTTGGTAGACTTGCCCTATGACCGGTAGGACATTAAGTACAAATATATCTTTAAGAAGAAGACAAACGCTGATGGTAATTTCACCATTTCTAAAGCTCGACTTATCGCAAAGAGGTTTCCGAAAAGTTCAAGGAGTTAACTACGATGAGACTTTCTCACTTGTAGCGATGCTAAAATCTGTTGGGATTATGTTGGCAGTTGCTGCATTTTTCAATTACGAAATATGGTAGATGGATGTCAAAACATTGTTTCCTTATGGAAAGGTTGTAAGTGATACAACCTGAAGGTTTTGTCGATCCTAAGGGTTCTAAAAGGTATGTAAGCTCCAATGATCCTTCTATGGACTGGTGCAAGCATCTCGGAGGTAGAATATACACTTTGATGAGGTGATCAAAGCTTTTGGGTATATACAAAGATTATGAGGAAACTTCTATTTACAAGAAAGTGAGTGGGAGCACTATAGCATTTTTGATAAGTATACGCGGATGGCATACTGTTGATTAAAAATGATGTAGAATTTCTGGAAAGCATAAAGGGTTGTTTGAAAGGAGTTTTTCAAATGAAGACCTGGGAAATCTGCTTGCGTATTGGGCCTCAAGATCTATAGAGATAGATCAAGACACCTGATAGGACTTTCACAGAGACATACCTTGAGAAGATTTTGTAGGAGTTCAAAATGGATCAGTCAAAGAATGAGTTCTTTCTTGTATTGTAATGTGTGACGTTGAGTAAGACTCAAAGCTCAACCACAGAAGAAGAAAGAGAAAGCACAAAGGTTGTCCCATGTGCCTTAGCCATAGTCTCTATATGCCATCTTGTGTACCACACCTCATGTGTGATTGCCATGAGCCCAACAAGGGGGTACAAAAATGAACCAGGAGTGGATCACTAGACAACGGTCAAATTTATCCTTAGTAATTAGGGGACTGAGGAAATGTTTCCGAGTTATGGATGTTATAATGAGTTCATTATAAAGGGTTACTTTGATGCAAGCTTTGACACCGATCCGAATGACTCTGGGTAGCAAACAGAATGCATATGGGGGGGCTCATGTCGTTGATCCAGCTGATGAGACTGAGGCGACTACGTCTACCCGGCTCCTGGCACTCCCGAGTCAATTGAGGTATAACTGGTGTTCTCAGTGTACTGGTTCCGGCTCGCGGCATATCATGTGGTGAGTTGAACACGCATGTAGGCTCGTAATTAAAAGGCAGACGAGCTATATGTCCCCTTCGACGAACCGCCTCTGAAGCGTCCTGACAAAGACCCAGATGCTAGGCCTAAGCCTTCAGGAATTTGACCTCATTGTGGATGTGAGAATGCACCTCTTTCATGCAAGTCTTCTCAGCATTGATATCCTCTCGGACCTTAGCCATCTGCTTGCAGAGCTTGGTTAACATTGTGTTGCGTTCTGTCTGACTCTTCATGGTTACTCGCATTTCCTGAAGCGTTGCCATGGCGTCCATCAAGTGAGTCATAGCTTTAGTTGGCGTTTTTCCCGAGCAGGCCACACTTGTTGCCGGCGCCGAAGTGTCGATCTGGGTTGCCACACCAGCCGTCAAGGAGTTTTGAGCCCGTGATGTCCCTACCATAAAGACGACGGCTTGCCGAGGCGGCTTGAGGGACTCCGGAGCGATTTCCTTACCAGAGTAGCCCCAAGCCTACCATCGAAGAGCAGGAGTATCGACTTGGTGTCTCTAACCGAGGACTATCTATTAGAGTAGATGAGGGTATTTCCGCTAGTCGTAGAGTTTTCCGTACGTTCCACTCCCTGAGTGAAACCAACAAAGACATGACTCTGGCTGGCTTGAGCCTGACCGGGTTGAGCGCACCAAGCCGGCTCAACAATGTCGGTGCATATGTCCAGCTCGGGTCCTGATTTGCCAATTTTGCTGATGAAGACATGGATCTTGCCAAAGGGACCTGATATCCGTACTCGATTGAGTCAGTGTCGGGGCCACAGCCCGAATCATCGATGTGGAGCTTGCCAGGACGACTCTTGGTCATCCATCCAGTCGCGTGTCCCTCGATCCCTAGGGGATCTCCCTCCAAGAACTCAACACCACCATGCGCAGGCCCCATGGTGGGTGCCAACTATCGTGGTTTTGTCATGGTAGATGTCCTGGAGAAAGGATTAGGTCTAGGAGCCATTGCAACTAGGTGTTTGCTTGTGTGTGGTTGATCGAGAATGAGAGATGAGAGTTTACGCAGGTTCGGACCTTCCGATGGAGGTAAAAGCCTATGTCCTGCTTTATACGTTTATTGAGGATGATCTCGACTACAAGGGTGTAGAATCACTAACCTAGCTCTCGAGCGTTTCTTTCTTAGTCATTCTTCCTCAGGGGTTCTCCATTATATATAGGTTGAGGCCTTGAGTTCACAATAGAGTCGAGGACGTATTACATCTCGTGCCTAAGTCTACTTCCTACACATGTTGTCTCTCAAGTAAGGTATCTTCCTCATAAGATCCTTCTTGGTCGGCCCGTCACATACTGGGTCATGAGTTAGCTTCCTCTTCAAGCCACGCCCTAGGCCTTGAACATCACGGTCAACCATGGACCACATAATGGCGGACCACATAATGATACTAATCATAAGCTACCATTAGGTGGTTGGGTCATACCGTGGGGTATATCCCCAACACAACGAATGCACTAGAACTACAAGTCTATGAAAACTTAACGGAAGCTAAGTGGGTGTGCATCCAACTTGATTGCTCATAAAGACGGGCATTTGAGGAAGCCCATCATCAGAATATGCAAGCAAGTCCTATAAAAAATACTCACTAGCATATGAAAATGACAACTCATGAGACTCTCTACATGATGAACATGGTGCTCCCTCTAAGCACAAGCGTGAAAAAATAAGCAGTACACTGCCCCTTCTCTCTTTATATCTCATTTATTACTCTTTTTCTCCCTTTTTTGCTTGCTTTATTTCTTTCTCTTTTCTTTTTCTTTTTATTTTTTCTCTTTTTTGTTTTTTGTCTGGAGTCTCATCCCGACATGGGGGAATCATAGTCTCCATCACCCTTTCCTCAGTGGGACAGTGCTCTAATAATGATGAACATCACACTTTTATCTACTTACAACTCAATGATGATAAAATAAATAACTCTATATGAATGCCTCTGTCAGTGTCCAGGATGTGCAATGATGTAGCGTAACATGTAAATAATGATGAACGGTGTCCTTGCCACGAATACTATGTCAACTACATGACCATGCAAAGCAATATGATGATGAACACACAAGTCATGTGATGTAACGGTGTAATTTGAATGGAAATATATCTCAGAATGGCTATGGAAATACAATAATATGTAGGTATGGTGACTGTTTTGAGGAATGTAAAAGGAGGCTTATGCGTCATAGAGTGTATCATATCATGGGGTTTGGATGCACCGGCAAAGGTTGCACCGATCCTCGAGGTTAGAATGGGCAATGTACGGTAGCGAACAGGCTAAAAATTATGGAAAGGTGACTGCACGTACATTCATGGATTCACATTAATCATAAATAATTCATATACTAATTGCAAAGCCTTATTATCTCTCTCGAAGCAAAGTACTACCGCATTCCCCTTGGGGGGAGGTAGGTAGGAGTTAACCATCACGTGCTCCTGACCCGAACAACACTAGGATTTCAACAGGGAATAAGAATGCTCACACATAATCCCCATGCCATAACCAATATTTAGATGAACGACAAGCTTTAATTATCAATATTTCTACTAACCAATAGTCATATACTCATGTTGTTTCATATTACTTCATGAATATTATTAACCCACGGTTCTCTTTTAGTGTCAGGACCCCGATCCTAAGCAATAATAATCTAGCATGTAACATATCACATCACTTTGCGGGCGTCACACACGGTAATCCCCACGGCTGCCACCTTACCTTGGCTGTGAGCGTTTGCGTCTTTTGGCTCACGCATATGAATATGTCACTAGCATTCAAATGTCAGAGAACCTAAGTTGACATGACTAGTTATAAACCCAAGTGGCACAACCATACAGGAACAGACATACGTAACCCACCAATGCAGGTGTCGGTCATCAACTGCATGTAGATGAGTCATAGCAAGCTACACAGACTCCATTACACCGTGAGACATTTCTCTCATCAACTGTGCGTAGACAAGTCATAGTAGGCTATATGGACTTCATTACACCGTGTGACATTTCCCCGTGGGGACAGACACAACAACAAAGAAGAATACACACCGGTCAATCAATGTGTCCGGAGCAGTAGAAAACTACCAAGGCTCAATGGAAACACAAAGTAATTTCCCTATAAACAGGACTACTAAAGGCACACAACTTTGTGTCAAATCCCACACATACAATGCATTTCAAAGCATACACACAATATGCACAATATGTGTATACAACATGGCATCACAACACAACTCTATGACTCAAGCATTTATTAAAAACTCATAAGAGTCAACATAGTGTGATATTACAAACATGGGCCCCATGACCCAACAATCAAGTCATACAAGCATGAAGCGGAAGCACAACATGTCTGAGTACAAACATCTAGAAAATGTGGCTGGAGGAGATTGAAAATCTACAACGACTCTACCAAAGGAGCCACACCTTTGTCTGGGATTCCCAAGCTAATCCGGTCAACATTGAACTTTGTGTAGAAAACCAATAGTGAGACTAAAGTATCCTCTGCAAAAACATAATTTAAGCAACAGTGAGTACAAAGGTACTCAGCAAGACTTACATTAGAACTATCTACATATGCATCATTATCAACAAAGGGGGTTGTCGAGTTTATTGCAGCAAGCCAGCTATGACTCTTGTCTAACCTTACTACGACCACAAGCCCTTTATTTTAGGTGGGATAGCGCACACGAGTCCACATATTCACCAAATCAATACAACACTATGGTCCACTTCTATCTCCCTACAAGAAGGCCATCCATAGCACTCACACTTATCTTGCGTATTTTAGAGTATCCATTTCAAGTTGCCTATGTACCACATAAGTTCAACAAGTAGTCCATATCCGAGGATACGGCTATTCAAACAAATTAATTCATCCTGGAGGGGTATACTTATTCACACACACTCTCACCACTTATCACCATATGCACGTCATGCATCTCCGCAACCTTCAAGCGGAAGCACTGGAGTGGGCGTCGGCCACGACCGTTAACCACACAAGACCTTAGTCCAGGTTTATCACCTATTTAAGACTAACCTGCAAGGGATTCCGGTCGAAGTTTCATCTATGACCTCTAACGATGTGCCCAGGGTTCCACAAGCCCACTGTTCGGGTTCCACTTGGTACACCGTGCCACTGTGTATCTACCGCACTTAAGCCTACCCTGTCGGGAAGAGCTAAACACGTCCGCCAACACTTTTCCTACAAACACGAGAAACTAGCTGCAACTCCTGGACAGAGATCTATGCGATTAATAAGTCGAGATGGGTTGAGTTACCGGAACCCAATGAGTTACGGGAACCCAATGTGTAACATACACAGAACTCAGTTGCTAAGGATGGTCCCAATGAGACAACCCTCCATGTACTCCTACATGGGCTCTCATTGCTACCCTTACCAAATTGGACACACACACTTTACTCTCACAGGGTAGGACATGAACACAACCATTCTGATTCATCATCTACATGGATGAGACTCGACACTACTCTAAGCATAGTAGGAAGAGTAAGCAAGCATGAATGAGTAGGCACGTCATGGCTCAAGAAGTTGCTACTCATGCTAAGTGGTTTCTATATTAATTTTGACAAAGACATGTCATGCACAGGAATGGGTTCAACACCGAGAACATGTAATAGTTGAATCGTGATTGTCCTAATGCAGTAAAAGTGAGCAGTACCGAGAGAGTGGGTTTATATCAATATTCTCAAGGGGGGTTTGCTTGCGTGCTCCTTATGAAGATAACAATGAGTCTTCATTGGTGACATCGATCTCAACGTCAGAACAACGTCTACTAAGGCTGAACAAACACCGACAACAGAAAAGGAACAATATCTAATTCATGGAAATGCAACATTATGATGCATGAGCATGACATGGAAATATGATGTTGTTTGAGCTAATGCATCTACCAAGAAGATTAAATGAAGTTGGTTTGAACCAAAGGTTCAAATTCAAACTCCATATGTGGTTATTTAAATGTCATTTAGATGAATTGTCCTAAACACAGGGCATAAATTGTTCTAACATGCATGAAAATGACATAAACAGATTCATTGGATTTTTTTAATAATGTTTCATATATAATTTATTTTCATTCGAATTATAGATTAGTTTCTATGAATTTCCTAACTTTTAAATATTTTCTGAAATTAATAACTCATTTCTAATTCAATTTTATTACAGAAAATCATTAATATGTTAGCAGGTCAACAAGCTGGTACAGGTCAAAACTGACCAGTGGCGCCAACTAGTTAGTGACCCATCTAGTCAACAAGGTTAATTAGCATTATTTTAACACTAAACTAATTTTGCCAATTGCCGGGCCCACAGGTCATCGACACAGGGCACCAACTAAGCCCGATTAGCACCTAAACTAACCATGCCACATCTGGCACCGGCGATTAGCCACCGGCGACCTTAGATCACGGTGGTGTCCACGTCGGGATTTCCCTACAGGTCACTGTTCGACGTGCGGGACGACGTGTTCGAACGAGGGAAAAATTCCACATCCATTGGTGGCCTTGGTTGGAGCGGGGGTCGGCGGAGTCGATGGTGGTGACCGAGCCAGCGGTGGCCAGATCTCGGGCTCAGGTGTTGCAAGGCTATGGTGCACGGCTCAGAGTGTTGATGTGTTCCACAACCTCGTCTAGGAACGAGGAACACGGTGGGGGTAATCGGACATGTCATGCACGGGCTCTAGCCATGACGGCGTCATGGCTGGTGGCGTGGATCTCTCAGGAAAGGCGGTGCTTGCGGCTACTTAGTGAAAACAAGCACATGGGTAGGGGGAAGGAAACTGAGGGCTCACGACAAATTCGAGGAGGTGGTCATTGAGCTCGTGGAAGACCGGAGGGAGGTGAATCAGGCTCGGCGACCGGCGGATGTAGAGGAGATAGATGAGCTCGAAGGCGACGATTCTAGCTGTTTGTGCTTGATTCCCTTGTCTTGGTGGTGTTGGGATCAGTGGAGGATCTTCCGGACTCGCTCGCGGGGCTGAATATGGCCGGTAGATGTGGTGGCTGCGAGCGGCGGCGAGGAATGCTTTTGGTCCTGTGCTTGAGAGAGAGACATGGGAGAGGATGAGCATGGAGAGGAGAGCGAGACGTCTACGGGGTCGCGTGGCGTCCAGGGCGAGCAGGCACGCTGGAGGTGGCTTGGGACGTGGCCACACTCGGTAGCGCGGTGGCACGCAACTGTTTCTCCTCCTCGCAGGGGGAAGAAGACAGTGCTGCCGTGAGTGGGCTAGGCTGGCTTCGAAGTCAGATAAGGCCCACGTAAGTCTCTTCCTTTATTTTATTTATATTTATTCTGTTTTCTTTATTTACTTGACATTGTTTCAAAATTCTAAAGTATTTCAAAATCAGTGCCAAACCTCTCTAAAATAATTATATGACTTTTTGGATTTTTCCAAAAGCTCACAAAATATTTCAATGTTATTTGAACATACATCCTAGTTAAATGAATATAAATCCAAATTCAAATACAATTGATTTAAATCCAAATGCCCAAATTAATTATTTCCGTGATTCCAAAAATATTGGTTATGATTTTTCCCCTTGCCAATATTTTTACAAGTCAACACAAACATTTCCTTGGACTAAGTTGAAGCAATTTTTATCTTGCTTAATTTGTCAAAAACATTTCCGAGGCTTGCTAAAAACCTCAATTCAATTTCGGTTGAATTTAAATTGCATGCATGACTATGCAATGACAAGTAAAGCGAAACAAGGGTTGTGATAACTCACCTCCACTAAACAAGAATCTCGTCCCGAGATTCAGGCATAGGATAAGAGGACACATGGGACACTAAACTATAACAACCTTCACGATCCAATTGCCCTTCTCGAAGACGTTGATTCATTGCATCATGATGATCATGACATCTTTGCCTTGAGGATATTCACCTAAACATGACTATAATAGAACGAGAATCTCTACAAGAATCGATCTTCTCAAGATCGAGCAACTCACGATCAACTCATGGAATGAGACATAGAAACATCTCTTGAGCTGAGACATAAAACACACATCAAGAATGATGGAATAAGGCACATGACAAAGGTTCAATTTGATAGGCAACAATTCCAAGCTTAAAATAGATGGTGAAAAGCTTTCAAAGTAGCGAGGAGTTAAGTTGCTCTTGATACCATAACGGGGCACCTTAGGGGAGGTGACTCATAGGGTTATTGCCTTAAGTGGAAAAAATAATTACTTTTGATCCAGAGGTCATTGAAACTCTTCATACGAGGCTAAGGCAATTCACAATGATCGTTTGAAGGAATCCGAACGAATGCCATACTCAGATTGCAAAGGAACTAGAGTTAGAACAAATCGGCAATGAAAAGCACATTCCAATTGATACCCAAGATATAACCTAGTGTGTGAGCGTGTTCTCAAGAACTTGAGCAATTCCATATTCATCAGGGTTTTTCCAACATCCATGCCATCTTGGCAGCACATCAAAGTACCATGATGAATAATGATGGGGGATGAAGATGAAAAGGAAATCAACACTTTCTCAGATTTTGCCTTAGCTATGCCAAGGGAACGAAATGTGAATGATCGACCGAGAGACATTTCTCACTCCGCTTCTAATGTTCTCCTTGATGAAATAGGATAATCCAATTATAGGTAACATTTGGTATCTAGAACATCAAGTACAGGTTGGACTTCGGGAACATGAAAGGGTCCATAAGGAACAACTTCTGGAATAAGTCAAATGGAGTCCTCATGGGAAGTGGCTAATGCTGCTGACACAAGATGTTACAATAATAGGTCTTTCGACTAGGTGTGTTAGCCACGACATCACTTTTCAAGTTATGGAAGACCAATATTACAATTCTTGGAAAATGGTCCAACCATCATATCCGCGTGAGATTCACATCTGGTTGGTGATATGATACGTCACACTCAGCATGCGTGAAAAAGAAAATTTGCAACACAAATTGATGAGATAACATTGCAAGATTCTCGGGATATGAACTGTGGAAGCCAACTCCAAAAGATGAGCTGGATTGCAAGATGCACATGAACACACAGTCCAAGACAAGCATGATAACATGGAAGTCTTACAACAAAACACTACCGAGTTCTGGTTTGGAACCATTATTATGGATAACCAAGCCATGTGCAAGTCCTTCTAGGGCCTTCAGGAAGAACACTTAACTTATTTTCCTTGAAAAAAAAATCAAATAGTGGCTTAGTGTGCTAGGAGATACATATGGAATGGAGATGATGAGTCTATCAAACCATAGAATACACTTCATGGTTAACACGAAGGTAACGCCTACAAAAGTTTCCAACACTAGCTTTAATGTTCAACATAGCCATGGGAAATATAAAGATGTTATCGATGGGCTCAACAACAACTCATCAGGATTTCCATATAAAAGAAATTCCACAACTACGTGAGCAAGTGATAGTATTGGTAAGACCAAAATATATAATGGTGTATGCTTGAGGAAATATCCACAATTAATACAACATTACGACAATCGTTGGTTCTGAGTTTGATTTGACAATAACCCATACTCAAATCAATGATTGGATAAAACAATAGAGGCAACAATTGATCACAAGAATCAACCAATGAGAATATCATATTTCTTTGACACACACAAGATATCCCTTGGAAATGAACTAAGTTAGGCAATGCTTTTATCCTCAACTCTCCAAGTTATTGTTTAGCTTAACCAACTAGTTAAAGGATATCCAACATGAGTCCTTGGATAATGGGTGGTTGATACGTCTCCAACGTATCTATAATTTTTGATGGTTTCATGTTGTTATCTTGTCAAACTTTCGATGTTTCATATGCCTTTTACATCTTTTTTGGGACTAACCTATTAATTTAGTGCCAAGTGCGAGTTCCTATTCTTTCTGTGTTTTTGACCCTTTTTTAGGCGGAGTCCAAACGGAATAATTCTTTCGCAATGATTTTTTATGGAAAATATCAAAAATACCGGAAGAAAAAGATACCGAAGAGGGGTCCCGAGGAAGCCACAAGCCCTGTCGGCGCCCCCCCAGGCTGCACCAACCAAGCTTGTGGGCCCCTCAGGGGGGCACTGGACGCAACTCCACCACCATCTGGTCCTATAAATCAAGAAACCTCTAGATAGAAACCTAGATCGGGAGTTCCGCCGCCGCAAGCCTCTATAGCCACCAAAAACCAATCTGGAGCCCGTTCCGGCACCTTGCCAGAGGGAGAATCCATCTCCGGTGGCCATCTTCATCGTCCCGACGATCTCCATGACGAGGAGGGAATAGTTCTCCCTCGGGGCTGAGGGTATGTACCAGTAGCTATGTGTTTGATCTCTCTCTCTCTCTCGTGTTCTTGAGATGTCTTGATCCCGATGTACCGTGGGCTTTGCTACTATAGTTGGATCTTATGATGTTCTTCCCCCTCTCCCTTCTTTTAATGAATTGAGTTTCCCCTTTGGAGTTATCTTATCGGATTGAGTCTTTGAGAACACTTGATGTATGTCTTGCACGTGTCTATCTGCTGTGATCAACTTGCGGGTTTGTGACAATTGGGAACCTATGCATATGGGTTGGCACACGTGGATTCATGTGAGTACTTGATGTATGTTTTGGTGATCAACTTGCGGGTTCATGACATTGGGAACCTATGCACGGGGGTTGGCACACGTTTTGACTCTCTGGTAGAAACCTTGGGGTACTCTTTGAAGTTCTATGTGTTGGTTGAATAGATGATTCTGAGATTGTGTGATGCATATCGTATAATCATACCCACGGATACTTGAGGTGACAATGGAGTATCTAGGTGACATTAGGGTCTTGGTTGATAAGTATCTTAAGGTGTTATTCTAGTACAAACTCTATGAAAGATTGCACGGAATGAATAGCTTCGTGCTATTTTACTACGGACTCTTGAATAGATCAATCAGAAAGAATAACTTTGTGGTGGTTTTGTACCCGACAATAATCTCTTCGTTTGTTCTCCGCTATTAGCGACTTTGAGTGACTCTTTTTTGCATGTTCAGGGCTAGTTATATGATCCAATTATGTTATCATTGTTGAGATAACTTCCACTAGTGAAAGTATGAACCCTAGGCCTTGTTTCCACGCATTGCAATACCGTTCGTGCTCACTTTTGTTACTAGTTACCTTGCTGTTTTTGTAATTTCAGATTACAAAAACCTATATCTACCATCCATATTGCACTTGTTTCACCATCTCTTCGCCGAACTAGTGCACCTATACAACTTTCCATTGTATTGGGTGTGTTGGGGACACAAGAGACTCTTTGTTATTTGTTTGCAGGGTTGCTTGAGAGAGACCATCTTCATCCTACGCCTCTCGCGGATTGATAAACCTTAGGTCACCTACTTGAGGGAAAATTGCTACTGTCCCAACAACGTCTACAAGGAGAAGGTTGCGTAGTAGACATCAAGCTCTTTTCTGGCGCCGTTGCCGGGGAGGTTAGAGCTTGAAGGTATATCTTTAGATCTTGCAATCGAACCTTTTTGTTTCTTGTTCTTTCGCTAGAAAACTACAAAAAATGGAATTGAGGATGCCTCATATGCTCCATCTTTTCAATGTCTTTCATGAGCATGATGGGAAGGAAAATTGTGCTCAAGTCCTGAAAGAAGAATTACATAGAATGCTTGGCATAGAATACGTGAATGATGAGCATGATTGCAATGTTGTTAGCATGAATTCTATGAATATCCATGATGCTAATTGTGATTGCACTATTCATGATGAAAATGTCTCCTATAAGCATGTTGATTTCTGTGGTATACATAGAGTTTGCAAATATATACCAAAAAGAGAAGATAGATTTTGCAAGACGCATAAGTATTTAGAAACTAATCGTTGCATGTGAGGCTAGATGATTGTGCTGAAATATTTAATATTGATAGCCATCCTTGTGAACTTTGCAATGAACATGGTCATTTAAATCTGCAATGCAAATTGTTTCATGATCAAATCGTGTCCAAAAATTGTGATGACTTGATTTCCCTTGCGTATCACAATGAACTTAGTTTTCTTCTGAGATATGAAGAAATGAAACGTATAACTAAGCACCTTCCAGATTGGGCTATCATGAAAATGCTTGATTATGATCTAGAAGAAATTTATTCCTATAGTGCGGTGAATTGCATTGAGAATCCTTATATTGCCAATTACCTAAAGGCAAGGAAACAAATAGGAGATAAAGATAAGACTAACGAAGGGGAAGAGGTTTCCCAATACCCTCCTATTATTCCTTATGATGAATCAGGTAACGAGGAGGAGCTCTCTATTCAACCAACCTCTCCAAAAGGAAGCTTGGAAGAATTAAGTAAATCTTCACATGGGGTGAAGGAGAATAAAAGAAGAAAAAGTAAAGTTAAAGAGGTATCTCTCCAAAATGGTATAAATGTGGAGGATGACAATAATTGCTATACTCTTGGTGCTATTCATGCTATTAATGATGCGAGTGAATATGTCTATGATTTGCAAAAGAACAAGCTTGGGGATGCCATGTTTGAGAATATATTTGCTACAATTAAAGTTTGTCCCAAGCTTGGGGATGCTTCGTTAAGTGAAGATGATCCTTTTAGTTCCCCCACTTTGAGTGATCAAATTTACTATGACTTTTGCATGCCTCCTATATATGATGATTATTGCGAGGATACTTATGCTATAAAGAAGAGGGATGATAAAACTTGTCATACTCTCGAGTACCCCTTTGCTAAACCTTGCTTTTTCAATGTGGAAACTATTTGTAGCATTCAAGTCCTTTATGATACTCCCACTACTATTCTTGAGAATAGATTTGCTTATGTGGAGAGTAGTAAAATTCCTATGCTTATAGATCATGAAAAGAAAGCCTTAGGTGCTGGTTATATTGTTGAATTCATTCATGATGCTACTGAAAATTACTATGAGAGAGGATCATATGCTTCTACTTATTGCAATAGTATCAAGCTTCCTCTCCATATGTTGAAATTTTTGAAGCTATGCTTGTTTTACCTTCCTATGCTAGTTGATTCTTGCTCCAATAAATTGTTTGATCACAAATCCCTATGCATAGGAAGTGGGTTAGACTTAAATGTTCTAGCTATTTTCTCCATGATGCTCTCGTTGTGTTTCAATCTTACCTTTTATGTGAGCATCATTGAAATCAATGCCTAGCTAAGGGCGTTAAACGATAGCGCTTGTTGGGAGGCAACCCAATGAATAAAATTTTCTTTGCTTTTTTGCTTCCTGTTTTGTTTTCTCCACACCATCATAATTCTGTTATGATTGTGTCTTTTGTGTTTCTTTTTGTGCTTGTTCCAAGCAAAACCGTTATGATTAGTCTTGGTGATGATTGTTTGATCATGCTGGAAAAATACAGAAACTTTCTGCTCATGAAAAGAATTTTAATTTTTATTCTCTAAGAGCTTTTGAGTTGATTCTTTTTGCTGCTGATTTCTACGCAATTTCTTCAGATTGTCGTAATGTTTCAGATTTTTTGAATTAACAGAAGTATACGAAGTATACATATTGCTACAGGCTGGTCTGCTGTTAACATATTCTGTTTTTGTTGAGCTGGTGCTTATTTTGATGAAACTATGGATAGTATCGGAGTGTATTAGCCATGGAAAAGTGAAAATACAGCAACCCAAAACCAACATAAGTAGAATTTAAGTTTGCTACAGTACCTAAGGAAGTGGTGATTTGCTTTCTTATACTAATGATATCACGAGTTTCTGTTTAAGTTTTGTGTTGTGAAGTTTTCAAGTTCTGAGTGAAGTTCTTATAGAGAAAGAGATAAAGAGTGTCAAGATCTCAAGCTTGAGGATGCCCAAGGCACCCCAAGTTGATTCAAGGATGCCGAAAAAGCCTAAGCTTGGGGATGCCCCGGGAAGGCATCCCCTCTTTCGTCTTCAATCCATCGATAAATTTACTTGGAGCTATATTTTTATTCACCACATGATATGTGTTTTGCTTGGAGCGTCTTGTATCGTAGGAGTCTTTTATTTTTGTTGTGTCACAATCTTCCTTGCTGCACACCTAGAGAGAGAGACATGCACTCACCGTGATTTTGTCGAGCTTCACTTATATCCTTTGAGTTAGGCAATTCAGCTCACATGTGTTTCACTTATATCTTTAGAGCTAGTTGATTTTGCTCTATGTGCTTCACTTATATCTTTTAGAGCACAGCGGTGCATGGCTTGGTAGTTGGCTTATACTATGAAAGTATTCCCAAAAGTGGTAGTTATCCAAAGGGTTACGAAAACTTCCATCTTCTTGTGCATTGAGTAGAAAGAGAAGCTTGATTCCTCTCAATTAGTTTTGAGATGTGGTTGTGGTAATATTTAAGTTATGTTAGTATGGTGTTGTGAATCTAGAGATACTTGTGTTGAAGTTAGTGATTCCCGTAGCATGCATGTATGGTGAACCGCTATGTGATGAAGTTTGAGCATGATTAGTTTATTGATTGTCATCCTTTGTGTATCGGTCGGGATCGCGCGATGGTTTATACCTACCAACCCTTCCCCTAGGAGTATGCGTTGAATGCTTTGTTTCGATTACTAATAAACAACAAGTATATGAGTTCTTCTTGACTAATGTTGAGTCCATGGTTTAGATGCACTTTCACCTTCCACCATCACTATCTTCTTTAGTACCGTGCAACTTTCGCCGGTACATAAACCTACCATATAGCCTCCCTCAAAACAGCCACCATACCTACCTACTATGGCATTTTCAGAGCCATTCCGAGATATATTTCCATGAAACTACCACCATGACATGTGCCACCACTTCTACATTGCCATTTCATGATCATAAGATAGCTAGCATGATGTTTCCATTGATGTCTATGCCATGCTAGATCATTGTCACGGTACACTACCGAAGGCATTTCATATAGAGTCATCATTGTTCTAAGCTTTGAGCTTTGAGTAAATAAAAGTGTGATGATGATCATTATTAGAGCATTGTCCCATGTGAGGAAACAAAAAAAAGAGGCCAAATATGCCCACAAAAAAAGAGGCCAAAGAGCCCAAAATAAAAAAAACGATGAGAGAAAAAGAGAGAAAGGACAATGCTACTATCTCCTTTCCACACTTGTGCTTCATAATAAGCACCATGTTCTTCATGATTGAGAGCCTCTCGTTTTGGCACCACCATATAACTAGTGGGAATTTTTGTTATATAACTTGGCTTGTATATTCCAATGATGGGCTTCCTCAAAATGGCCCTAGGTCTTCGTCACACCCGCTAGTTATCCTTTAGAGCTTTCACATACTTATAGCTCTAGTGCATCTTTTGTATGGCTTTCCCTACTCATTCACATTGATTTCTATTAAGGGGCATCTCCATAGCCTTTTTAATATGTCTAGTCAATGTGACCATCTTCTCCCTTTTTGTCTCACAACCTCCACCACTCCATTCCACCTATAGTGCTATAACCATGGCTCACGCTCATATATTGCGTGAGAGTTGAAAAAGTTTGAGAAAGTAAAGGTGTGAAAACAATTACTTGGACAATACCGAGGTTGTGCATGATTTAAATTCATTGTGCAAGGATGATAGAGCATAGCCAGACTATATGATTTTGTAGGGATAACTTTCTTTTGGCCTTGTTGTTTTGAAAGTTCATGATTACCTTGCTAGTTTGCTTGAAGTATTATTGTATCCACATCAATAGCAAACTATTGTTTTGAATCCAACGGATCTGAACATTCATGTCACATCAGAGGAGTTACAAAGGACATCTATGCTAGGTAGCATGAAAGAATCAAAAATTCATTCTTTATCACTTCCCTACTCGAGGACGAGCAGGAGTTAAGCTTGGGGATGCTTGATACGTCTCCAACGTATCTATAATTTTTGATGGTTTCATGCTGTTATCTTGTCAAACTTTCGATGTTTTATATGCCTTTTATATCTTTTTTGGGACTAACCTATTAATTCAGTGCCAAATGCCAGTTCCTGTTCTTTCCGTGTTTTTGACCCCTTTTGAGGCGGAGTCCAAACGGAATAATTCTTTCGCGATGATTTTTTATGGAAAATATCAAAAATACTAGAAGAAAAAGCTACTGGAGAGGGGTCCCGAGGAAGCCACAAGCCCTGTCGACGCACCCCCCAGGCCGCACCAACCAAGCTTGTGGGCCCCTCAGGGGCCCACTTGCCGCAACTGCACCGCCATCTGGTCCTATAAATTCAGAAACCTCCAGAAAGAAACCTAGATCGGGAGTTCCGCCGCCGCAAGCCTCTGTAGCCACCAAAAACCAATCTGGAGCCCGTTCTGGCCCCCTACCGGAGGGAGAATCCATCTCCGGTGTCCATCTTCATCATCCCGGCAATCTCCATGACGAGGAGGGAGTAGTTCTCCCTCGGGGCTGAGGGTATGTACCAGTAGCTATGTGTTTGATCTCTCTCTCTCGTGTTCTTGAGATGTCTTGATCTCGATGTACCGTGGGCTTTGCTACTATAGTTGGATCTTATGATGTTCTTCCCCCTCTCCCTTCTTGTAATGAATTGAGTTTCCCCTTAGGAGTTATCTTATCGGATTGAGTCTTTGAGAACACTTGATGTATGTCTTGCACGTGTCTATCTATTGTGATCAACTTGCGAGTTTGTGACAATTGGGAACCTATGCATATGGGTTGGCACACATGGATTCATGTGAGTACTTGATGTATGTTTTGGTGATCAACTTGCGGGTTCGTGACATTGGGAACCTATGCACAGGGGTTGGCACACGTTTTGACTCTCTGGTAGAAACCTTGGGGCACTCTTTGAAGTTCTGTGTGTTGGTTGAATAGATGATTCTGAGATTGTGTGATGCATATCGTATAATCATACCCATGGATACTTGAGGTGAAAATGGAGCATCTAGGTGACATTAGGGTGTTGGTTGATAAGTATCTTAAGGTGTTATTCTAGTACGAACTCTATGAAAGATTGAACGGAAAGAATAGCTTCGTGCTATTTTACTACGGACTCTTGAATAGATCGATCAGAAAGAATAACTTTGTGGTGGTTTCGTACCCGACAATAATCTCTTCGTTTGTTCTCCGCTATTAGTGAGTTTGGAGTGACTCTTTGTTGCATGTTGAGGGCTAGTTATATGATCCAATTATGTTATCATTGTTGAGAGAACTTCCACTAGTGAAAGTATGAACCCTAGGCCTTGTTTCCATGCATTGCAATACCGTTCGTGCTCACTTTTGTTACTAGTTACCTTGCTGTTTTTGTAATTTCAGATTACAAAAACCTATATCTACCATCCATATTGCACTTGTTTCACCATCTTTTCGCCGAACTAGTGCACCTATACAACTTACCATTGTATTGGGTGTGTTGGGGACACAAGAGACTCTTTGTTATTTGTTTGCAGGGTTGCTTGAGAGAGACCATCTTCATCCTACGCCTCCCGCGGATTGACAAACCTTAGGTCACCTACTTGAGGGAAAATTGCCACTGTCCTACAACCATCTGCACTTGGAGGCCCAACAACGTCTACAAGGAGAAGGTTGCGTAGTAGACATCAGTGGTTTAAAGGAAAACCAACTTGGTCACGAACTCAATATTTTTGTCAAGGTATAACATGGTAATACTTCAGAGAAAATATTAAAAAAATCATGAACCATTGATATGTTATTAAGCTCGGAAACAATCTTGATTCAGGGAAAGATGATATGATCAAAAGAGCGAAGCATTGACACAATCCTAACTCAATGATCAAAGAGTGCAACATGAAAGATGGACTAGGTAGCACGATCAATCCTAGAATGGTGATTCAATAACAAACACACTAAGAATGGAATTATCGTCCATTAACTTCCAAGCAATAGGATTTCTAGAAGTATTGATTTCACACATCATGGATCACTCTCGATATTCCGGTTACAACCAACACATATACCGATAAGTGAATAATGATGGTGAGAAGTACCAATGTATCAAGAATTCATAACAGCTTGCACAATTCTCATGACATTCCTGACATAAAGAGGCAATACATCAAGGTAGAATAGAACAAAAGTTGGTTTGGCATTTTGATTTGCAGAGTACAACTGCTTTGACCAAATCCTTGAAATGGATGAGGCAGTGGAGTTTGCTTCTCCTAGTCATTCTGAAATAGAATGGCTTGACAGACCAAAAGAATAATATGCATCGATGGACATCAACGCATAACTACTCTTCACTATACAATGATAGATGAAGGCCAAAATACCATTGAAGGTGGGTAACTCAAGAGCACATGATTTTTCTGAGTTGTAAATGCATAGATTAGCATGTCGAACATTATTCAACATCATTCTTCCGAATAACCCATGTAGAAGGGTAGGATAGGCATAGTCACAATTATAGAATTGAGAACTCATTATGAGCACTCATGTTGTGATCTTTTGTTCACAAAGACTTTTGTCGAGGATAGTTCATGGTATTGGAAGATTGATAAACCACGAACCCTCAAGACTATAACAAGGTTACTAATCATCCTAAAGGAACGAGCAAACACTATGAACAGGACGGAGCATAATGATTCTCGGGTTCAAGAACCCAAATATAGAATACCTACTAACTAAATAACATCATAGGATGATTACGATAATGAGGGCCACAATTATCACATTGAGAACACAATACACAACTAGACTATTGGGTGGTTCTTTGAGATAACACACTTTCCTAACACCTTCAACAAGTACGTCAAGGTAATAGAGTACCTCGACACAATAATTAGTGTGCTTTGTGTGGCCCAAAAAGAGATTAACTTGGGATGAAAGGATTTGCAAACACACCAGATTATTTAAAATCCTTGGATAACTCAAACAACATAACGGTTGTACGGGCATGAAATATGAGGCATCCTGCATGAAAACTAACAACATAACAAATGAATTCTTAAGGAAACATCGATCAATGAAGACAACAACTTTCCTATAAGTCTCCAACATAGGAACTCGCCATCCTGATAGATAGATTGTGGAAGGGAATTGATTGTGGAAGGGAAGCCTAGTTATTAATCCATGAAGAACAAAGAAGAGGGTAACTCAGAATTAGAATGACACAAGGAAAGGAGTAAAACGAATCTTACGTTCCCTTCCACAATCAATTCCCTTATATAACTAAAGAAGTTCTAGACTCAACATCGACCAGTTTGGCTTGGTTTTTCTAGAGGTAGTCAAGCTCTGATACCAACGCTGTCGGGACCCCGATCCTAAGCCATAATAATCTAGCATGTAACATATCACATCACTTTGTGTCCTCACGCACGGTAATCCCCACGGCTGCCACCTTACCTTGATCGAGACCATTTGCGTCTTTTGGCTCACGTATATGAATATGTCGTTAGCAATCAAACATCACAGAACCCGGGTCGACAGGACTAGTAATAAACCCAAGTGGCACATCCGTACAGGAACATGCATACGTAACCCAACAATGTAGGTTTCGGTCATCAACTGCGTGTAGACGAGTCATAGCAAGCTACACCGACTCCATTACACCGTGAGACATTTCTCTCATCGGCTGCGTGTAAACGAGTCATAGCAGGCTACAAGGACTCCATTACACCGTGTGACATTTCCCCGTGGGGACAGACACAATAGAAAAGAAGGATACACGCCAGTCAATCAACGTGTAGAAAACTACCAAGGCTCGATGGAAACACAAAGAGGCATTTCCTTGAAAGAGGGCTACTAAAGGCACACAACTAGGTGGCAAATCCCACACATACAATGCATTTCAAAGCATACACACAATAGGCACAATATGTGTAGATACAACATGGCATCACGACACAACTCTACGACTCAAGCATTTTTTAAAAACTCATAAGAGTCAACATAGTGTGATATTACAAACATGGGTCCCATGACCCAACACTCAAGTCATACAAGAATCAAGCGGAAGCACAACATGTCTGAGTACACACATGTAGTAAAGTGGCTGGAGGAGCTTGAAAATCTAACGACCCTAACAAAGGAACCAAACCTCTATCTAGTATTCCCAAGCTAATCTGGTCAACATTGAACTTCGTGTAGAAATCCAATAGTGAGACTAAAGTATCCTCCCCAAAAACATAAATTAAGCAACTGTGAGTACAAATGTGCTCAACAAGGCATACATGAGAACTATCTACATATGCATCATTATCAACAAAGGGGGTTGTGTAGTTTATTGCAGCAAGTTAGCTTTGACTCTTGTCTAACATGTACTACGACCACACACACTTTCTTTGAGCTGGGATAGCGCACACGAGTCCACAGATTCACCAAATCAATACAACACCATGGATCCACTCCTGTCTCCCTACAAGAACGCCATCTGTATCACTCACACTTATCTTGTGTATTTTAGTGTATCCATTTCAAGTTATCTATGGACCACATAAGTTCTCCAAGTAGTCCATATCCAAGGATGCGACTATTCAAATAGATTAATTCACTCTACAGGGGTATACTTCTTCACACACGCTCTCACCACTTATCACCATATGCATGTCATGCATCTCGGCAACCTTCAAGCAGAAGCACTCACGTGGGCGTTGGCCATGACTGTTAACCACGCAAGACCCTAGTCCAGGTTTATCGCCTATTTGAGACTAACCCGCAAGGAAGTCTGACCAAAGTTTCCTCTATGGTCTCAAACTATGTGTGAAGGGTTCCACAAGCCCACCGCCTGGGTGCCACTTGTTACACCGCGCCACTTTGCATCGACTGCATTGAAACCTACCCGTCAGGCAGAGCTAAACACGGTAGCCAACAATTTTCCTACAAACACCAGAAACTAGTTGCAATTCCTGGACAAAGATTTAGGCAATTAATAAGCCAAGAGGGGTCGAGTTACTGGAACCCAATGCGTGGTAGTATCTTGTCCTGGATAGCATACACATGACCTAGTTATGAAGGACGGTCCCAATGAGACAATCCGCCATGTACTCTTACATGGCCTCTCATCACTAACTTTACCAAATCAGATTCACACACTTCACTCTCACACAGTAGGACATGAACACAACCATTCCGATTCATCTACTAGATGGCTGAGATCCGACACGACTCTAAGCATAACAGGCACAGTAAGCAAGCATGGATGAGTAAGCACATCAAGGCTCAAGCAGTTGCTACTCATGCTAAGTGGTATCAACTATTTACTGTGACACAGATAGGTCATGCATAGGAATAGGTTCAACTACCGAGAACATGTAATAGTTGAATCGTGATTGTCCTAATAAAGTAAAAGAGAGCAGGAGTGAGAGAGTTGGTATATATCAGCATGCTCAAAGGGGGTTTGCTTGCCTTACACTTCTAAAGATAACAATGAGTCTTCATTAGTGACATAGATCTCAAGATCGGAACAACGTCTACCGAGGATGAACAAACACCAACAATAGAAAAGGAACAACATTTAATTCAAGGAAATGCAACATTATGATTCATGAGCATGACGTGGAAATATGATGTTTTTGAACTAATGCATCTAGCTACAAGATTAAATGAAGTTGGTTTGAACCAAAGGTTCAAATTCAAACTCCATAGTGGTTATTTAAATGTAATTTAGATGAATTGTCCTAAGATAGGGCATAAGCTGTTCTAACATGCATGAAAATTCCATAAACAAATTCACTGGATTTTATTGATATTTTTTCATATATGATTTATTTTCATCCTATATATTATTTTCTATGAATTTCCTAAGTTTTAAATATTTTTTGAAATTAATAATTCATTTCTGATTTAATTTTATTACAGAAAATCATTACTGCGTCAACATTGCCTCATGGTGACATCAACATGTCAACAAGTTGGTCCAGGTCAAACTTGACCAGTGGGATCCATTGGTGAGTGACCCATCTATTTAACACATTTAATTAGCACTAGCAAAAGGGCCCGTGCGTTGCAACGGGAGAAAAAAATATCACACGCTTTTAATCTTTTTATAATCATTTTGATTTATTAAAATAATAAGCTAACTAACTAATGTAGTCAGTCCTATCCTATTTTGTTGAGAAATCAACCCATCCATTGTTAATTCCACCATGATGAGAAATTGAGCGGGACAAGCAAAGCAAAACAAAGAGGCTATGTGAATTAATCAATGGACTGTTATCTTATTTCACTCATGGGGCAGAGAATGTGGGATCAGATGACAAACTGAAGGTGGTGTTCCATTCTCTGTCTCTACAACAATACAATCTTATATTCAATACATTCATTCATCAGCAAACAAATCCCCACAAAACAAAATTTCCTTCTGGTGCTTGGCACACCGTTGGAGGAATGGGAAGGGGATCACACCAGATGATGAGTTCCTGCCGGAGGAGGGATACGATGAGGGGAGCAAGGGTTAGGCGCCTCTATCTGGCCATAAGGAGTCGCCGTTGTCGCGCAATAACCTCGGAGTTCCCCGTGTGAGCCATGGAGGCCCGCCTCCACATGCAAGTACTTCGCTCCGTCACGCCTTATCCGCGCGTCGCCGCCGTTCTGCATCGAGCAGACGCATCATCCCCAGTCACTGTAGTTGTCGCGTTTATTTGATCCAGAAGCTGTGCTCGAGCGCCAAAACGGGGGAAGCAAGCGGGCAGAGGTACGGCCGCGGAGGCGGATGGGTTGAGATCGACAACAGTGGTGGTTGAGGTCGGCCGCGGCGGCGAGTGGTGTGGCAGCAGCCTGGGCACAGGCCAGGGTGGATTAGGGTCGACGCGATGCGCTCGAGCGCCGCAACGGGGGCAGTGCACGGGGATAGGTACGGCCGCGGAGGCGGGTGGGTTGAGATCGGCAGCGGTGGCGGTCGAGGTCGGCCGTGACGGCGAGTGGTGTGGCGGCGGCCTGGGCATAGGCCAGGGTGGCCCAGGATCGACGGAAGGAGGCGATGCGTACGGTGTATAATTTTTGTACCGAATGGTTTTTCCCTTTTGTATTGCAGATAAATGATGAAGCGCGGGTTGAATAACAAAAATTACAGGGGCTTTTTTATAATAATGTCGCGGTGGGTTTTTCGACGGAAGCAATAACCGCTTTATTAATAGCCGCTTTATTATTAGGTAGGTATAGATATAGATTATTTGAAGACTAAACTAATTCTGTCAGTTGCCGAGCCCACATGTCATGGACAGAGGGCACTAAGGAAGCCTGATTAGCACCTAAACTAGCGCACCACATCAGCCACCGGTGACCTCATATCAGAGCGGTGTCCGCGTTAGGATGTCCCTGCAGGTCACCGTTCGACGCACGGGATGGCGCGTTCGAACGAGGGGAGCATGCCGTGTCTATTGGTGGCCTTGGTTGGAGCGAGGATCGGTGGAGTCGATGGTGGCGACCGAGCCAGCGGCTGTTGGAGCTTGGGGTCAGCCGTCGCAAGGCTACGGTGCAATGCTTTGAGCGTTGAGGCGTTCTACAGCCTCGTGTGGACGCGAGGAACACGGTGGGGTGCTCGGACGCATTGTGCGGGGGCTCTGGCCATGACGACATCATGGCTGGCGGCATGGAGCTCTCGGGCACGGCGGTGCTAGCGACTATCGGGTGAAAACAAGCACATGGGTAGGGGAAGGAGACCAGGGGCTCAGAGCAAACTTGAGGAGGTGGTCGGTGAGCTCGGTTACGACCGAAGGGAGGCGAATCGGGGCCGGCGACCAACGGATACGTAGGAGGAAGACGAGCTCGAAGGCAGCGATTCCAGTTATCTGTGCTTGATTCCCTTGTCTTCGAGGTGTTGGGATCGACGGTGGATCTTCTGGACTCGTTGGCGGGGCTGAATATGGCCGGTGGACGCGATGGCTGCGAGCAGCGGCGACGAACGCTTTCAGTCATGCGCGTGAGAAAGAGACAAGGGAGGGGATGAGCACGGGGTTGAAAGCGAGACGTGTACGGGGGTCGTGTGGCTCTCTTAGGCGACGTCCAGGGTGAGCACGTAGGCTGGAGGTGTTTGGGGACGTGGCAACGCTCGGCTGCGCGGCGGCACTGCTTCTCCTCATGACACGCGGAAGAAGACAGTGCTGCCCTTACTGGGCTGGGCTGGCTTCGAAGTCAGGTAAAGCCTAGGTAAGTCTATTCCTTTCTTTTATTTCTGTTTGTTTTCTTTTCTTTATTTATCTAACATTGTTTCAAAATTCTAAAGTAATTCAAAATCAGTGCCAAACCTCTCTAAATTAGTTATGTGGCTTTTGCAGACTTTCCGAAAGCTCACAAAATAGTTCAAAGTTATTTGAACATATATTCCAGTTAAATAAATATAAATCCAAATTCTAATACAATTTATTTAAGTCCAAATGCCCAAAATAAATATTTCTGTGATTGCAAAAATATTGGTTAGGATTTTCCCCTTGCCAATATTTCAACAAACAATAGGAACATTATGTTGGACTAATTTGAAGCAAATTTTATCTTTCTTAATTTGATAAAAAGATTTCTAAGGCTTGCTAAAACCCTCAATTCAATTTGAGTTGAATTTAAAATGCATGCATAACTATGCAATCACAAGCAAAGCTAAACTAGGGTTCTGACATTTAATGTGCTACATGAATGTTTTTATTATATGCTCCTTGAATACCTATCATTTTGGACTAGTCTTATAACCCGTAAATATCACCATTACTCCCTTATTAGACTCTCAAAATGTTTTAAGTGAAGCATGAAAGTTTAATTTTTTTTATAAAATCTACACACCACCATGCTCTAAGAGATATAAGTGAAGCGCTCGAGCAACTACTTAGCTACAAAGATATAAGTGAAGCACATAGAATATTTTAACAAATCATGATGAACATCTTAAATAGGTGTGTCAAGCGAACAATGATTGTGACAAACTAAAATAAGAGAAAACTATAATACATGATGCTCCAAGAAAGACACATATCATGTGATGAATAAAAATATAGCCCTGAATGATCATGAATGGAGACGAAAGAGGGGATGCCTTCCGGGACATCCTCAAGCTTAGATGATTGAGTCTTCCTAGAATATTACCTTGGGGTTCCTTGGTCATCCCCAAGCTTCATGTCTTGCTGCTCCTTATTCCTTCATTCATTGTGATCTCACCCAAAAATTGAAAACTTCAGCACACAAAACTCAACAGAAACCTCATGCATCCATTAGTATAGTCGGCAAATCATAAACTTCATGTCTTGCTAGAATATTACCTTGGGGTTCCTTGGTCATCCCCAAGCTTCATGTCTTGCTAGAATATGATTGAGTCTTCCTAGAATATTACCTTGGGGTTTCTTGGTCATCCCCAAGCTTCATGTCTTGCTGCTCCTTATTCCTTCATTCATCATGATCTCACCCAAAAATTGAAAACTTCAGCACACAAAACTCAACAGAAACCTCATGCATCCATTAGTATAGTCGGCAAATCATAAACTTCACGTGCTGTTATAAATCGATTCATAATTAATTATTGCAGAAGGTACTGTATTCTAACTTCTCCATGACTTATACCCCCCGATATAATCCATAACATCATCAAAACAAGCAAACTATGAAAACAGAAACAAAATATGTCTAAAAATAGTCTATAATGACCAGCACTAAAATTATACTTCTGTAAATACGTAAATTCGGAACAATTAGGAAAACCTAGGAAATTTGTATATCAATGGTCAAAACTCACATCAAAAATACGTTCAAGTAAAATCACGGAAATTTTGCACTAGACATAAAAGTTTTTGTTTTTGCACAAGATTAAATCTACTATCATCCAAATTATCCCAATGGGTTTACTTGGCTCAAACACTAACTAAAACATAAAAACACAATAATTATAGTAGCAATTATCATATCAACACAAAATAATAGAAAGTAGAACAAAAAATTAAGATAACTATTGGCTTACCTCGCAACAAGCGATATTGTTTTATGCCCATAGCTTGTATCAATAATTTGATAAGAAGTGATATAATGCATGGTATCAAGTGATATCATCTTTGACATTCAACTCCCAATCACACAACCATGGTTCCTAGGAATTTTAGCACATAAGTTATTGATGACCACGCTCCTAGAAACAAATAAAGGAGGTTTGGTGAAAAGCTCCTTTATCATGTTTATAAAATTAGAATGCACACTAATCATTTTAAGATCTTCATTTATTTTACTAGGTGTGACACTCGTAAGCTTAGGAACATACATAACCTTGGGATTTTTATTAGGAGAAGTCCTAGCTTTATTTTTAGTGGGAGTGAAAGTGGAACCCATTTTATCAATTCTATCGAGACCTTGCTCAACCCTCTCATTAATTATCGTATCCTAATCTTTTAGTGTTTTCAAAGTAATCCCTACCTTTGATCCAAATTGATTATTACGATTATGAACCTTTTTTATTTAAATCCTTACTATGTTCTATGGTAGGCATTTTATTTCAATAATCTCTAGCCTTTGCATAACATGCTCCAAATTTAATATTATTACTTGAATAGTGATAGGTGGTGAACCCACTAAATTGATGTGGCATTGAAAGCATCCAAGGTACAACTCATCAAGAAATTACCACCGATAATAGTATCAAGCAGAAATCTATACCAAGTAGTAATACCTAGATATGAATTACGAAGCAAGATGTTGGTAGATTGCCTACGAGTTGATTTATTTTTAGCATCACAAATCCTATGTGAAGCATCTTTTAAACATTCTCCTCCCCTTTGTTTAAAATTAAGCACCTCCTTCTTGGGTGTACACGGAACAATAGAAGAACTAGCCATAATAAAAGCAAACAAGTAAGTAATAAATATAAATAGTTTTTTTTGTTTTTGACATTTTTAGGCAAGCAAATATAAAGGCAAATAAAAATTAGAACAATTGAATGATAATATGTATGAAGGGACCTGATAAGAATTTGATGATGTCTCCCCGGCAACGGTGCGAGAAATTCTTCGTACTACTTGTAAACTACATTGGGGTTTTCCTTGAAGAGGAAGGGAGATGCAACACAATAGAGATATGTATTTCCGTGAGTATGACCCAAGGTTATCTAACCAATAGGAGAATCAAGCAAGTCGTCAGCACCTACAGAGACACAACTAACCACTTGCACGCAACAAGGGCAAGAGGGTTTTCAAGCCCCTTGAACTCGTTACTTGCAAGGGTTAAATACTAACAAATAGATAATAAAAATATGAAATAAAATAACAGAAGATAAATGGAAGAAATATTTTTAGGGTTTTAGTAATATATTTTGTGTAGACCCGGGGTCCATAGTTTTCACTAGATGCTTTTCTCTTGAATATAGCACACGATGGGTAGACAAATTACTGTTGGGAAATTGATAGAATAGCGCATAGATATGAAATATTTATTCACATCCAAGATCATGTATATAGGCATCACAGAAAAAGGTCTGGATAACCCACAAGTATAGGGGATCGCAACAGTTTTCGAGGGTAGAGTATTCAACCCAAATTTATTGATTCGACACAAGGGAAGCCAAAGAATACTCTGGAGTATTAGCAGTTGAGTTGTCAATTCAACCACACCTAAAAGACTTAGTATCTGCAGCAAATTTTTAGTAGCAAAGTAGTATGATAGTAACGGTAGCGGCGGTAACAGTAGCAGTAGTAATTTGTATAGCAATTGTGACAGCAGTAGCGGTAAAGTAACTTAGCAAGGACCAGTATAGGAAAAGCTCGTAGGCATTGGATCGGTGATGGATAATTATGTTGGATGACATTCATCATGTAACAGTTATAACATAGCGTGATATGCAACTATCTCCAGTTCGTCAATGTAATGTAGGCATGTATTCCGTATTTAGTCATACGTGCTTATGGAAAAGAACTTGCATGACATCTTTTGTCCATCTCTCCCGTGGCAGCGGGGTCCTAATGGAAACTAAGGTCTCCTTTTAATAGAGAACCGGAACAAAGCATTAGCACATAGTGAATACATGAACTCCTCATACTATGGTCATCTCCGGGAGTGGTTCCGGCTATTGTCACTCCGGGGTTGCCGGGTTATAACACGTAGTAGGTGACTACAACTTGCAAGATAGGATCAAGAACACACATATATTGATGAAAACATAATAGGCTCAAATCTGAAATCATGGCACTCGGGCCCTAATGACAAGCATTAAGCATAGCAAAGTAGTAGCAACATCAATCTTAGAACATAGTGGATACTAGGGATCAAACCCCATCAAAACTAACTCGATTACATGATAGATCTCATCCAACCCATCACCGTCCAGCAAGCCTACGATGAGATTACTCACGAACGGTGGAGAGCATCATGGAATTGGCGATGGAGGATGGTTGATGATGACGACGACGTCGATTTCCCGTCTCCGGAGCCCAGAACGGACTCCAGATTTGCCCTCCCGAGGAAGAACACGCGGTGGCGGCGGCTCCATATCGTGAAACGCGATGAACTCTTCTCTTCTGGATTTTTCTGGGCGAGAGAGACTATATAGAGTTGGAGTTGGAGGCTGCGAAGCCACGTGGGCCCCACGAGCCTGCCAGGCGCGCCCTAGGGGGGCGCCTCCTGGGCTCGTGGGCCCCTGGCTCCGTGTCTTCGGGTAATTCTTGCGCCAGTAGTTTTTATATATTCCACAAAAAACCTCGTAAGTTTCCAGGTCATTCCGAGAACTTTTATTTCTGCACAAAAACAACACCATGGCAATTCTGTTGAAAACAGCGTCAGTCCGGGTTAGTTCCATTCAAATCATGCAAATTAGAGTCCAAAACAAGGGCAAAAGAGTTTGGAAAAGTAGATACGATGGAGACGTATCAACTCCCCCAAGCTTAAAGCCTTGCTTGTCCTCAGGCAATTCAGTTGACAAACTGAAAGAGACAAAAGAAAAACTTTTACGAACTCTCTTTGATCTTGTTGTTGTAATTATTTCTAACTCATATTTGGATTTTCAGCAAGATCATAAGCTAACCACATAAGCAATAACATTTAGGTCTCATGGTGTACTCATATCAATGGCATAATCAACTAGCGAGCAATAATATTAAGTTTCAAACGTCAACACTTCAATCAAAACAATCATGATACAATATGAACAGATGGTATCACACTAGCCCTTTCTGAGATCGCAAAACATAAATGCAGAGCACCTTCAAAGACCAAGGGCTGACTGAACATTGTAATTCATGGCAAAGAAGATCTAGTCACAGTCATACTCAATATCAATTAATAGCAAAGCATAAAAATGACGGAGGTTCTCTCTCATTGGTGCTTCTTATAAGAAGGGGATGACTCAACAGTAATGTAAATATATAGGCCCTTCGCAGAGGGAAGCATTGATTTGTAGAGGTGCGAGAGCTCAAGCTTTTAAAACAGAGATAAATAGTTTTGGGTGGTATGCTTTCATTGTCAACGCGATGACCAAGAGTTTTCACCATCTTCCATGCTACACATATTATAGGAGGTTCCCAGACAAAATTGTAAAGTTTTGACTCCCCCACCACAGATCGATCACACTCCATGACTAGCCGAATCCTCGGGTGCCGTCCATACCAACAACAAGTCAGGGGGAGTTTTTTTTGCAATTATATTTTTGATTTGATTTGAGCATGGGACTGGGCATTCGGATTACCGGCCCCTTTCTCGTGAGTGATAGTGAATAAACACGTATCAAGGATAACACGCCTAGCATGGAAGATACTGACAGCCCCTTGTCACCACATGAGCGGTTCAAGCATACAAAATAGATTATTATTTGAAGATTTAGAGAGTGGCACATGCAAATTTACTTGGAACGGCAGATAGATACCGCATATAGGTAGGTATGGTGGACTCATATGGAACAACTTTGGGTTTATGGAAGTGGATGCACAAGCAGTATTCCCGCTAAGTACAAGTGAAGGCTAGCAGAAGACTGGAAAGCGACCAACTAGAGAGCGACAACAGTCATCAATATGCATTGAAATTAACCAATGTTAAGTGCAAGCATGAGTAGGATATAAATCACCATAAATATGAATATCATAGAGCCTTGTTGATTTTATTTCAACTACATGCGTGAACATGTGCCAAGTCAAGCCACTTGAATCATTCAAAGGAGGATACCATCCTATCATACTACATCATAATCATTTTGAAATTCATGTTGGCATCCAAGACAAACCATTATAAGCTCCTAGTTAATTAAGCATGGCATCAGAAACTATGATCTCTAAGTTGTGATTGAAAACATGTTTCTCTCATAAATTTTTTGAATTAGGAACGATGAGATAGTCATATTTACAAAAACAAAATAGGTCGAGTTCATACCAGCTTTTCCAGGCTCAGTCACTTCATCATATATCGTCATTATTGCATTTCACTTGCACGACCGAATGATGTGAATAATAATAAGAGTGTTCGTGCATTGGACTAAGCTGGAATCTGCAAGCAAACTCAGAGGAGAAGACAAAGTAATACGGGCTCTCTGATAGATAAACAATAATGCATATGAGAGCCACTAATCATTTTAATCATGGTCTTCTACTTTGACCCAAAGAAAAAGAAAACTATTTACACGGGAAAGCTCCCAACAAGCAAAAGAAGAACGGGAAATCTTTTTGGGTTTTCTATTTATTACCACTAAGCATGCTGGAAAATAAACTTACAACTGTTTTTTTTTGTTTTTCTCATTTTTAAACGAACACAAGAGAAGAATGCAAGAAAAATAAATAAACTAGCATGGATGATACAATGGAAAAGTCTGAACACCGACTATCAAAGTGAATGTGTGAGCATGAATATAAAATCGGTGAGAAACACGTACTGCCCCAAGATTAGGCTTTTGGCCTAAGTTGGTCTAGTTCCACGGCTGGTCCGGGCAATATCCAAAATCATAATGAGGGTTGTACTGTTACGCGGCAGCTACTGCCTGAACAGCTGCCTCACGGAGGCGAGCAGCCTTCACCTCCCTCTCATGCTCCTCTGCCTCTCCTCTAGTTATGTAATATCTCCGTTTTCCCTGAAAGTCAAAGAAGGCGGGAGCAGGAAGGGTAATATGGAAAACACGATGTCGGTCAAATATTAAGCGGTGTAGGAGGGATTCATTATCCCTCTCAGGGAATTGATAACGTATCATAGCGGCGCGATCGAAAAGCTGTATGGAGCGGGGGATCTCCTGTGCAGATGGGTATTCCAAGAAAATTTGCTACGCGAGTGGCATGGATCCCACCAAAGAAATCCCCTTCATTAGCATAATTATTTAGCCTCCTCGCAATTATAGCTCCCATGTTGAAACTTCTATCACCCGTTACTGCGCTCTTAAGAATACTAAGGTCAGGTGCGCAGAGGTGACTATGGTCATGCTTGCTGTTAATGCATCTACCTATGAAGAGGGCAAAATAATGTAAGGCAGGAAAATGAATGCTCCCCATGGTAGCCTGCGTAATATCTCTAGTTTCTCCAACAGTTATACTAGAAATAAAATCTCTAATCGAAGACTTAGGAGGGTCATTGGGACTACCCCAATCAGGTATCTTGCATATTCTATTAAAATCCTCTAAATCCATAGTATACGATTTGTCATAAAGATCCAACAGTATGGATGTGTCACGCCCAACTGAAAATTTGAATCTACGACCAAAAGAGGCACTGAGTGTAGTATACTGTTCACATTTATTGGAGATGAATTCTTCGAGCCCGGCATTGCGAACAAATGTATCAAACTCGTCATTGAAACCTGCATCAATCATGAATTCACCGGAAGGCTATTCACATGGTTGCACCGGTGCGTTCCTCGGCTGATAAGGATCGGGCTCCCGAATCGCGAGACGGGGACCCCTTTCGCTTGAGGAACCACCATGATAGTTCTTCCTGGACATCTTCCCTTTTCTGAAATAACTCTGAAATTTTTAGTGACTCAAAATAAAAGTTAACAAAGCTTAACAAAACTCATAGCAACTACTCGTACAAGTGCCTAGAGGCCATATCATGCATCAAAACTACTTGGGACCAACTAAAATTAACATGCAAAGCTCAAGAACAGGGTCAGCAAGGCAGCAATAATATGCAATGAATAAAGCACTAGAACAAAAACTAATTGGATCAATGGAGGAGTCACATACCAAGGAACAATTCCCCAAAACAGTTTGGTGAATGGGGCATTGCACAAGGAGATCAAAAAATGCAGCAAATGAGAAAGAACACGGGTTTGAGCTGTGGAATGATTTTTTCTGGAGGTAGACGAAGGAGATGGGTGATGGAATAAGTGGAGGGGGCCACGTGGGACCCATGAGCCTGCCAGGTGCGCCAAGGGGGGTGGCCGCGCCTCCTGGGTTCGTGGCCCACTGGTGCATCCCCCTGACTAGTTATCTATCTTAGAAATCTTAAATATTCCAGAAAAAATCATACTTGAATTTCAGGGCATTTGGAGAACTTTTATTTTCAGGTCATTTTTTATTGAACGGATAATGCAGAAAATAGTGAAATAATGCTATATTTATTATTTTTCTTCTAAATAACAGAAAGTAAAAGTTGGGAACAGAAGGTTGTGACTTCTAGATTCATCCATCTCATGGTCATCAAAAGAAATCTGTCAATGAGGTTGATCAAGTCTCCTTGACAAACTTTTTTCGAATCACATAAAACCGGAGAATTTTCGAATAATCACTAGGTTACCTCAACGGGGATATGCATATCCCCAATAACAAGTATATCATATTTCATCTTGACAGTAGGTATAGGGAATTCAAAGCTTCCAATAATAATTGATGAAGATTTTTCATAAGCATTAATGCAATGAACTCGATATTGTTTCTTCGGAAAGTGGACCGTGTGCTCATTATCATTAACATGGAAAGTGACATTGCCTTTGTTGCAATCAATAACATCCCTATAGTGTTTAAAAAGGGTCTTCCAAGGATGACCGCCATGACATCATCCTCGGGAATATCAAGAATAACAAAGTCCGTTAAGATAGTAACGTTCGCAACCGGAACAGGCACATCCTCGCAAATGTCGATAGGTAAAGCAGTTGATTTGTCGGCCATTTGCAAAGAAATTTCAGTAGGTGTCAACTTATCTAATTCAAGTCTATGATATAAAGAGAGAGGCATAACAATAACACCGGCTCCAAGATCACATAAAGCAGTTCTAACATAATTTCCTTTAATGGAGCAAGGTATAGTGGGCACTCCGGGATCACCTAGTTTCTTAGGAGTCCCACCCTTAAAAGTGTAATTAGCAAGCATCAGGTATCTTTCTTTTATTAGTCACAATATCTTTCATGTACTTAGCATAAGGAGACATTTTAAGCATATCAGTCAAAAATATTTGCAAAAAGATAGGTCTAATCATTTCAACAAAGAGCTCAAAATCCTCATCATCCTTTTTCTTGGATGGTTTGGGAGGAAAAGGCATGGGTTTCTGAACCCATGGTTCTCTTTCTTTACCATGCTTCCTAGCAATAAAATCATTCTTATCATATCTCTTGTTCTTAGGTTGTGGGTTATCAAGATCAACAGCAGGTTCTATCTCCACATCATTATCATCACTAGGTTGAGCATCAACATGAACATCATTATCAATATTATCACTAGGCTCATGTTCATTACCAGATTGTGTCTCGGCATCAGAAATAGAAACATCATTTGGATTCTTAGGTGTAACAGCAACAGGTTTACTAGCACGCAAGTCCCTGTCATCTTTCTTTTTCTTCCTATTACCAGGATAACTAGGTGCATGAGTATTAACTCCTTGAGAATCTTGTTCAATTCTCTTAGGATGGCCCTCGGGATACAAAGGTTCCTGAGTCATTCTACCACCTCTAGTAACAACTCTAACAGAATTGTCATTCAATTCATTAAGCAAGTCATTTTGATCCTTAAGTACTTGTTCTACTTGAGTAGTGACCATAGAAGCATGTTTACCAATAAGGTTAAGATCATTAACATTTCTATCCATACAAGCACTTATATGATTAATCATACGAGCATTTTGTTTCAGTTGTCTGCTAACATAATCATTAAAACTTTGTTGTTTGGAAACAAAGTTATCAAATTCATCTAAGCATAAGCTAGCAGGTTTATCATAAGGAATATCACTTTCATTGAATCTACGAAGAGAATTTACCTCTTCTACCTGTGTCGGGTTATCAAGACCATGTATTTCTTCAATAGGTGGTAGATTCTTAACATCTTCAGATTTAATACCTTTCTCTTGCATAGATTTCTTGGCTTCTTGCATATCTTCAGGACTGAGGAATAGAATACCTCTTTTCTTTGGAGTTGGCTTCGGAGGTGGTTCGGGAATAGTCCAAGCATTATCGTTGCTCAAGATATTATTCAATAGAATTTCAGCTTGTTCCACAGTTCGTTCCCTGAAAACACAACTAGCACAACTATCTGGGTGGTCCGTAGAAGCATCAGTTAGTCCATTATAAAAGATATCAAGTATTTGATTTTTCTTAAGAGGGTCATCAGGCAAAGCATTAAGTAATAAGACAAGCCTCCCCCAAGCTTGTGGAGACTCTCTTCTTCAATTTGCACAAAGTTATATATATATCCTGTAAGGTAGCTTGTTTCTTATGGGCAGGAAAATATTTCTCAGAGAAGTAGTATATCATATCCTGGGGACTACGCACACAACGAGGAGCAAGAGAAGTAAACCAAGTTTTAGCATCACCCTTTAGTGAGAAAGGAAACAACTTAAGGATATAGTAATAGCGAATTGTTTCCTCATTAGTGAATAGGGTGGCTATATCATTCAGTTTTGTAAGATGTGCTACAATAGTTTCAGATTCATAACCATGAAAAGGATCAGATTCAACCAAAGTGATTAACTCAGGATCGACAAAGAATTCATAATCCTTATCAGTAACAAAGAAGGGTGAAGTAGCAAACTTAGGATTATATTTCATTCTAGCATTCAGAGATTTTTCTTTCCACTTGCGTAATAAATTCTCAAGATCATAGCTATCCTTACAAGCAAGAAAGTCTTCAGATACCTCTCCCTCCATAACATAACCCTTAGGTCTATTAGGCAATTCATATCTAGGAGAGCTAGGTCTAACAGGTGTAACAACAGGTTCCATTTCAATAATTTCATCAGTTTGAGAAGTATCATCAGATTCAGCAATAACTCTAGCAATATGTGCATCAATAAATTCACCCAGTGGCATATCATTATCAAGAAAAGCATCATCATAAGCATCATGGATAGAAGAAGTAGCATATCAAGCACATGTGATATATCATAATTACTAGTAGGTGGTGGTGTCGTAAATTTACTCATAACAGAAGGTGAATCAAGTGCATAGCTAGATGGCAGTTCCTTACCTGTCCTCGTAGTTGAGGGCAAGACTTTAGTTTTTGGATCTCTCGGATTCCTCATAGTGATCAACAGATATAAATCCCAAGTGACTCAGAGAGTAGAGCTATGCTCCCCGGCAACGGCGCCAGAAAAAGGTCTTGATAACCCACAAGTATAGGGGATCGCAAAAGTTTTTGAGGGTAGAGTATTCAATCCAAATTTATTGATTCGACACGAGGGGAGCCAAAGAATACTCTCGAGTATTAGCAGTTGAGTTCTCAATTCAAACACACCTGAAAGACTTAGTATCTGCAGTTTTAGTATCAAAGTAGTATGATAGTAACGGTAGCGGCGGTAACAGTAGAAGTAGTAATTTGTATAACAATTATGACAGCAGTAGCGGTAAAGTAACTTAGCAAGGACGAGTTTAGGAAAAGCTCGTAGGCATTGGATCGGTGTTGGATAATTATGTCGGATGGCATTCATCATGTAACAGTTATAACATAGGGTCATATGTAACTAGCTCAAGTTCGTCAATGTAATGTAGGCATGTATTCCGTATTTAGTCATGCGTGCTTATGGAAAAGAACTTGCATGACATCTTTTGTCCATCCGTCCCGTGGCAGCGGGGTCCTAATGGAAACTAAGGGATATTAAGATCTCCTTTTAATAGAGAAACGGAACAAAGCATTAGCACATAGTGAATACATGAACTCCTCATACTATGGTCATCTCCGGGAGTGGTTCCGGCTATTGTCACTATGGGGTTGCCGGGTCATAACACATAGTAGGTGACTACAACTTGCAAGATAGGATCAAGAACACACATATATTGATGAAAACATAATAGGTTGAGATCTGAAATCATGGCACTCGGGCCCTAGTGACAAGCATTAAGCATAGCAAAGTAGTAGCAACATCAATCTTAGAACATAGTGGATACTAGGGATCAAACCCCATCAAAACTAACTCGATTACATGATAGATCTCATCCAACCCATCACCGTCCAGCAAGCCTACGATGAGATTAATCACGAATGATGGAGAGCATCATGGAATTGGCGATGGAGGATGGTTGATGATGACGACGACGTCGATTTCCCGTCTCCGGAGCCCAGAACGGACTCCAGATCTGCCCTCTCGAGGAAGAACAGGCGGTGCCGGCGGCTCTGTATCTTGAAACACGATGAACTCTTCTCTTCTGGATTTTTCTGAGCAAGAGAGACTATATAGAGTTGGAGTTGGAGGCTGCGGAGCCACGTGGGCCCCACGAGCCTGCCACGCGCACCTTTGGGGGGTGCCTCCTGGGCTCGTGGGCCCCTGGCTTCGTGTATTTAGGTAATTCTTGCGCCAGTATTTTTGATATATTCCACAAAAAATCCTCGTAAGTTTCCAGGTCATTCCGAGAACTTTTATTTCTGCACAAAAACAACACCATGGCAATTCTGCTAAAAACAGCGTTAGTCCGGGTTAGTTCCATTCAAATCTTGCAAATTAGAGTCCAAAACAAGGGCAAAAGAGTTTGGAGAAGTAGATACGATGGAGACGTATCAATCACCTCCTAAGAAAGTAGACCGACTCATGCCTGCATCTACTACTATTACTACAGTCATCGACCGCTATCCAACATGCATCAAGTGTTTTACGTATGAAATAGAGTAATGCTTGGAGCAAGATGATATGATATAACAAACTAAACTCAAGCAATATGAATAAACCTCATCATTGTATTCTTAATGACAACAATACAAATACATGTTGTGTCCCTTTCTTTCACTTGGGTGGCTCTTTGATGTTTTCTTGATTTTGGAGAGTTTATAGAGGCAAAGTTAAGTCAGGAGGATCCACGAGGTGGCCCCAAAGTAACAAGGCACGCCCTGTTGCCTTGGCGTTGCCTCATACAGTGTCTAGCGTCCCTCCAAAGCTTTCAGGTCTTATTTTTGTCTAGAAAAAAATGTCAAATATTTTTGTAGCATTTGGACTTTGTTTGGTACCGATTTCCTGAAAATCCAAAAGCACATAGAAAATAACATCTAGCACGAGGCACTGGGTTAATAGGTTAGTTCCCAGAAATTATATAAAACAAAATATAAATGCATATAAAGTATCCTAGAATGATAATATAATAGCATGGAACAATCAGAAATTATAGATATGTTGGAGACGTATTGGGCATGAGCATTCAGTGTTGGACCGAGCAGGGGCTGGATGTGACAGGTGGGCGCATACTACAATGGGACGACATCGTTGGCTATAGAGATTGAGATGGCACACCAGATCACCGGCAAGGGTGCCGAGCTCAAGCTCCCACCCTTGTCCCTCCGTGACTAGCGGAGGGCAATGTGAACAAAGAGATCCCCGTTGTCAAGGGTAGACCTGGATTCCTCCTTGAGGAGTATTTACCAATCAACGAGGTCGACTCATTACCGGTTCCGCTACTGGAGCCGACCATTTTGGCATGGGTAAGGGCGAGGGATGAAGAGGGAAGGTGTTGGGGATATTCTCCACGGTCTGAGACCCAAGGTAGTATGGCCCGGTTCAAGCCTAGTTCTTTGACCTCGCTCTAGGAGTCGCACAAACAACCAGTACCTCAACGGGATTCACCAGAAGGCAAGAGGATTGGAAGGAAGAACTGACCCGTGATATAGGGTTATGAACAAAGCCCTATGGGATGGCTTATTGGGCGACCCATAACGGAAAACTTTGTTGACATGGAAAGCAAGGAAAGGGATTATAGGGATTTAGAATAGGACACGGGTATGAGGACGACTTGGAATCATCTGTCTCCTAGGGGCTCAACCTATTGTATAAACGGGAGTTCCTGGGGTATCAAAGGTTAAGTTAAAATCTCATGAGAACTAGATAGAAAAAGTAGCATCTTGTAATCCAGATTATCATCATCATCAATAGCAATCAAGTAGGAGTAGGCTTTTACTTACATCGTGAAGGGCCAAACATGGATAAACTTGTATCTCCCATTTTCGATCAACCCCGTTCAAGTCATCACCTAGCAGCGATGGCTGACAACTTAGTTCTCTCATGAGGACATGTGCCGAGATAAAACCACGACAATTGTCACCCACCATGGGGCCAGCGTACGGTGGTGTTGAGTTCTTGATGGGATCCCTTCTAGGGATCGAGAAGTACACTTTGGCCGGATATAAAAGAGCCGGCGAGGGAGGCTCTACATCGATGATACCGGCTGGAGTCCTGCATCCGACTCTTCTGATTCAAGATACTGGTTCCCCTTCAGCATGGACCATGTCTTCATCGGCTTTATAGGTGGGTCTGAGCCAGCCACCCCGTCAGACTCTGTTGAATCCGCGTGTCGGGTTAGCGTGGGAACTTGTGCCATCTACCATCTCAATGATTGAAGGCGACACGCTCGTCAGTTCAGATGATGACTCAGTCAGAGAAACCATCTCAATCCTTCACTTTCCTATGAAAGAATAGGAGGTTATTCTGATGATGAATCTTATTCAAGGTCCTACAAGCTGGCTCAATATGATGTGGTATACATGGCTGGATATTAGAACGAGTCTCAATATGATGCACATGGACGTCTGATCACCGACCCGTTGACCAGACGAAACCCAGTCGGGATCACGAGGGGTAAACTGACCAGCCCAATGAGCGTAGCAGTAGTCACGCTGGCGGCAACTGACTTTGAAAAAACAGGAGCTCACACATTGCGGACATGGTAGCAAGTCTCGTCAGACTCCTTCTGGATCCAGTAACTCTAGAAAACTCATATGCATGGAATGCGGAGATCACGAAGTGTCGCGAACAGCTGGTCAAGATTCAAGAGGATATCAATGTGAGAACACATGCCTAAAAAAAGCCCAAGCTAAAGTTATCAAGGAGGCAAAGCAGGTGGAGGAAAAAGTGATTCACCTTAGATTTCACCAAACCAAAGCATTTGGAGTTCATCAAAGGAGGCAACAAAGTCATATTCCAACATCAGTTGAGCAGGCAAGGTTATTCCAGACACCTTCCCCAACAAATCAACACACACGAGCTGGCACACTAGGCATCCAACATGTCATACCCTAGTGGAGTCATGTCGTACCATAAAATACAGATAACCTTCACGCGCTATCTCACCAACAATCTCCAAACCAACATCATGTGATCTAGACTTAGTACGAGTGTTTCCAAACAGTATAGGTAATTATTCAAACCTACTTGGCAATGTGCTGGAAGCAACACACAATCTCGTCGCAATTCCCATCAATGGAAATAACCCATTAATTGGAGCTGGAGGCTAGGAAAGCAATCAAGATGTTGAAGATGGAGGTAACTCAATAGGAAAATTACTCACATAGCCCGAATTGAGTCCACACCACTCCTCACCAGAGTCGAAGTAAGAGTCGGTATGGTGAGTCCCCTATGGTCTCAAGTTCTGCACGACACCGAAAGGAGTAGCAACCACTATAGCAACACCGGCCGTAGCCAACAATTTCAGAGGCGTAGTCCATTGTCGATAATACATGAGCCTTGTGTATGTCTGGGACACACAATGTTATCGGGGTGTATGTTCATCCAACAACATATTACCCACCAAGCACAACCCAGCCAACAATCACGAGCACTGGAACGATGGGACAGACTATCAGAAATGCATGTTTGGAACCTGCATTTCGGAACAAGCACATGCCCCACACTTCAAGGGTCTATGTGAAGTCCGTAATTATACTGTTGATCTGCAGCCAACTGACTGGATAGCGAGTTATGTATTGGCCATGGATATGCTCGACGTCAATGACATCGCGGGTGCTCGACAGTTGACCATGATGTTGGAAGGCCCAACATGAACATGGTTGAAGAATTTGCCGGCAAACTCTATTAACACGCGGCATGACTTGAAAAAGCGATTCACCAATAATTTCCAGGGAACTTTTAAGCGCCCAACCACTATGTTGACTTAGAACATTCTGTTCAGGGAGACAATGAGTGAGCTCACCATTGGGAACGCCGAATATCAAAGATCGTTCATTCTTCAGATAGCATCATGACATTGCAAGCTATTCTCATTCTGGAAAGAAATTGTCGTTTCCAACCTTTGGTTCAGAAACTTGGACGTATGAAGTGCAAGGTCAACGAGATGTGTGAGCTCATGGATGTGTTCACCAGGTATGCTGAGTCACATAACACCAAGGATCCAACCTCAGATGATGAGAAACCTGCCAAGGGAAACAAGAACAATGGCAAGGGCCACTAGAACAAACGCAATGTGAATAACAATCATAACAATAATAAGCGCAAAATTTCTGATGGTGGGTCAGATTTTGTAGCCAACACTAATACTGGGTTCAAGAGTCAGCGACAAGGCGGTAAAAAGCCTCCCTATCGCCTTCACAACTACGAGGAAGCCCTCAAAGCTCCATGAACAAAACACAACAGGGAAGATGAGCCATCAAACCACTCCTGGAGGAATATTTTATCATGTAAGATTACAAGAACATGTTCTTTGGAGGTTACAATAGTGGCGGTGGCAACGTCGAACATACAGGCAATCCAGGAGCTGGCTTTGAAGGTCTCGGCTTTCAGGAAGCTGGGTTCCACTGGGCTGGCAATAAGGGAGCTGAGTTCCCAAGTCTCGTATAGTGGTGGAAACAACCAGCGAACCATCCATAGCAATCAAAACCAAGGAGGAGCCTCTAGTTTTCAGAGTACCCAAAAGCAATTATATAATGGGCAATATCACATCTTCACCACTAGCACTTGCAAGCGGGATAGGAAGCTCCAAAGGCGAGTTGTCAATGCAATTGTCCCGGTTGTCCTGGAGTATTTGAATTGGCCAGAACAACCCATCACTTGGAGCCGGGAGGATCATCCATCTCGGATTGATAAACCAAGAAGTCTCGCTCTAGTTGTTGCCCCTCAGGTGGGTGGTTACAAGTTAACCAAGGTTCACTTGGATGGAGGTAGGAGGATCAACATCCTATACTATGACATGTTTAAGAGGATGAACCTTTTGGAGAAAAGTTGAAACCATCATTTATAGTTTTCATGGTATTTTACCTATCAAGTGAGATTATCCCATTGGTAGGATTTCACTAGAAGTTGCTTTTGCTACAAAGTTCAATTGCCATCTGAGTTTTTGACCTTGGAGGTGGTAGAATTTTGGAGTCATTATCATGCCCTTGTTGGACGAGCGTCTTACGCATGGTTCATGGCACGTCCATGCTATGTTACCCGAAGCTCAAAATGTGTGGTCCCAAGGGCACAATCACAGTAAGTGGTGACCCCGACATAACTCATGAGTTGAGTAAGGAGATGCTTCTTATGCAGAGTCGACCTATGCAGCTGGGGAGTTAAAAATTTAGAAAGACAATGTTGATCTAGCAGATATGACCCCGCTCAATAAGCCCACCATCGAGTCTGATCCTCTGCTCAAGTTTAAGTCTGCCAAGGACACCAAGCAAGTTGATTTTATCCCTGGGGATTCATCCCAGCAATTTACCTTTGGGACGACTATGGATCTTAAATAGGAAAGCATGCTCATCGAGTTCGTCCGTGATACTAAGGACATCTTTGCATGGAAACCTTCTAATATGCCAGGCATTCCGAGAGAACTCACTAAGAACTACCTTAATATTGATCCCAAGATGAAGCATGTAAGCTTCGCCACTTTAACGAGGAAAGATGTAAACCATTGGTTAGGAAGTTGCTTGGATCCTAGCTATCGGGTTTATTGTTGAAGTATTTCATCCTGAGTAGCTAGCCAACCTAGTGCTTGTCTTGAATAAGAATGACACTTGAAGAATGTGTGTCTATTACATTGGCCTGAATAAAGCCTGCTCCAAGGATCAGTTCGCTCTTCCACGCATTCATCAGATCAGTGATGCCACAACTAGATGTGAGATATTGTGTTTCCTTGATGCTAACTTTGGTTATCATTAGACCAAGATGAAGAAAGAGGACCAAGAAAAAATATCTTTCATCACAGCCTTTGGCGCCTTCTGCTACATGTCAATGCCCTTTGGTTCAAAAAGTACAGGTCCAACTTATCATTGTTATGTTCAAAAAAAATCACACTCAAATGGGCCACAAGGTTCATGCCTACGTCGATGATAACATGGTCAAGTCTGAGAAGAAAGATACTTTGCTCAGCGATATGAAAGAGACATTCGACAAGACCTGCGAGTATATCAGATGAAGCTAAACCCGACAAACTGTGTATTTGGTTCCTACTGGAAAATTGCTTGGTTTTTTGGTCTAAGAACATGGCATTGAAGCATACCCTGAAAAAATTCAGGCCATCATATCTCTGAAGAAGCCAGCCAACATCAATGTTGTATAGAAACTCACGGGGTGTGTCGCAACTCTAAGTCGTTTATCAATCGTCTTGGAGAGAAATCAATTCCCCTGCATCAGATGTTAAAAAAGACAAACTACGAATAAAGCTTTTGAGCCACTCAAGAAGCAGTTATCCAAAGCCCCTATACTTGTTGCTCCAGTGGCGAAAGAGCCAATGTTGCTATACATAGATGCCAGCAATAAGGCAGTAAGTGTGGTGGTAGTCGTAGAACGCAAAGAAGAAGGCAAGGAATACCCACTTCCGCGACCTGTTTATTATGTCAGTGATTTTACACAGTCAATACAGTGATAGCCACACCGGCAAAAATTGGTGTTTATCATTTTCATGGCTAGTCGCATGCTCAAGCATTATTTCCACGAGTGTCCCATCACTGTCACCAGTACAACACCTTTGGTAGATATTATACATAATAGAGAGGCAGCAAAATGTATTGCAAAATGGGCTATTTATCTTGGACCACATCATTTGAGGTATGTTCCGCAAAAAATCATCAAGGCTTAAGCCTTAGTGGATTTCATCAATGACTGGACTAAATTACAAGCCCCCCCCAAAGCAAGACAATACATATTGGATGCTACGCTTTGACGGTTCCAAGCAATTTAAGGGATCGGGGGCTAGAGTAGTTTTAACTTCCCCCATGAGGTGATAAGTTCAGTTATGTTTCATGACTTATGTTCACCTACACTAGCACTGAAGGAGAATATGAGGTTATCCTCCATGGACTGCAATTGTCTAATGAGATGAACATAAGTCAGATCTGTTGCCTAGGCGACTTGGAACTTGTGGCTCATCAAGTTTCTTGGACTTGGAATTCTAAATACCAACTTATGGCACCTTACATACATGATGTTACTGTGGTGGCTGGTCATTTTAAGGGGTACCACATTGATCACATTGATTATAGGCAAAAAAGCAGCAGATGCAATGTCTTGTTTGGGTTCTCAATGCAAGCTAACACCACCTACTATTTTTTAGATGTTTTGCACACCCCATCAGTCAAGTTACCGACCTGGGAAGACTTAGCAATTCCTAACCCAAAATCTAAGTTAGTTACAGCCCTTCATGTAGCTCCTGAGTGAACAGAGCCCTATCTAGCTTACCTTTCCTGTGGTGAGCTTGCTGATGAGGAAATTATCACCTCACAGAGCACTCTATGTTACAAAGATTTTTTCCAATATTCAATTGTGAACTTCACAGACGAAGTATTTAAGGCGCTATTCAGCGATGTGTTTATCCTAAACAGGGTCATGAGATTCTGCATGAAATGCACTAGCAATTGTGTCCATCATGATAGTTACAGGTCTCTTGTTGCAAAATATTTCAAACACGGCTTTTACTTGCTAACAACTCTTGCTGATGCACAAGATATCGTCCGCAAATGTGATGCTTGTAAAAAATGCATGTCAAGACCATTCGCCGTCTCAGGAGCTTTGGATGATTCCCATCACTTGGCGTTTTGCAGTCTGGGGGCTCGATATATTTGAACCTTTCAAGCCATCTTGCTGCAAATAGACTCATCTATTGGTGGGAGTTGACAAGTTTACAAAATGGGTTGAAGCGGAACTTGTCAGCAATTATGACGCTAAGACCAAAGTCAAATTATAAAAAAAATCATTTTTCATTTTGGATATCCTCAGAACATCATAACTGATAATGGCACCAATCTACGTAAAGGAGCTAAGGAATATTTTTGCCAGAACGATCATATCAGGCTTGATCTTGCTTCAGTTGCACATCCAAAGTCCAATGGACAGGAAGAGCGTGCAAATCAGGAGTTATTATGAGGAACTAAACTCATACGTCTCCAACGTATCGACAACTTATGAAGTATCCATGCCATATTTACCTACGTTTACAATACTTTTCTAGGGTTTTCATGAACTTTATATGAGTGGTGTTGTTTTTGGGCAGAAAATAAAAGTTCTCAGAGTCGCCAAAACTTTTTGACGATTTTTTGTGGAACAAATAAGAAATACTAAAGTGAAGAACCATCAGAGGGGGGCCATGGAGACATCTCCAACGTATCTATAATTTTTGATTGTTCCATGTTGTTATATTATCATTCTTGGATGTTTTATAAACATTTTAGAACAATTTTATATCATTTTTGGGAATAACCTATTGACATAGTGCCACTTGTTGTTTTTGCTATTTTTTCCTTCAGAGAAAATCCATATCAGATGAGGTCCAATTGCCATGATACTTTATGAAGATTTTTCTGGACCACAAGGAAACTTGGGAACTAAGAATGAGCAGCACACAAAGCCCAGGGGGGCACTAGGTATCAGGGCGCGTGCTACGGCAACAAAAGTCCTTCCTTGGCGCTAGGAATTCTTCTTGTTACTTCTCTGGTTTGTGTTGGTTTTTCCCTTGAAGAGGAAAGGGTGATGCAGCACAGGACCAGTAAGTATTTCCCTCAGTTTGAGAACCAAGGTATCGATCCAGAAGGAGGGCCTCGTCAAGTCCAGAGTACCTGTGCAAACACAAACAAGCACTTCTCCCATTGCAAGAATCATAGATCTAGTTGGCCAGACAAAACCCACAACTCGAAGAGAATTACAAGGATATGAAACATGCATAAGAGAGATCAGAAGAAACTCAAATAAGATTCATAGAATTTCTGATCATAAATCCACAATTCATCGGATCTCGACAAACACACCGCAAAAGAATATTACATCGGATAGATCTCCATGAAGATCATGGAGAACTTTGTATTCAAGATCCAAGAGAGAGAAGAAGCCATCTAGTTACTAGCTATGGACCCGTAGGTCTATGGTGAACTACTCACGCATCATCGGAGAGGTCATGGTGTTGATGAAGAAGCCCTCCGTGTCCGAATCCCCCCTCCGGCAGGGCACCAAAACGTGCCCCAGATGGGGTCTTGCGGAGACAGAAGCTTGCGGTGACGGAAAAGTGATTTTGATGATCTCCTGATTTTTTTGGTATTTTTAGGGAATTTATAGGCGCAACCCCTAGGTAAGGGGGCGCTCAGGGGTCCCACAAGCCTATGGGTCGCGGCCTACCCCCCTGGCCGCGGGGTGGGGGCTTGTGGGGCCCCTGAGGCTCCCCTGCCTTGGCTCCCAAGCTTCCCGATCTTCTTCCGTTCCGGAAAAAATCTTTTCGGGGATTTTCTTCCGTTTGGACTCCGTTTCAAAATCTCCTCTGAAAGGGGTCAAAAACATGGAAAAAACAGGAACTGGCACTTGGCACTGAGTTAGTAAGTTAGTCCCAAAAAATATATAAAAGGCATGCAAAACATCCAAAGTTTGACAAGATAATAGCATGAAACCATCAAAAATTATAGATACGTTGGACACGTATCAAGCTTCCCCAAGCTTAACTCATGCTCGTCCTCGAGTAGGGAAGTGATAAAGAATGAATTTTTGATGTGGAATGCTACCTAGCATAGTTGTCCTTTGCAACTTCTTTCACGTGACATGAATGTTCAGATCCGTTAGATTCAAAACAATAGTTTGCTATTAATATGAAAACAATAATACTTCAAGCAAACTAGCAAGGTAATCATGAACTTTCAAAATAACAAGGCCAAAGAAAGTTATCCCTACAAAATCATATAGTCTGGCTATGCTCCATCATCCTCACACAACTAATGTAAATCATGCACAACCCCGGTATTGGCCAAGTAATTGTTTTCGCACCCTTACTTTCTCAAACTTTTTATAACTATCACGCAATACATGAGCGCGAGCCATGGATATAGCACTATAGCTGGAATAGAGTGTGGTGGTGGTTGTGAGACAAAAAAGAGGAGATGGTCACATGGACTCGGCGTATCAAAGGTCTATGGAGATGCCCATTAATAGATATCAATGTGAATGAGTAGGGATTGCCATACAAGAGATGCACTAAAGCTATAAGTATGTGAAAGCTCAAAAGGAGAACTAGTGGGTGTGCATCCAACTTGTTTGCTCACGAAGACCTAGGGCTATTTTGAGGAAGCCCATCATTGGAATATACAAGCCAAGATATATAATGAAGATTCCCACTATCATATGGTGGTGACGAAGCAAGAAGCTCTCAATCATGAAGAACATGGTGCTATCATGAAGCACAAGTGTGGAAAAAAATAGTAGCATTGTCCCTTCTCTCTTTTCTCTTTTTTTCATTTGGGCTCTTAGGCCTCTTTTTTTTTCTTTTCTTTTCCCCCTTTTTTTTGTTTTTGGGCTCTTTTGGCCTCTTTTTTTTCCTCACATGGGACAATGCTCTAATAATGATGATCGTAACACTTTTATTTACTCACAGCTCAAAGATCACAACGATGATGACTCCATAGGAAATGCCTCCGGCAGTGTACCGGGATGTGCAACGATATAGCATGGCGTATGACTTTGAAACATCTCGCTAGCTATCTTATGACCATGCAATGGAAATATGAGAGTGACGGCACAAGTCATGAAACAGAACGGTGGGAGTTGCATGGAAATGTATCTCGGAATGGCTATCAAAATGCCATAGTAGGTAGATATGGTGGTTGTTTTGACGAAGGCATATGGTGGGTTTGTGTACCGGCGAGAATTGCGGCACTAGAGAGGTTAGCAAAGGTGGAAGGTGAAAGTGCATCTATACCATGGACTCACATTAGTCATGAAGAACTCACATACTTTTTGCGGAAGTTTTTATTAGTAATCGAAACAAAGTGCTAAACGCATACTCCGAGGGGATGGGATGGTAGGTGTAAACCATCGCGCGATCCCGACCTCAACACAAAGGATGACAATCAATAGATCAATTATGCTTCGACTTCCTAACATAGCGGTTCACCATACGTGCATGCTACGGGAATCACTAACTTCAACACAAGTATCTCTAGATTCACAACACCCTACTAACAGAGCTCTCAATATTACCGAATCCACATCTCAAAACGAATTGAGAGGAATCGAAACTTCTCTTTCTACTCAATGCACATGAAGATGGAGGTTTTTGCATCCTCTTTGGGTATCTATCACTTTTGGGACTACTTTCATAGCATAAGCCAACTACCAAATCAGGCACCGCTGTGCTCTAAAAGATATAAGTGAAGCACTAGAGCAAAAGTATGTAGCTCAAAAGATATAAGTGAAGCACTATGAGCATTCTAGCAAAAATCATGATGAGTGCATGTATCTCTCTCTCAAAAAGGTGTGCAGCAAGGATGATTGTGACACAACAAAAAGAAAAGACTCCTATGATACAAGACGCTCCAAGAAAAACACATATCATGTGGTGAATAAAAATATAGCTCCAAGTAATGTTACCGATTGATTGAAGACGAAAGAGGGGATGCCTTCCCGGGGCATCCCCAAGCTTAGGCTTTTTGGTGTCCTTGAATTTGGCTTGGGATGCCTTGGGCATCCCCAAGTTTGAGATCTTTCCACTCCTTATGTCATCGTCCATGAGAACATCACCCAAAACTTGAAAACTTCACAACACAAAACTTAAACGGAAACTCGTGATAACGTTAGTACAAGAAAACAAACTATCACTTCTTTTGATAATGTAGAAAATTTGAATTCCATCTATATTGGTGTTGGGCTACTGTATTCTCACTTTTCCATGGCTAGTACCCCCCGATACTAACCATAGTTTCATCAAAACAAGCAACCAACTCAATAAAAACAGAATCTGCAAAAACAGACCAGTCTGTAGCAATCTGTATACTCCGTATAATTCTGGTACCTCAAAAAATCTGAGAAATTACGACAGCCTGGGAAAAAAGCATATAAACCAGAAGAAAAAATAATCAACTCAAAAGTTCTTTCTGAATAAAAATGAAAAATCATCTCGTGAGCGAAAAGTTTCTATCTTTTTCCAGGAGGATCAAACAACCATTACCAAGACTAGCAATAAAGGTTTTGGTTGGCTCAAACACAAAAAGAAACACAAAAAACACAATTACAACAGAATTGTGAAAGTGTGGACGCAACAAAACAGAAAGAAAAAGATAAATTCATTGGGTTGCCTCCCAACAAGCGCTATTGTTTAACACCCTTAGCTAGGCATAAAAGCGATAGAATCACGTATCGTCGTCTTTGGTGCTCAAACCATAAGTGGCGTGATCACTTATCATCTTAAGGTTGTCATCTTTCTTGCTAGATGATTCACCACTATTTTTGGGAACAAAAACAGACTTGGTGACCTTATTGTGGGCAAGGTTTGGAGTATTCTGCGGAGCGGCAAAAGCGGAACCCAAGTTGGTTATAACATCCTCTAGTTTGCCAATCCTATCGGAATCATGACCTAGCTTTTCGTTAACTGTGGGTTCCTTCTCCTTTAAAATTTTCAAAACCTTTCCCACTTTGGATACGTACTGATTGATTTGATTGTGGATCTTTTTATCCAAATTCTCAATGAGTTCTATCGTAGCAACTTTATTTTCAATAACGTCCAGCCTACGCATCACATGTTCCAGAGTTAAGGTAGTTCATTAACCATGAGTGCGGGTGAGCCTACCAAATTTATTACAGCGCCGTAAGAATCAACGGTATGGCTACCCAATAAATTTCCACCTACGATGGTGTCAAGAATATACCTATTCCAAGGAGAAACACCCACATAAAAGCTGCAAAGCAGGACGGTAGTGGATTGCTTATGAGTAGATCTACTCTGAGGTTGCAAATCCTATACCACGTGTCCTTTAAGTTTTCTTCCTCAATTTGTCTGAAGTTGAGAACTTTGCTCTCGGGAGTATCAATCGAAGTGGTGGATCTAGCCATGAGGACAGGTAGACTATCCCACACAAACGAACAGAAAACAAGCGAGAAGAAGGGCGAAAGAAAAGGCGAACGAAAAAGGCAAATTGGTGAAGTGGGGGAGAGGAAAACGACAGGCAACTAGAAAGCAAAGTAAATGCAAGAGATGAGTTTGCGACACCTACTTGGATGAGTTCTTGACTTGATCTTCCTCCCCGGCAACGGCGCCAGAAATTCTTCTGCTACGGCAACAAAAGTCCTTCCTTGGCGCTACGAATTCTTCTTGTTACTTCTCTGGTTTGCGTCGGTTTTTCCCTTGAAGAGGAAAGAATGATGCAGCACAGGAGCAGTAAGTATTTCCCTCAGTTTGAGAACCAAGGTATCGATCCAGAAGGAGGGCCTCGTCAAGTCCAGAGTACCTGCGCAAACACAAACAAGCTTGCACCCAATGCTTCAAAGGGGTTTTCAATCCCTTCAAGATTGTTTGCAAAGTGAGTTCTGAAGGCGGAAAGTGCAACGAAGTAAAAAGTGTAAGGCTGAAAATATGGTGTGGAGTAGACCCTGGGGGCCATAGTGTTCACTAGAGGCTTCTCTCATAATAGCAAATATCATGATGGGTGAAGAAATTACTGTCGAGCAATTGATAGAACCGCGCAAAGTCATGACGATATCTAAGGCAATGATCATACATATAGGCATCACGTCCGAGACAAGTAGACCGATACTTTCTGCATCTACTGCTATTACTCCACACATCGACCGCTATCCAGCATGCATCTAGTGTATTGAGTTCATGACGAACAGAGTAACGCCTTAAGCAAGATGACATGATGTAGAGGGATAATCTCAAACCAATGATGAAAACCCCATCTTTTTTACCCTTCATGGTAACAACACGATGCGTGCCTCGCTACCCCTTCTGTCATTGGGTGAGGTCACCGCACGGTATGAACCCAAAACCAAGCACTTCTCCCATTGCAAGAATCATAGATCTAGTTGGCCAGACAAAACCCACAACTCGAAGAGAATTACAAGGATATAAAATCATGCATAAGAGAGATCAGAAGAAACTCAAATAAGACTCATAGATAATCTGATCATAAATCCATAATTCATCGGATCTCGACAAACACACCACAAAAGAAGATTACATCGGATAGATCTCCATGAAGATCATGGAGAACTTTGTATTGAAGATCCAAGAGAGAGAAGAAGCCATCTAGTTACTAGCTATGGAACCGTAGGTCTATGGTGAACTACTCACGCATCATCGGAGAGGTCATAGTGTTGATGAAGAAGCCCTCCGTATCCGAATCCCCCTTCAGCAGGGCACCAGAACGTGCCTCGGATGGGATCTTGCGGAGACAGAAGCTTGCGGCGGCGGAAAAGTGATTTCGATGATCTCTTGATTTTTTTGGGATTTTTAGGGAATTTATAGGCGCAACCCCTAGGTCAGGGGGCGCTCAGGGGGCCCACAAGCCTGTGGGCCGCGGCCTGCCCCCTGGCCGCTGGGTGTGGGCTTGTGGGGCCCCTGAGGCTCCCCTGCCTTGGCTCCCAAGCTTCCCGATCTTCTTCCATTCCGGAAAAAATCTTTTTGGGGATTTTCTTCCGTTTGGACTCCGTTTCAAAATCTCCTCTGAAAGGGGTCAAAAACATGGAAAAAACAGGAACTGGCACTTGGCACTGAGTTAATAAGTTAGTCCCAAAAAATATATAAAAGGCATGCAAAACATCCAAAGTTTGACAAGATAATAGCATGAAACCATCAAAAATTATAGATACGTTGGAGACGTATCAGCGCGCTAGAGGCCCGTGGTGTGGTCTGGTGTCTAGTGGGCCCCTTGGGAAGCTTCTCTACCGCCTATGAGCTCTATAAATACCCTAATATTCAGAAAAACCTAGAGGAGTCGACAAAAAATCGTTTCAGCCGCCACAAGTTCCCTAACCATGAAATCCAATCTAGAGCCCGTTCTGGAGAGGAACATGCTCAAGGAGGGGTTCACCATCCTCATTGGTGCTCGTCCCATGATGGATGAGTAGTTCATATCATACCTACGGGTCCGTAGGTAGTAGCGAGCTGGCTTTTTCTCTCGTTTTATTTCTCAGTACAATGGTCTCTTGGAAATCCATATGATGTAACTCTTTCTTTTGTGGTGCGTTTGTTGGGATCCAATGAATTGTAAGTTTATGATCAGATCTATGAAGACATATTCATGCTTGATTATTATAGCCTGGTACTTCTTCTCTGATATTTGGTTTTTCTCTTGGCAACTTGATCTTTTATCTTACAATGGGAAGAGGTGCTTTGTGATGGGTTCGATCTTGCGGTGCTCAATCTCAGTGATAGAACGAGACATGACACACATGTATTGTTTCTATCAAGGATAAAACAATGGGGTCTATTCCCACATGAATAGATATTGTCTACATCATGTCATCGTTCTCCATGAACTCAATACATTAGATGCATGCTGGATAGCGGTCGATGTTTGGAGTAATAGAAGTAGATGGAGGCAGAAGTCGGCCTACTTGTTTTGGACTTGATGCCTATATACATGATCATTGTCTTGGACATCTACATAATTATTTGCTCTTCCACCAATTACCCAACGTTAATTTGTCTACCCACCGCTTGCTATTTTCTCGGGAGAATCCTATGGCCCCGGGTCTACTTCAGATCATCTATTTGCAATCCCTACTATGCTATTTGTGTTTCTACTTTATTTTCTCTTTTGTTGTCAGATCTATATTATCAAAAACCCCAAATTACCTTGTTGCGTTCTCTTTTCTATCACTATTATTTGCATCTATCAATTTATCATTACTTTACCCACGAGGGATTGACAACCCCTGTACACATTGGGTTGCGAGGATTTGCTATTTGTGTGGACGTGTTGCTTACATAGTCTTGTGGATCTTCCTACTGGATTGATTCCTTGGTTTCTTAACTGAGGGAATTACTTGTCGTCACTGTGCTACATCACCCTTTGAGCTTGGAGGGAAACCAACGCACCTTCGAGGAGTCAAGATTTCTGCAATAGTAATATATGAGTTATGTTGATGAGTAGTTATGCTCTAGTAAGAATATTGGTGTTAAGGTTTGTGATTCCCTATGCATGCACATGAAGTCTATAATTATTCTATAAAATTACATCCTACTTGTTCTACATTATTCGGTGTTAGTTATGTTTAATGTTCACTTATGATGATTTTTGCTCCTTGGTTGGGCGCTTCTCAATCTATTTGCTGGCATTCATTTGTACTAAGTAGGAATACTGCTTGTGCATCCAAATCCTAAACCCAAAGTTGTGAGAAATGAGACCACCATACCTACCTATATGTTGTATTTCAATGCCGTTCTAAGTAAATTTGCAAGTGCCAACTCTAATATTCAAAATAAAATTATGTTTTGTCATGAAGCGGCGAGGGGTGGCCGGTATCTTCCATGTTAAATAGGTTATTCTCAAGATTAGTGTTTATTCAGTTTTCATTGCACAAGAGTATGGCGGTAATAGGGATGCCGAGTCACTAAAAGAAAAAAAGTATTTTATGTTGTCAAATAATAAATTCGTTGGAAAGTGTTGGTATGCATGGCACTCGTGGATAGAACTAGCCGTGAAATGTGAACGAATGGTGGAAAAGGAATAAACTTCATTTTCAGTTTGGGAACCACCTATAATTTGTTTAACATAGAGGATATTGTAAACTCTTAGTCATTCTCGTTGACACGAAAAGCATGCCACTCTAAAAAATTTATCTCTAAGTTTTTCACTTTGAGATATGACACCTCTACAAATCCCTGCTTCCCTTTGTGAAGGGCCAATCTATTTACTTTATGCAATTTTTATTTTTGAATTTGGGTCTCCATCTTCTCTTTAAAATTCCCAACTAAGGAACACCATTATCACAATTGAGCATTGGATGTAGTTAATATTTGAGTATGTTGCATGAATGGTTCAATGATAGAGGATGATGGTCTTGGGATAATGTTCTTTAGCATTGATATTTTGAAAGACTTAGTTGCTTATTAATATGCTTGAGTATTGAAATCTTCATGTCAAATTATAGACTGTTGCATTACATCATATATAAGTCTATATGTCCATGCATAATGAAAAACAATATGATGAACATGTGAGGCAACATTCCACATAAAAAAAATCTGTTTTTATTATTTGCTTATTGGAGGACGAGCATGAATTAAGCTTGGGGATGATGATACATCTCCAACGTATCTATAATTTTTGATTGTTCCATGCTCTTATATTATCATTCTTGGATGTTTTATAATCATTTTATAACAATTCTATATAATTTTTTGGGACTAACCTATTGACACAGTGCCTAGTGTCAGTTGTTGTTTTTTTCCTTCGCAGAAAATCCATATCAGATGAGGTCCAATTGCCATGAAAATTTACGGAGATTTTTTTGTACCATAAGGAAACTTGGGAACCAAGAATAAGCAGCACACAAAGCCCACGGGGACCACTAGACATCAGTGCACGCTAGAGGCCCCTAGCGCGGCGTGGTGTCTAGTGGGGCCCTCAGGTAGCTTCTCCACTGCCTCCGAGTTCTATAAATACCCCAATATTTAGAAAGCCCTAGAGGAGTCGACGAAAAATTGTTTCACGCGCCATAAGTTCCAAAGCCACGAATCCAACCTAGAGCCCGTTCCGGAGAGGAACACGATCACACAGGGGTTCACCATCCTCTTTGGTGCTCCTCCTACGATGCATTTGTAGTTCATATCATACCTACGGTTCCATAGGCAGTAGCTATATGGCTTTCTCTCTCGTTTTGTTTCTCAATACAATGATCTCTTGGAGATCCATATGATGTAACTCTTTTTTTTGGTGTGTTTGTTGGGATCCGAGGAATTGTGAGTTTATGATCAGATCTATGAAAACATAAACACGCTTCATTATAATAACCTCATATTTCTTATCCGATATTTGGTTTTGTTCTCGCCAACTTGATCTTTTATCTTGTAATAAGAAGAGGTTCTTTGTGATGGGTTCGATCTTGCGACGCTCAATCTTAGTGACAGAAAGAGACATGACACACATGTATCGTTTATATCAAGGATAAAACGATGGGGTCTATTACTACATGAATAGATCTTATCTACATGTCGGGGGGATAACCCCGGGGTAGGCTCAGCAAGCCTGCTCCTTCATTTCCTGCCCAAAGGATATGAACAAATACAGTTTCCCAAGGCCCAAGTCTTCTGGCCGGCTAGGCTCCGCCTACCGGCTGTGGAATGATGACCCACAAGTATATGGGATCAATCGTAGTCCTTTCAGTAAGTAAGAGTGTCGAACCCAACGAGGAGCAGAAGGCTCTGATAAACGGATTTCAGCAATGTAATAACTACAAGCACTGAAAGTAGCGGTAACAAGTGATTGTGTAGCGAGGTGAAACGTAGCAAGCAAAGAGTAACAAGTAAAAAGTAGTAGCAACGGTGCAACAAGTGGCCCAATCCATTTTGTAGCAAGGGACAAGCCTGAACAAAGTCTTATAGGAGGAAAAACGCTCCCTTGGGTACTGCCCTTACTTGGACAAGCATCCCACTTATGATTAACCTCTCTCGCAAGCATCCGCAACTACAAAATAAGAATTAAGACAAAGTCTAACCATAGCATTAAACTAGTGGATCCAAATCAGCCCCTCACGAAGCAACGCATAGACTGGGGTTTAAGCTTCTGTCACTCCAGCAACCCATCATCTACTTACTACTTCCCAATGCCTTCCTCTAGGCCCAAATATGGTGAAGTGTTATGTAGTCGACGTTCACATAACACCACTAGAGGAAAAACAACATACAACATATCAAAATACCGAACGAATATCAAATTCACATGACTATTATCAGCATGACTTATCCCATGTCCTCAGGAACAAAAGTAACTACTCACAAGACATAATCATAATCATGACCAGAGGTGTAATTAATAGCATCAAGGATCTGAACATAAACTCTTCCACCAAGTAATCCAACTATCATTAACTACAAAGAGTAATCAACACTACTAGCAACCTTACAAGTACCAATCGGAGTTGCGAGACGAAGATTGGTCACAAGAGATGAACTAGGGGTTGGAGAGGAGATGGTGCTGATGAAGATGTTGATGAAGATGCCTCCCCTCTGACGAGAGAAGTGTTGGTGATGACGATGGCGACGATCTCCCCCTTCGTGAGGGAAGTTTCCCCGGCAGGATCGTCCTGCCGGAGCTCTAGATTGGATCTACTCAAGTTCCGCCTCGTGGCGGCGGCGAAACCACGAAAAAGCTCCCTCTTGATTTTTTTTCCAGACCAGGACGCTTCATATAGCAAAAGAGGGGTGGTGGCGGTGGGCAAGCTTGTGGGGCCCTGGTGGCCCCCCTCCGGTAGTTCTTTCGCCCAGTATTTTTAATATATTCCAAAAAAATCCACGTAAATTTTCAGGGCATTTGGAGATGTGCAGAATAGTGGACTAGGATTTGCTCCTTTTCCAGTCTAGAATTCCAGCTGCCTGAATTCTCCCTCTTCAAATAAACCTTGCAAAATAAGAGAGAAAAGGCATAAATATGGTACCACAAGTAATATAACATCCCAAAAAGCAATAAATATCAACATGAAAGCATGATGCAAAATGGACGTATCAACTCCCCCAAGCTTAGACCTCGCTTGTCCTCAAGCAAAAACCAAGTTCCATAAACATGTCCATATCTTGAGGGACGAAGGTGTCGATAAAACATAATACGGACATGAGGGCATCATGATCACACATAGGACAGCAATATATCATAAAGATTCTTATGGGAAAGTGACAATTCCTTCACAAAGCAAAGCATGAAGCAAAAAACCTTATCGAGAAGTAACCAACAATAGTCCATAGTCATTGAAGCAATTGCACTTTATCACAACATCAGAAAGAGTCAAATAAGAGCTTGTAAGGCAAACCACATACTCAATCATCTCTTTTGTTTTCCACAATTGTTACAAGTCATGTGGTACTCATGGTGTCAAAGTTTCAGCTAGACACAGAGGAAGATAGGGGCTTATAGTTTTGCCTCCCAACCATTTACCTCAAGGGTAAAGTCTACAACAATAAAGCATGAATACTCAACTCCAAGTTGATATATGAATATAGATCTTTCCCAAGCATGTGACGGTAGCCAAGACAAAGGCAAAAAGAGAATTGGTGAAGATTACCATGACTCTTACAAGGGTAAAAAGTAAAGGTACAAGATAGGCCCTTCGCAGAGGGAAGCAGAGGTTGTCATGCACTTTTGAGGTTTGAATGCATGTCCTCTTAGTGCGGAGGAACGTCACTTTATATTGCCTCCTGTGATAAAGAACTTTATTATGTAGTCTGTCGCTTTTATGTCTTCCTCATCACAGGTTCGTACAAAGCTTATTTTCCACACACTAATAGATCATACATATTAGAGAGCAATTTTTATTGCTTGCACCGATGACAACTTACTTGAAGGATCTTATTCAATCCATAGGTAGGTATGGTGGACTCTCATGGCAAAACTGGTTTGGAGGTGTATGGATGCACAAGTAGTATCTCTACTTGGTGCTGGAGTTTTGGCTAAAATGAGGTGGAAGCAATCGTCACATGCTAAGGGATCTCTAATCATATAACATTGTTTGGAATCAACCAAACACAACTCATTATGTTGTCTTCCTTGTCCAACATCTACTCCTAAGCATGTAATAGTTTGGTGGGTGCTCACAATTGTAAAAAGTGTCTAAGATGATATATTTATATGTGAACCTCTCTTTCCTTATTACTTCTTATTAATTGCAACAATGACTGAGGTCTATGTTGATTTATTCTCAACAAGTTTCAATCATCATACGTGTCATAAGTGAAGTTATCACTTTCCATAAGATCGTCTCATGATCTTTCATGCTATCGTTCTTTTCATACTTTTTGATCATGGCACAAAGCAAAGCCCTTGACTAAGACACTCTTTATTTTATAGCTCGTAAGCTCGAATACATCGGGGGAGAGACAAAAGCAAAAGACTCAAACTAAAAACTAAAGAATTATTCCTCTAAAAGAAGAAATAAAAACTGAAAAGGAAAGAACTAAAACAAAGGTAAAAGGAAAATATATAAAGGTGATACGATACCACGGCAACTCCCCCAAGCTTAGCAGAAGCCAAGGGGATTGCCCATACCAATGCTTAGTTGTCTTCCTTTGGTGGTGATGGTGGTGTTGTTGGAGCAGTCTTGAGCTTGTCTAATTTCCACTTGAGCAAAAAGTTTTGCTCCCTTAGATTGTCATTTTCCTCCTCAAGTTTCAAAACTCTATGGCAAAGCTCCTGCTTACTCTCCTGCAAGAAATGAGAAGGGATAAACAAGGTCTTAGGCTTCTTCCTATGGTCAGGGAGGCTTAACTTCTTGAACTCCACATGAGTGTTTGCAGGTTGAGGTAGAGGAGCCTCCTCTTCATCGGAACTCGTTTGCTCCTTCCCTATGGGCTCATAGTCCTCTTCCTCATTAGTGGTCCATCCATATGGTTCCAAGTCCCCATTAATCCTAGAGTTAGCACGATCATGGACCACATAGATCTCTTCTTCTGAATCTTGAGAAGACATCTTGACCTAAATCTGTGGCAAACAACAAGCTCGAAACAAAAACAGAGGAAATCTACACGATACGGAGATCAAAACCTTCGGGCGACTATATATTGATTTTTATTTGGGCCAGAAGGAGTCCTCCGCAAGAAAATGGAGTCTGTGAGGCACACGAGGTGCCCACAAGCTTGCCCACCGCCACCAGGGGGTGGTGGCGGAGTCGGCCCTTGTGGCTGCCTCGTTTGCTCTCCGGACTGCTTTTTATTTTTCTAACTTTCCAAAAATTCCAAAACGGAAGAAATTTCCTATTGGAAAAGTATCGGAGTCCAATTTCTTGCCGAAATAGATACATCTTCGTTTTCAAGGTCTCAAACAGGCTGATAAACATCCCTTATGTACTCCTCTGGAGTTATGACATTGATGATATTGGTCTCAACATTTATGGGAGTACCAGAGATGTAATGCTTGATTCTTTGCCCATTTACCACTCTAGGAAAATTTCCTTCCGTGTTATTGATTTTGATGTTACCGGAACGATATACTTCCTCGACAACATAGTGACCTTCCCATTTAGAGAGAAGCTTGCCTACAAAGAATCTCAAACGAGAATTGTATAGCAAGACATAATCACCTACGTTGAACTCTCGTTTCTGTATTCGTTTGTCGTGCCATTTCTTAACCTTTTCCTTGAACAACCTGGCATTCTCGTATGCCTGGGCCCTCCATTCATCTAAGGAGCTGATATCAGACAACCGCTTCTCACCGGCAAGTTTGAAATCAAAGTTGAGCTCTTTGATTGCCCAATAAGCTTTGTGTTCCAGCTCAAGAGGTAAATGACAGGCCTTACCGTAAACCATTTTATACGGTGACATGCCCATGGGATTCTTATAAGCAGTCCTATAAGCCCATAGTGCATCGTCAAGTTTGCTAGACCAGTTCTTTCGAGATCTATTGACGGTGTTTTGTAGGATGAACTTGATCTCCCTATTACTCAACTCAACTTGACCACTAGACTGAGGATGATAAGGAGATGCAACTCTATGGTTGACATCATACTTAGCTAGCATCTTGCGGAAAACACCATGAATGAAGTGTGAACCGCCATCTGTAATCAAATATCTAGGGACTCCAAATCTTGGGAATATGACTTCTTTAAGCATCTTAATAGAGGTGTGGTGATCAGCATTTTCAGTGGGGATAGCTTCTACCCACTTACTAACGTAATCCACAGAAACTAAGATGTGAGTGTACCCATTGGAACTCGGGAAGGGTCCCATATAATCAAAGCCCCAGACATCAAATGGTTCAATGACAAGTGAATAGTTCATAGGCATTTCTTGACGCTTGCTGATGTTCCCTATTATTTGGCATTCATCACAAGACAAGACAAACTTACGGGCATCCTTGAAGAGAGTGGGCCAATAGAAACCTGATTGCAATACCTTATGGGCAGTTCTATCTCCAGCATGGTGTCCTCCGTAGGCTTCGGAGTGACACTTCTGCGGGATCTGTCCCTGTTCATGTTCAGGCATACAATGTCTAATAACACCATCTACTCCTTCCTTATAAAGGTGAGGATCATCCCAAAAGTAGTGTCTCAAATCAAAGAAGAATTTCTTCTTTTGCTGGTAGGTGAAACTGGGTGGTATGTATTTGGCTATGATATAGTTTGCATAATCGGCATACCACGATGCACTAAGTGAAGTGCGGATGACATTTAATTGCTCATCAGGAAAGTTGTCATCAATTGGTAGTGGGTCATCAAGGACATTCTCTATCCTAGACAAGTTATCTGCTACAGGGTTATCAGCACCCTTTCGGTCAACGACGTGCAAATCAAATTCCTGTAGCAGGAGAACCCATCTGATCAGCCTAGGCTTAGCGTCCTTCTTCTCCATGAGGTACTTAATAGAAGCAATCATCAAAGGAAGACCCGTAAAAGGTGAAGTCATCCATGAAAACCTCGACAATCTTTTCACAAAAGTCAGAGAATATAGCCATCATACATCTTTGGAAGGTGGCAGGTGCATTACATAAGCCAAAAGGCATATGTCTATAGGCAAAGGTACCGAAAGGGCAGGTGAAAGTGGTTTTCTATTGATCAGGTTGTACAACAGATATTTGCGACAAACCTGAATAACCTTCTAGAAAGCAGAAGTGTGTGTTTTGATAGCCTTTCTATCATTTGGTCGATGAACGACAAAGGATAATGATCTTTCCTGGTTGCCTTGTTCAGTTTCCGGAATTCTATCACCATTCTATAGCCGGTAATAATCCTTTGTGGGATTAGTTCATCCTTATCATTAGGAACGACGGTGATACCTCCCTTCTTAGGTACGCAATGTACAGGACTTACCCAATCACTATGAGCAACAGGATAAATGATTCCTGCTTCCAGAAGCTTTAATATTTCTTTTCTAACGACCTCTTTCATCTTAGGATTTAATCTCCTTTGATGATCAGCAACTGGTTTAATCTCAGGATCGGTTTTAATCTTGTGCTGACATAGAGTACGACTAATACCCTTAAGATCATCAAGAGTATATCCAATAGCAGCGCGGTGCTTCCTCAGAGTTTTTAGTAACTTCTTCTCTTCGCGCTCTGAGAGGAGAGCACTAATAATGACAGGATATATCGCCTTCTCATCAAGATAGGCATACTTAAGAGTATCCGGCAACTGTTTAAGCTCGAACACAGGATCACCTTTTGGTGGGGGAGAATCCCCAAGCAGTTCAACAGGCAGGTTATTCTTGAGAATAGGATATTGTTCTAAGACAATTTTATCTATCTCATCTCTCTCCTCCATATGCATATCATTTTCATGCTCAAGCAGATATTTCTCTAAAGGATCCGTAGGAGGTACGACAATAGAGGCAAGAGCAATGATTCATCCCTACCAGACGACTCTCTTTCATGGGTTTGTCTTCCAAACTTGGAGAAATTAAATTCATGAGACACACCCTCGAAACTTACTGTGACAGTCTGCTTAATGCAATCAATGTGAGCATTGACAGTGTTGAGAAAGGGTCTACCGAATATGATGGGACAAAAGCTATCTTCTGAAGTACCAACGACGAGGAAATCAGTAGGATACTTCGTATTACCACACGTCTACGTCTCTCACAATTCCCAAAGGGCACATAGTGTCTCTATTAGCTAGCGTAATAGTGACGTCAATGGGTTCTAACTCAGCAAGTGCAATCTCATCTTTTAGTTCATCATATAGAGAACGGGGTATGGCACTAACACTAGCTCCCATATCATATAAACCATGGTAACAGTGACCTCCTATCTTAACAGAAACAACGGGCAGGCCAACTACAGGTCCGTATTTGTCTTTCGCGTGAGGTTTAGCAATTCTAGCGGAGTCCTCACAGAATTTGATAACATGCCCATCTATGTCTTCGGCTAAGAGATCTTTGATAATAGCAACAGTAGGTTCAACTCTAATCTCCTCAGGGGGTGCAACTGGTCTAATGTAACCCCTACGTATCACAGTTGGAGCTTTAGAATAATCCTTTATCCTAGTAGGGTATGGTGGTTTCTCAGTGTAAGCACAAGGAACAACATGATCACTAAAAGCTATGATTTTCTCCTCAACTAGATTGGTTTTGACTATGTTGCTTTCTAAAGGAGGATAATATTTAAACCACTTCTCTTTGGGAAGATCAACATGAGCAGCAAAAGATTCACATAGAGAAGCTACTATCTCAGAGTCAAGTCCATACTTAGCGCTAAAATCTCTAGAAGTGTTTGTCTCAACAAAAGATTTAACGCAATCAAACTGGAAATTCATACCTGACTCCTTACCTTCCTCCAGCTCCCAATCTTTAGAGTTGCATTTGATTCTCTCCAATAAATTCCACTTGTGATCAATATCCTTCTTCATTAAAGAACCGGCACAAGAAGTGTCAAGCATGGTACGATCTTCATGAGAAAGCCGAGCATAAAAGTTTTGAGTGATGATTTCTCTTGAGAGCTCAAGATTGGGACATGAATGTAGCATTTATTTAAGCCTCCCCCAAGCATGAGCTATGCTTTCCCTTTCACGAGACCAAAAGTAATAAATAAAGTTCCGATCACGATGTACTAAATGCATAGGATAGAACTTTTGATGAAATTCCAATTTCAACCGATTGTAGCCCAATGATCCAGTATCGTCACATAGCCTATACCATGTCAACGCCTTATCCTTAAAAGATAAAGGAAAGACTTTCTTCTTTACCTCATCCTCGGGCAAACCTGCAAGCTTAAATAAACCACAAACTTCATCTACATAGATTAGATGCAAGTCTGGATGTGAAGATCCATCTCCTGTGAAAGGATTAGCCAACAGTTTCTCAAGCATACCCAAAGGAATTTCATAAAAGATATTTTCAGTAGGTACCTCAGGTTGAGGAGCAACTCCTCGTGCTTCCGTTCGTGGTGAAGATACCCCGAACAAACTCCTCAAAGGAAGAGTTTCCATAGTGACAAGAGACAATAAAGTTCAGCACAGTAAATAAATGTTTCCATACCAATTTCCACTTACCAAAGGCGCTTCACTCCCCGGCAACGGCGCCAGAAAAGAGTCTTGATGACCCACAAGTATAGGGGATTAATCGTAGTCCTTTGGATAAGTAATAGTGTCGAACCCAACGAGGAGCAGAAGGCTCTGATAAACGGATTTTAGCAAGGTAATAACTGCAAGCACTGAAAGTAGCGGTAACAAGTGATTGTGTAGCGAGGTGAAACGTAGCAAGCAAAGAGTAACAAGTAACAAGTAGTAGCAACGGTGCAGCAAGTGGCCCAATCCCTTTTGTAGCAAGGGACAAGCCTGAACAAAGTCTTAAAGGAGGAAAAACGCTCCCGAGGACACACGGGAATTTCTGTCATGCTAGTTTCATCATGTTCATATGATTCGCGTTTGTTACTTTGATAGTTTGATATGTGGGTGGACCGGCGCTTGGGTACTTCCCTTACTTGGACAAGCATACCACTTATGATTAACCTCCCTCGCAAGCATTCACAGCTACAAATGAATAATTAAGACAAAGTCTAACCATAGCATTAAACTAGTGGATCCAAATCAGCCCCTCACGAAGCAACGCATAGACTGGGTTTAAGCTTGTGTCACTCCAGCAACCCATCATCTACTTACTACTTCCCAATGCCTTCCTCTAGGCCCAAATATGGTGAAGTGTTATGTAGTCGACGTTCACATAACACCACTAGAGGAAAAACAACATACAACAAATCAAAATACCGAACGAATATCAAATTCACATGCCTATTATCAGCATGACTTATCCCATGTCCTCAGGAACAAAAGTAACTACTCACAAGACATAATCATAATCATGACCAGAGGTGTAATGAATAGCATCAAGCATCTGAACATAAACTCTTTGACCAAGTAATCCAACTAGCATCAACTAAAAATAGTAATCAACACTACTAGCAACCTTACAAGTACCAATCGGAGTTGCGAGACGAAGATTGGTTACAAGAGATGAACTAGGGATTGGAGAGGAGATGGTGTTGATGAAGATGCCTCCCCTCCGACGAGAGGAGTGTTGGTGCTGACGATGGCGATGATTTCCCCCTCCGGGAGGGAAGTTTCCCCGGCAGGATCGTCCTTCCAGAGCTCTAGATTGGATCTGCTCAAGTTCCGCCTCATGGCGGCGGAAAATCCACGAAAAAGCTCCCTCTTGATTTTTCCCAGTCCAGGACGCTTCATATAGCAAAAGAGGGGGGCTAGTGGGCCTTTAGGCAGCCGACAAGCCTTCCCTGCGCCACTAGGGGGTGGTGGCGGTGGGCAAGCTTGTGGGGGCCTGGTGGCCCCCCTCCGGTAGTTCTTTCGCCAAGTATTTTTAATATATTCCAGAAAAAATCCACGTAAATTTTCAGGGCATTTGGAGATGTGCAGAATAGTGGACTAGGATTTGCTCCTTTTCCAGTCCAGAATTCCAGCTGCCTGAATTCTTCCTCTTCAAATAAACCTTGAAAAATAAGAGAGAAAAGGCATAAATATGGTACCACAAGTAATATAACAGCCCAAAAAGCAATAAATATCAACATGAAAGCATGATGCAAAATGGACGTATCAGAGAACGAGGCGGCCAACTCTCTGGCCGGCCACGCAATCCCTGCCGGTTAGAGTCGAGACGGTTACCTCTTCCTGACCGGCTTGGTCAAGCCAGCCGGCTAGGAACGAGGCGGTCGTGCCCAAGCCGGCTAACCAAGCAGGCTAGCCGGTCAGGGATCACAAGTCACATTAGATCATAGGTCAGGATGAGACCCTACGATTAAAGGTAGCTATGCGTCAGCAAAGGTACTGGATCAAAGTGCCCGGCAGGTACAAGCGTCGGCGGCCACGCCGCTGACCTACCCCGGCACTGATCCATCACCTAGCATAGTGTCGGACCATCACACTCCCACTCCATAACTGCACTCGGCGTGGGGAACAGTGGAGGCGGTCGTACCACCTGCCCATGACGAATCTCGCTGGACCACACTCGACGTACAGCGCGTTCTCGGCGTCAACCTTACCCGAGAGCATCATTGGCCAGCCGGCGGGTCCCACAGCCAATCGAGACCATGCAGCCGGGGGGCCCCTCAAGCGACAAGACAAGACTCTCGTGGGCCCCTGGTCAGCCGGCGAGGCTGCCAGCCGGGTCCCACTCTTGTACCCTTTATCCATATTGTAGGCCGGCGGGTTCATCTATAAAACCCCCCGGTCACCCTCCATGCTGGAGGACGGTCAAACAACACTTCACATCCACCGACCACATAGAGAGAGGCAGAGACGAGCCGGCTGCTCCCCTCTTCCTCCTCCCAACACAGCTTCAGGAGCAACCTTGTAATCCATTCAAACACATCAAACACTCCTGCAGGACTAGGGGTCTTATCTCTACGGAGAGCCCTGAACCTGGGTACATCGTGCGTTCCATGCTTGTACCAACCTCGTTCCCATCGCCCTCCTTTGTCCCTTCGGTTCTCACCGACTTTATCCTACCTATGGCATATGTTGTGAGTATTCACCGACATTTGGCGCCCACCATGGGGCCGATCGCGACATCGTCTGGCTTTACGCGTTGGGCGGGGCCCCGCACCTACGCCACCAGATGCATCGCATCCGGATCGGTCTGCATGCCCATGGAGCCCGCTTTCGACGAGGCAACACCGATGATGATCGACGTCCCCGTCAACCATGCGGATTCGGCTGAAGATTCTGATGACGAGGCGCTTCCTAGCGTCGTCGTCGTTGCTATGGAGAACCTCAGCATTCTCTTTAGCGACTTACGTCTCAACGACGGTCCTCGCTACTTCGGCGAGGACTTCGACGTTGAGGCGCTCTGCGCGAGCTTTAGCAGGCTCTCTATCGCTGAGACGCCTGCCCATGACATGTACCCCAGCAACGTCCTCGTCTTCGAAGGCCCTCTGCCGTCGGTGGGGTTCTTCACCCCATACCATGTCGCCACCGTCTCCAACGTCATGGAGGTGATGGTTATTGGCGCTCGCACCAGCGCGGCTCATGGCAAGGCATCAGCGAACGCTGGTGAGCCCATTGTTGCCACTGTTGATACTCTTTAGGATGCCATCGTCGGCCTGAAAACACCCGTTGCTGCTTCCGCAAACCCTAGCGACGCCCGGGCCTCACTGGAGGAGGCTCGCAAGCGTATCTTGGAGGAGGGCATTGCCGCCGCCTTGGCAAAACGTCGGATGGAGGCCATGCAGCGCGAGTATAACTCCGCATACAGCCTCACTCCGATTTCCGAGGCCCCTAGCCGGCTTGGATCGATCCGCAGCCGCGGCCGGTTTATTGCCGAGGTCCTAGGCGGCGATCAGCCCACAAACAAGACCCCTGCGGCGAACATGCGGGCGACGTAGGCGGCCATGGAGGAGATGGCGAGGAGCGCGCCTTCCAAGAGAAGTGGGTCAAGGATCTCCTTGACGCCGCCAACAAACAGCAGACTCGGCTTGACCCCGGTTAGGCCCAGTCAGAGTCTCCGGGACCCAACTCCGGAGCATGCCGTAACCCTAGCGGTCAGCATCACGCAGAAGGATCTTCCTCGCATCGCACCTCCGGCCGGAGGGGCGAGGGAAGCCAAGATCGGCGCTCCCAGCGCCAGAGCGAGCACACTTCGAGCAGGCGTCGCGGAGGCGACGAGGGCGATTCGGAGTGTGAGGTTCTTCACCCGGGAAGAACTCATGCCTCTGGTTCGTGAGGCGCCTCCCCTCTCGCTACTCGGATTGGCGCTCGCACTCCCCAGGATGATCAGGAAGCCCGCAGGCATCTCGTTGTCCTGGCCCACTCAGCCCTCCAGGAGGAAGACGGCCCCATCGGTCCGGCTTGCTTCGGCCACCGGATCCGAGGGGAGCCATTCCCCCGAGGCTTCACCTTACGCGGGACACGCCCAAATACAACGGCACTGCCAAGCCAAAGGACTGGCTGATCGACTACACCACGGCCGTCGGCATTGCCAGGGGCAACAAGCGCGTAGCGGTCCGCTACGTGCCACTCATGTTCGCCGGCTCGGCTCGGACTTCGCTTAACAGCCTTCCGTCCGACAGCATCAACTCATGGGTGGACTTCGAGGAGGCGTTCGTTCGTAACTTCACTGGCACCTACAAACGCCCTGGTCGGCCTCGCGAGCTGGCCATGTGCGTACAGAGGCCCGACGAACCCCTTCGTGACTACGTCACCCGGTGGACAGAGCTCCGCAACTCCTGCGAGGGGTGCATGAGGTACAAGCCATCCAGTACTTCATCGATGGTTGCCGAGACGGCACCCTCCTCAAGCACAAGCTTATGTGCTCCGAGCCCACGTCCCTGGCGGTGCTCATGGCCAAGGCGGACAAGTACGCCACGGCCGACTCGGCGATGCGCGTTAAAGTGACCGCCTCAGACAAGGCTGTCCCACGCCGGCTACTCCCAAGCCGACTGGAGACGGTCGAGGCGGCCAGAACAACAACAAGCGCAAGGCGGATCAGATGGATTGACGCTCCAATAGCAAGTTGGTAGCCAGCATGGAGGGCGAGACGTCGGCTCCTCAAGCCGGCCCTCCGCGGAAGCGTTCCAACAGGAACAATGCCAACTGGCTGCCCAAGCAGTCCTTCGAGCAACAGCTCAACGCCCCGTGCAAGATACATTCTGGGGCGCATCCATCCAACCACACCCTTCGACAGTGCAGCTTCGCACGCCGGCTGTCGCAAGGGGATGGCCTGCTGGCTCCCCCAGGTGCGCAGGAGGCGCCTCATGCACCGGCTCCTGGTCCTGCTCCGGCTCCGCCGCCGCCGCCTCGCGATGACGGCCACCTCCATGATGACTACCCTCATCAAGATGGAGCATTCGTCGTCTTCACCAGTGAAGGCGACGACAAGCACAGCGTGCGCCAGAGACGGCGCGAGGTAAATGCCACGGTTCCCCCGGTTCCCCAGTACATGCATTGGTCTGACAAACCAATCACATGCAGCCGGGTGGACCATCCTGCGGTGATGGCCAACCCGGGCTCATACGCGCTCGTCCTCGACCCCACCTTCACCTCCAAGAGGCTCACCTGTCGGTTCTCCCGGGTGCTAGTCGATGGCGGCAGCAGCATCAACATCCTCTACCTCGACACTCTCCTCAAGCTCGGGCTCAAGGAGACGGACGTCCTGCCGACCAGTACTGTCTTCCACGGCATCGTGCCTGGGCAGTCTTGCTCGCCCATTGGCAAAATCCAGTTGGACGTCCTCTTCGGCGACAAAGCTCACTTCCACCGAGAGTCCATATGGTTCGACGTAGTGGACCTCAGCAGCCCGTATCACGCGCTGCTGGGCAGACCGGCTCTGGCCAAATTCATGGCTATTCCGCACTACGCCTACCTGAAGATGAAGATACCGGGTCCCAAGGGCATCATCACTGTCGCTGGCGACTACAAGAAGTCGCTCGACTGTGCCCAAGATAGCAACCGCCTCGCCCACGCCCTGGTGATCGCTGAGGAGAAGCGGCAGATCGACCGGCTCGTGGCCCAGGCTACTGAGCAGCCGGCGATTCCTTCTCCTCCGTCCCAGTCGGCCGGCGAGGGCTCTTTCAAGACGGCCAAAGAGACCAAGCAGGTCCCACTCGACCCTGCCAACCCCAAGCACTGCATCACCATCGGGGCTGGCCTCAGCCCCAAATAGGAAGGCGAGCTCGTCGACTTCCTCCGTGAGAATCGGGACATCTTTGCATGGTCCCCAAGGACATGCCGGGTGTTCCGAGGAAGTACGCCGATCACAAACTTCACGTGCGACCGGATGCAAAGCTGGTGAAACAACCTTTGCGCCGCTTCGCCGAGGGGAAGCCTCGCACAATCGGAGAAGAGATCACCCTGCTCCTTGCAGCCGGCTTCATCATGGAGGTTTTCCACCCGGACTGGTTGGCTAATCCTGTCCTGGTGCTGAAGAAGAACAACACCTGGCGAATGTGTATCGACTACACTTGCCTGAATAAGGCATGTCCGAAAGACCCTTTCGCGTTGCCTAGGATAGATCAAGTGATCGACTCCACTGCAGGCTGCGAATTGCTGTCGTTTCTCGATGCTTATTCAGGCTACCATCAAATCAAGCTGGATCCAGCTGATCGCCTGAAGACCTCCTTCATCACGCCCTTCAGGGCCTACTGCTACACCACCATGACGTTCGGTCTGAAGAACGCTGGTGCGACGTTCCAACGCTGCATGCAGCAGTGCCTACTGCCACAGATCGACAGAAACATCCACGTCTATGTGGATGACATCATCGTCAAGACGAAGCAGCACTTCAGCCTCCTTGACGACCCGCGGGAGACGTTCGCCAACCTGCGCGAGTACAAGATCCGGCTCAACCTGGAGAAGTGCGTCTTTGGGGTTCCAGGCAGCAAACTCTTGGGGTTCTTCGTGTCCGCTCGTGCCATCGAGGTGAACCCCGAGAAGATCGGTACCATCGAGCGGATGGTGCGGCCGGCTCAAATCCTAGACGTCCAGAAGTTCGCCGGCTGCCTGGCGTCCCTTAGCCGGTTCGTCAGCCGGCTTGGCGAGAAGGCCCTTCCACTCTACCAGCTCATTAAGAAGACGATGAAATTTGAGTGGAACGACCAGGCGGGCGAACCCTTCCGCGACCTCAAGCGGGTCATCTCGAGCCTGCCAATCTTGGTAGCACCGGCTGAAAGGGAACCTATACTCATATACATTGCAGCGGCCACCCGCGTGGTTAGTGTAGTGTTGGTAGTTCAACGCAAGGAGGAGGGCAAGGTAATGTCAGTACAACGCCCTGTCTACTACCTCAGCGAGGCCTTGTCCGCCTCCAAGCAGAACTACCCACATTACCAAAAAATGTGTTATGGTGTTTACCTTGCTGCAAAGAAGTTGAACCAATACTTCCAAGAGCATGCCATCACTGTGGTGAGCACTGCTCCACTTTCAGAGATCATGGGAAACCGTGATGCAACGGGCAGGATTACCAAATGGTCCATCACCATGGCGGACTATGATATTCGTTACGAGCCTCGCACCGCCATCAAATCTCAGGTGGTGGCCGACTTCTTAGACGAGTGGGCCGAGACCCAGTTCGAGTCGCCGCATCTAGACTCTACGCATTGGCGGATGCACTTCGATGGCTCGAAGATGCGGACGGGTCTGGGAGCCGGCATAGTCTTGACGTCTCCGAAAGGAGACCAACTCAAGTATGCTCTCCAGATCCACTTCGCCGCCTCCCACAACGTCGCCGAGTACGAAGCACTGGCTCACGGCCTCCGGCTCACCAAGGAGATTGGCATCCGGCGGCTCATATGCTTCGCCGACTCAGACTTCGTGGTACAACAAGTTTCTAGCGAATGGGACGCCAGGGACGCCAACATGGCAAGCTACCGCTTCCTCATCCAGCAGCTCAGCGGCCCCTTCGAGGGTTGTGAGTTCCACCACGTTCGTAGAGCAAACAATGAGGCGGCTGATACACTGGCAAAAATTGGCTCCATGAGACAGGCTATCCCAGCCGGCGTCTCCCTCAAGCAACTCCATAAGCCGTCTATCAGGTCGTCTCCTGAGTCGGCATGGATCTTCATGCCGGCTGACTCTATTGTGCAAGCGCCGTCGGCTCCACCAGCTACGTCGGCTACAGCTCCTATGCCGGCTATGTTGGCCACGCCGACTCCAATAGCGGCACCGGCTGAATCTACGGTGCAAGCGCCGTCTGCTCCACCAGCTGTGCCGGCTACAACTTCTATGTCGGCTACGCTGGCTACGCTGACTCCAATAGCGGCACCGGCTACAACAACAACTCCGGCTCCGTCCTACCTCGAATCCTATCGTCTCGGCACCCAGTGGGTGGACGTCATGGAGGTTGACGGCGAGCCAGCTGCCACTGCAGCACCAGAGACACCTCGTCTCGAGTCCACGACCGCTGCTTCACCAAGCACCGGGGCTGCAGAAGCCCCTAATAGTCAGGTCGAGGCGGAACCAGCCCTTGTGTCGGCTCCGTCATGGGCTCAACCTATCGTGACCTTCCTCCTTCGCGCGAGCTTCCTCAAGACGAGGCGGAGACGAGGCAGATCCAGCGTAGGTCTGCAGCCCACGCCATCATCAATTGCGAGCTGGTGCGGCGTAGCGTGACGAGCGTGTTCCAGCGCTGCATCGAATCAGAAAAGGGACAGGAGATCCTCACAGACATTCACCAGGGGGAGTGCGGGCATCATGCCGCCTCTACAACCCTCATGGCCGAGGCATTTCGCCATGGATTCTACTGGCCCACGGCCCTTGAGGAGGCCGTGGATCTGGTCGACAAATGCGAAGGTTGCCATTTCTTCAGCGCAAAGAGCCACATGCCGCCTTCGGCCCTCAAAGCCATCCCCCTGTCATGGCCGTTCGCCGTCTGGGGGCTGGACATGGTAGGACCATTCAAGACGGCTCGTGGTGGCATGACCCATCTCTTGGTAGCCGTCGACAAATTCACGAAGTGGATCAAAGCCAGGCCTATCAAGAAGCTTGACGGCCCCACGGCTGTCAAGTTCATCACGGACATCTCTGTTCGATATGGCGTCCCCCACAGCATCACCACCGACAATGGCACCAACTTCGCCAAAGGCGCTCTAGCGCTCTACTGCTCCAAGGTAGGCATCCGGCTCGACTTGGCATCAGTGGCACATCCCCAGTCGAATGGCCAAGCGGAGAGGGCCAACGGCCTGATCCTGGCCGGCATCAAGCCAAGACTGGTGGTACCACTTGTCAGGTCGGCCGGCTGCTGGATCGAAGAATTGCCGGCTGTACTATGGAGCCTCCGCACCACGCCCAACTGGTCGACCGGCTTCACTCCGTTCTTCCTCGTAGATGGGTCCGAGGATATTATCCCCATAGATATCAAGTTCGACTCGCCTCGGGTCACCTTATACACGGAAACGGAGGCGAAGGAGGCAAGAGAAGATGGTGTGGACCTCCTCGAAGAAGCAAGGGACTTGGCCTTGAGCCAGACGGCCATCTACCAACAGAAGCTGAGATACTACCACAGCAAAAAGATCAAGCATCTCTCTTTCAGGGAGGGAGACTTGGTCCTCAGAAGAATCCAGCGCACTGTCGGCCAGCACAAGCTCTCATCCCCATGGGAGGGACCCTTCATCATCAGTAGGGCGTTGTACAACAACGCTTACTACTTGATCGATGCCCAAAAGCCAAGGAAGCGCAAGAGGGATGACTCCGGCCAGGAGACGGAACGTCCATGGAACGCGGTGTTGCTTCGCCCGTTCTACTGCTAGAAGGCAAGTACCAAACACGGAAAGAGCATGCACAAATGTATCTTTCTCCCTCTTCTGGGATCTTCGATGAATGCAATAGAAAGAGCATGCCTCATGCTTCTTTTTAGAATTCATATCTAGAGTGCTCACTCTGCGACGCCCCTTGCTGGCTCTAATAAGCTCGCTAGCCGCCCGGACGCCTTCCCTATGTTGTAGAAGAACACATAGTGTAAGCCGGACCGATCCCTGGTCACCTCGTATCAGCTTGCAGACCAGCTCCGGCCGTCCGGCTTGCGAGGCGACGCCAGGTAAGGCCGGATGCATGCAAAGTTCGACTACAAAAGGGTTGCCGGCTCGGGTTGGCTCGATCAAATTTACGATCTCATTCAGGCCGGCCTCTGCTGGTTTATGTCTAAATCTTTAAGTCCTGATGGCTTCGAAAAATCGAAGTCCTTTGTTCCAAGGCCAGAAACCTCGACCCAGTCACAGACCGACTCTCGGCTGTCGGGCTGGCAGGGTGGAAACTCAGAAATACAGGGATTGGAGAAAAAGAAGTCAACCAGGAATCAAAAAGATAAAGATATAAAACAGCACACATGGCAATACGAATATAATGCTGAATACATACATTCAAAATGCATTGGCCCACGGCCGAGGTTCATTACACCCCCCCCAATGGGTGGAACTGTTGGACTGACAAGAAAGAAAATTGCAGACAACAAACAGGACAACGGCTACGGGGCTGCGGCCTCATCGGTCGCCCCGGCTGCTGCTCCTGAAGTGGTGGCTTCACCATCCTCAGCTGCTCCCGAGGCGGTTGCGCCGTCTCCTTCGCGAGCGCTCCTGGCTCCATCCTCACGGGAGTCGGCATACGCCGCACCGCTGGATGCGACAGTAGTATCCACACCGTGGGCCGTCTCGGCGGAGCTGCCATCAGGGTCATAGGGCTGAATGCCGTGCAGATCTTCAGGGATCACACCGCCATCTTCACCCCGCTCCAAAACGAGTTCGTCCCCTGCGGCGTACTCGGCGATGCCGCTGGCCCTCACACGCAACACCTCCTCCACAGCCTGCAGCTCCGCCTCTGAGTCGTCGCGTTGAGCGACGAGCTTGCCCAAGTCCAGGTTTTGATACCAGGACTTGTCCAAGCGCAAGGCCATGTAGGCTCCAGCACGCGCGGCCGAGGCGCGCCAGGCATCTAGGTGTTCATCGCCAGCTGCAAGCCAGCGGGCGAGTAAGCTCATCGACGTCGGCTCCACGCCAGACGGCCACAGGGCCGCCACCATCGACGAGCCCGCGACATGGAGCCGAATCACAGACTCGCCCAGGGCGTATAGGCTGGCCCGGAGACCCACTCCGATCTCCTCCACGCTCCAGCCGGAGGTAGCATCTACCTCCTGCCCGACCGCGCGGCGCTCCTCACGGCTCACCTCGATGGCCGTGTCGTCCGCGCCCTAGGTCTAAGGAAAGAGGCCTGAGACAGGAAAAGAGGAGCAGAAGCAAGTAAGAGGAGAAGACGGCCAAGAAAGCTCGAGACAAACCCAAAAAAGAAAGAGACTCTTGATGGAAGGCGCCATCGGTCTCATTGGCGCTCTCCAGGACCTCGCGCTCCCGCACCTTGCTCGCTTGAGTAAGGCGGGCGACTTCGTCCTGGTGAGTCGCTGCAGAATCCAGGGCCTTGACTAGCTACGCCTGCTTCTGGACAAGGGCCTCCTCCTTCTCTCTCAAGGCGGCGTCCTTGAGCTTCATCTCCTCAAGATGAGCCAACGCGAGGCGTTCCATGTCGGCAGAGTGGGAGGCGTCCTTCTCCTGGAGCTTACCGCGCAGCTGCTCCAGCTCGACCTGGCTGGCCGCCTCGAGCTCCTTCTTCTCCGTCTGGAGAAGAGCCAGTTGCTCCTGGAGCCGGTCACCAGCGCCTCGCAGGGCGTCCCGCTCCATGGCAACTTCGCCCAGCCAGACTTCGAGCCCGGTGATCTGGACATCGGCCGCGTGGTGTTGAGTTCGCAGCTCATTATAAGCTTGCGCCTGAGCATCATAAAGCTCCTCCAAAAAGCAAAAGAAGAAGCAAGAATAAGATTCGTCCTGGTTAAGACATAACCAGCCCAATTCTCGGGGGCTACACCCAGTGGGTGCGCTAGCACGCCCCCACTAAAGAAGCAAAACAAGAAAAGAAGCTCAAAGAGATTCGGCCCGGCCGACGATCGGCCGACCCGATTCTCGGGGGCTACACCGAGTGGGTGCGCTATCACGCCCCCACTGACGCAAGAAGAAGAAAGGGAAAAAAATTCAAAGCCAAGATGAGGCACTTACCCTGTTGCGAGCCTCCAGGCGCTCCAAGTCGCCGCTCGCCACACGGGCTGTCTGCTCCACCTTGGTCCGGCTGCTGGAAAACAGCGACACCAACTTCGGGACACCGGTGAGCGCAGTGCTGGCATGCAGTCGCACGCACGCCGAATTGGCCGCCCGCCACGACTTCATGGGCCAGCTCCCGACCCGGCCTCCAGCTCCCGACGCAGCTGGATCGTGGTGGGGAACGACGATGGCGCCGGCTCCGGGTGCCGGCTCGACGGCCGGCGCTGCCTCCTCAACGGGAGGTGGATGGGCCACACCTGGCGCACCTGGGGCCGCGTCCAGGATCAGTTCCTATGCGTCGAGCGCCGCCTCAGCCCGAGGGGAGTCGGGGATTGTCTCCAAGTCCACCGGCTCGGAAGCGTCCGGCTCAGAGGGCTGGGCCCCCTCAGCCCTCGGGGCGTGCCTTAGGGCCGCCTCGCTAGCTGGCTCCTCCACGCGAGCATGCGCCGAGGGGTCATGTCTAGACTTTGTACGCTTATCCGCCGGCTTCTCGGCCCGGCTGGGGCGAGACTGGCCCTCGGCCGTCTTCCCCGCGGCCGCATCCCACCGGCGCTTGGACTGCTCCTCAAGCTCCCTCTGGGCAGCATCGACTGCTGCCCAGCTAGCCCGCTCGACTGCGGAGACGTTGTCTTCCTCCACGTCCTCCGCCTCCCTATCGAGCAACATTGTTAAGGAACAAAGCTTCCCAGAGGATAAACGAAGAAAAGGGGGATGAAATCTTACCCCGCGACCATGGGCACCTGCCTCCTGCCGGCACCACAGCGCTTCTTGGCGCCGCCTGCCCGTGCTCTGGCTGGAAGACCCGGCGCCAGGCGCTTAGGAGACGGCCTGGAAGCTCTAGCACCCTTGCCCTTCTTCCCGGCCGTCTCGTCAACGACGGTTGCCCCGGCCCTTTGACGGTGACCGCGCGTCAATGGGGGTTGGTGACCTCCTCCACCCCGTCGGAGTGCTCCTCGAAGGCTGCACCAGAAAGAAATGAGGGAGTCTCATCGTCATCCGTCCAATCTGCGACGGAGGGCCACGGATACTCACCAAATGGCTCTGTCCCCTCCGATTCTAGGGCGTTCTCCGAGCTTGCGGAGGAGTCCGAGTGGGACTCGATCACACCCTCATCCTCAATCTCCGAGGCGTCGGACACATCCATGTCGGGAGCAGGTGGACGGAGGGACCCCTACAGCTTCTGGAACATCTACGGAAAAGGATTCGACAGTCGGCTCAACGAGACGGCCAGTCGCAAGATGAACAGCAAAGAACAAAGAAACCTCTTACCATTGGAGGCGGACGCGACCTGTTGAAGGGGGTCATCCCCCATGACCAGTTCCCGCTGTCGTCCATGTGAGCAGTGGAGATAATGTTCACCCTTCGCGCTACCGCGCTAGGGGTGAACCTCTTGGTTGACAGCCTGCAGGGATCATGTCGGCCGCTCATCTCGCAGACCAGATGTGGCCGCCTCTGCAGCGGCAAGATCCGGCGGGTCACCATGGTGGTGAGCAGGTCGCGGCTGAGGAGGCTGTTCTTTTCCAGGATCTCGAGGTGGGCGCAGATCAGCGCCACCTCGGGAATCGGCTTGGCTCGCCCCCCAGTTCAACTTCGTCGGCGGGTCGATGTTGAACGGGGGCATGTTGAGGGCGTCCTGGGCGAGGTTGGCATTCTTCACCTAGAATAAGCCCCTCTTCCACTGCTTGATGGACTCCTGCAGCGGCATCTGGGGGAAGCTAGACTTCGAGGAATGATGCACCAGCGCGGCTCCGCACGGCGTCATCGAGCGCGGTCCGGCGAGCTTCTCCACCTCAGACTTCTCCATGGCGATGGATTGTTGCTTGAAGAAGAACAAGCTGCACCAAAGATCGACGCGGGGCTCGATCCCCACATAGCCCTCGCACAGGACCACAAAGGCCGACAGCTGCAATATGGCATTTGGCACCAGGTGATTGTTGGAAATATGCCCTAGAGGCAATAATAAATTAGTTATTATTATATTTCTTAGTTCATGATAATCGTTTATTATCCATGCTATAATTGTATTGATTGGAAACACAATACTTGTGTGGATACATAGACAAAACACTGTCCCTAGTAAGCCTCTAGTTGACTAGCTCGTTGATCAAAGATGGTCAAGGTTTCCTGGCCATAGGCAAGTGTTGTTACTTGATAATGGGATCACATCATTAGGAGAATCATGTGATGGACTAGACCCAAACTAATAGACGTAGCATGTTGATCGTGTCATTTTGTTGCTACTGTTTTCTGCGTGTCAAGTATTTGTTCCTATGACCATGAGAACATATAACTCACTGACACCGGAGGAATGCTTTTTGTGTATCAAACGTCGCAACGTAACTGGGTGACTATAAAGATGCTCTACAGGTATCTCCGAAGGTGTTAGTTGAGTTAGTATGGATCGAGACTGGGATTTGTCACTCCGTATGACGGAGAGGTATCTCGGGGCCCACTCGGTAATACAACATCACACCCAAGCCTTGCAAGCAATGTGACTTAGTGTAAGTTGCGGGATCTTGTATTACGAAACGAGTAAAGAGACTTGCCGGTAAACGAGATTGAAATAGGTATACGGATACTGACGATCGAATCTCGGGCAAGTAACATACCGAAGGACAAAGGGAATGACATACGGGATTATATGAATCCTTGGCACTGAGGTTCAAACGATAAGATCTTCGTAGAATATGTGGGATCCAATATGGGCATCCAGGTCCCGCTATTTGATATTGACCGAGGAGGCACTTGGGTCATGTCTGCATAGTTCTCGAACCCACAGGGTCTGCACACTTAAGGTTCGACGTTGTTTTATACGTATTTGAGTTATATGGTTGGTTACCGAATGTTGTTCGGAGTCCCGGATGAGATCACGGACGTCACGAGGGTTTCCGGAATGGTCCGGAAACGAAGATTGATATATAGGATGACCTCATTTGATTACCGGAAGGTTTTCAGAGTTATCGGGAATGTACCGGGAATGACGAATGGGTTCCGGGAGTTCACCGGGGGGGCAACCCACCCCGGGGAAGCCCATCGGCATTGGGGGTGGTGCACCAGCCCTTAGTGGGCTGGTGGGACAGCCCAAAAGAGCCCTATGCGCCATAAGAAAAAAAATCAAAGAGAAAAGGAAAAAAAAGAGGAGGTGGGAAAAAGGGGAAGGACTCCTCCTTCCAAACCTAGTTGGACTCGGTTTGGAAGGGGAGGGCTGCCCCCCTTGGCTCGGACGAAGCCCTTAGGGGTCCTTGGACCCCAAGGCAAGGCTCCACCTCTTCACCCTATATATACGGAGGTTTTAGGGCTGATTTGACACAACTTTGCCACGGCGGCCCATAACCAACATATCTCCACGGTTTTACCTCCAGATCGCGTTTCTGCGGAGCTCGGGCGGAGCCCTGCTGAGACGAGATCATCACCAACCTCCGGAGCGCCGTCACGCTGCCGGAGAACTCTTCTACCTCTCCGTCTCTCTTGCTGGATCAAGAAGGCCGAGATCATCGTCGAGATGTACGTGTGCTGAACGCGGAGGTGCCGTCCGTTCGGCACTAGATCGTGGGACTGATCGCGGGACGGTTCGCGGGGCGGATCGAGGGACGTGAGGACGTTCCACTACATCAACCGCGTTCACTAACGCTTCTGCTGTACGGTCTACAAGGGTACGTAGATCACACATCCCCTCTCGTAGATGGACATCACCATGATAGGTCTTCGTGCGCGTAGGAAAATTTTTGTTTCCCATGCGACGTTCCCCAACAGTGGCATCATGAGCTAGGTTCATGTGTAGATGTCTTCTCGAGTAGAACACAAAAGTTTTTGTGGGAGGTGATGTGCGTTTTGCTGCCCTCCTTAGTCTTTTCTTGATTCCACGGTATTGTTGGATTGAAGCGGCTTGGACCGACATTACTCGTACGCTTACGAGAGGCTGGTTTCCTCGCTACGAGTAACCCCATTGCTCAAAGATGACTGGCAAGTGTCAGTTTCTCCAACTTTGGTTGAATCGGATTTGACCGAGGAGGTCCTTGTATAAGGTTAAATAGCAATTCATATATCTCCGTTGTGGTGTTTGCGTAAATAAGATGCGATTATACTAGATACCCATAGCAGCCACGTAAAACATGCAACAACAAATTAGAGGACGTCTAACTTGTTTTTGCAGGGTATGCTTGTGATATGATATGGCCAATGACGTGATGTGATATATTGGATGTATGAGATGATCATGTTGTAATAGATAATATCGACTTGCACGTCGATGGTACGGCAACCGGCAGGAGCCATAGGGTTGTCTTTAAACTAACGTTTGTGCTTGCAGATGCGTTTACTATTTTGCTAGGATGTAGCTTTAGTATTAATAGTATGAGTAGCACGACAACCCCGATGGCGACACGTTGATGGAGATCATGGTGTGGCGCCGGTGACAAGAAGATCGTGCCGGTGCTTTGGTGATGGAGATCAAGGAGCACGTGATGATGGCCATATCATGTCACTTATTAATTGCATGTGATGTTAATCCTTTTATGCACCTTATTTTGCTTAGAACGACGGTAGCATTATGAGGTGATCTCTCACTAAAATTTCAAGACGAAATTGTGTTCGCCCCGACTGTGCACCGTTGCTACAGTTCGTCGTTTCGAGACACCACGTGATGATCGAGTGTGATAGACTCAACGTTCACATACAACGGATGCAAAACAGTTGCACACGCGGAACACTCGGGTTAAGCTTGACGAGCCTAGCATGTGCAGACATGGCCTCGGAACACATGAGACCGAAAGGTCGAGCATGAATCGTATAGTTGATATGATTAGAATAGAGATGCTTACCACTGAAACTATTCTCGACTCACGTGATGATCGGACTTGAGATAGTGGATTTGGATCAAGTACCACTCAAATGACTAGAGAGATATACTTTTTGAGTGGGAGTTCTTAAGTAATATGATTAATTGAACTAATTGTCATGAACATAGTCTAATGGTCTTTGTGAATTACGATGTAGCTTGCGCTATAGCTCTACTGTTTTTATATGTTCCTAGAGAAATTTTAGTTGAAAGTTGATAGTAGCAAACTTTGCAGACTAAGTTTGTAAAAACGAGGATTGTCCTCATTGCTGCGCAGAAGGCTTATGTCCTTAATGCACCACTCGGTGTGCTGCACCTCGAGCGTCATCTGTGGATGCTGTGAACATCCGACATACACGTTTCTGATGACTACACGATAGTTCAGTGCAAAATACTTAATGGCTTAGAAGCAAGGCGCCGAAAACGTTTTGAGACGTCACGGAACATAAGTGATGTTCTAAAAGGATGAAATTGTTATTTCATGCTTGTGCCCTTGTTAAGAGGTACGAGACCTCCAACAAGATTCTTTGTCCACAAAGTAAAGGAGAAAAGCTCAATCGTTGAGCGTGTGCTCAGATTGTCAGAGTACGACAGTCGCTTGAATCAAGTGGGAGTTAATCTTCCAGATGAGATAGTGATGGTTCTCCAAAGTCACTGCCACCAAGCTGTGAGAGCTTCGTGATGAACTATAACATATCAAGGATAGATACAATGATCCTTGAGCGATTCGCGATGTTTGACACTGCAAAAGTAGAAATCAAGAAGGAGCATCAATAATTGATGGTTAGTAAAACCACTAAGTTTCAAGAAAGGCAAGGGCTAGAAGGGATACTCCGTGAAACGGCAAAACAGTTGCTGCACTAATGAAGAGACCCAAGATTAAACCCAAACCCGAGACTAAGTGCTTCTGTAATGAGGGGAACAGTCACTGAGGCGGAGCAACTCTAGATACTTGGTAGATAATAAGGCTGGCAAAAGTCGAAAGAAGTATATTTGATATACATAATGTTGATGTGTACTTTACTAGTACTCCTAGTAGCACGAGGGTATTGGATACTGGTTCGGTTGCTAAGTGATTAGTAACACGAAATGAAAGCTATGACATAAACGGAGACTAGCTAAAGGCGAGGTGACGATACGTGTTGGAAGTGTTTCCAAGGTTAGTATGATCAAACGTCACACGCTCCCTCTACCATCGGGATTGGTGTTAAACCTAAATAATTGTTATTTGGTGCTTGCGTTAAGCATGAACATGATTGGATCGTGTTTATTGCAATACGATTGTTCATTTAAAGAGAATAATGGTTACTCTATTTTCTTGAATAATCACCTTCAATGGTTTATTGAATCTCGATCGTAGTGTTACACATGTTCATGATATTGGTGCCAAAAGGATACGAGGTGATGATGATAGTATCACTTAGTTGTGGCATTGCCGCTTGAGTCATGTTGGTATAAAATTGCATGAAGAGGCTCCATGCTGATGGATCTTAATACTCACTTGATTTTGAATCACTAGTGACATGCAAATCATACCACATGAGCAAGGCCTTGTTTTCATTGAGATGAAACAAGATAGTAACTTGTTGGAAGTGATACATTTTGATGTATGCAGTCCAATGGGTGCTGAGGCACACAGTGGATATCATTATGTTCTTACTTCAATGATGAATTGAGTAGATACAAGAGTATTTACTTAGTGAATCACAAGTCTGAAGTATTGAAAAGTTCAATTCTGTTACGGAGTGAAGTTCGTCGTAACAAGAGGATAAACTGTCTACGATATGATCATAGAAATGAATATCTGAGTTACGAGTTTTGGTACGCAGTTAAGACAATGTGGAAAGTGTTTCGCAGTTCATGCCACCTGGAACATCATAGTGTGATGATGTGTCTGAACGTCATAGCCACGCACTATTTGGTATGGTGCATGCTATGATGTCTCTTATCAAATTACCACTATCGTTTATGGGTTATGCATTAGAGACAACCGCATTCACTTTAAATAGGGCACCGCATATTTCCGTTGAGATGACACAGTATAGACTGAGGTTTAGAGAAATCTAAATTGTCGTTTCTTGAAAGTTTGGGGCTTCGACACTTATGTGAAAAAGTTTCAGTCTGATAAGCTCGAACCCAAAGCGGATAAATGCATCTTCATAGGATATCCAAAACAGTTGGGTACATCTCCTATCTCAGATCCGAAAGCAAAGTGTTTGTTTCTAGAAATGGATCCTTTCTCGAGGAAAGGTTTCTCTCGAAAGAATTGAGTGGGAGGGTGGTAGAACTTGATGAGGTTATTGAACCATCACTTCAACCAGTGTGTAGCAGGGCGCAGGAAGTTGTTCCTGTGGCGCCTATACCAATTGAAGTGAAAGCTGATGATGGTGATCATCGAGCATCGGATCAAGTTACTACAAGCCTCGTAGGTTGACAAGGTTGCATACTACTACAGAGTGGTACGGTAACCCTGTCTTGGAGGTCATGTTGTTAAGCAACAGTGAACCTACGAGTTATGGAGAAAGCAATGGTGGGCCCGGATTCCGAAAAATGGCTAGAGGCCATGAAATCCGAGAGGGGATCCATGTATGAAAACAAAGTGTAGACTTTGGAAGAACTACTTGATGGTCATAGGACTATTGAGTAAAGATGGATCTTTAAAAGGAAGACAGACGATGATGGTGATAAGTCACTATTAAGAAAAGCTCGACTTGTTGCAAAGATGTTTTCGACAAGATCAAACAGTTGACTATGATGAGACTTTCTCACTCGTAGCAATGCTGAAAGTCTGTTAGAATTATGTTAGTAGTTGCTGCATTATTTATGAAATATTGCACATAGGATGTCAAAACATTGTTTCCTCAACGGTTTCCTTGAGCAAACATTGTATGTGATACAACCAGGAGGTTTTGTCGATCCTAAAGATACTAACAAGTATGCAAGCTCCAGCGATCCTTCATTGGACTGGTGCAAGCATCTCGGAGTTGGAATATACACTTTGATGAGATGATCAAAGATTTTGGGTTTGTACAAGGTTTATGAGAAACTTGTATTTCCAAAGAAGTGAGTGGGAGCACTATAGAATTTCTGATAAGTATATGTGGTTGACATATTGTGGATCAGAAGTAATGTAGAATTTCTACAAAGCATACAAGGTTGTTTGAAAGGAGTTTTCAAAGGAGTACCTGGATTGCGCTACTTGAACGTTGAGCATCAAAGATCTATGGAGATAGATCGAAAGCGCTTAATAGAAGTTTCAACAAGATGCATGCCTTGACAAGTTTTTGAAGGAGTTCAAAATAGATTAGCAAAGAAGGAGTTCTTGGTTGCATTGTGAGGTGTGAATTTGAGTAAGACTCAAAACCCGACCCCGGCAGAATAAAGAGAATAGACGAAGGTCGTCTTCTATGCCTTGGCCGTAGAATCTGAAGTATGCCATGCTGGGTACCGCACCTGATGTGTGCCTTGACTCAAAGTCTGTTGAGAGGTACAGAGAGTGATCCATGATTGAATCACTAGCAGCGGTCAGAATTTATCCTTAGTAACTGATGGACTAAGGAATTTTTTCTCGATTATGGAGGTGGTTAAAGAGTTCGTCGTAAAGGGTTACGTCGATGCAAGCTTTGACACTAATCCGAATAACTATGAGTAGTGAAACGGATTCGTATAGTAGAGTAGATATTTGGAGTGTTCCCGAATAGCACATAGCAGCAGCATCTATAAGATGACATAAAGATTTGTAAAGAACACACGGATCTGAAAGTTTCAGAACCGTTGACTAAAACCTCTCTCACGAGCAAGACGTGATCAGACCCCAGAACTATATGGGTGTTGGATTCGTTGAAATCACATGGTGATGTGAACTAGATTATTGACTCTAGTGCAAGTGGGAGATTGTTGGAAATATGCCCTAGAGGCAATAATAAATTAGTTATTATTATATTTCTTAGTTCATGATAATCGTTTATTATCCATGCTATAATTGTATTGATTGGAAACACAATACTTGTGTGGATACATAGACAAAACACTGTCCCTAGTAAGCCTCTAGTTGACTAGCTCGTTGATCAAAGATGGTCAAGGTTTCCTGGCCATAGGCAAGTGTTGTTACTTGATAACGGGATCACATCATTAGGAGAATCATGTGATGGACTAGACCCAAACTAATAGACATAGCATGTTGATCGTGTCATTTTGTTGCTACTGTTTTCTGCGTGTCAAGTATTTGTTCCTATGACCATGAGATCATATAACTCACTGACACCGGAGGAATGCTTTATGTGTATCAAACGTCGCAACGTAACTAGGTGACTATAAAGATGCTCTACAGGTATCTCCGAAGGTGTTAGTTGAGTTAGTATGGATCGAGACTGGGATTTGTCACTCTATGTGACGGAGAGGTATCTCGGGGCCCACTCGGTAATACAACATCACACACAAGCCTTGCAAGCAATGTGACTTAGTGTAAGTTGCGGGATATTGTATTATGGAACGAGTAAAGAGACTTGCCGGTAAACGAGATTGAAATAGGTATACCGATACTGACGATCGAATCTCGGGCAAGTAACATACCGAAGGACAAAGGGAATGACATACGGGATTATATGAATCCTTGGCACTGAGGTTCAAACGATAAGATCTTCGTAGAATATGTGGGATCCAATATGGGCATCCAGGTCCCGCTATTGGATATTGACCGAGGAGGCACTTGGGTCATGTCTGCATAGTTCTCGAACCCGCAGGGTCTGCACACTCAAGGTTCGACGTTGTTTTATGCGTATTTGAGTTATATGGTTGGTTACCGAATGTTGTTCGGAGTCCCGGATGAGATCACGGACGTCACGAGGGTTTCCGGAATGGTCCGGAAACGAAGATTGATATATAGGATGACCTCATTTGATTACCGGAAGGTTTTCGGAGTTACCGGGAATGTATCGGGAATGACGAATGGGTTCCGGGAGTTCACCGGGGGGGCAACCCACCCCGGGGAAGCCCATTGGCATTGGGGGTGGTGCACCAGCCCTTAGTGGGCTGGTGGGACAGCCCAAAAGAGCCCTATGCGCCATAAGAAGAAAAATCAAAGAGAAAAGGAAAAAAAAGAGGAGGTGGGAAAAAGGGGAAGGACTCCTCCTTCCAAACCTAGTTGGACTCGGTTTGGAAGGGGAGGGCTGCCCCCCTTGGCTCGGCCGAAGCCCTTAGGGGTCCTTGGACCCCAAGGCAAGGCTCCCCCTCTTCCCCCTATATATACGCAGGTTTTAGGGCTGATTTGTCACAACTTTGCCACGGCAGCCAGACCACATATCTCCACGGTTTTACCTCTAGATCGCGTTTCTGCGGAGCTCGGGGGGAGCCCTGCTGAGACGAGATCATCACCAACCTCCGGAGCGCCGTAACGCTGCCGGAGAACTCTTCTACCTCTCCGTCTCTATTGCTGGATCAAGAAGGCCGAGATCATCGTCGAGATGTACGTGTGCTGAACATGGAGGTGTCGTCCGTTCGGCACTAGATCGTGGGACTGATCGCGGGACGGTTCGCGGGGCGGATCGAGGGACGTGAGGACGTTCCACTACATCAACCGCGTTCACTAACGCTTCTGCTGTACGGTCTACAAGGGTACGTAGATCACACATCCCCTCTAGTAGATTGACATCACCATGATAGGTCTGCGTGCGCGTAGGAAAATTTTTGTTTCCCATGCGACATTCCCCAACAGTGATGCAGCTGCAGGACAAAGAAGCAAAGCCACTCGAAGAAGAAGGCGCTGGACAGAAGCCCGAAGCCCCGGTAGAAGTGCTCGTTGAAGACCACGACCTCTCCCACAGCAGGTGTGGGAGCGGTCTCGGCGCCGGAAATTCGCACCAGCACCTCGGAGGATGGGGGCAGCAGCGTGATGGCGGAGCGCCTCTATGTGGCCTTCGCAGATCTGGCTGCACAGCCAGGCTCCCTGCGACGAGGCCTTCTATGACGAGGACTTTTTTGAGGTGGAGCCGCCGGCCATGGCTGGGGGTGGCTAAAGCTCGAAAGGGCTAGTGCCTCTGCAGCGACGAAGGCGAGGAAGACGAAGAGGGTGAGATCTTTCTCTCTGGGCTCAGGGAGGAAGAGAGCGTCAATGCGGGGCAAGAAGGGGGAGACTGGCCTCCTCGGAAGCCCCGCATCTCATTTAAACCCCACGAAGCATCGTGGGGAGGGGATCCGGTGCACGCGGGATCCCCACTAACCCCGTGTATTACGGGCGGTAGCGCTTCCCTAAGCCCAACCGTCGCGGAGTAAATCCGCAGAGGATCTCTCACGCGGAGGACGAGGGGGCATCATGGCGGGACCCAGGGCCCAGGCCCGATCCCGTCACCACTAATAACCATCATTACGTCACGCAGGGCCTGGCACGTGGCGCCTTCTGAGCGACCCATGACGAAGCCGAGGCGTCGCTTCGAAGCCAGCCGGTTTCGGAGCCAGCGCTCCCCGTCACGAACAACGGCAGAAGAACCAAGACAAATCATCAAGACTGTGAGGCCGCCCATCTGCAGACGACAAGCCTCTCCAGCTTCGGGGACTACTGTCGGGGGGATAACCCCGGGGTAGGCTCATCAAGCCTGCTCCTTCATTTACTGCCCAAAGGGTATGAACAAATACAGTTTCCCAAGGCCCAAGTCTTCTGGCCGGCTAGGCTGCACCTACCGGCTGGAGGACGAGGAGGCCAACTATGTGGCCGGCTAGGAAATCCCTGCCGACTAGAGTCGAGACGGTTATCTCTTCCTGACCAGCTTGGTCAAGCCAGCCGGCTAGGAACGAGGCGGTCGTGCCCAAGCCGGCTAGCCAAGCAGGCTAGCCGGCCGGGGATCACAAGTCACATCAGATCATAGGTCAGGATGAGACCTTACGATTAAAGCTAGCTACGCGTCAGCAAAGGTACTGGATTGGAGTGCCCGGCAGGTACGAGCATCGGCGGCCACGCTGTTGACCTACCTCGGCTCTGATCCATCACCTAGCATAGTGTCGGACCGTCACACTCCCACTCCATTACTGCACTCGTCGTGGGGAACAGTGGAGGCGGTCGTACTACCTGCCCATGACAAATCTCGCTGGACGAAGCTCGACGTACAACGCGTGCTCGGCGTCAACCTTACGCGAGAGCCTCATTGGCCAGCCGGCGCGTCCCACAGCCAATCGAGACCATGCAGCCGGCGGGCCCCTCAAGCGACAAGACAAGACTCTCGTGGGCCCCTGGTCAGCCGGTGAGGCTGCTAGCCGGGTCCCACTCTTGTACCATTTATCCATATTGTAGGCCGGCGAGTTCATCTATAAAACCCCCTGCTCACCCTCCATGCAGGACGACGGTCGAACAACACTTCACATCCACCAACACATAGAGAGAGGCAGAGACGAGCCGGTTGCTCCCCTCTTCCTCTTCCCAACACAGCTCCACGAGCAACCTTGTAATCCTTTCATACGCATCAAACACTCCGGCAGGACTAGGGGTCTTATCTCTACGGAGAGCCCTGAACATGGGTACATCGTGCGTTCCATGCTTGTACCAACCTCGTTCCCAGCGCCCTCCTTTGTCCCTTCAGTTCTCACCGAGTTTAGCCTACCTATGGCATATGTTGTGAGTATTCACCGACACTACATCATGTCATCGTTCTTAAGGCGTTGCTACGTTTCTCCATGAACTCAATACACTAGATGCATGCTCGATAGCGGTCAGTGTGTGGAGTAATAGCAGTAGATCCAGGCAGAAGTCGGTCTACTTATTTGTGACGGGATGCCTATATACATGATCACTGTCTTGAATATCATCATAATTATTTGCTTTTCTATCAATTGCCCAACAGTAATTTGTCTACCCACCGCTTGTTGTTTTCTAGAGAGAAGCCACTAGTGAAACCTATGGCCCCCGGGTCTACTTCACATCACCTATTTGCAATCTCTACATTGCTATTTGTCGTTCTACTTTATTTTCTCTTTTGTTTTCAGATCTATATTATCAAAACCCCCCAAAATACCTTGCTGCGATCTATTTGCTATCACTCTTATTTGCATCTATCAATGTATCCTTACTTTATCCACGATGGATTGACAACCCCTCTATGCGTTGGGTTGCGAGGATTTGCTATTTGTGTGCAGGTGCTACTTACATTGTCTTGTGGATCTTCCTGCTAGATTTATACCTTGATTTCTTAACTTAGGGAAATACTTGTCGTCATTGTGCTACATCACCCTTTAAGCTTGGAGGGAAACAAGCGCACCTGTGAGGAGTCAGCCACCAGCTGCTCCCAAGCCATCAGGGCGTGCCCTGATAGCTTGGGACCACCTAGTGGCTCCATTCCGCGTGATTCCAATGCTGAAAAATCATATAAATCCCAAAACGCCCAGAAGTTCACCTAAAACTTCCTCTCCACTGCCGAAAACCTTTTTATCGAAGAAAGCTCATCCGGAGCCTTGTTTCGACACCCTGTCAGCGGGAAAAATTATCATCAGAGGCCATCGTCATCATCCCCATGGTCTTCATGACGAGGAAGATTTGCTAGACTCTCCAGACTAGGCGTATGTACCAGTAGCTATGTGTCTGATCTCTCTCTCTTGTTCTTGAGATTTCATGATCTTGATGTATCACGAGATTTGTTAATATAGTTGGATAATATGGTGTTTGTCCCTTTATATCTTGATGAGATGAACTGAACCTTTCCCTTTGAGATTTTGTTATGTTGGATTTAATATTAGATTTGAGATCACTTGATGAATGTCTTGCATGTGGATACACTAGCGCAGTGACATCCAATACAAACGAGTTTTAACCCCTTTCCATGATGTAGATTTAAATTGTCGCGTTGCCTATGTGGGATTAAGTGGGGTCCATCCCACACGACACAGAAATCGTGTGCGATGGTGACCGATGGGGCACACTCTCTACCAAATATATCATTCATGATGTAGTAACATATCGCACATGCCATACTTTGCGCACATGAGTGGGATTTAGGACCAATCATACACATATATCACTTTTGAAACACGTCTAATTGTTCTTGGAGAACAATCAATGTTTGACCTTTAACCATTTGCGAATGGTTAACTAAGCCACACCGTCCATCATAGACACTGTGTGTGATGACCACATCATCGCACACGAGTTTTCTCTTGCAAGTGTCTGCCATGCATGATAACATCACACACATTTCTTTATTAATTTATGTATGGGATTGCACTTTGCATTGAGCATGGTTTCCTCTAGGCTCACGTGTGAGATACGGTGCTATTGCAAACGATTGCGGAGCTCATACGCACATGTAAAGGCGCGCCAAATCATCTCCAACTTGTTATGTATCACGAACGTTTCATTTTATATCTCATGTGATTTTCCTTCAGTTCACACCCGCTTGCGCTATGAGTTATGTGTGCTTTTCATTCTGAATCGCAAACACTTAGTTGCTCGAACCATGTGTGTTTAAATGGCAAGTTATGGTAACATATCACAGTTGAAGTGCCACGCGAAAAGCAAATTCGCCACAATATGCAATTGAACAAATACTATCCACATGAAGAACAGTCATCAATATTTGCCACAATATGCAATTGAACAACTAGTATTCACGTGAAGAAAATTCATCAAAATTCGCCACGATATGAAATTGAAAAAATGCTAGCTGAATCCGCACATGTATGGACATATATATGCAGTACATAATCATAGTGTATGGAATATGAATACCCGATCAAATGGAAAACAATGCATCCATGTTTATATGTTTAGCTGATAAAACTAAGTGAATGCACACTTATTGTTCAAAGAAAAGGATGGCTCGAAATTTCACTGCCTTGAGTGGGCTTGATATGGAAAGCACAATATGCTCCCTTGGTGTTTTTGATAATTCTTGACAAAATACATTGTCTCTTGGACTAACACTTTTACCTAGATATTCAGGATTAGACTATGGAGAGCTTTGGCTAAAGGTTTATGTGGAGATGCCCCTTAATGCAAGAAAGGAATAAGATTGTCTCAAGCTTCAAGCTAGAAGTCTCTTCATTTTATATTTGTGAGAAATCACTTTTGAATCCATAGCAAAGCCAATACTATTTAAAGGTGGTGAGGTAGTAAAATGAATTGATTGCTCAAGTGCTCAAAGTTAGCCACCAAAATACTCAGTTATTTTTCCCACATAATCATTCTGTCCAATTCCACATACTCAAATTCTGCGTCACCAACTTCCATATTTCGGACCCACCGAGTTTGACCTCAGACACAAACCCTAGACATTCCCACCAAATTGGTACAACAAAATTCATATCGGTGCTACCGAGTTCAGGGTGACCAACTTTCTATTGCCTCGGTACACGAACTCGGAATTTCCGAGTTTGATTATCGGTGCCACCGAGTTTGGCCATCTGACCGTTAGCTACCTTTTCGGTGCCACCGAGATTCAAAAGTCACTTCCTTTGTGTGAATCGATACCACCGAGTTTACGACTTCGGTGTCACCGAGTTTGTCACTTTAGGTGTAATGGTTGGATTTTGGGTGCTGCTTATATATACCCCTTCACCCACCTCTCATTCATGGGAGAAGCACGCAGAACACACACTTCATTGCCAGATCCATTTTCCGAGAGAGAACCACCTACTCATGTGTTGAGACCTATATATTCAAATCCAATCATTGAAACTAGATCTCTAGCCTCCCCAAACTTCTTTCCACCAAATGAATCTCTCCTACCCATGCATATTATGTGAGAGAGTGATTTTGTGTTGAGGAGACTATCTTTAGAAGCACAAGAGCAAGGAGTTCATTGATCTACCACATCTATTACCTTTTGGAGGGTGTTGCCTCCTAGATTCGTTAAGTGTCACGTGGGATCCTCCTACTTCGTGTTGTGGAATTGAACCAAGATGCTTGTATGGGCAAGGAGATAGCCTACTTCGTGAAGATCTACCATGAGTAAGGTCAGTCCTTCGTGGGCGGAAGCCGTGGTGGAATAGACAAGGCCGCTTCTTCGTGGACCATTAGTGGGTGGAGCCCTCCGTGGACTCTCGCAGCCATTACCCTCTGTGGGTTGAAGTCTCCACTAAAATGGACGTACTATAGCGCCACCTATCGGAACCATGCCAAAAATCATTGTCCGAACCTCTTTGCATTTAATCTTTTAAACTCTACTCCTTTACATGTGCAAAGTCTTTACTTTTCCGCTGCCATATATGTTGAATAGCATGTGTAGGGTGTACTATACTTGTTAGAACTGCTGAATTTCTGCCCTCCTTGAAATTGGGTTAGGGTAGGAATTTTATCTTGACAAGTAGTCTATTCACCGCCCCCCCCCCTCTAGACACATCTTCTATCAATCCCACATATATAGCATTTCACAAAGAAGTTGCTGATAAATCTCCTAACAGCCAACAATTAAGTTGGAGGGAGTGGTTCAGGGGTCATGCTGCAGAATTTTTTAAGATTAGAATGTGTCATACGTGTGGAATAGAAGATAGTAATGAAGAAACAGACTTACTGGTATTATTCTGGTAGCATCGGCACAACATTCACAATATTTTCATAGGGACCTCAAGTGTGTGCAAATGTAGTATCCACAAAGGTTGGTCCCTTCTTGTTGTTGAGGACACTGAAATTTGATGTACAAAATTAGTCATTTATTTACCCTGTTCGGAACAACATAACCGGTGTATGTTGTTTATTTTTTTTATTTGGAGAGGAATATAAAGGGTTTACTTAGAAATTTGAATATCTGACTAACATTTTCTAAAAAAATGGATTTCATTGTCTTACTGGACAAACGATCTCGTGCTGCAGAGGTAGTTCGTGGTCGAACCAATTCCCTCCTAAAGTTATGTACCTTGACAATACACTGTAAATGAAGATGAATTTTCACATACTAAATTCTTGAACCAGATATGAATACAAAATATGAACATCATCAAAGAATTCAATACCAACCCATAAATTCTTGAAGTTGAGTTAGATCCTGAGGATTCTTTGACTCTCTGAGAGAATCCAGGTAGTAAACTGTGTTGCGCTTTGGTACAATGACCACCAAGATCTACTAATTGTTGTAGCTCAATAAAACCATGAACTTACGAACTATGTTGAAAACTGAAAGACGATCAATGTATGTGTGGCTATAACTTTAACTTACTCTTGACGATATGGCCACACGAAGAATTTTTCTACGAGTACCCTAAACAAGATATTGGTGACATGTTCAATGGAATCCTTCTTTGTACGATTGTCACTTAATAAAATGTCATTTGTTAAATTAGAGTCTATAAAAACACGTACTCCCTTAACGATCTCTCCACCACCAATCCCCTTAGAGGAA